>NC_139148.1:52261055-53461055 GCF_964270905.1 Leucopleurus acutus | reverse complement strand
TCGTGGAATGAGTTTGGGAGTATTCCTCCCTCTACTATATTTTGGAAGAGTTTGAGAAAGATACATGTTAGCTCTTCTCTGAATGTTTGCTAGAATTCACCTGTGAAGCCATCTGGTCCTTGGCTTTTGTTTCTTGGAAGATTCTTAATCACAGTTTCAATTTCAGTGCTTGTGTCTGGCTTATTTATATTTTCTATTTCTTCCTGGTTCAGTCTCAGAAGGTTGTGCTTTTCTAAGAATCTGTCCATTTCTTCCAGGTTGTCCATTTTATTGACATAGAGTTTCTTATAGTAATCTCTCCTGATCCTTTGTATTTCTGCAGTGTCAGTTTTTACTTCTCCTTCTTCATTTGTAATTCTGTTGATTTGAGTCTTCTCTCTTTTTTTCTTGATGAGGTTGGCTAATGGCTATCAATTTTGTTTATCTTCTCAAAGAGCCAGCTTTTAGTTTTATTGATCTTTGCTATTGTTTCCTTCATTTCTTTCATTTATTTCTGATCTGATTTTTATGTTTTCTTTCCTTCTGGTAACCTTGGGTTTTTTTGGTTCTTCTTTTTCTAATTGCTTTAGGTGTATGTTTAGGCTGTTCATTTGAGATATTTCTTGTTTCTTGAGGTAAGATTCTATTGCTATAATCTTCCCTCTTGGAACTGCTTTTGCTGCATCCCATAGGTTTTGGTTCGTTGTGTTTTCATTGTCATTTGTTTCTAGGTATTTTTTGATTTCCTCTGTGATTTCTTTAGTGATCTCTTTGTTAGTTAGTAGCGTACTGTTTATCCTCCATGTGTTTGTGTTTTTTATGTTTTTTTTACCTGTAATTGATATCTAGTTTCATAGCGTTGTGGTCAGGAAAGATACTTGATACAATTTCAATTTTCTTAAATTTACCAAGGCTTGATTTGTGACCCATGATATCATCTATCCTGGACAATGTTCCATGAGCACTTGAGAAGAAAGTGTATTCTCTTGTTTTTGTATGGAATGTCCTATAAGTTTCAATTAAGTTCATCTTTTTTTAATGTGTCATTTCAAGCTTGTGTTTTCTTATTTATTTTCATTTTGGACGATCTGTCCATTGGTGAAACTAGGGTGTTAAAGTGCCCTGTTATTATTGTGTAACTATTGATTTCCCCTTTTATGCCTGTTAGCATTTACCCTATGTATTGATGTACTCCTACATTGGCTGCATAAATATTTACAATTGTTATATCTTCTTCTTGGATTGATTCCTTGATCATTATGTGGTGTCCTTCTTGTCTGTTGTAATAGTGTTTATTTTAAAGTCTATTTTGTTGGATATGAGAATTACTGCTCTAGCTTTCTTTTATTTCCATTTGCATGGAATATCTTTTTCCATCTCTTCACTTTCAATCTGTATGTATCCCTAGGTCTGAGGTGGGTCTCTTCTGGACAGTATATATTCAGGTCCTGTTTTTGTATCCATTTAGCCAATCTGTGTATTTGGTTGGAGTATTGAATCCATTTACATTTAAAGTAATGATCAATGTGTATGCTCCTATTACCATTTTCTTAATTGCTTTGTATTTGTTATTGTAGGTCTTTTCCTTCCCTTGTGTCTCCTGTGTAGAGAAGTTCCTTTAGCATTTGTTGTGAAGCTGGTTGGGTGGTGCTGAATTCTCTTTGCATTTGCTTGTGTGTAAAGATTCTAATTTCTCTGTTGAATCTGAATGAGATCGTTGCTCATTAAGAGTAATCTTGGTTGTAGATTTTTCCGTTTTATCACTTTAAATGTGGCCTGCCGCTCCCATCTTGCTTACAGAGTTTCTGCTAAATATCAGCAGTTAACCTTATGGGGATTCCCTTTTATGTTATTTGTTGCTTTTCCCTTGCTGCTTTTAATATTTTTTCTTTGTATTTAAATTTTGATAGTTTGATTAATATGTGTCCTGGCGTGTTTCTCCTTGGATTTATCCTGTATGGGACTCTGTGCTTCCTGGACTTGATTGACTATTTCCATTCCCATATTAGGGAAATTTTCAACAATAATCACTTCAAATATTTTGTCAGTTTGTTTCTTTTTCTCTTCTTCTTCTCTTCTTCTTCTGGAATGTTGGTGTGTTTAATGTTGTCCCAGAAGTCTCTGAGACTGTCATGAATTCTTTTCATTATTTTTTCTTTATTCTTCTCTGCAGTAGTTATTTCCACTATTTCATCTTCCAGGTCAGTTATCCGTTCTTCTGCTTCAGTTAATTTGCTGTTGATTCCTTGTATAGAATTTTTTATTTCATTTATTGTGTGGTTCCTCATTGTTTGCTCTTTAGTTCTTCTAGGTTAAATGTTTCTTTTATTTTCTCCATTCTATTTTGAAGATTTTGGATCATTTTTACTATCATTACTCTGAATACTTTTTCAGGTAGACTGCCTATTTCCTCTTCATTTGTTTAGTCTAGTAGGTTTTTACCTTGCTCGTTCATCTGCTGCATATTTCTCTGTCTTCTCATTTTGTTTAACTTACTGTGTTTAGGGTCTCCTTTTCGCCAGCTGCAGGTTTGTAGTTCCTGTTGTTTTTGGTGTCTTCCCCCAGTCAGTAAGGTTGCTTCAGTGCATTGTGTAGGCTTCCTGGTGGAGTGTACTGGTGCCTGTGTTCTGATGGATGAGGCTGTATCTTCTCTTTCTTGTGGGCAGGACCACATCTGGTGTTGTGTTTTGGGTGTCTGTGACCTTATTATGATTTTATGCAGCCTCTCTGCTAATGGATTGTTTTGTGTTCCTGTCTTGCTGTTGTTTGTCATGGGGTGTCCATCACTGGACCTTGCTGGTTGTTGAATGGAGCTGGGTCTTAGCATTGAGTTAGAAGTCTCTGGGAGAGCTCTTGCCTATTGTTGCTCCATTGGGCCGGGTGGTCTCTGGTGGTCCAACGTCCTGAACTCGGCTCTCCTACTTCAGAGACTCAGGCCTGACACCCGGCCGGAGCACCAAGACCCAGTCAACCACATGTCTCAGAAGAAAAGGGAGAAAAAAAAAAGAAAGAAAAGATAAATAAAACAAAATAAAATAAAAAGTTATTAAAATAAAAAATATTAAAATTTAAAAAATTTTAAATGTAATTAAATAAGAAAAGAGTGCAACGAAACCAATAAACAAAGTCACCACTTATAACAAGTGCTGAAAGCTATACTAAGATAAACCTAAAATCAGAAATTAGTCAGTTACATACAGCAAAAACCCCAAGTCTACAGTTGCTCCCAAAGTCCAGTACCTCAATTTTGGGATGATTCATTGTCTATTCAGGTATTCCAGATATGCAAGGTACATCAAGTTGATTGTTGCTATTTAATCCACTGCTCCTGAAGCTGCCCAGAGAAATTTCCCTTTCTCTTCTTTGTTCGCAAATCTCCTGGGGTTCAGCTTTGGATTTGGTCCCATCTCTGCCTGTAGGTCCCCGTCTGGCATCTGGTCCTTGCCCAGACAGGAGGGCATTCAAAGAGTGGTTGATTAGGTTGCCTTGGGTCACTCAGTCTGTGGGGAGGGAGGGGTACGGAATGTGGGGTGAGCCTGCAGCGGCAGAGGCCAAGGTGACATTGCAACAGCCTGAGGCATGCCATGTGTTCTCCCGGGGAAGTTGTCCCTGGATCACGGAACGCTGGCAGTGGCATGCTGCCCAGGCTTCCGGGAGTTGAGGTGTGGATAGTGACCTGTGCTTGCACACAGGATTCTTGTTGGCTGCAGCAGCAGCCTTAGTGTTTCATGCCCGTCTCTGTTGTCCATGCTGATAGCCGTAGTCGTGCCCATCTCTGGAGCTCATTTATGCGATGCTCCAAATCCCCTCTCCTTGTGCACACTGAGTCAATGGTATCTTGCCTGTTAGGCAGGTCCATACTCTCTCCCAGACTCCCTGCCAGCTAGCTGTGTTGCACTAGCCCCCTTCAGGCTGTGTTCACGCAGCCAACCCCTGTCCTTTCCCTGGGATCTTAACTCCGAAGCCCAAGCCTCAGCTCCCAGTCCCCACCTGCCCCAATACATGAGCAGACAAGCCTCTCAGGCTGGTGAGTGCTGGTCGGCACTGATCCTCTGTGCGAGAATCTCTCTGCTTTGCTCTCTACACCCCTATTGCTGCATTCTCCTCTGTGGCTCCAAAGCTTCCCCCCGACCACCCTCGTCTCTGCCAGTGAAGGGGCTTCCCAGTGTGTGGAAACTTTCCTCCTTCACAGCTCCCTCCCAGAGGTGCAGGTCCCATCCCTTTTCTTTTGTCTCTGTTTTTTTCTTTTTTCTTTTGCCCTACCCTGGTAAGTGGGGAGTTTCTTGCCTTTTGGGAAGTCTGAGGTCTTCTGCTAGCATTCAGTAGATGTTCTGTAGGAGTTGTTCCACATGTAGATGTATTTTTCATGTATTTTTAGGGAGGATGGTGATCTCCATGTCTTACTCCTTCGCCGTCTTGAATGTCCTCCCATCAAGGATAAGTTTGTTCTTATTTCTGAGGAATGGATGATTCTAGATGATAAATAACAGACAGCTAATTCTTGAGTGATTGCTATTCTAACCTGTTGCTAGCAGGTAAAAATATGTAAAAAAATTGAGTTTAAAAAATTGAGTTTATTTTGTTTTAGATATGCAGTACCTACCCTCCTGAAATAGTGGTTCCTAAATCTGTTACATTGGGAACGGTGGTTGGAAGTTCGAAGTTCAGAAGTAAAGAATGTGTGCCTATGCTTTCCTACCTCTACAAAGAGAACAATGTGAGTTGAGCAAAGTTCTCTCATGAGAACTTTACTTGGTGCTAGAAGACCTGAGTTTAAGTCACACCACTGCCACTTACTAGCTATGTGACCTCAAGCAAGTTACTTCTCTGAACTTTGGTAGTTCTGAGAGTTTTTAAGTGTGTAATATGAGAGAAAAATATATGTGTACTTTGTAAATTTTAAAGTGTTGTGCAGATGTTAAGTGTCATTTGTAGTGCGTTCATTTATTTCTTTTCTTCTCTATGGGCTCCTGCTTGATGGCAAGTTGTTGAATAAAAGGGAACAGCTGTATGAAAGGATATTTGGGCACTGTGGCTTCCCATTAGAACACACATGTCCTTGATTCTTTCTCACTATTTTCATACAATTTAAGCTAGTAGGGGAATATTTCGCTTGACTCCTCTATTTGAGTCCCCTTCCATAGGAAGGGATAATAGTTCTTGCCTCTTGTGGTCTCTCTGAGATCTGGAATTAGACAGTCAAGTTCTCAGGTAGGCAACTATCAAGTGCTAAAAAGTACAGTCATACAAGTGGGTGTCTTTGTGTCAAACTATCAAAGTAAGCAGACTCTATAAAAAACACACCAAAGTGTAATGCAGTTCACTAACTAATTATTACCAGATGTATCTGCTAAATAGCTATGTTGTTTTCCTATTGAAATGGCTTGAAACAAACCAGCCCTCTGATTTGGCATTAACTCCTGAAACGAGTGAACCCTGTTCTCTTAAGAGACACTAGGTCTTTGAATTCTGCTGTCACTGTGAGCCTCTGGTTTATATGGATGATATTACTGGGACTATAAAAAGCAAGAAAGGTTCCGGTAAATACTAGCCTAATACATATTGAAAATACATAGAATTTTATTAAGGAAACACTCAGGGTGTGATTTTCTTGAAGTCTGGATTTGCCGAGACTGGGTTGGGAATCATAGCCATGTAGAAGAAAAAAAGACTATCTGAGCAACAGTTTGTGGTAATACAGCCCACATGCTAGAGTGGGGATGGAGGCAGGAGGCTGAGCCTAATGTCAGTGGAATGCCTGGGCTTCAGAGCTACATTTCTTTTTACTTCACTATCCTGAGTTGTCTCATCCTCTTCTTCTACTCACTGAATATGGGATCAAGGAGGATTTTTGACCACCTGTACATTGGACCACTAAACTGATATATTTTTTCCTTACAGCCTGCCATTTACCACTGTAGCCAGCCTCTGTCTGGATTTTATACTCATTGCATAGATGATGAGCTCCTGCTAGAGGTTATTAGCCAGACGAACCCAGAGAGCCAGTTTATGTATGTTGTAGACACAAGACCAAAAGTATCTATGTATCAATGACCTCTCTAATACCCCTACTTTACTCATGTTATAATTCCCTTCCCCACATGTTGAGTTTTGCAGTGTTAATGGGAAAGTTAGGTTTGTGTATATGGGCTTATTATGTCATAACTGTGTAAAATCATTTGAGTAAGCCATTTGGAACTCCTTTTATCATAGCTGTCACTGTCAAGCAAGACTATGAGAAGGTACTTTGAACAACTTAGTCTTGCCACTGCCTGTGAATGTCACAGAGAGGAGGGTCCTCAGATCAACCTAAACTCTCTGCATTAATTCCTTGACCCTCAACATTTTGTCTAGCTTTAATAAGGAATCGTAGAGGAATTAATTGTGCCCCACAAGGCAAGTAAAGGACAGATTTCCTTTTTTGAAAGGCTGTTCTTTTCACAAACAGCCCCAGAAAGAAATAATTTTGCTTATACTTTGATATGTTGACTGTGGATGATTAGGAGGTTTCATTGCTAACTAGGGATTGCTAAGTAAGTGATTTATATTCTAAGCCTAAGCCAGGTGGTTGTGACTTCAGAGTTAAGCAATTGGTTGTGCTTGAAACCAGATAGTGGTCTTAGACAGATGTCTGCCCATTTTGGGGATCTCTCACTGACTGTTCTGCAGGGCTACCTATAACTGACTGGGCTCAATAGAAAAAATAATTTCCCTTTCTGCTCAGGTACCATCCTTCAGTTTCTCAGAACTTTGCTGTCTTGCTTCAACTATAACTGTGTTTGACATTCTGGGATTAGAAAGAGTTTAATCAAATCTATGTCTTCCATCGTATTAGTCTTAAAATGATAAAGAGAAGTACCAAGCTTTTGAAAAACTAAAGGATTGATGCCCTTTGGCCAAATGAAAGACCAAAAAGTCCTTTTTAATAGGTCCCTTTTTCCTCTCTCAGAGAGCCTAGAAATATCTAGCAACACTCCTCTTCTGGATGGCTAGATATATACTTTTAGTAGAAACTGTATTGTAGTGACAAAGTTACATTCTTAGGAGTCAGTCAAATCTGGGGTCAGATCCTGCCTTCAGCTTTTATCCATATGATCCTGGTTGAAATTGGTTTACCTCTCTGAACTTGTTTCCTTATGGGAATAATAATAGTACCTATCTTTAGGAGCTGTCATGAGGATTAAATGAGATAATATAAGTGAAGGATCTAGCACAGTGTCTGGCACATACATACTAGGGGCTCAGTAAATATTATATGTTCTTTCCTACTTGAACATTAGGCTACTAATATGTAGCAGTTTCTCAAATATGCCAGTCCTATTCCCAAAGAGTGTATACTGGTATGATGTAGCTAGCTATCTGTAGTAGCTGGCCTTTCTACTGCTGCCCAGACCTGGGTAGGGACTGCCGTAATTATTGTTTCATTTGCTGAAGCATCCATCAGTCATAACAGACTTTTTTGTTACTAGGTTGCTGTTGCTTACATCTCCTCAGGTGTCCCATTGATTTGTCATTAATTTAATGAAAGCTCAGTGACATTCTTTGTGTGATAAGAGATCAAAATTACCATCATGTTTCTCCCTTTAACAAATATCCTGCATGCTAAATAGAATATGTTGACATGTAGATTTTTCTTCCCTGCATGTGTTAATGTGAATAGTTTGTGCTTTTGAGGTTTTTAATGGCATTCTTTTTTTATTAATGCAAAAATGACACCCTATCCATATACATTCTCCTCCTACCTTCTGAAATGCACAATAATGGGAGATTAGAAAATAGGCCCAGACAACAGAAAATTATTTAATTATTAAGATGGTTATAATCATATAAGATATCTTGGCTGCTTTCTAGTTTTTTTATATACAAATTTATTTATTTTATTTATTTTTTGCTGTGTTGGGTCTTCATCGCTGTGCACGGGCTTTCTCTAGTTGCAGCGAGTGGGAGCTACTCTTCATTGCGGTGCGCGGGCTTCTCATTGCGGTGGCTTCTCTTGTTGTGGAACACGGGCACTAGGCACGCAGGCTTCAGTAGTTGCAGCATGCCAGCTCAGTAGTTGTGGCGCACGGGCTTAGTTGCTCCGTGGCATGTGGGATCTTCCCAGACCAGGGATTGAACCCGTGTCCCCTGTATTGGCAGGTGGATTCTCAACCCACTGTGCCACCAGGGAAGCCCCTTTCTAGTTTTTGGATTAATATCTCCTCTCTGCAAGTCTCATTTACTCACTACCCCATCCAACATTCTTCATATGACCTAGAAGTATTCTGATTACCACAAGCTGAATATAGTGTTAAAACAACTCTTGGTATCTCCATTTCAATTTTATCAGTGAATGAAAGTCCTTTATCTTACGCAGTCATGTTCTAGACATTTTTCTAGAGTAGCTGTTTATAATTAATTGGCCCTGAAGTTCTTAGACTTCTTTCTAGAGCTTCTCAGTAATAAGGATTTTTGAATTTTCACATGTTTCTCAGTATAAAGCCCATTTGTTTGTGATAGGAAGCTCAAAATTATAATTTTAGTTCTTCGGATCAGATATCCTCATAGCTCCCATATCCTTCAATCAATCTCTTAAGCAGAGTTTTAATAATAAAATAAAAACACCAAATCTCCTTCTCTTTCCCTATACTACTGTTACTTAAGATACCTGATCTAAATGCCAGTGAGATTCTCTTCATCCCAGAATGTGCCCTATGTGATCTAACTTCTTTTTAAATGGGTAAGATTTAAAACTGTTTAGAATGAAGCATTGAGATTGATGAACCATGTTCTTTTATCATCTGCCCCATCTGTTCTGTTATGTCCTCTATATTGCAGTTAAATGCCATGGCCAACCGAGCAGCTGGGAAGGGTTATGAAAATGAAGGCAACTATGCCAACATTCGCTTCAGGTTCATAGGCATTGAGAACATCCATGTGATGCGGAGCAGCCTGCAGAAACTCTTGGAAGGTACAGGGATTTCACCTGGGCTAGACCAGAGGCTATATAGCTTGCATAATTACGTAAGCAAAAAGTATGCCTGATTTTGTGGTGAAACATAAAAGCAACCAGGTGAGCAGAATTAACAGGTGATAAGATTTTTGACTATAGTATAAATCCAGTTTGCATAGGTAGTACTGAATTATAGCAGTGTTGGTCTGACAGAGGAACTACAATGTTTAGTTTTCATAACTCTGTGGAGTTCATCTGGGTTTAGTGGCTATGGAAATAATTTCTCTCTATAGAATTACAGAGACTGCTGTATAGGGGTGGGTAGGTCAACATAAATATAAATGAACTGGGATTTATTTCATCTTCCTCATTTAATCTGCTGTAAGGGGTCAGTCCAATTTCATCACTGTGCTGATGAAGGGGGCGAATTTAGACTTCAAAGGAATAAAGCTGCTATCAGACAATTTGGGTCATCTGTCATCACAGCAATGTAATTGGGATCAGAATGCGGGCAAGGTGAGATCAGGGCTTTACAGGACTCTTGAGTCTAGAACATTTCTCCCAAAGCCACTACCCAGGATTCCATGATGTGGTATGTCATCTCAGGCACACATAGGGAAAACCTGCCCTCATTAAGTGAACTCCCCCTTCTTCCTCTCTTTTCTTCAATTGTTCACTTATGCTGTCTGCCAGGACCTCTCCCTTACACAACCCTTATCAGATCCTGTCTTCTCAGTCTGCAGCCCTTTTTGGATATTAATGTTCCTCTTCCTTGGGTCTCTTCCTCCTTTCTTTTTTGTCCCAGAATATTCTATAGTAGGAGTGTAAGAGGACATTTTGCAGATTTTTTGAGGCAAAAGATTGCTGTCTGCTGGATAACCAGTGCAAAATGCATGAAAATTAACTGATGGTTTTTTCAACCTGTTGAGACAGCACAGGGCTGCAAGGGAGTAAGTGGGGATGTGGAAGCAGAGACAGATGTTAAGGGTCTACAAAGTTAGGCTCAGTAGGAGGAGTTAAGATGGGAATCAAATGTGTTTTCTAATCAGAGGAGATGTGAGTATTTTCCTGTGGATGCTGACTCAGTCTTCTGGCTCTGTTCTTCAGAGATCTCTGTGGGCTTGGGGTGGGTTCTACAAGTCAAGAAAGCAGAGACCCGAGCTAGGAGATATGGTAAGCTCTAGCCCTAGTCCTGTCCCTGATTCACTTTGCGGTTTCCAACTAATCATTTAACCTTTCTGTGCCTCAGCTTCCTCATTTACAAAATGGTGAACCATTTTGTCCCCTTTCTTGGTGAATAAACTGAGGTAATTGTGAATTTCAATCTCTGCTTCCTTTTCTACCTTAGTTTGTGAATTGAAAACTCCAACAATGAGTGAATTTCTTAGCAGCCTGGAGAGCTCAGGGTGGTTGAGACACATTAAAGCTATTATGGATGCTGGAATTTTCATTGCAAAGGTAATAATCAGGACTTTTAAGAACTTGCACTGACTTTATTATGGGATCTCTTGAGGTAGCAGTGTATTCATGGTGGAAAGAATATTGAAAAACAACCTGGTTTCTAGATTCAGGTCAGCCACTAATTTACTGCGTGCCCTTGGAAAATCTCTTCCCTTCTGTGGGCCTCAGTTTCTCTGTCTGTAAAACAAGGTGGTTCTACTAGAATCTAATGGTATAAGTTTTGGGGGACCCACTGAACTCTTTGAGAATATGATTGACTTTCTGCCCCTAGAAAAAATGTACATATGGCTATACATACAGAAAATAGACCTTAATTTCAGGGGGTACACAGACCCCAGATCTCAAGTTAAAAACTCTTAGATAATCTCTCATGGTCCTTTCAGCTCAAATATTCTCATAGTCTTTCCAGCTCAAATACTCTGATGTATTTTTGTGTTGATTCTAAGGTATCAAGTGGAAGTAAGACTGGTTGTAAAATAAATGCAGAGCTTGTGTTTCTATGGGTTTTCAGAGCTCTGAGTATAAAGCAGACTTTTCTGACTTCTTTGTCTAGGTATGCCTCTGAATGCAGTCTAAGTAGGCTTCATCACTCATTTATGCTGACTCACTTATTTTCTGACCTTCAGAACCCTGGCTTCTGTATCATTTGTTAGGTGATATTTAAAAAAAAAAGAAGAAATTTGGAGTGTACATTTTCTCATTTTGAAGTTTTGTTTATACATTCTTACATGAGAACTTGCTCTTTTCACCACACCCCTATTATTTGGTAGAAGTAAAGAAAAGGAGAGAATCACTCTTCACCTCTCTGCTGTCATTTTTTCAGTTGAAGATAATGAGATTTATAGCTTCTGGCTTAAAAGGTTTTTAGAGAGTGTGTGTAATTAACTGTCTTAAATATCCAGCCCTATTGTTTTACAATTTCCTAGTCCTGTTGCCTACATTTTTCACTGTAATTTATTATTAGTGCTTACTATGTGACCCCCTTGGTCATTTCAAGCCCACTGTTCTAGCCATTCTTTATACTGTTCCTTTTTCGCATGCCCTATACCCATAAATTTCTATTTCCTTTCTGAAACTGACTTTATTAGACCAAAGAGAGTGAGAATGGAGAAGAGGGATAGATTTGATAGACCATACAACCTCATAAATATTGGTTGAATTAAAATGAGTGGATGAAAAAGATAGACTTGTGATTGCACGATTATCCTGTGCTTCCCATCTCCATCAGTACCTATCCAGTATCCCAAGCTTGAAAACTCAAGTAAGCCTTGAATTCTTTCTCTTCCCCTCCATCTGGCAATTGCCTCATCCTGTCAGTTTTCCTCAAAAGTGTTTCTCAAATATCTGTTCTTCCCCACCTCTGCCTTAAGTACTATAATAACTTCCTGACTGGTTTACTTGTCTTTAGTAGTTGCTCCCCCCAGTATGGCCACCAGATTGCTTCTAAAGCCATCTTTCTTGAGCACATATGATAATGTCACTTTAAACTCAAAATACTCCAATGGTTCCCCATTGCCCATAAGACCCTGGTAATTAGTGAGATTCTTGTTTCTCCCAAAAACACTATAGTATCCCTCCCTCTCTCGTTTTGTCTCTCATTATCTTTATTTAATTTATTTTTTTCTCATTACAAAAGTTATACATGTACGTTATCTAAGAAGTATACATTTCAGAAATATATAATGTAAAATGTAAATATTCCCTGTAGTTTGCCCCACAACACACACTATTAATAGTTTAATGTATGCTGCTAGATCAGCACTATTTGAACTTTCTGTGATGATGGAAAGGTTCTGGATCTGTACTAATACAATAGCCACTAGCCACATGTGGCAGTTGTGCATTTGAAATGTGGCTAGTGAGAGTGAGGAACTGAATTTTTAATTTTATTTAGTTTTGATCAATTTAAATTTAAATAGCCACTTGTGGCTAGTGACTACCATATTGGACAGTACAGGTCTAGAATTTTTCAACATATATATAACTACATATATTATTACTAATTTGTAAAAATGAGATTGTATTGTGCATATTTTTCTGCAACTAACTTTTTATACTTAATGTATGGTGAACGTTTTCCAGGTCAGTTCAGTCAGTGTGACCTCATTCTTTTCAGTGACTGTATAATATTCAATTAAGTGAATTTATCATGGTCCCTGTTCATGGGCAATTCAGTTATTCACATTTTTCACAAATGCAGACATTGTTGCATCAAATATCCTTGAACATATATCTTTATATGTGTGAGCATTCTTAAAAGTGGATTTTCAGTTGAAGAGTATGAATATTTCAGACTTTACTAGATGTGGCCAAATTGCCCTTCAAATAGGATGCACCAGTTTCCATTCCCACCAACAATGCCTCTTTCTCCACATAGCCAGCAATGGTTATCATCAATCTTTTTAATCTTTGCCAATTTGATAGGTTATGCATTTTATGTCATGTTTTAATTTGCATTTCTTTAATCATTAGTGAAATTGAGCATCTTTTCCTGTCCACCAGTGACTTTTCACTCCATTTGGAGTCCTAAGGAAAGAGTATAGTCGCTACTATTAGGCCTCTGATATTATCTGAGGTATCTGGTTAACTGAGGGGTTTAAAAGGTTGAGAAACTTTTTTCCAGATCTCTCTGACTCTTGTCTTACTCGCAACCTATATATCCTTCTAGGAATATCATTTCTCTTTTACCTTCTACTACAAAAGTTACTCATTTTCCCACACCCCATGAACTGCACGGTCCATGACAGGTTCAATACTCCCCTTGCTCCTTACAAAACTCCTTCCTCCTTTTAGGTCTATTGCATTTAGCTATACCACTCTGTACCTCTCCTAATGACTCTTCTTTCTCCATTAAGGACTTTGGAAACCACTTTAGGTAGGTAGTTTCCTCTCCATCCTGATTCTTCCTCTCAATCCCAGGAGATTTGAATGTCCATGTACAACCTATAAAACACTCTGCACTGATAGTTCTTTGAGCTTTTGTACTCCAGTTCTTACACTCTTACTCCAGCTAACCTGGTTCTTCTATCCCATGGAGACCTCTACACTTTTAACTCCACTTTTTCCACCTTTTCCTACCTTCTTTCGTATCAAGCCAAAACCTAGTGGTGTAGCACCTCATCTATTCCACCTTGCCTCTTTATCCTTCCACTCTACCCGCCCTGTTAATCCCATTCATTCTCTACTTTCTCTGCTCTTATGCCCTGACAACTAAACATTGCCACAAAGAAATAAATCCCATAGCCATGTTACTTGGTATAATTACAGGTTTATGATCTATAATATTGACTGTAGTCCTATAGCCTTAGGACCACTTAACAGTCATTTTATGTGTCCCTGGTTGGTTCCCAGCCCTGTTCCACCAAGCAGATATTCCTAATTTGTATTTTACTTTCAAGCTGTCTACACCACTGTTA
Source organism: Leucopleurus acutus (assembly GCF_964270905.1). Classification (NCBI taxonomy): domain Eukaryota; kingdom Metazoa; phylum Chordata; class Mammalia; order Artiodactyla; family Delphinidae; genus Leucopleurus; species Leucopleurus acutus. Next base: position 53,447,267 of record NC_139148.1, on the reverse strand, counting down.
CTCCCCTCTCAGTAAACACATATTCAGACATGTCTCCTTCTTCATAGAAAAATAAAGGTAATCTCTCATCTTCCCACTACTATTCTTACCAACTTTTTTTTGCTCCTTTCTTGCTATCTCAGAGGAAACGGTGCCTCATCTTCTGTGTAAGACTAATCCCTTTACCTGTATTCTTAATCCCATCCCCTCCTTCAAGGAACCTCTTTCCCCTACATTTTCAAACTTTTCCTTTCACTGGCTTCATCCCTCAGAAATACGCTCAATACTTTCTTATTCCTAAGAAAAAGAACTTTTCTTATTCTCTTCTAGTTACTGTTCTCTTTCCTCTTGCTTAGAGCTTTCTCGAAAGTAATTGGCCTTCCCTATACGCACTTCCTCACCTCCCTTCACTCTTCAGTTCACTGTGATCCAGTTTACATACCATTACTACTGTTCTTGCTGAGGTCACTAATGACCCCTAACTTGTCGATCTCAGGTCACTCTTTAATCTTTATTCTATTTTGACCACTCTGCTGCATTTGACATTGTTATCCCCTTTCTCTTTGAACCATTTTTGTAGTTCTGGCCTTAATCCCACTGCTACTTCCTGGTTCTCTTTCTACCTTTCAGCCTTCTTTTTCACAAGCTGACTCCTGTAATAGCCCCCCCTTCCTCTACTTTCCCTTTAAACGTTACTACTTTTTAAGGTCTTTCCTTTTCTCACTTTGGTCTCTGCCTGGACAGCACCAGCCATGCACAGTTTCCACTATCATCTGTATTCATATAGTGGTCAAATCTATACTCTGGCTCAGATTCCTCCTTCTCCTGAACTCCAGACCCACATATGCAGCTGTCCACTGGATGCTCCATTAGATGTCCCTCAACTACCTCAGAATCTCCATGGCCCCAAATGAAATCTTATCTACTCCCAACACCAACTAAAACTTGTTTCTTCTTCTATGTTCACTGTTTAGGATAATGGTACTGTAATCCACCTAGTTACTAAGTGACACATTTAAGAGTCATCTTTGACTTTTCTTTCTCCTTCATTCCACATCCATTCTCTTACTATGTCCTGTTGAATCTTCATTCTTAACATCCCTCTTCTCCTTTTCAGCCCCACTGCTACTGCATTAATTCAGGTCCTTGTTGCATTTCACAATTTTAGTAACTCTTTGACTAGTCTTCCTAAATCCAAATTTATGTCCTCTATTCTCCTACTGTCACCACAGTGAGTACATCTGATCATGGCACTCCTCTGCTTTTAACACTCCAGTGACTCTCTGCTGCCACCAGATAAAATGCACACTTGTCAGTCTGACCCTTGCCCTCCTGGCCAGACCTGTCTCTCCTCACTCCCTCACTCCCAGCCTAGCCTCAACCACCAAGCTAGTTAAGAATTCCTCACCTATGCCTCACATCCTTGCCTTTGTACATGTTGTTATATTATGCCCCTTGCCTGGAATGTCCTTTCCTCCTGGTCCATCTGACAAATGCCTACTCATCTGACAAGACCCACTTTAGTTGTCTCCTCTTCTTTAGCTATTGTGTGCCTTTGTTGTACCTGGTATAAACTTTTATTGTTTTGGTTATCATTGGTTTGTAGTCATTCATTTAAATGTTTGTCTTTTTTGTGTACCTAGTGCACACAACAGTGCATCTTGTATAGTCACTCAGTAATTATTGGCTAGGTGAGTAGATGAATGAATGAGTGAATAAATTTCCTTCTCCTTCCTCACCTGAGAAAATCCTACATTTTCTTCAAGGCTCAAGCTTCCCTGGCTCCTGCAAAAGGATATAGTTACTACACATTACCCTATAACAGCAGTTTTTGCACTGCATTGTATTTATTTATTTACCTTTGGTCACCCTGACTAGTTTGCTCTTTGAAGTCAGAAACTGAGTCTCATCTTTGTATCTCTAATACTTAGCACATACCTGGCACAGAGGTATACATAATGAAGTGTTAGAATGAATAAGTGAATGCTCAATATCTACCATTGCCAAAATTGCACAGGTTGAGTAAATGCCCATATTTTTACATAGTTCTGATTGTACAGAAACTGACCTAAGACAGGAAAACCTCTCCATCTTAAGTTGGAAGGATTTATATTAGTAAGGCTAAATGGATAAAGCTTCCAGAGGAAATTATTGTCAGGTCTGGGACTAGAATGCAGAACAGTCCTGTCTGTTTTTGAGCATGAATTCTTCCTCTTGCCCACTTCTCTCTCTGAGAATTGATCCATGTCTTTTTCAGAAGTTTTATGAATGTAGACCTCCTTCAGTTTTTCTTTTTACCCTGTATCATGTGTTGACTTTGATTTTCTTTTCCTTATTAGGTAAGCTCACCTTCTGTTACACTCCTTTATTTTCTTTTTTTTAAAAATATTTTATTTATTTGGCCATGTTGGGTCTTAGTTTTGGCACGCAGGATCTTTGGTGCTGCATGCAGGATCTTTCATTGCTGCATGTGGTCTCTTGTTGATGCACACGGGCTTCTGTAGTTGCAGCGTGTGGGCTACTCTCTAGTTGTGGTGCACGGGCTCCAGAGTGGGCGGGATCAGTAGTTGTGGTACACAGGCTTAGGTGCCGCATGCCATGTGGTATCTTCGTTCCCCGACGATGGATCAAACCCACGTCCCCTGCATTAGAAGGCAGATTCTTATTATTCTTCTTCTTATATCTTTATTGGAGTATAATTGCTTTACAATGGTGTGTTAGTTTCTGCTTTATAACAAAGTGAATCAGTTACACACATATATATGTTCCCATATCTCTTAACTCTAGCGTCTCTCTCCCTCCCTCCCACCCTCCCTATCCCACCCTTCCAAGCTGTCACAAAGCACCGAGCTGATCTCCCTCTGCTATGCGGCTGCTTTCCACTAGCTATCTACCCTACGTTTGGTAGTGTATATGTGTCCATGCCTCTCTCTCGCTTTGTCACAGCTTACCCTTCCCCCTCCCCATATCCTCAAGTTTATTCTCTAGTAGGTCTGTGTCTTTATTCCTGTCTTACCCTTAGGTTCTTCATGATATTTATTTCTTAAATTCTATATATATGTGTTAGCATACGGTATTTGTCTTTCTCTCTCTGACTTACTTCACTCTGTATGACAGACTCTAGGTCTATCCACCTAAATACAAATAGCTCAATTTTGCTTCTTTTTATGGCTGAGTAATATTCCATCGTATATATGTGCCACATCTTCTTTATCCATTCATCCGATAATGGGCTCTTAGGTTGTTTCCACGTCTGGGCTATTGTAAATAGAGCTGCAATGAACATTTTGGTACATGACTCTTTTTGAATTTTGGTTTTCTCAGGGTATATGCCCAGTAGTGGGATTGCTGGGTCATATGGTAGTTCTATTTGTAGTTTTTTAAGGAACCTCCATACTGTTCTCCATAGTGGCTGAACCAATTCACATTCCCACCAGCAGTGGAAGAGGGTTCCCTTTTCTCCACACCCTCTCCAGCATTTATTGTTTCTAGATTTTTTGATGATGGCCATTCTGACTGGTGTGAGATGATATCTCATTGTAGTTTTGATTTGCATTTCTCTAATGATTAACGATGTTGAGCATTCTTTCATGTGTTTGTTGGCAGTCTGTATATCTTCTTTGGAGAAATGTCTATTTAGGTCTTCTGCCCATTTTTGGATTGGGTTGTTTGTTTTTTTGTTATTGAGCTGCATGAGCTGCTTGTAAATTTTGGAGATTAATCCTTTGTCAGTTGCTTCATTGGCAAATATTTTCTCCCATTCTAAGCGCTGTCTTCTGGTCTTGTTTATGGTCCCCTTTGCTGTGCAAAAGCTTTGAAGTTTCATTAGGTCAAATTGTTTATTTTTGTTTTTATTTCCATTACTCTAGAAGGTGGGTCAGAAAGGATCTTGCTGTGATTTATGTCATAGAGTGTTCTGCCTATGTTTTCCTCTAAGAGTTTGACAGTTTCTAGTCTTACATTTAGGTCTTTAATCCATTTTGAGCTTATTTTTGTGTATGATGTGAGGGAGTGATCTAATCTCATACTTTTACATGTAGCTGTCCATTTTTCCCAGCACCACTTATTGAAGAGGCTTTTCTTTCTCCACTGTACATTCCTGCCTCCTTTATCAAAGATAAGGTGTCCATATGTGCGTGGGTTTATCTCTGGGCTTTCTATCCCGTTCCATTGATCTATCTTCTGTTTTTGTGCCAGTACCATACTATCTTGATTACTATAGCTTTGTAGTATAGACTGAAGTCAGGGAGCCTGATTCCTCCAGCTCCGTTTTTCGTTCTCAAGATTGCTTTGGCTATTCGGGGTCTCTTGTGTTTCCATACAAATTGCGAAATTTTTTGTTCTAGTGCTGTGAAAAATGCCAGTGGTAGTTTGATAGCGATTGCATTGAATCTATAGATTGCTATGGGTAGTAGAGTCATTTTCACAATGTTGATTCATCCAATCCAAAAACATGGTATATCTCTCCATCTATTTGGATCATCTTTAATTTCTTTCATCAGTGTCTTATAATTTTCTGCATACCGGTGTTTTGTCTCCTTAGGTAGTTTTCTTCCTAGATATATTACTATTTTTGTTGCAATGGTAAATGGGAGTGTTTTCTTGATTTCAATTTCAGATTTTTCATCCTTACTGTATAGGAATGCCAGAGATTTCTGTGCATTAATTTTGTATCCTGCTACTTTACCAAAATCATTGATTAGGTCTAGTAGTTTTCTGGTAGCATCTTTAGGATTCTCTATGTATAGTATCATGTCATCTGAAAACAGTGACAGCTTTACTTCTTCTTTTCCGACTTGGATTACTTTTTTTTTTTTTAATAAATTTATTTATTTATGCTGTGTTGGGTCTTTGTTTCTGTGCGAGGGCTTTCTCTAGTTGCGGCGAGCGGGAGCCACTCTTCATCGCGGTGCATGGGCCTCTTACTATCGCGGCCTCTCTTGTCACGGAGCACAGGCTCCAGACGCGCAGGCTCAGTAGCCGTGGCTCACGGGCTCAGCCGCTCCGCGGCGTGCGGGATCTTCCCATATCAGGGCTCGAACCCGTGTGCCCTGCATTGGCAGGCAGATTCTCAACCACTACGCCACCAGGGAAGCCCACCGACTTGGATTACTTTTATTTCCTTTTTGTCTCTGATTGCTGTGGCTAAAACTTCCAAAACTATGTTGAATTACAGTGGTGAGAGTGGGCAACCTTGTCTTATTCCTGTTCTTAGTGGAAATGCTTTCAGTTTTTCACCGTTGAGGATGATGTTGGCTGTGGGCTTGTCATATATGGCCTTTATTATGTTAAGGAAAGTTCCCTCTATGCCTACTTTCTGCATGGTTTTTATCATAAATTTGGTGTTGAATTTTGTCAAAAGCTTTCTCTGCATCTATTGAGATGATCATATGGTTTTGCTCCTTCAGTTTGTTAATATGGTTTATCATATTGATAGATTTGCGTATATTGAAGAATCCTTGCATTCCTGGAATAAACCCCACTTGATCATGTTGTATGATACTTTTAATGTGCTGTTGGATTCTGTTTGCTTGTATTTTGTTGAGGATTTTTGCATCTATGTTCATCAGTGATATTGGCCTGTAGTTTTCTTTCTTTGTGACATCCTTGTCTGGTTATGGTATCAAGGTGATGGTGGCCTCGTAGAAGGAATTTGGGAGTGTTCCTCCCTCTGCTATATTTTGGAAGAGATTGAGAAGGATAGGTGTTAGCTCTTCTCTAAATGTTTGATAGAATTCGCCTGTGAAGCCATCTGGTCCTGGGCTTTTGTTTGTTGGAAGATTTTTAATCACAGTTTCAATTTCAGCGCTTGTGAGTGGCCTACTCATATTTTCTATTTCTTCCTGATTCAGTCTTGGCAGATTGCGCATTTCTAAGAATTTGTCCATTTCTTCCAGATTGTCCATTTTATTGGCATAGAGTTGCTTGTAGTAATCTCTCATGATCTTTTGTACTTCTGCAGTGTCAGTTGTTACTTCTCCTTTTTCATTTCTAATTCTATTGATTTGAGTCTTCTCCCTTTTTTTCTTGATGAGTCTGGCTAGTGGTTTATCTATTTTGTTTATCTTCTCAAAGAACCAGCTTTTAGTTTTATTGACCTTTGCTATTGTTTCCTTCATTTCTTTTTCATTTATTTCTGATCTTATTTTTATGATTTCTTTCCTTCTGCTAGCTTTGGGTTTTTTTGTTCTTCTTTCTCTAATTGCTTGAGGTGCAAGTTTAGGTTGTTTTTTCGAGATGTTTCCTGCTTCTTAAGGTGGGCTTGTATTGCTATAAACTTCCCCCTTAGAACTGCTTTTGCTGCATCCCATAGGTTTTGGGTCATTGTGTCTCCACTGTCCTTTGTTTCTAGGTATTTTTTTATTTCCTCTTTGATTTCTTCAGTGATCACTTCATTATTAAGTAGTGTATTGTTTAGCCGACAAGTGTTTATGTTTTTTACAGATCTTTTCCTGTAATTGATATCTAGTCTCATGGCGTTGTGGTCTGAAAAGATACTTGATACAATTTCAATTTTCTTCAATTTACCGAGGCTTGATTTGTGACCCAAATATGATCTATCCTGGAGAATGTTCCAAGAGCACTTGAGAAAAATGTGTATTCTGTTGTTTTTGGATGGAATGTCCTATAAATATCAATTAAGTCCATCTTGTTTAATGTATCATTTAAAGCTTGTGTTTCCTTTTTTATTTTCATTTTGGTTGCTCTGTCCATGGGTGAAAGTGGGGTGTTAAAGTCCTACACTCTGAGTGTGTTACTGTCGATTTCCCCTTTTATGGCTGTTAGTATTTGCCTTATGTATTAAGGTGCTCCTATGTTGGGTGCATAAATATTTACAATTGTTATATCTTCTTCTTGGATCGATCCCTTGATCATTATGTAGTGTCCTTCTTTGTCTCTTCTAATAGTCCTTATTTTAAAGTCTATTTTGTCTGATATGAGAATTGCTACTCCAGCTTTCTTTTGGTTTCCGTTTGCATGGAATATCTTTTTCCATCCCCTTACTTTCAGTCTGTATGTGTCTCTAGGTCTGAAGTGGGTCTCTTGTAGACAGCATATATAAGGGTCTTGTTTTTGTATCTATTCAGCCAATCTGTGTCTTTTGTTGGGAGCATTTAGTCCATTTACATTTAAGATAATTATCGATATGTATGTTCCTATTCCCATTTTCTAAATTGTTTTGTGTTCGTTATTATAGGTCTTTCCCTTCTCTTGTGTCTCTTGTCTAGAGAAGTTCCTTTAGCATTTGTTGTAAAGCTGGTTTGGTGGTGCTGAACTCTTTCAGCTTTTGCTTTTCTGTAAAGGTTTTAATTTCTCCATCAAATCTGAATAAGATCCTTGCTGGGTAGAGTAGTCTTGGTTGCAGGTTTTTCTCCTTCATCACTTTCAGTATGTCCTGCCACTCCCTTCTGGCTTGTAGGGTTTCTGCTGAGAGATCAGCTGTTAACCTTATGGGGATTCCCTTGTGTTAATTGTTGCTTTTCCCTTGCTGCTTTTAATATGCTTTCTTTGTATTTAATTTTTGACAGTTTGATTAATATGTGTCTTGGCATATTTCTCCTTGGATTTATCCTGTATGGGACTCTCTGTGCTTCCTGGACTTGATTAACTATTTCCTTTCCCATATTAGGGAAGTTTTCAACTATAATCTCTTCAAATATTTTCTCAGTCCCTTTCTTTTTCTCTTCTTCTTCTGGAACCCCTATCATTCGAATGTTGGTGCGTTTAATGTTGTCCCTGAGGTCTCTGAGACTGTCCTCAGTTCTTTTCATTCTTTTTTCTTTATTCTGCTCTGCAGTAGTTATTTCCACTATTTTATCTTCCAGGTCACTTATCCATTCTTCTGCCTCAGTTATTCTGCTATTGATCCCATCTAGAGTACTTTTAATTTAATTTATTGTGTTGTTCATCATTGCTTGTTTCATCTTTATTTCTTCTAGGTCCTTGTTAACTGTTTCTTGCATTTTGTCCATTCTATTTCCAAGATTTCGGATCATCCTTACTATCATTATTCTGAATTCTTTTGCAGGTAGACTGCCTATTTCCTCTTCATTTGTTAGGTCTGGTGCATTTTTATCTGCTCCTTTATCTGCTGTGTGTTTTTGTGTCTTCTCATTTTGCTTATCTTACTGTGTTTGGGGTCTCCTTTTTGCAGCCTGCAGGTTCGTAGTTCCCGCTGTTTTTGATGTCTGTCTGCAGTGGCTACGGTTTGTTCAGTGGGTTGTGTAGGCTTCCTGGTGGAGGGGACTAGTGCCTGTGTTGTAGTGGATGAGGCTGGATCTTGTCTCTCTAGTAGGCAGGTTCACGTCTGGCTGTGTGTTTTGGGATGTTTGTGGCCTTAATATGATTTTCGGCAGCCTCTCTGCTAATGCGTGGGGTTGTGTTCCTGTTTTGCTAGTTGTTTGGCATAGGTTGTCCAGCACTGTAGCTTGCTGGTCGTTGAGTGAAGCTGGGTGCTGGTGTTAAGATGGAGGTCTCTGGGAGATTTTCGCCGTTTGATATTATGTGTAGCTGGGAGGTCTCTTGTTGGCCAGTGTCCTGAAGTTGGCTCTCCTACCTCAGAGGCAGAGCCCTGACTCCTGGCTGCAGCACCAAGAACCTTTTATCCTCACGGCTCCTCAATTTGGGATGACTCGTTGTCTATTCATGTATTCCACATATGCAGGGCACATCAAGTTGATTGTGGAGCTTTAATCCGCTGTTTCTGAGGCTGCTGGGAGAGATTTCCCTTTCTCTTCTTTGTTCTCACAGCTCACAGGGCCTCAGCTTTGGATTTGGCCCTGCCTCTGCGTGCAGGTCGCTGGAGGGCGTCTGTTTTTTGCTCAGACAGGACGGGGTTAAAGGAGCCGCTGATTCGGGGACTCTGGCGCACTCAGGCGGCGGGGGGTGGGGGAGAGGGGCACTGCGTGCGGGGCGGGCCTGCGGTAGCAGAGGCCAGCGTGACGTTGCACCAGCCTGAGGCCCGCCGTGTGTTCTCCCAGGGAATTTGTCTCTGGATCCTGGGAACCTTGCAGTGGCGGGCTGCACAGGCTCCGTGGAAGAGGGGTGTGGATAGTGACCTGTGCTCGCACATAGGCCCCTTGTTGGCGGCAGCAGCAGCCTTAGCGTCTCCCACCCATCCCTGGGGTCCGTGCTTTTAGCCGCGGCTCGCTCTGCAGGGTTTTTATCACAAATGGGTGTTGAATTTTGTTGAAAGCTTTCTCTGCATCTATTAAGATGATCATAAGTTTTTCTTCCTTCAATTTTTTAATATGGTGTATCACGTTGAGTGATTTGCTTCTATTGAAGAATCCTTGCATTCCTGAAATAAACCCCACTTGATCATGGTGTATGATCCAGTTGATGTGCTGTTGGATTCTGTTTGATAGTATTTTGTTGAGGATTTTTTTAACATCTTTATTGGGGTATAATTGCTTTACAATGGTGTGTTAGTTTCTGCTTTATAACAAAGTGAATCAGTTATACATATACATATGTTCCCATATCAATTCCCTCTTGCGTGTATTGTAGTTTTTCTTATGACAGGGTTTCCGAAAGCAAGCTCATCACACGAGATGAATTATGCCGAAACACAGCAGTAGATGGCTGCTGCTCGCTCAGACAATACAGCACAGTCTGTCCTGCTGTGGTAGCTTTTATTTAAGCATTATCTATGTTTACATTTTAAGACTTGTTTTCTTAACATTCCAGAAATGCCAAAGCAGCAACATATGCTTTTATTGATTATACAAGCAACAATGGGCTTTCTTGAAAACATGCCGTGCTTCGTCCTTGAGCCCAAAAGCAGCACAAGGACATTGCCTTGTGTTTCCATTATTCTGATTATACTGAAGTAGCACAAGGACATTTCCTTGTGTTCCCACCATTCTGATTATACTGAGGACATCTCATGGATCAGTGCCCAAAACACTCAATGCTTATTCACAGGCCCCCGGTTTGCTGGGTGGGGGGAGGCTCAAAGCATCCAGGACTGTTTGCAGTTCTGGCTTATTTGAATGCCCCCAGTTTGCCGAGGGGGCTCAAAGCAATCAGGAGTGTTTCCAGTTCTGGCTTATTCGCCAGCCCCCAGTTTGCTGGGTGGGTGGGGCTCATGGGTCACGTCTCCTTTCCATGTCCTCATTTATTCCACTACATTTCTCCCTTTTTGTTTTCCAGCTTGTGCAGCATCAAGGAGAACACGGCAGCTTGTTGCGGGGTTGCATGGCGGGTAGCTTTCACTCATCGTCGGACTACAATTAAACATATGATTATTATTATAATGAGCATTAGCAATCCTGCAGTAGAACCAAATAAAGCATGTAATTTAGACATGGGATTTAAATTATTAAATCCTTGAATAATTCCAGACCATATTTCTTGTGAATTAAGTCGTAATTTCTTCTGAAAAGTTTGTTGAATTTTCCCTTGTAAATTCACAATTTCTTCTGTCAAATTTTTGTGATGTAATAAATGCTTTTTTATTTTTGCCCAGGGGAATGCAGACTGATTATATAGAACCGAAGTGACACAAAAGGCACTTTGATTCCAGTCACAACGTAGCTTCATTTGTCTTTGCAAATTCACAAGTTGGTCCCCCAACATAACCACAGCTTGTTGTAAGTCTGCTATTTCCGAATGTATTTCCGAATCAATTTGTCGTTGAGAGGACCAAAGCATTTCAGAATTTTTATGCCAATCAGTTATATAATCAACGGTCTGAATAGATTGTTCTAAAGCAACTCCAGCTACTGCAGCAGTAGCTGTTATGGCTATAATACCCATGACAGCTGTAATCAACATTCCTACAAATCTTTTACTTGTTTTTAATGCATCAGTTAAATATTGCAAAACAGCCATAGGAAGAGATTCTTGCCATTCCCTTCCAAGATTGACAGGAAGCCAAAAACCTGTCCGAACTTGTAAGATATACAAACTTTTAGTAGATATGTTAAAAGATATACTAGAGTTAATACAGGTATACAGAGAGCAATTTTTACATATTATAATACCTAGAGTCTTATTCCATTCAGCTGGTCCCTTTAACAATATATAAGGTAATTTTACACAACTACGAGTATACCGAGTAACATTTTTATGAAAAGTCAAACTATGATTTCCAGATTTGTTAACCATATGTCCTACCCAAGCATTAATCTTTTCCAAAGCTGCCGTAAGCTTCCACAAGTCCTTTTTGATGGGATATCCATTTAAATGAGGACCAGGAGGAGAAAACCCTCCTGCATGCCGTACTATGGCATCATTAATAGTATTGCTATAAATAGTGTTATCCTCTCTATGCCAGTGTAAATTCTTCAGACCCCTTTTTCCTCAGGTGGAGCCAAAAGGGCTCCAATCAGTGACACTTCCCCAAGAAGTATTAACAAGAACCCGAGCCATTTCCCCTCGGCATCGAGTCCAATGGACCCAATCCGATAATTGATCCAGAAGAGGCACCTGGCATGGAGGCAAGTAAGGTGCGGAAACATTCTCATTAAGAGTGGAATTAGAACTTTTAAAACTATAAGCACTCAAAAGATATAACCCATGATATCTGCTTTCATTTTTGACAACACTTAACCATGCCTGATAATTCATTTTAAGGCAATGATCTCCCTTTCCCGTACAAATAGGAGGTCCACTAACACCCATCGTGTAATTCTCTATTATCCTTCCTTCTTCTTCCGGCTTCAAAGGGCCTCTATCATCAAAAGGACCAGGCAACCATCCAGACTCATTTACCTATACAAGAATTGGGGCATCCCACCAGGTAACCCCCATATTAAGAGGAGGGTTAGGAATATATGTCCAATAAGTATGGTTAGTACAATTTTTCTCATTGGCTGATATGCTTATTACCTGTGCAGACAACACTGCCAGCATGGCCTCAAAAAGACTGGTGCTATTGAGGGGTTTACCCTGTGAAATGATAAGATTTTTGGTAGTGTCTAAACTTTTTCACTTGCCACCAGGTCAATGGAGGCGCCTTCTTCTTTCCATCAAGTCTTAAACTGCATATATTGTCCAGGTTCAAGAACAGTCTTGGCAAGTGCCTCCCAATCCTGAGGAATTAATATGTTTTCGGAAGCATACCTAGACAAAAGACCTTGAACATAATTAGAATGCATCCCATATGCATTAATGGCTTCTTTTAGCATTTTTAAAATTTTTATATCATGATGGTTATACACAACATTTACATATCCATTCGGAAATTGATCATTAGCAGGCATAGCTTGTCTAACAATAGGGAAAGCAAAAAATGATTCAGAATATTGCTTTTCTTCCTTATTCATCTCTTCTTCCAACAATAGTCTATTAGATTCAGGTTTTAGAGGAAAGCGAAACTGATGAGAGGCTCCAACAGGATAAGCTGCTAATTCTAAAGGAGGAGCCGAAGGAATAGTAGGACATGGCTCTTGATATAAAGGAGTGGTAACATTGTTTTTATTTTCTTCCAATTTAACCATCAAATTTTTTAACTTTGAAAGTATATCAGAAATCTCATTCTGTTGAGAAAGTGGCATCTCATTTTGTTTTCTAGCCTGCTCCCGATCTTTATCATCATCAGAAAAAGCCCCTTCATCACTGAAACCTGAAAAATCCTCTCATGTCTCAGACACAAGGGGAGGAGGAGGCGGAGGAAGGTCCTCTATAGAAGATTCACGAAACAGAGTACAAAAAGCAGCAGAATGATCGGGAGAAGAATTCGGACGCTGAGGGCGCACCCCATTTTCACTTTCAGTTTCAGATTGTAATGGTTCCAGGGCAAGGGAAATTAATTTACAAAGAGACCAAACACGGACAGATATAGGGTCTCCACGCTGATGAGCTCTTCTTAAGGCTCGCATAACCTGTTTCCAAACTTTTAAATTCAACTGGTTATGACCAGTAGGTTGAAACCAGTAACAATGTTTACGAACCAGCGCAAACAATTCATCAAAAGATTCTGGTTTCACTTTCACTCCTGAACTCCGTAATAACTGTTTCAGTAGTCTAATGTATTGAAATTCTACTGAATGGGAATTCCCCATTACAGTTACTCTACTGCTCCCGAAGGTTTCACTTACTCTTGAGCGTACCAAATTCCCCTTCGGTCCCGCGATCACGCGATTACTTACTTCCCTGTTCCGGCGCCAAATGTTGCAGTTTTTCTTATGACAGGGTTTCCGAAAGCAAGCTCATCACACGAGATGAACTGTGCCGAAACACAGCAGTAGAGGGCTGCCGCTCGCTCAGGCAAAACAGCGCTGTCTGTCCTGCTGTGGTAGCTTTTATTTAAGCATTATCTATGTTTACATTTTAAGACTTGTTTTCTTAATATTCCAGAAATGCCAAAGCAGCAACATATGCTTTTATTGATTATACAAGCAACAATGGGCTTTCTTGAAAACATGCCGTGCTTCGTCCTTGAGCGCAAAAGCAGCACAAGGATATTGCCTTGTGTTTCCATTATTCTGATTATACTGAAGTAGCACAAGGATATTTCCTTGTGTTCCCACCATTCTGATTATAATGAGGACATCTCATGGATCAGTGCCCAAAGCACTCAATGCTTTTGCGCAAGCCCCCGGTTTGCCGGGGAGAGGGGGGCGACTCAAAGCATCCAGGACTGTTTGCAGTTCTGGCTTATTTGCATGCCCCCATTTGGCCGGGGGGGCGGGGGCTCAAAGCAATCAGGACTGTTTCCAGTTCTGGCTTATTCGCCAGCCCCCAGTTTGCTGGGGGGGGGGGTGCTCATGGGCCACGTCTCCTTTCCATGTCCTCAGTTATTCCACTACACGTCTCCCTCCCTCCCACCCTCCATATCCCACCCCTCCAGGTGGTCACAAAGCACCGAGCTGATATCCCTGTGCTATGCGGCTGCTTCCCACTAGCTATCTACCTTAGGTTTGGTAATGTATATATGTCCATGCCTCTCTCTCGTTTTGTCACAGCTCACCCTTCCCCCTCCCCATATCCTCAAGTCCGTTCTCCAATAGGTCTGTGTCTTTACTCCTGTCTTACCCCTAGGTTTTTCATGACATTTTTTTCTTAAATTCCATATATATGTGTTAGCATACGGTATTTGTCTTTCTCTTTCTGACTTACTTCACTCTGTATGACAGACTCTAGGTCTATCCACCTCATTACAAATACCTCAATTTCGTTTCTTTTTGTGGCGGAGTAATATTCCACTGTATATATGTGCCACATCTTCCTTATCCATTCATCTGATGATGGGCTCTTAGGTTGTTTCCATGTCTGGGCTATTGTAAATAGAGCTGCAATGAACATTTTGGTACATGACTCTTTTTGAATTTTGGTTTTCTCAGGGTATATGCCCAGTAGTGGGATTGCTGGGTCATATGGTAGTTCTATTTGTAGTTTTTTAAGGAACCTCCATACTGCTCTCCATAGTGGCTGAACCAATTCACATTCCCACCAGCAGTGCAAGAGTGTTCCCTTTTCTCCACACCCTCTCCAGCATTTGTTTCTAGATTTTTTGATGATGGCCATTCTGACTGGTGTGAGATGATATCTCATTGTAGTTTTGATTTGCATTTCTCTAATGATTAACGATGTTGAGCATTCTTTCATGTGTTTGTTGGCAGTCTGTATATCTTCTTTGGAGAAATGTCTATTTAGGTCTTCTGCCCATTTTTGGATTGGGTTGTTTGTTTTTTTGTTATTGAGCTGCATGAGCTGCTTGTAAATTTTGGAGATTAATCCTTTGTCAGTTGCTTCATTGGCAAATATTTTCTCCCATTCTGAGGGTTGTCTTTTGGTCTTGTTTATGGTTTCCTTTGCTGTACAAAAGCTTTGAAGTTTCATTAGGTCCCATTTGTTTATTTTTGTTTTTATTTCCATTACTCTAGGAGGTGGGTCAGAAAGGATCTTGCTGTGATTTATGTCATAGAGTGTTCTGCCTGTGTTTTCCTCTAAGAGTTTGATAGTTTCTGGCCTTACATTTAGGTCTTTAATCCACTTTGAGCTTATTTTTGTGTATGGTGTTAGGGAGTGATCTCATCCCATACTTTTACATATAGCTGTCCAGTTTTCCCAGCACCACTTACTAAAGAGGCTTTCCTTTCTCCACTGTACATTCCTGCCTCCTTTATCAAAGATAAGGTGTCCCTATGTGTGTGGCTTTGTCTCTTGTCTTTCTATCCCGTTCCATTGATCTATCTTTCTGTTTTTGTGCCAGTACAATACTGTTTTGATTACTGTAGCTTGGTAGTATAGTCTGAAGTCACGGAGCCTGATTCCTCCAGCTCCGTTTTTCGTTCTCGAGATTGCTTTGGCTATTCAGGATCTTTTGTGTTTCCATACATTTTGTGAAATTTTTTGTTCTAGTGCTGTGAAAAATGCCAGTGGTAGTTTGATAGCGATTGCATTGAATCTATAGATTGCTATGGGTAGTAGAGTCATTTTCACAATGTTGATTCTTCCAACCCAAAAACATGGTATATCTCTCCATCTATTTGTATCATCTTTAATTTCTTTCATCAGTGTCTTATAATTTTCTGCATACAGGTCTTTTGTCTCCTTAGGTAGGTTTATTCCTAGATATTTTATTCTTTTTGTTGCAATGGTAAATGGGAGTGTTTTCTTGATTTCACTTTCAGATTTTTCATCATGAGTGTATAGGAATGCCAGAGATTCCTGTGTATTAATTTTGTATCCTGCAACATTACCAGATTCATTGATTAGCTCTAGTATTTTTCTGGTAGCATCTTTAGGATTCTCTATGTATAGTATCATGTCACCTGCAAACAGTGACAGCTTTACTTCTTCTTTTCCAATTTGTATTCCTTTTATTTCCTTTTCTTCTCTGATTGCTGTGGCTAAAATTTCCAAAACTATGTTGAATAAGAGTGGTGAGAATGGGCAACCTTGTCTTGTTCATGATCTTAGTGGAAATGCTTTCAGTTTTTCACCATTGAGGATGATGTTGGCTGTGGGGTTGTCATATATGGTCTTTATTATGTTGAGGAAAGTTCCCTCTATGCCTACTTTCTGCAGGGTTTTTATCATAAATGGGTGTTGAATTTTGTCAAAAGCTTTCTCTGCATCTATTGAGATGATCATATGGTTTTTCTCCTTCAATTTGTTAATATGGTTTATCACATTGATAGATTTGCATATATTGAAGAATCCTTGTATTCCTGGAATCAACCCGACCTGATCATGGTGTATGATCCTTTTAATGTGCTGTTGGATCCTGTTTGCTAGTATTTTGTTGAGGATTTTTGCATGTATGTTCATCAGTGTTACTGGCCTGTAGGTTTCTTTCTTTGTGACATCCTTGTCTGGTTTTGGTATCAGGGTTATGGTGGCCTCATAGAATGAGTTTGGGAGTGCTCCTCCTTCTGCTATATTTTGGAAAGTTAGAGAAGGATTAGGTGTTAGCTCTTCTCTAAATATTTGATAGAATTTTCCTGTGAAGCCGTCAGGTTGTGGGCTTTTGTTTGTTGGAAGATTTTTAATCACAATTTCAATTTCAGTGCTTGTGATTGCTCTGTTCGTATTTTCTATTTCTTCCTGATTCAGTCTTGGCAGGTTGTGCATTTCTAAGAAATTGTCCATTTCTTCCAGATTGTCCATTTTATTGGCATAGAGTTGCTTGTAGTAATCTCTCATGATCTTTTGTATTTCTGCAGTGTCAGTTGTTACGTCTCCTTTTTCATTTCTAATTTTAATTTGAGTCTTCTCCCTTTTTTTCTTGATGAGTCTGGCTAATGATTTATCTATTTTGTTTATCTTCTCAAAGAACCAGCTTTTAGTTTTATTGATCTTTGCTATCGTTTCCTTCATTTCTTTTTCATTTATTTCTGATCTTATTTTTATGATTTCTTTCCTTCTGCTATCTTATGGGGTTTTTTGTTCCTCTTTCTCTAATTGCTTTAGCTGCAAGATTCGTTTGTTTATTCGAGATGTTTCCTCTTTCTTAAGGTAGGATTGTATTACCATAAACTTCCCTCTTAGAACTGCTTTTCCTGCATCCCATAGGTTTTGGGTCGTCGTGTCTCCATTGTCATGTGTTTCTAAGTTTTTTTTTATTTCCTCTTTGATTTCTTCAGTGATCACTTCATTATTAAGTAGTGTATTGTTTAGCCTCCATGTGTTTGTATTTTTTACAGATCTTTTCCTGTTATTGATGTCTACTCTCATAGCATTGTGGTCGAAAAAGATACTTGATACAATTTCAGTTTTCTTAAATTTACCAAGGCTTGATTTGTGACCCAAGATATGATCTATCCTGGAGAATATTCCATGAGCACTTGAGAAAAATGTGTTTTCTGTTGTTTTTGGATGGAGTGTCCTACAAATATCAATTAAGTCCATCTTGTTTAGTCTATCATTTAAAGCTTGTGTTTCCTTATTTATTTTCATTTTGGATGATCTGTCCATTGGTGAAAGTGGGGTGTTAAAGTCCTCCACTCTGAGTGTGTTACTGTCGAATTCCCTGCTTATGGCTGTTAGTATTTGCCTTATGTATTGAGGTGCTCCTATGTTGGGTGCATAAATATTTACAATTGTTATATCTTTTGCTTTGATCGATCCCTTGATCATTATGTAGTGTCCTTCTTTGTCTCTTCTGATAGTCTTTATTTTAAAGTCTATTTTGTCTGATATGAGAATTGCTACTCCAGCTTTCTTTTGGCTTCCATTTGCATGGAATGTCTTTTTCCATCCCCTTACTTTCAGTCTGTATGTGTTTCTAGGTCTGAAGTGGACAGCAAATATATGGGCCTTCTTTTTGTATCCATTCAGACAATCTGTGTCTTTTGGTAAGAGCATTTAGTCCATTTACATTTAAGGTAATTATCGATATGTATGTTCCTATTCCCATTTTTTAAATTGTTTTGGGTTCGTTATTTTAGGTCTTTTCCATCTCTTGTGTTTCTTGCCTAGAAAAGTTCCTTTACCAGTTGTTATAAAGCTGGTTTGGTGTCTCCTTTTTGCAGGCTGCATGTTTGTAGTGTCCGTTGTTGTTGGTGTCTGTCCCCAGTGGCTAAGTTTGGTTCAGTGGGTTGTTTAGGCTTCCTGGTGGAAGGGACTAGTGCCTATGTTCTGGTGGATGAGTTTGGATCTTGTCTTTCTGGTGGGCCGGTCGACATCTGGTGGTGTGTTTTGGGGTGACTGTGGACTTATTATGATTTTCGACAGCCTCTCTGCTAATGGGTGGGTTTGTGTTCCTGTCTTCCTAGTTGTTTGGCATAGGATGTCCAGCACTGTAGCTTGCTGGTTGTTGAATGAAGCTGGGTGCTGGTGCTTTTGCCATTTGATATTATGTGGAGCTGGGATGTCTCTTGTGGACCAGGGTCCTGAAGTTGGCTCTCCCACCTCAGAGGCACAGCACTGACTCCTGGCTGCAGCACCAAGAGCCTTTAATCCACACAGCTCAGAATAAAAGGGAGAAAATGTAGAAAGAAAGAATTAGTAGAAGTAGAAAGAAAGAAAGAAAGAAAGAAAAGAAAGAAAGAAAGAAGGGAGGGAGTAAGGAAGGAAGGAAGGAAAAATGAAAGAAAGAAGATAAAGTAAAATAAATAAAGATAAAATATAATAAAGTTATTAAAATAAAAAATATA
Organism: Leucopleurus acutus; assembly: GCF_964270905.1. NCBI lineage: Eukaryota > Metazoa > Chordata > Mammalia > Artiodactyla > Delphinidae > Leucopleurus > Leucopleurus acutus. The sequence continues at coordinate 53,428,737 of NC_139148.1, read as the reverse complement.
ATTATTAAGAGAAATAAAAAGAAAAGAAAATGAAATTAAAAAAAAAAACAACGGATGGATAGAACCCTAGAACAAATGGTGGAAGCAAAGCTATACAGACAACATCTCACACAGAAGCATACACATACACACTCACAAAAAGAGGATAAGGGGGAAAAAATCATAAATCTTGCTCTCAAAGTCTACCTCCTTAATTTGGGATGATTCATTGTCTATTCATATGTTCCAGTGATGCAGGGTACATCAAGTTGACTGTGGAGCTTTAATCCACTGCTTCTGAGGCTGCTGGGAGAGATTTCCCTTTCTCTTCTTTATTCTCACAGCTCCCAGGGGCTCAGCTTTGGATTTGGCCCTGCGTGTAGGTCGCCGGAAGGCGTCTGTTCTTCGCTCAGACAGGACGAGGTTAAAGGAGCCGCTGATTCAGGGGCTCTGGCTCAGTCAGGCCGGGAGGAAGGAGGGGCACAGAGTGTGGGGCGGGCCTGCGGTGGCAGAGGCTGGCATGACGTTTCACCAGCTTGTGGCACGCCATGCATTCTCCCGGTGTAGTTGTCCCTGGATCCGGAGACCCTGACAGTGGTGGGCTGCACAGGGTCCCCGGAAGGGTGGTGTGGATAGTGACCTGTGTTTGCACACAGGCTTCTTGGTGGCAGCAGCAGCTGCCTTAGCATCTCATGCCCGTCTCTGTTGTCCTCGCTTTTAGCCGCGGCTCGTGCCCATCTCTGGAGGTCCTTTAAGCAATCGTCTTAATCCCCTCTCCTCGTGCACCAGGAAACAAAGAGTGAAGAAAAAGTCTCTTGCCTCTTTGGCAGGTCCAGACTTTTTCCCGGACTCCCTCCCAGCTTGCTGTGGTGCACTAACCCCCTGCAGGCTGTGTTCAAGGCCACCAACCCCAGTCCTCTCCAGGAGCTCTGACTGAAACCGGAGCTCAACTCCCAGCCCCGCCCACCCCGGTGGGTGAGCAGACTAGCCTCTCGGACTGGTGAGTGCCAGTCGGCCCTGATCCTCTGTGCGGGAATCTCACCACTTTGCCCTCCGCACCCCTGTGGCTGTGCTCTCCTTCCCGGCTCCCCTTTATTTTCTTTGTCATTCCCATACAGGGTGTTAATATTTTGAGAAGAAATTCATGTAGCCCAGTAAGACCAAGTTCTCTGCTGTAGGGGTGGTAACCCTATTTATTAACCCGGCATGCTATGAAAAATTGTCTATGCTACTTTTTGCCTCTTGTCTTCACAGGCAGTGAAGGTAGAAAAGACCAATGTCTTAGTCCATTGTTTTGATGGGTGGGACCACACAGCACAGGTCTGCTCTGTGGCCAGCATCTTCCTAGATCTATTTTGTAGGACATTCAAGGGACTCATGGTAAGAGAACAAGTGATTGGATTTTACTTTGCACAAGTGGGAGATTGTGAATATATCAAAAATAACTCTAAGCCAACTTGTTTTCTACAAGAAAGAGGTCTACGAAAACAGCTCTGTTTTTCAATTTTACTTCTTTCTACTAAACCAGGCATTTACAGTCTATATACTTTACATTTCACACTCAACATAGTTTCTTATCCATCAGAAGATAAGTTGGATGTAATAGGCTGATGTAAGGGGTAGGAAAGACTCCAAAAGTTTGCAAAATTTAATGGATGACTGTTAAATAAGCAGACTGATGGGCTCATCATCTTCAGCATCAGCTGTCTGGATGTCAGACTCATGATTTTTTTCTGGTGCTGAATCCAAGGTTTCTTAGTTTGTCTTTCTATGAAACAGAACTCACAGTAGGGGTTTATCCTCATTTTTCTTTTGGAAATGCTTTATTTTTTTTAATGCTTGAAAATGTGTTTATATCAAATTTTGTTCTTGGTATAAACTCAAGTACTGCCTTTGGATCCCTGTTTTTTCATAGGTTGAATGTAATATGTTTATCAAGATTGCACTTAGTTATGGCTCAAATGGCTTGTCACACATTATGTAAAAGCCAAAAGAAATGTGACAATGGATACAAATCCAGAATAATTTCTCCTGAGAGCTTTGAAATTTGAAGGCAGCCTGTATAGGCTTTTAAATGAAATCCAAGTAACTTATTTATCATTTGGGAAATTTACTTTATGATCAGTTCAATGCAAATTTGTACAAAGTCTACTTCAGCAAAGTGTTTTGATATTTTATAGGTATGGTTAATTAATTTTATGATTTTTCTAATGCAAAATTTTCTTTTTGTATAAAAATGAAGATCCTGATAGAGAAGGAATGGATATCCATGGGCCACAAGTTCTCCCAAAGGTAAAAATATTACTTTAAAGGTAGAGGCTAAGGAGAATTTATTAGAGTGAGATTTATCAAAAACCCCAATATGTTCTTGTGAAAGAAGGAAGAGTAGGTTGAACATGGCATAAATCTCTTTTCATCAAGAAACACATATTCCAGACACTATGCTAAGGGACTAGGGCTACAAGGGTGACTAGAATATCATATCTGCCTTCAAAGTGAGCAAATGATTATATCAAATTGTTAAATATTTCAGAGAAGAACAGACATCATGGGCCACAGAGGAAAAAGTGCTTAACTGTTTCTGAAGAAGACAGGATAGCCTTCCAGGAATAAGCAGTATTTAAACGTGAATTTTAGGGAATGAATAGGTGTTTGCTAGAGAGAACAGTGGGCATTCAGGCAGAGGGAATAATATCTAAGGCAATGTACCTTTTTTTTTTTTTTTGTAGTACGCGGGCCTCTCACTGTTGTGGCCTCTCCCGTTGCGGAACACAGGGTCCAGATGTGCAGGCTCAGTGGCCATGGCTCACAGGCCTAGCCACTCTGCGGCATGTGGGATCTTCCCGGACCAGGGCACAAACCCATGTCCCCTGCATCAGCAGGCGGACTCTCAACCACTGCGCCACCAGGGAAGCCCACAATGTACCTTTTAACCTTGTATAAGAAGAAAAGGCATGTGCGCATTTCTGTTCTTTGGTAAGAGGTGGATGCAAGGACTTACATTTATTTAGTGACCTAATGCTGCCATAAGCCAAACAGCCTCACTGAGACTTTATGTGTGTTATGAGAACAATAACAAATGTTTACTGAACACCTAACAATATGCTGTATACTATATCAGACACTGAGCTGGTGCCAAAGGCATATGCAATGTGAGTTTTACCCTCAAGGAGGTTATTATTCAGGTCTTATTCTCCTGCATTGGTGTATATCCATTTAATTTCATTTGATTGTCGCTCTCTAGCTATTTGGATCCATCCATTCATTCTTCCTTTGTCAACAAACATTGGGCCAGGCAATATGCCAGGTTTTAAGGAGACTGTATTAGATCAGATATGGTCTCTGTCCCTTCTTTTATAGAAAATAAAATCAATGATGATGGTATAGTATGATAAGTGCTAAGTCAAAGGTAAACATATACAAGGGAAACTTACCTATTCTGGGCAAAGAAAGCTTTCTAGAACTGATGGCATTTTAGAACATTAAGAAGATGAGGCTGATTCTATTTTTAGTTTTTGAGAAATCTCCATAATGTTTTCCACAGTGGCTGCACCAATTTACATACCCACCAGCAGTGTAGGATGGTTCCCTTTTCTCTACATGGAAACTCCATGGAAGGACAGGAGGAGAAGGAACTAAGTTTTTGAGTGTCCAAGGCAGAAGTTAGATATTTTTACTTGATAGCCTTGATCTTTTTCATTAACACTGTATACATCAATGTGAAATGGGTTAGGGTTTAAGAAGATAGGTTAAAATTTGCAAGAGCTGTAAGGTTTAATGGGAAAACTGTGTTAAGGATATACATAAAGGTTATTTGGGAGCAATTAAGTTCCAGCTGAGTATGGAGACTTATGGTATCAATTTGCATGGTTTTATAATTTTCTCAAGCAGCATTTATCAGTCAAGATTTGGGAGTAGAGAACATAGCTTCTTCGGCTCATCAATGGTTGGATATTGAAGGAGAATAATGACAAAAAAATGACCAGAAAATTGAAGAAAATGGGGACAGAATAGTTGATGGGGCAGAATATAGTCTGGGTAAGAAAGGGAAGCTAGTAGGAATCTGGAAAGGTGATAGGTCCAGAGATTGGGCTGGAGGAGATAAGATGAGCAGCCTTTGGAAATATAATATACGGTGATCAGAGTAGGATATTGAGATTAAGGTTTCAAAGTGGAGGAAGGACCTTTAGCTAACATCAAGAAACAGCCATGGATACGAGAGGCTGATGTGAAGTAGACGTAAAGATCGGTGAAGATAATTAGATTCGAGTTAGTTAAGGAACCTGCTAAGCCAAGTGTATGTCATCTGCATCGACTCCAAAGATAAGTACTTATGACTGGAGTCAGATTCTTCAGAAAATGTGGAGAAGTGACCCAAAGATTGTGGAACACAACATTGAGGAAAGTGAACAACAGCATGACCCATAGTGGAAGTGTTTTTAAGAGAGTGAAAGGAGTAGTAGAAAGGAGAAAGCCGATCCCACTTCTGCTGTGCTTTAGGATTATTATACATGGAGAGTGGAACGATGAGCATTCTCCATTTGATTTGGGCCCCAAGAAGAAGTAGTGTCCTTGGTGAGATGGATTTCAATTAAATCAAAAGGTAGAACATTCAATGTAAAAGCTAAGGATGCCATGTTTATTTCTAGTGGAATAGTGTTTCTAATGGATGGTAGAGTTGGGAAAGAGGACATCATGAGAGAGGAAACATTAAACAATTCTGGGATGAGGTTTTTTCATTCATTTAATAAACTTATTAAATACCCTTTTCATACCAGGCACTGTCCAGTAAACAAGATAGATATGGTCCTTGCTCACATGAAGCTAAAGGTAGCTGTTTAAATTAATTAAAATTAAATACAATTGAAAATTCAGTTCCTTAGTCACACTAGCTGCATTTCAAGGGCTTAATAGTTAGTGACTACCATATTGGACAGCACAAATATGGAACATTTTGATCATTGCAGAAAGTTCTATTGTAGAGGATGTAAAAGGAAATAGAATAGATTACCAAGGGCTTACAATCTTGATAATAGTGAAGGATGCTGGTGGCTAAGAGGTCCATTGGGATTAATGAACTTTGAGATTCTGGGTGGCATTTTGGCATTAAGCATTTCCTTACCAATGCCAACAGAGACAAAAGGTGAACTTGCTATAGCCTATTCCAAACAGTGTAATCCCTGATGTTAATCATTGTCTTTCTTTACCTTTATTTGCATCTCTCAGGTGTGGCCACCTGGATGGGGACGCTAAAGAAGTATCCCCTATCTTCACACAGTTCCTAGACTGTATCTGGCAGTTAATGGAACAATTTCCTTGTGCCTTTGAGTTTAATGAAAATTTCTTGCTGGAAATTCATGACCATGTTTTCTCCTGCCAGTTTCGGAACTTCCTTGGAAACTGCCAGAAGGATCGAGAAGATCTGAGGTGAATTCAGTTTGTGAAAAAACACTGAATAGGGAGAGGGGATCAGTGTAAAAGAAATTTACCCATCACCTTGAATTTGGGACAGCAGTTCACGAAAGGGGAGGAGATGACAACTATAAAAATAACTTTTGAAGCATAAATCACTCAGTGTTTGCATGGAGATTCCTCAAAACCTCAGATTCTTTATCTGTGAAATAGGGATAATACCTACTTTTCAGAGCAATCCTGAGGAACCAGTAAAACAATGGATGTGCAAGGACTTTGTAAGGAATGAACTACTGTGCAGGTATGAGTAGTCAATAGCTACAGTCCTTTATCATTTGTGTCAGAGATCACTAAATGGCAGTTCATAGGCCAAATCTAGCTTAACAGGTATATTTTGTTTAGTCTGTGGAGTATTCTTTAAACTGTGAATAAGTTGTCAACATTTAAATATCACGATATTTCACATAAAAATCCAGTTATTTTAGGATTTTTTCCTAAATCAAAAAGCTGTTGTGCCAAGATATTCTGCAAAATCAGGAGCTCTGGCAGTACTGGACCTGCATTTTCTAATGGCAGTAATCAGCTAAAGCTGAATAACAGCTGCTCCACTTGAATGAAGCACACACTCTCGTTTGTCACAGTTCTCACCACTCTCTATAGTTTATTCTCAGCGCACTTCTAATGTTATCTTCCCAGCTCCTATAGGCAGTTAGATTTGCACCAGACTTAAAACTCTAACATCCTCACAATATATAAAACGTAAATAATTTTTGAAGTTGACAAGATAGAGTTTCTGTGAATAGTATTCTCCTTGTTTTAGAGTCAGAGAAAATGAAATAGAGAGGGAAGTAGCTGTCGCACAGCCCACTCTTGTTTCATAGCTGTTGGTTGAGTGGCAGTTAGCTCAAGTTCTCAGACCCCTCTATGATGTATCCTGGATGAATTGGATGACATCTCTAATTCTGTTTTCTTGTCAACACAGAGATGGATCTTGCTGCTTTAACATTTGTGCTTACTTGGTAGCTTCTACGCACATTTCTATTTCATTTTGCAACTAGACCTTTCTTACCCTCTTCGCAGACGCTTTCAGACACATTCATTCTGTCTCTGACCTGCTTTTCTAGCATTAAAATCTAAGATCTTTTCCATATTCTTTTTTCCACCCTCTTAAAGTGAGGCTAATATATCCTAGACCCATTCCCCACACAAATCTGAATCTCCATGTAAAAGTACAAAAGTTGAAAATTTTAACATGTTAAAATAGTGATTGCATAAAATAAACAGAAATATCATTCATCCATAAAAGAAAAGGCATGGACTCTAGAATCAGAGAGACTGGGGTTCAGATTTTAGCTCTGTCACCTACTAGCTATGTAACTTTTTTCAAATTATTTTTTGTCTCATTTTCTCATTATTATTTTGGGGATAAAATATTTCACAGGGTTTTATTATGAAAATTTAATGAAGTATTATAGGTAGAGTCTGGAACAGTGTTTCACACATAGTACATACTCAACAAATACTAGTTACCTTACCTCTGCAAGATTTTTTTTCAACCAAAAGCAAATGAGAAAGATGGATATACAAGTCCTTTGACCTCATTGAAATGGTCTGAGGATTCTAAAAGTTACAAGACTACAATGTTTAGGTCCTACAACCCATACCGCTTCTCTTTGTTGTCCTCCTTGAACTTTCTTTGACACTGTGTGAGTAAATGAACTATCCATGCATGGTTACACAGCAGCTCTCATTGGGACAATGGATCCCATGTTTTTTGCAGTGTTAACTAAGTGGCTCCTGAAGGACTCAACTAAGGTATAAGAAGAATCAGTCTTGCAATATAAATATCACAGTCTGTGCTGCTCAACTAGATAACTCACATATATTTGCTAATATAAATTGCTAATTGTCTTTCACTGTCTTACACCTTCTGAGAGGAGGAGAAGCTAGCTTGAAATAAAATAAAATATAGAAAAGCCAGAAATTCACCCTCTGGTCTTTCTGTTAACTTACCAGATTTTTTAAAGCAATTCTAGATTTTTTATAACTGGGAAGGTCATTAGTTCATAGAATCTGAGATTTGGAAGAGACCTTAAAGGTCATATTTTACAAATGAGGAAATAGTCCCAGAAAGAGCTAGAGACATTCCTCAGATTACATAGCTACTCCATGGCAGAGACTATACTCAGCATCTGTTGCTCTTCAATGTGGAACTCTTTCTAACCTCTAATTCATTTAAAAATGGGTAAGTTGAAGCCCAGATAATTTGTTACTCTATCAGTGTTCATTACCACTTATTTTCACTTTCCTTCTATCATATCCTATCCCTCTGTCTTGAATTAGGTTAATTGTTAATAAAATTTGGATGATTATCAAGTTCAACAGGACTGTTGATTTTACTTGCTTGCTGCTTTTAATTTTTTGGCTTGCTTTTTATTTCTGACAGAATCTGTGAGAAAACCCATTCCGTGTGGCCTTTCTTGGTTCAGAGGAAACCAGACTTCAGGAACCCTCTCTATATAGTCTTCACTGTGTATGGGGTACTCAATCCTAGTACTGTGCCCTACAACATTCAGTAAGTTCCTAAGCTGTCCCATCCTTTCTTACAGCAAGCCCAGGGCCTCAGCTGCTTTGCCTCTCCTTTTATAGCTGACATCATCTCCATAAGCCTGGCTATGGAGTAGGACACTCTCTCCCCAGATCACCCATTCCTTGCTGCCTCTGAAAACAAGACCACACTCCCTTTGGTTGTTGTTACTTGCTGAGGGAAATAAACAAGAAACAATAGTTGATTTGTAGTAATACAACCAGTAAATAGGTTGTTTCATTCCTTTGAGTCTTTCCTTGTATATTCCTCTTCTTTCCCATCCTTTTCCCTAACAAAGAGAAGGAAAAACAGAGAAAGAGAATGTGCTGGTATTGTTTGCTCTACTTTCCCCAAAAAGTGTAAAGTATAGGGTGCCGTGTTCACTGACCACAACTCAATGAGTACAAGACAGAACTGAATGCATTTATTAAGTCTAGCGGTTTATTTTGTATATTCATTAGGATTTTATATATGTAAGATCATGTCATTTCTGAATAGAGATTGTTTTACTTATTCCTTTCCAATTTGGATGCCTTTTATGTTCTTGCCTAATGCCCTGTTTAGAACTTACAGTGTTGAATAGAAGTAGTGAAAGCAGACATCCTTGTACTGTTCCTGATCTTAGGGGGAAACCTTTTGGTCTTTCTCCATTGAGTATGTTATATTTTTGTTTTGTTTTGTTTTACAAATGACCTTTATCACGTTTAGGACATTCCTTCTGTTCCTAGTTTGTTGAGTGCTTTTGTGATGAAAGGATGTTAGATTATATCAGATGTTTTCCTGAATCATGTTGAGATGCAGATGAGATGACTATGTGTTATTTTCTCCTTAATTTTATTTACTTTTTTGTTTCTTTTTTGTTTGGCCATGCCGCACAGCTTACAGGATCTCAGTTCCCTGACCAGGGATTGAATCCAGGCCACAGTAGTGAAAGCCCAGAATCTTAACCACTAGGCCACCAGGGAGCTCCCTCTCCTTAATTTTATTAATAAGGTGTATAAATTTGATTGATTTTCAGATGTTGAACCACCCGTGCTTTCCTAGGGTAAATCCCACTTGGCCATGGTGTATAATCCTCTTAATATGCTGCTGCATTCAGTTGGCTACTATATTGTTGAGGATTTTTGCATCTATATTCATAAAGCATATTAATCTACATTTTTTGTGATGTCCTGGTCTGGCTTTGGTATCAGAGTAATGGTGACCACATAGAATGAGCTGGGAGTGTTCCATTCTCTTCAATATTTGGAATACTTTGAGAAGGATTGTTGTTAATTCTTTAAATGTTTAGTAGAATTCACCAGTGAAGCCATCTGGTCCTGGATTTTTCTTTGTTGGGAAGTTTTTGATTACTGAATCAGTGTCTTTACTTGTTATAGGCCTGTTCAAATGTTTTATTCCTTCTTGAGTCATTTTTGGTAGTTTTTATGTTTCTAGAAATTCATCCATTTCATCTGTCTAATTTGTTGGCATGCAATTGTTCAGGATATTCTCTCATATTTTTCTTTATTTCTGTAAGTTCAGTAGTAACATCCCTAATTTAATTTATGATTTTAGTAATTTGAGACTTTTCTCTTTTTTCTTTTATTTTTTGAGGCCGAAATACTTTAATATCCAAAGCATCCTGTACGTAAACTGGATAATACATATTAAATTATACATTTCTATGACATTTAGGGATTTGGGGGGCATTTTTCCCACTTTATTGAGATATAATTGACATATAACATGGTGTAAGTTTAAGGTGTACAATGTGGTGATCGATACTTGTAAATATTGTGAAATGCTTACCACAATAAGATAAGTTAGCACATCCTCTACCTCATACAATTACCATTTTGCTGTTGCTGTTGTTATGGTGAGAATATTAAAGCTCTGCACTCATAGCAAAAATATGGAATAATTCACAAATTTGCATGTTATTCTTTCACACGTGCCATGCTAATCCCTGTATCATTCCAATTATATTATATGTGCTGCTAAAGTGAGCACTCTCATTGTTTTTAATCAGTTTAGCTTAAAGTTTTGTTGAATTTATTGATCGTTTCAAAGAACCAATTTTAGTTTTGTTGATTTTCTCTATTTTTTTATAATCTTTATTTCTTTTGTCTCTGTTCTAATCCTTATTATTTCTTTCCTTATGCTGACTTTGGTTTTAATTTGCTCTTCTTTTTTCGTTTCATAAGGTATAAAGTGATTTACTTGAGATCTTTCTTCTTTTTTAGTGAATGCATTTACAGCCATAAATTTCCTTCTTAGCAGTTCTTTCTCTGTATCCCATAAGTTTTGGTATATTGTGTTTTTGTTTATACCCATCCCAAAGTATTTTTAAATTTGAATTTCAGATAAACAAAAAATAATTTACTTAAAAAGCTTGGATGATATGTCCCTTTAATGCATTTAAAGACAGTTCTAAAATGTATAAAGAAATGGAATTGAAAGTTACAGTTAAAAATTAAGGTGAGGTGGATGGACCTAGAGTCTGTCATACAGAGCGAAGTAAGCCAGAAAGAGAAAAACAAACACCATATGCTAACACATATATATGGAAGCTGAGGAGAAAAAAAAAAAAAAAGGTCATGAAGAACCTAGGGGTAAGACGGGAATAAAGACACAGATCTACTAGAGCATGGACTTGAGGATATGGCGAGGAGGAGGGGTAGGCTGTGACGAGGTGACAGAGTGGCATGGACATATATACACTACCAAGTGTAAAGTGGATAGCTAGTGGGAAGCAGCCACATAGCACAGGGAGATCAGCTAGGTAGTTTGTGACCGCCTAGAGGGGTGGAATAGGGAGGGTGGGAGGGAGGGAGACCCAGGAGGGAAGAGATATGGGAACATGTGTATATGTATAACTGATTCACTGTTATAAAGCAGAAACTAACACACCATTGTAAAGCAATTATACTCCAATAAAGATGTTAAAAAAAAAGAGTAAGAAATGGTGAATTGGGGCATTCAAGGCACAACTTTTCTCATCTCCCTTGGTGTCATCTTCACCCAGGTGAGACCCCCTGGACATCCCTTTTCCCATGGAAGTTCCAGGAAGCAGTCAGTTAAATCACTTTATTCCTTAAAGGTCTATGGAATACATTCGAAGGAAGGGAATATGTGGATTGAAGGGAATGTGTGTGTTTAATTTGTTAGTAGGTGATGCCAGATTAGCCTTAGTTGTTTCTTCTTGAGCCTGACCCTCTTGTTGGGGTCATCTGCTCCTCTCTCTCTCAGCAGGCAGAGCTTGACTTCCCAGACCAGGCCCTCTACCTACTTCTTTCAGGAGACAGCCCCTGCCCTTTTCCCCTGACCCGTTTCATCAACAATTTAGGGTTCTGACCAGTGCTGTGATGAGCTATATTGAAGCCTATTGCAATGGGCCTGTATCCGTGCCTCCCCTCTCCCACTACCCTGTTCTCTGTATCTATGTGTTTGTCTTGTTTCGTTTTGTTTGTTCATTTTTCTTTTTATTCCACATATAAGTGAAATCATACAGTATTTGTCTTTCTCCATCTGACTTATTTCACTTAACGTAAAACCCTTATTATCCATCCATGTTGTCACTAATGGCAAGATTTTGGCTTTTTTATGGCTGAGTAGTATTCCATTGTGTATTTTGTGTGTGTGTGTGTGTGTGTGTGTGTGTACACATATGTGACATCTTCTTTATCAATTCATCCATCAGTGAGCACTTGGGTTGTTTCCATACATACCTAGGCTATTGTAAATAAAGCTGCAACAAATATAGTGGTTGTGTGCCATTGTAAATAAAACTGTAACAAATATAGGGGTTGTATGTGTCTTTTCAAATTATTATTTTTGCATTCTTCAGATGAATACCCAGAAGTGGATTAGCTGGATAGTATGATATTTCTGTTCTTAACTTTTTGAGGCATCTCCATACTTCTTTCCATAGTGGCTGCATCAAGTTACATTCCAATTAGCAGTTCACAAGGACTCCCTTTTCTCCACATCCTTTCCAACACCTGTTGTTTCTTGCCTTTTTGATACTAGCCATTCTGATGGGCATGAGGTGATATGTTGTGGTTTTGATTTGCATTTCCCTAATAATTAGTGATGTTGAACATCTTTTCATGTGCCTGTTGGCCATCTGTATGTCTTCTTTGGAAAAATGTCTCTTCAGATCCTCTGCCCATTTATTTTTCTCTGCCCATTTTTTAATCATATTGTTTATTTTGTTGTTGAGTTGTATGAGTTCTTTATATATTTTGGATATTAACCCCATATCAGATATATGATTTGCAAATAACTTTTCCCATTTGGTAGGTTGTCCTTTCATTTTGCTGATGGTTTCCTTTACTGTACAGAAGTTTTTAGTTTGATGTAGTCCCATTTGTTTGTTTTTTGCTTTTGTCTTTCTTGCCTGAGGAAAATATCCATAAAGATGTTGCTAAGACCAGTGTCTAAGAGTGTACTGCTTATGTTTTCTTCTAGGGGGTTTATGGTTTCAGGTCTGTATTCAAGGATTTAATCCATTTTGATTTGATTTTTGTGTCTGGTATGAGATAGTGGTCTAGTTTCATTTTTCTTTGTATGTGGATTGTCCAGTTTTCCTAACACCATTTATTGAAAAGATACCTTTCTCCATTGTACATTCTTTGTTCTTTTGTCATAAATTAATTGTCCATATATGCATGAGTTTATTTCTTTGCTATCATTTCTGTTTCATTGGTCTATGTGTCTTTTTTCTGCCAATGCTATGCTGTTTTGATACTGCAGCTTAGTGGTATACTTTGAAATCAGGGAGGATGATACCTCCACTTTGTTCTTTTTCCTCAGGATTTATTTTGCTATTCAGGGTTTTTTAAGGATCCACATAAATTTTCAGATGATTTGTTCTATTTCTGTGAAAAATGTCATCAGGGTTTTGATAGGGATTGTATTGAATCAGTAGATTGCTTTAGGTAATATGGACATTTTAACAATGTTAATTCTTCTAAGCCACAACCACGGAATATCTTTCCATTTCTTTGTGTCTTGTTCAGTTTACTTCAACAGTATCTTACAGATTTTAGTGTACTGGTCATTCACCTTCTTGGTTAAATTTATTCCTAGGTATTCTTTTTGTTGTGACTGTAAGTGGGATTATTTTCTTTTTAATTTCTCTTTCTGCTAGCTTGTTTTTAGTGTGTAGAAACTCAACAGATTTTGCATATAGATTTTGTATGCTGCAACTTTATTCATTTACTATTTCTAATAGATTTTTGGTGGAGTTGTTAGGGTTTTTCTATATATAAAATTATGTCATCCACAAATAGTTACAGTTTTACTTCTTCTTTTCCAATTTTGATGCCTTTTATTTATTTTTCTTTTGTAATTGCTCTGGCTAGGACTTCTTATTTTGAATAAGACTGCCAAGAGTGGGTATCCTTGTCTTTTTCCTGATCTTAGAGGTATAGCTTTCAGTTTTTCATTGTTGAGTATGTTGTTAGCTATGGGCTTGTTATGTATGGCTTTTATTATGTTGAGGTACTTTATTTTATACCCATTTTATTGAGTTTTTATCATAAACAAGTGTTGATTCTTGTCAAATTATTTTTCTGCATCTATTGAGATGATCATATGATTTTTACCCTTCATTTTGTTGATGTGGTATATCACATTGACTGATTTGTGAAATTGAACCATCCTTGCATGCCTGGAATAAATCCCACTTGATCATTTTGTATCCTTTTAATGTATTGTTGTATATGCATTGTTAATATTTTGTTGACAATTTTTGCATCTATGTTCATTAGAAATACTGATGTATACAATTCTTTTTTTGCATTGCCCTTGTCTGGTTTTGGTATCAGGTAGTATTGAGCTCATAAAATGAGTTAGCAAGCATTCCCTCCTCTTCAATATTTTGGAAGAGTTTGAGAAGGGTAGGCATTAAATCAATTTTAAATATTTGGTAGAATTTACCTGTGAAGGCATCTGGTTCTCGATTTTTTTTTCTTGGGGGGAGTTTTTGATTACTGCTTCAGTCTCTTTACTAGTGATCGGTCTATTCAGATTTTCCATTTCTTCATGATTCAGTCTTGGAAGGTCCATATTTTAGGTTGTCTAATTTATTGCCATATAGTTGTTCATAGTATTCTCTTATAATCATTTGTATTTCTGTGGTATCCATTGTAATTTCTTTTCTTTTATTTCTGATTTTAGTTAGCTGAGCCTTCTCCTCTTCTTTATAAGTTAAGGTAAATGTTGATCAATTTTGTTTATCTTTTCAAAGAACCATCTCCTAGTTTCATTTACCTTTTCTATTGTCTGTTTAATCTCTATTTATCTTATTTCCACTCTGATCTTTATTATTTCTTTCCTTCTGCTGGTATGTCATATTTTCATTGTCTTCAGGTATATTTTGACTTTTCCTTTAATTTCTTCATTGACCAAAGAGTTGTTTAGTAGCATGTTTTTCAGTTTCTACGTATTTGTGATTTTTTTCCAGCTTATTTTTTTGTAGTTGATTTCTAATTATATATGCCACTGTGATCAGAAAAGAGGATTGATATGATTTCAGGCTTCTGAAATTTATTGAGACTTTTTTTGTGTCCTAGTATATGATCTATCATTGAGAATGTTCCATGTGCACTTGAGAAGAATGTGTATTATGCTGTATTTTTCAGGAATGTTCAATACAAATCTATCAGATCTACCTGGTCTAATGTTTCCTTCAAGGCTGCTGTTTCCTTGAAGAGTTTCTGCCTGGATGATCTGTCCATTGATGTAAGTGTGGTGTTAATGTCTGCTATAATTATTATGTTGCTTTCAATGTACCCCTTTAATTCTGTTAATAATTCCTTTATATATTTTGGTGCTCCTTAATATGATACATATATATTAATAATTTTTATATCTTTATGATGAATTGTACCTTTTTCATTTTATAATGTCCATCTTTGTCTCTTGTTACATTTTTTTTTGGCATAGTATGTTTGTCTGATATGGTATGGCTACACCTGCTTTATTTTTTGGCTGTCATTTCATTCATTTTGAGCCTATGTTTGTCTTTAGAGCTGAGGTGAGTCTCCTGGAAGCAGCATGTAGTAGGGTCTTGTTTTTTAATTTGTCCAGCCACTCTGTGTCTTTTGATTGCTAAATTCAACCGATTTTCATTTAGGGTGATTATTGCTATCAAGGACTTAGTAATGCCATATACACTTTTGTTTATGGTTGATATATATCTCTATTGTTTCTTTTCCTTTGTGCTTCTGTCTGCTATTTTAGTTTGGTGGTTTCCTATGATGTTTTTCTCAGTTACTTCTTTCATGTTTTGTGCTCTGCTCTAGATTTGTGTTTTGTGGTTACTATAAGGTTTACACAAAGTGTCTCTTAAATAAAGTAGTTTTTTTCTTCTGATAACATCTTATCTTCATTTTTCTATACAGATTCCATCCTTTTCCTCTTCCCTTTTTATATTTCTGTTGTCTCAAATTATCCCTTTTTAAGTTGTGAGTTTGTTACTAAGTTGAAGTAGCTATAGTCAGTTTTGCTTCTTTTTCAATTTAACTTTTATGTTATAATTAAGTTTTAAACAATCTATTCTAATATACAGTTGTAATTTTCTGATTCTATTTACCACCTTATTCAACATTTTCTGTACTTTTGCCTTTTTCTTTCTGGTAGAAGAGCTCCTTTTAACATTTCTTGTAAGGCAAGTCTAGTGCTGATGAACTTCCACAGCTTTTGTTCTCTGGGGAAAACCTTCATTTCTCTTTCATAAGTGAATGATAACTTTACTGGAGAGAGTATTCTTGGGTTACAGTTTTTAATATTTCAGTATTTTTAGAATCACATCCCATTCCCTCCTGGCCTGTAGAGTTTCTGCTTAGAAATATGCTGATAGCCTAATGTAGGTTCCTTTGTAGGTTACTGTCTATTTTTCCTTGGATGCCTTAGAATTTTTTTCTTTGTCATTAACTTTTGACAGTTTTAATATAATATTTCTTGGAGAAGGTCTTTTTTCACCAAGATAATTAGGTGTTCTCTTGGCTTCATGGACATATATATCTAGTTCCTTACCCAGGTTGGGAAAGTCCTCAGCTATTACTTCTTCAAATGAACTCTATACTCCCTTTCCTTCTCTTATCCTTCTGGGATACACATTACCCTAATGATGACCTGCCTAAAAGAGGTGGATAGCTCTCATGCAATTTCTTCATTGTTTAATATCTCATTTGTCTTTCCTCTTCTACTTGTGTCATTTCTAGATTCCTATCTTCAAGCTCAATAATTTTCTCTTCCATATGGTCAACTCTGTTTTCCAATGGTTTCTGTTGCATTCTTCATCTCGTTTATTGTGGTCTTTAGTTCTAGAATTACTGTTTGGTTCTTTATTGGAGTTTTAATCTGTTTGGTAAATTATTCCTTCTGTTACTTAATTTTATTCCTGAGCTCATTGAACTGCCTTTCTTAGTTTTCTTATAGCGTATTGAGTTTCTTCATGAGAGATATTTTGAATTTTCAATCAGATCACCATAATCCATGACATTTTTTTCACTGTGGTATAGTTAATGCACAAAATTATATAAGTTTCAGGTATACAACATGGTGATACAATTGTTTAAGGTTATATTCTATTTATAGTTATTTTAAAATAATGGCCATATGCTGTATGATATATTCTTGTAGCTTACACATTTTATACATAGTAGTTGATATCTCTTTATTCCCTACCCCTAATTTGCCACACCCATCTTCCCTCTCAACACCTGTAACCACTAGTTTCTTCTCTATAACTGTGAGTCAGTTTCTTTTGGTTATGTTCACTAGTCTGTTTTATTTTTTAGATTCCTCATGTAAGTGATAGCATAAAGTATTTGTCTTTCTCTGTATAACTTATTTCACATAGCCTAATATCCTCCAAGTCCATCCATGAAATTGCAGATGGCAACATTTCATTCTTATTTTTTTCACACACACACACTGTATTTTATTTTTACAAGAGATAAATAAACTGACACCAAGCATTGTAAATGGATGACCACAACAAAAGCAACAATGATTGCAATTACCAAACACGTAACACACTCATACTATGTCATAATATTGACACTCAATCCAGTAATCTTCCACTGTAACAGCTCCTTTAATTTGCAGTGAAAATTGATCTGTATATTTTTTGCCTCTGAGTCCTTGTGGGATATTTTTAATTCAAACAGAAACTCACAAAAATTATAAGCATCCTCATCATTTCACTCAGTCACATGTAATTAATATTTTTTAATCTTGATCTTTTGTTAGCACTTTTATAAATTTATCCATTTTCCATTAGAATTCTGAAAATGCTTATTCATTCAGTTTAGCAGTATAGTCAGTTACCAGAAACCTGTAATTGTCAGAGTCTTTTCCATGAATTCATTGAAAATGAAACCCTTTTATAGGAGCATTTTTGCAAAAGCATCAGAGTACACCCAGAACTGTCTGTAAATGACAAAAGACTTAAAAATGACCATGGTTAAAGATTTGATGAAAGTTCATGATAATGCAATTGACAAGGAAGTTTAGTTATTTCTGACATATACATTTTAAAGTAATAACTAGAAGTATGACATAACATTATACAAGAACATATAAGATGTTTAGAAATTTCATGTGATGTCTGAAATATTTATATTAACATATTTCCATAAAAATAACCCAAAAAATTTAGTATTAGTTGTTTTTTTGTTTGTTTGTTCTTTTATACTGCAGCTTCTTATTAGTCATCAATTTTATACACGTCAGTGTATACATGTCAATCTCAATCGTCCAATTCAGCACACCACCATCCCCACCCCACCGTGGTTTTCCCCCCTTGGTGTCCATACATTTGTTCTCTACATCTGTGTCTCAACTTCTGCCCTGCAAACCGGTTCATCTGTACCATTTTTCTAGATTCCACATACATGCGTTAATATACGATATTTGTTTTTTTCTTTCTGACTTACTTCACTCTGTATGACAGTCTCTAGGTTCATCCACATCACAACAAATGACTCAATTTCATTCCTTTTTATGGCTGAGTAATATTCCACTGTATATATGTACCAGAACTTCTTTATCCATTTGTCTGTCGATGGTCATTTAGGTTGTTTCCATGACCTGACTATTGTAAATAGTGCTGCAAGGAACATTGGGGTGCATGTGTCTTTTTGAATTATGCTTTTCTGTGGGTATATGCCCAGTAGTGGGATTGCTGGATCATATGGTAGTTCCATTTTTAGTTTTTTAAGGAACCTCCATACTGTTCTCCATATTGGCTCTATCAATTTACATTCCCACCAACAGTGCAAGAGGGTTCCATTTCTCCACACCCTCTCCAGCATTTCTTCTTTGTAGATTTTCTTATGATGCCCATTCTAACTGGTGTGAGGTGATATCTCAATGTTTTGATTTGCATTTCTGTAATAATTAGTGATGTTGAGCAGCTTTTCATGTGTTTCTTGCTCATCTGTATGTCTTCTTTGGAGAAATGTTTATTTAGGTCTTCTGCCCATTTTTGGATTGGGTTGTTTGTTTCTTTAATATTGAGCTGCATGAGCTGTTTATATATTGTGGAGATTAATCCTTTGTCCATTGCTTCGTTTGCAAATATTTTCTCCCATTCTGAGTGTTGTCTTTTCATCTTGTTTATGGTTTCCTTTGCTGTGCAAAAGCTTTGAAGTTTCATTAGGTCCCATTTGTTTATTTTTGTTTTTATTTCCATTACTCTAGGAGGTGGATCAAAAAAGATCTTGCTGTGATTTATGTCAAAGAATGTTCTTCCTACGTTTTCCTCTAAGTGCTTTATAGTGTCCGGTCTTACATTTAGATCTCGAATCCATTTTGAGTTTAGTTTTGTGTATGGCATTAAGGAGTGTTCTAATTTCATTCTTTTTCATGTAGCTGTCCAGTTTTCCCAGCAACACTTATTGAAGAGACTGTATTTTCTCCATTCTATATCTTTGCCTCCTTTGTCATAGATTAGTTGACCATAGGTGTGTGGGTTTATCTCTGGGTTATGATCTATGTTTCTGTTTTTGTGCCAGTACCATATTGTCTTGATTACTGTAGCTTTATAGTATAGTCTGAAGTCAGGGAGTCTGATTCCTCCAGCTCTGTTTTTTTCCCTCAAGACTGCTTTGGCTAGTTGGGGTCTTTTGTGTCTCCATACAAATTTTAAGATGATTTGTTCTAGTTCCATAAAAAATGCCATTTATAATTTGATAGGGATTGCATTGAATCTGTAGATTGCTTTGTGTAGTAGAGTCATTTTCACAATATTTATTCTTCCAATCCAAGAACATGGTATATCTCTCCATCTTTTGGTATCATCTTTAATTTCTTTCCTCAGTGTATTATAGCTTTCTGCATACAGGTCTTTTGTCTCCCTAGGTAGGTTTATTCCTAGGTATTTTATTCTTTTTGTTGCAATGATAAATGGGAGTGTTTCCATAATTTCTCTTTCAGATTTTTCATCATTAGTGTATAGGAATGCAAGAGATTTCTCTGCATTAGTTTTGTATCCTGCAACTTTATCAAATTCATTGCTTAGCTCTACTAGTTTTCTTGTGGCATCTTTAGGATTCTCTATGTATAGTATCATGTTATCTGCAAAGATTGACAGTTTTACTTCTTTTTTTCCAATTTGTATTCCTTTTATTTCTTTTCCTTATCTGATTGCTGTGGCTAGGACTTCCAAAACTATGTTAAACAATAGTGGTGAGAGTGGATATACTTGTCTTGTTCCTGATCTTAGAAGAAATGCTTTGTTTTTCACCATTGAGAATGATGTTTGCTGTGGGTTTGTCATATATGGCCTTTATTATGTTGAGGTAGGTTCCCTCTATGCCCACATTCTGCAGACTTTTTATCATAAATCGGTATTGAATTTTGTCAAAAGCCTTTTCTGAATCTATTGAGAAGATCATATTGTTTTTATTCTTCAATTTGTTAATATGGTATATCACATTGACTGAATTGTTTATATTGAGGAATCCTTGCATCCCTGGGATAAACCCCACTTGATCAAGGTGTATTATCCTTTCAATGTGTTGTTGGATTCTGTTTAGTAGTATGTTGCTGAGGATTTTTGCATCTATATTCATCAGAGATATTGGTCTGTAATTTTCTTTTTTTGTAGTATCTTTGTCTGGTTTTGGCATCAGGGTGAAGGTGGCCTCATAGAATGAGTCTGGGAGTGTTCCTTTCTCTGCAGTTTTTTGGAAGAGTTTGAGAAGGGGTGTTAGCTCTTCCCTAAATGTTTGATAGAATTCGCCTGTGAAGCCATGTGTCCTGGGCTATTTTTTGTTGGAAGATATTTAATCAGAGTTTCGATTTCAGTGCTTGTGATTGGTCTGTTCATATTTTCTCTTTCTTCCTGGTTTAGTCTCGGAAGCTTGTGTATTTCTAAGAATTTGTCCATTTCTTCCAGGTTGTCCATTTTATTGATATATGTTTGTTTGTAGTAAGCTCTCATGATCCTTTGTATTTCTGCAGTGTCAGTTGTTATTCTCCTTTTTCCTTTCTAATTCTATTGATTTGAGCCTTCTCCCTTTTTTTCTTGATAAGTCTGGCTAATGTTTTATCATTTTTTTTATCTTCTCAAAGAACCAGCTTTTAGTTTTATTGATCTTTGCTATTGTTTTCTTTGTTTCTATTTCATTTATTTCTGCTCTGATCTTTATGACGTCTTTCCTTCTGCTAACTTTGGGTTTTGTTTGTTCTTCTTTCTCTAGTTCCTTTACTTGTAAAGTTACATTGTTTGCTTGAGATTTTTCTTGTTTCCTGAGGTAGGCTTGTATAGCTATAAACTTCCCTCTTAGAACTGCTTTTGCTACATCCTGTAGGTTTTGCCTCATCGTGTTTTCATTGTCATTTCTCTCTAGGCATTTTTTGATTACCTCTTTGATTTCTTCATTGATCTATTGATTATTTAGTAACCTATTGTTTAGCCTCCATGCATTTGTGTTTTTTACGTTTTTCTCCTGTAATTCATTTCTAATCTCATAGCGTTGTGGTCAGAAAAATTGCTTGATATGACTTCAATTTTCTTAAATTTGCTGAGGCTTGATTTGTGACCCAAGCTGTGATCTATCCTGGAGAATGTTCCACACGCACTTGAGAAGAAAGTGTAATCTGCTGTCTTTGAATGGAATGTCCTATAAATATCAATTAAATCTATCTGGTCTATTGTGTCATTTAAAGCTTCTGTTTCCTTATTTATTTTCATTTTGGATGATTTGTACATTGGTGTAAGTGAGGTGCTAAAGTCCCCCACTATTATTGTGTTACTGTCGATTTCCTCTTTTATAGCTGTTAGCAGTTGCCTTATGTATTGAGGTGCTTCTATGTTGGGTGGATATATATTTATAATTGTTATGTCTTCTTGGATTGATCCCTTGATCATTATGTAGTGTCTTTCCTTGTCTCTTGTAACATTCTTTATTTTAAAGTCTATTTTATATGATATGAGTATAGCTACTCCAGCTTTCTTTTGATTTCATTTGCATGGAATATCTTTTTCCATCCCCTCACTTTCAGTCTGTTTGTGTCCCTAAGTCTGAAGTGGGTCTCTTTCAGATAGCACATATAGGAGTCTTGTTTTTGTATCCATTCAGCAAGCCTGTATCTTTTGGTTGGAGTGTTTAATCCATTCATGTTTAAGGTAATTATCAATATGTATGTTCCTATGACCATTTTCTTAATTGTTTTAGGTGTTTTTTTTTTTAAATAAGATGTTGGGGGTAGGAGTTTATTAATTAATTTATTTATTTTTGCTGTGTTGGGTCTTCATTTCTGTACGTGGGCTTTCTCTAATTGTGGCAGGTGGGGGACACTCTTCATAGCGGTGCATGGGTCTCTCACTATCACGGCCTCTCTTGTTGCGGAGCACAAGCTCCAGATGCGCCGGCTCAGTAGTTGTGGCTCACGGGCCTAGTTGCTCTGCGGCATGTGGGATCTTCCCAGACCAGGGCTCGAACCCGTGTCCGCTGCATTGGCAGGCTGATTCTCAACCACTGTGCCACCAGGGGAGCCCTTTAGGTTTGTTTTTGTAGATCCTTTTCTTCTCTTGTGTTTCCCACTTAGAGAAGTTCCTTTAGCATTTGTTGTAGAGTTGGTTTGGTGGTGCTGAATTCTCTTAGCTTTTGCTTGTCTGTAAAGCTTTTGATTTCTCCATCAAATCTGAATGAGATCCTTGCCGAATCTGAATGAGATCCTTGCCGGGTAGAGTAACCTTTGTTGTAGGTTCTTCCCTTTCATCACGTTTAAGTATATCATGCCACTCCGTTCTGGCTTGTATAGCTTCCACTGAGAAGTCAGCTGTTAACCTTATGGGAGTTCCCTTGTATGTTATTTCTAATTTCTCCCCTGCTGCTTTCAATAATTTTTCTTTGTCTTTAATTTTTGCCAATTTGATTACTATGTGTCTTGGCATGTTTCTTCTTGGGTTTTTCCTGTATGGGACTCACTGTGCTTCCTAGACTTGGGTGGCTATTTCCTTTCCCAAGTTAGGGAACTTTTTGACTATAATCTCTTCCAAATATTTTCTTGGGTCCTTTCTCTCTCTCTTCTTCTGGCACCCGTATAATGTGAATGTTGTTGCATTTAATGTTGTCCCAGAGGTCTCTTAGATTGTCTTCATTTCTTTTCATTCTTTTTTCTTTATTCTGTTCCACAGCAGTGAATTCCACCATTCTGTCTTCCAGGTCACTTATCCGTTCTTCTCCCTCAGTTATTCTGCTATTGATTCCTTCTAGTGTAGTTTTCATTTCAGTTATTGTATTGTTCATTTCTGTTTGTTTGTTCTGTAATTCTTCTAGTTCTTTTTTAAGCATTTCTTGCATCTTCTCGATCTTTGCCTCCATCCTTTTTCCGAGGTCCTGGATCATCTTCACTATCATTATTCTGAATTGTTTTTCTGTAAGGTCGCCTATCTCCACATCATTTCATTGTTTTTCTGGGATTTTATATTGTTCCTTCATCTGGTACATAGCTCTCTATCTTTTCTTGTCTATCTTTCTGTGAATGTGGTTTTTGTTCCACAGGCTGCGGATTGTAGTTCTTCTTCCTTCTGCTGTCTTCCCTCTGGTGGATGAGGCTATCTAAGAGGCTTGTGTATGTTTCTTGATGGGAGGGCCTGGTATTGGGTAGAGCTGACTGTTGCTCTGGTGGGCAGAGCTGAGTTAAACTTTAATCAGCTTGACTGTTAATGTGTAGGGCTGGATTCCCTCCCTGTTGGTTGTTCGTTAGTGTGTTGATGGACACTTAGGTTGCTTCCGTATCTTGGCAATTGTAAGTAATGCTGCTGTGAACATTGGAGCACAATCAGCATTTCGAATTAGTGTTTTCATTTTCTTCAGATATACACCCAGCAGGGGAAATGCTGGGTTATATGGTATAATAGTTCTATTTTTAGATTGATTGATTGATTGATTGATTGATTTTGCTTTATTGGAGTATAATTGCTTTACAATGATTAGTTAGTTTCTACTTTATAACAAAGAGAATCATTTATACATATACATATGTTCCCATATCTCTTCCCTCTTGCATTTCCCTCCATCCCACCCTCCGTACCCCACCCCTCCAAGCTGTCACAAAGCACCGAGCTGATATCCCTGTGCTATGTGGCTCCTTCCCACTAGCTATCTACCTTAGGTTTGGTAGTGTATATATGTCCATGCTTCTCTCTTGCTTTGTCAAAGCTTACCCTTCCCCCTCCCCATATCCTCAAGTCCATTCTCTAGTAGGTCTATGTCTTTATTCCTGTCTTACCCCTAGGTTCTTCATGACATTTTTTTTCTTAAATTCCATATATATATGTTAGCATACGGTATTTGTCTTTCTCACTTACTTCACTCTGTATGACAGACTCTAAGTGTATCCACCTCATTACAAATAGCTCAATTTCCTTTCTTCTGTGGCTGAGTAATATTCCATTGTATATATGTGCCACATCTTCTTTATCCATTCATCTGATGATGGACACTTAGGTTGTTTCCATCTCCAGGCTACTGTAAATAGAGCTGCAATGAACATTTTGGTACATGACTCTTTTTGAATTATGGTTTGCTCAGAGTATATGCCCAGTAGTGGGATTGCTGGGTCATATGGTAGATCTATTTGCAGTTTTTTAAGGAACTTCAATACTGTTCTCCATAGTGGCTGTACCAATTCACATTCCCACCAGCAGTGCAAGAGTGTTCCCTTTTCTTCACACCCTCTCCAGCATTTACTTTTCTAGATTTTTTGAAGATGGACATTCACACTGGTGTGAGATGATATCTCATTTTACTTTTGATTTGCATTTCTCTAATGATTAATGATGTTGAGCATTCTTTCATGTGTTTGTTGGCAGTCTGTATATCTTCTTTGGAGAAATGTCTATTTAGGTCTTCTGCCCATTGTTGGATTGGGTTTTTTGGTTTTTTTGTTATTGAGCTGCATGGGCTACTTATAAATTTTGGAGGTTAATCCTTAGTCAGTTGCTTCATTTGCAAATCTTTTCTCCCATTCTGAGGGTTGTCATTTGGTATTGTTTATGGTTTCCTTTGCTGTGCAAAAGATTTGAAGTTTCATTATGTCCCATTTGTTTATTTTTGTTTCTGTTTCCATTTCTCTAGGAGGTGGGTCAAAAAGGATCTTGCTGTGACTTATGTCATAGAGTGTTATGCCTATGTTTTCCTCAAGAATTTGATAGTTTCTGGTCTTACATTTAGGTCTTTAATCAATTTTGAGCTTATTTTTGTGTATGATGTTAGGGAGTGCTTTAATATCATACTTTTACATGTATCTGCCCAATTGTACCAGCACCACTTATTGAAGAGGCTGTCTTTTCTCCACTGTATATTCTTGCCTCTTTTATCAAAGATAAGGTGACCATATGTGTGTGGGTTTATTTCTGGGCTTTCTACCTTGTTCCATTGATCTGTATTTCTGTTTTTCTTCCAGTATCATATTGTCTTGATTACTGTAGCTTTGTATTATAGTCTGCAGTCAGGGAGCCTGATTCCTCCAGCTCCATTTTTTGTTCTCAAGATTGCTTTGGCTATTTTGGGTCTCTTGTGTTTCCATACAAATTGTGAAATTTTTTGGTCTAGTGCTCTGAAAAATGCCAGTGGTAGTTTGATAGGGATTGCATTGAATCTGTAGATTGCTTTGAGTAATAAAGTCATTTTCACAATGTTGATTCTTCCAATCCAAGGACATGGTATATCTCTCCATCTATTTGTATCATCCTTAATTTCTTTCACCAGTGTCTTATAATTTTCTGCATACAGATCTTTTTTCTCATTAGGTAGGTTTATTCCTAGATATTTTATTCTGTATGTTGGAATGCTAAATAGAAGTGTTTTCTTGATTTCACTATCAGATTTTTCATCATTAGTGTATAGGAATGCCAGAGATTTCTGTGCATTAATTTTGTATCCTGCTACTTAACCAAATTCATTGATTAGCTCTAGTAGTTTTCTGGTAGCATCTTTAGGGTTCTGTATGTATAGTATCATGTCATCTGCAAACAGTGACAGCTTTACTTCTTCTTTTCCGATTTGGATTTCTTTTACTTACTTTTCTTCTCTGATTGCTATGGCTAAAACTTCCAAAACTATGTTTAATAAGAGTGGTGAGAGTGAGCAACCTTGTCTTGTTTCTGATCTTAGTGGAAATGGTTTCAGTTTTTCACCATTGAGGATGATGTTGGCTGTGGTTTGTCATATATGGCCTTTATTATATTCAGGAAATTTCTGTCTATGCCTACTTTCTGCAGTGTTTTTATCATAAATGTGTGTTGAATTTTGTCAAAAGCTTTATCTCTATCTATTGAGATGATCATATATTTTTTCTCCTTCAATTTGTTAATATGGTTTATCACATTTATTGATTTGCATATATTGAAGAATCCTTGCATTCCTGCAATAAACTTCACTTGATCATGTTGTATGATCCTTTTAATGTGCTGTTGGATTCTGTTTGTTAGGATTTGGTTGAGGATTTTTGCATCTATGTTCATCAGTGATATTGGCCTGTAGTTTTCTTTCTTTGTGACATCCTTGTCTGGTTTTGGTATCAAGGTGATGGTGGCCTCGTGACAATGAGTTTGGGAATGTTCCTCCCTCTGCTATATTTTGGAAGAATTTGAGAGGATAGGTGTTAGCTCTTCTCTAACTGTTTGATAGAATTCGCCTGGTAAGCCATCAGGTTGTGGGCTTTTTTTGTTGGAAGATTTTTAATCACAGTTTCAATTTCAGTGCTTGTGATTGGTCAGTTCATATTTTCTATTTCTTCCTGATTCAGTCTTGGCAATTTGTTCATTTCTAAGAAGTTGTCCATTTCTTCCAGGTTGTCCATTTTATTGGCATAGAGTTGTTTGTAGTAATCTCTCATGATCTTTTGTATTTCTGCAATGTCAGTTGTTACTTCTCCTTGTTCATCTCTTATTCTATTGATTTCAGTCTTCTCCCTTTTTTTCCTGATGAGTCTGGCTAATGGTTTATCCATTTTGTTTATCTTCTCAAAGAACCAGCTTTTAGTTTTATTGATCTTTGCTATCATTGCTTTCATTTCTTTTTCATTTATTTCTGATCTGATTTTTATGATTTCTTTCCTTCTTCTGATTTTGGGTTTTTTTTTTCTTCTTCTTTCTCTAATTGCTTTAGTTGCAAGGTTAGGTTGTTTATTCGAGATGTTTCCTGTTTCTTAAGGTAGTATTGTATTGCTATAAACTCCCCTTTTAGAGCTGCTCTTGCTGCATCTCATAGGTTTTGGTTCATAGTGTCTCCATTATCATTTGTTTCTAGGTATTTTTTTATTTCCTCCTTCATTTCTTCAGTGATCACTTCATTATTAAGTAGTGTATTGTTTACCCTCCATGTGTTTGTATTTTTTAGAGATCTTTTCCTGTAATTGATATCTAGTCTAATAGCAGTGTGCTCAGACAAGATACTTGATATAATTTCAATTTTCTTAAATTTACCAAGGCTTGATTTGTGGCCCAAGATATGATCTATCCTGTAGAATATTCCATGAGCACTTGAGAAAAATGTGTATTCTGTTGTTTTTGGATGGAATGTCCTATAACTATCAATTAAGTCCATCTTGTTTAATGTATCATTTAAAGCTTGTGTTTCCGTATTTATTTTCATTTTGGGTGATCTGTCCATTGGTGAAAGTGGGGTGTTAAAGTCCCCTACTATGAATGTGTTACTGTCGATTTCCCCTTTTATGGCTGTTAGTATTTGCCTTATGTATTGAGGTGCTCCTATGTTTGGTGCATAAATATTTACAATTGTTATATCTTCTTCTTGGATCAATCCCTTGATCATTATGTAGTGTCCTTCCTTGTCTCTTTTAATAGTCTTTATTTTAAAGTCTCTTTTGTCTGATATGAGAATTGCTACTCCAGCTTTCTATTGCTTTCCATTTGCATGGAATATAGTTTTCCATCCCCTTACCTTCAATCTGTATGTGTCTGTAGATCTGAAATGAATCTCTTGTAGACAGCAAATATATGGGTCTTGTTTTTGTATCCATTCAGCCAATCTGTGTCTTTTGGTGGGAACATTTAGTCCATTTACAATTAAGGTAATTATCAATATGTATGTTCCTATTCTCATTTTCTTAATTGTTTTCGGTTCATTATTGTAGGTGTTTTCCTTCTCTTGTGTTTCTTGCCTAGAGAAGTTCCTTTAGCATTTGTTGTAAAGCTGGTTTGGTGGTGCTGAACTCTCTCAGCTTTTGCTTGTCTGTAAATATTTTAATTTCTCCATCAAATCTGAATGAGATCCTTGCTGGGTAGAGTAATCTTGGTTGCAGATTTTTCTCCTTCATCACTTTAAATATGTCCTGCCTTTCCCTTCTGGCTTGCAGTGTTTCTGCTGAAAGATCAGCTGTTAACTTTCTGGTGATTCCCTTCTGTGTTATTTGTTGTTTTCCCTTGCTGCTTTTAATATGTTTTCTTTGTATTTAATTTTTGGCAGTTTTATTAATACGCATCTTGGTGTATTTCTCCTTGGATTTATCCTGTATGGGAGTGTCTGTGCTTCCTGGACTTGATTAACTATTTCCTTTCCCATATTAGGGAAGTTTTCAACTATAATCTCTTCAAATTTTTTCTCAGTCCCTTTCTTTTTCTCTTCTTCTTCTGGAACCCCTATGATTCGAATGTTGGTGCATTTAATGTTGTCCCAGAGGTCCCTGAGGCTGTCCTCGTTCTTTTCATTCATTTTTCTGCTCTGCAGTAGTTATTTCCACTATTTTGTCTTCTAGGTCACTTATCCATTCTTCTGCCTCAGTTATTCTGCTATTGATCCCATCTAGAGTATTTTTAATTTCATTTATTGTGTTGGTCATCATTGCTTGTGTCATCTTTAGTTCTTCTATATCCTTGTTAAATGTTTCTTGCATTTTGTCTCTATTCTATTTCCACGATCTTGGATCATCTTTACTATCATTATTCTGAATTCTTTTTCAGGTAGACTTCTTATTTCCTCTTCATTTGTTAGGTCTGGTGGGTTTTTATCTTTCTCCTTCATCTGCTGTGTGTTTTCCTGTCTTCTCATTTTGCTTATCTTACTCTGTTTGGGGTCTCCTATTTGCAGGCTGCAGGTTCATAGTGCCCATTGTTTTTGATGTCTGTCCTCAGTGGCTAAGGTTGGTTCAGTGGGTTGTGTAGTCTTCTTGGTGGAGGGGACTAGTGCCTGTGTTCTGGTGGATGAGCCTGGATCTTGTCTTTCTGGTGGGCAGGTACACATCTGGTGGTGTGTTTTGGGGTGTCTGTGACTTATTATGATTTTCGGCAGCCTCTCTGCTAATGGTGTGGTTGTGTTCCTGTCTTGCTAATTGTTTGGCATAGGGTATCCAACACTGTAGCTTGCTGGTTGGTGAGTGAAGCTGGGTGCTGGTGTTGAGATGGAGATCTCTGGGAGATTTTTGCCATTTTATATTATGTGGAGCTGGGAGGTCCCTTGTGGACCAGTGTCCTGAAGTTGGCTCTCCCACCTCAGAGGCACAGCACTGACCCCTGGCTGTAGCACCAAGAGCCTTTCATCCACACAGCTCAGATTGAAAGGTAGAAAAAGTAGAAAGAAAGAATTAGTAGAGGAAGAAAAAAAGGAAGGAAGAAAGAAAGAAAGACAGAAAGGCAGGAGGGATGGATGGAGGGAGCAAGGAAGGAGGAGGGAAGGAGAGAAGGAAGGAACAAAAGAAAGAAAAAAAAAGGTAAATTATAATAAAATAAAGTAAGATAAAATATAATAAAGTAAAATAAAAAATAATTATTAAGAAAATTTTTTTTAAAAAAATGGACGGATAGAACTCTAGGACAAATGTTGGAAGTAATGCTATAAAGACAAAATCTCACACAGAAGCATACACATACACACTTACAGAAAGAGAAAAAGGGGGAAATATCATAAATCTTGCTCTCAAAGTCCACCTCCTCAATATGGGATGATTTGTTGTCTAAAGGATGGAAGGGAGGAAGGAAAAGAAAGAAAGAAAGAAAGAAAGAAAGAAAGAAAGAAAGAAAGAAAGAAAGAAAGAAAGAAAGAAAGAAAGAAAGAAAGAGAAAGGAGATTAAGTAAAATAAAATAAAGCTATTAATATAAAAATAATTATTAAGGAAAAAAAAACGGATGGATAGAACCCTAGGGCAAATGGTGGAAGCAAATCTATACAGACAAAATCTCGCACAGAAGCATACACATACACACTCACAAAAAGAGGAAAAGGGGAAAAAATCATAAATATTGCTCTCAAAGTCCACCTGCTCAATTTGGGATGATTCGTTGTCTATTCATGTATTCCACAGATGCAGGGTACGTCAAGTTGATTGTGCAGCTTTAATCCGCTGCTTCTGAGGCTGCTGGGGAAGATTTCCATTTCTCTTGTTTGTTCTCACAGCTCCCAGAGGCTCAGCTTTGGATTTGGCCCCACCTCTGCATGTAGGTCGCCTGAGGGTGTCTGTTCTTCGCTCAGACAGGACGGGGTTAAAGGAGCAGCTGCTTCAGGGACTCTGGCTCACTCAAGCCAGGGGGGAGGGAGGGTCTTGGAGTGCGGGGAGGGCTTGTGGCAGCAGAGGCCTGCATGTCGTTGCACCATCCTGAGGCGTGGCCTGCGTTCTCCCGGGGAAGTTGTCTCTGGATCCCGGGACCCTGGCAGTGGTGAGCTGCACAGGCTGCCCAGAAGGGGGTTGTGGATAGTGACCTGTGCTCGCACACAGGCTTCTTTGTGGCTGCAGCAGCAGCCTTAGCGTCTCATGCCCGTCTCTGTGGTCCGTGCTTTTAGCCGTGGCTCGCGCCCATCTCTGGAGCTCCTTTAAGCAGGGCTCTTAATCCCCTCTCCTCGCTCACCAGGAAACAAAGAGGGAAGAAAAAGTCTTTTGCCTCTGTGGCAGATCCCGACTTTTCCCCGGACTCCCTCCCGGCTAGCCGTGGTGCACTAACCCCCTGCAGGCTGTGTTCACGCCACCAACCCCAGTCCTCTCCCTGCGCTCTGACTGAAGCCCGAGGCTCAGCTCAGCTCCCAGACCTGCCCGCCCCGGCGGGTGAGCAGACAAGCCTCTTGGGCTGGTGAGTGCTGGTCGGCACCGATCCTCTGTGTGGGAATCTCTCAGCTTTGCCCTCCGCATCCCTGTTGCTCTGCTCTCCTCTGTGGCTCTGAAGCTTTCCCCCTCTGCCACCCACAGTCTCTGCCCATGAAGGCACTTCCTAGTGTGTGGAAACCTTTCCTCCTTCACAGCTCCCTCCCACTGGTGCAGGTCGTGTTCCTATCATTTTGTCTCTGTTTATTCTTTTTTCTTTTACCCTACCCAGGTGTGTGGGGAGTTTCTTGCCTTTTGGGAGGTCTGAGGTCTTCTGCCAGGGTTCAGTAGGAGTTCTATAGGAGTTGTTCCACGTGTAGACGTATTTCTGTTGTATCTGTTGGGAGCAAGGTGATCTCCGCGTCTTACTCTTCTGCCATCTTCCCCTCGTCTCCTGTCCTATTTTTAGATTTTTGAGAAACCTCCATACTATTTTCCACAGTGACTATAACAATTTACATTCCCACCAACAGTGTACAAGAGTTCCTTTATCTCCACATCCTTATTTGTGTTCTTTTTGGATTCTGACATCTTTTGACCATTCTGACAGGTGTGAGGTGATATCTCATTGGGGTTTTGGTTTGCATTTCTCTGATTATTAATGAAGTTTAGCATCTTTTCATGTCCCTGCTGGTCACCTGCATTTCCTCTTTGGAATAATGTCTATTCAGTTCTCTTGCCCATTTTTAAATCGGGTTGTTGTTTTTTTTTAATGTTGAGTTGTATGAACTCTTTATGTATTTTTTGTGTTAACTCATTATCAGTCATATAATTTGCAAATATTTTCTCCCATTCAGTAGGTTTTCTTTTTGTTTTGTCAATGGATTCCTTTGCTGTGCAAAAAGCTTTTCAGTTTTATTAGGTCCCATTTGTTTATTTTACTTTTATTTTCTTTGTTTCAGGAGACAGTTCCAAAAAAATACTGCTATGCTTTATTTCAAAGAGTGTTCTGCCTATGTTTTCTTCTAGGAGTTTTATGGTTTGTAGATTTACATTTAGGTCTTTAATCCATTTAGAATTTATTTTTGTATATGATGTTAGAGAATGTTCTAATTTCATTCTTTTACATGTAGCTGTCCAGTTTTCCTAGCACCACTTATTGAAGATACTATCTTTTCTCCATTGTAATTTTCTGCCTCCTTTGTCATAGATTAATTGACCATAGTTGTGTGGGTTTATTACTGGACTCTCTATTCTGTTCTATTGATCTACGTTTCTGTGTTTGTGCCAATACCATACTGCTTTGATTTGCATTGTAGTATAATCTGGAGTCAGGGAACATGATTCCTCCAGCTCTGTTTTTCTTTCTCAAGAATGTTTTGTCCCTTTGAGATCTTTCATTTTTTCCATAGAAGTTTTAAAATTACTTGTTCTAGTTCTCTTAAAAGTTCCTTTCTTTGACAAGAATTGCATTGATTATGTATATTGCTTTGGGTTGTATGCTCATTTCAATAAATTAATTCTTCCAATCCATATGTTGAGTTATGTTCCCTCTATACCAAATTTGATGAGAGTTCTTTTTATCATGAATAGAAGTTGAATCTTGTCAAAAGCTTTTTCTGCATTTATTGAACTAATCATATGGTTTTTGTTTTTCAATTTGTTAATGTGATATATCACACTGATTGATATGCAGATATTGAAAAATCTTTACATCCTTGAGATGAATTCCACTTGATAATGGTGTGTGATCCTTTTAATATGTTTTTGCATGTGGTTTGCTAATATCTTTTTGAGGATTCTTACATCTGTGTTCATCAGTGATACTGGCCTGTAATTTTCTTTTTAGTGTTGTCTTTGTCTGGTTTTTGTATCAGGGTGATGCTGGCCTTATAGATTGAGTTCAGAAGGGTTCCTTCCTCTGCAATTTTTTGGAATAATTTATGGAGATATGTTAACTCTTCTCTAAATGTTTGGTAGAATTCACCTGTTAGGCTGTATGGTTCTTGAGGGTTTTTTTGTTGAGAGTATTTTTATTACTGATTCAATTTCATTACTGGTAATTGGTCCATTCATATTTTCTATTTCTTTCAGGTTCAGTCTTAGGAGATTGCACATTTCTAGGAATTTGTCCTTTTCTTCTAAGTTGTCCATTTTTTTAGCATGTAATTGTTCATGGTAATCTCTTATGATCCTTTGTATTTCTCTGGTGTCAGTTGTAAATTCTTTCTCATTTCTGATTTTACTTATTTGGGCCTTCTTTTTTTGTTGTTGATGGGTCTGGCTAATGGTTTATGAGTTTTGTTTATCTTTTCCAAGAACCAGCTCTTATTTTCATTGATCTTTATTTTTTAGTCTCTATTTCTCTTATTTCTGCCCTGATATTTATGATTTCTTTCTTTCTATCAACTCTGGGTTTTGTTTGTTCTTCTTTTTGTAGCTCCTTTAGGTGTGAGGTTAGATTATTTATTCAAGGTTTTTCTTGTTTCCTGAGGTAGGCTTGTCATGCTACAAACGTCCCTCCTAGAACTGCTTTTGCTGTGTCTCATTGATTATGGATCATTGTGTTTTGTGTTTATTTGTCTCCTGGTATTTTTTGATTTCCTCTTTTATTTCTTCAGTGACCCATTGGTTGTTTAGTACCATATGTTTAGCCTCGTGTGTTTGTTGTTTTGCAGGTTTTTTTTGGTAGTTGATTTCTAGTCTCACAGCTTTGTGGTTGGAAAAGATGCTTGATAAGTTTTAAATTTCGTCAATTTACTGATGCTTGTTTTGCAACCTAGTATGTGATCTACCCCTGAGAATGTTCCATGTGACCTTAAAAAATTGTGTATTGTGCTGCTTTTGTGTGGACTGTTTTATATAATATATATATCAAGTCCATTTGGTCTAATATGTCATTTAAGGCCAGTATTTCCTAATTGATTTTCTGTCTGAATGATCTGTCCACTGATGTTAGTGGGGTATTAAAGTCCCCTACTATTATTGCGTTACTGTTAATTTCTCCCTGTATGTCTGTTAATATTTGCTTTATGTATCTAGGTGCTCCTGTGTTGGGTACGTATATATTTACAATTGTTATATCTTCTTTGATCAATCTCTTGATCATTATGTAATGTCCTTCTTTGTCTTTATAACAGCCTTTATTTTTAAGTCTGTTTGTCTGATATATGTATTACTACCCCAGTGTTCTTTTGATTTCCATTTGCATGAAATATCTTTTTCCATCCCATCACTTTCAGTCTATGTTTTGTTTTTAGATCTGAATTGAGTCTCCTGTATATACAGGTCTTGTTTTTGTATCCATTCAACCAGTCTATGTCTTTTAATTTGAGCTTTAAATCTATTTACATTTAAAGTAATTATTGATATGCATGTTTCTATTGCCATTCTGTTAATTGTTTTGGCATTGTCTTTGTAGGTTTTTTGTCTTCCTTTCTTCTTTTATTCTCTTCTCTTGTGACTTGATAGCTGTTTTCAGTGTTATGTTTGGATTCCTTTTTCTTTTGTGTGTGTGTATTTTTTATAGTTTGTGGTTACCATATAGCAATTGATCTATATACACGATTGTTTTAAGTTGCTGAAATCTTCATTTCAAATGCATTTTTACAACCCTGCATTTGTATTCTCCTCTCCTCATGATTACGGTTTTTGATATCATATTTTATATCTAATATTTTCGTATATTCCTTAACTGCTTATTGTGGATATAGATGATTTTACTACTTTTATCTTTTAACCTTCCTACTAGTTTTGTGTGTAGATGATTTTCTACCTTTACTGTATGTTTGTCTTTCCCATGAGCTTTTCTTTCATAATTTTCATGTTTCTAGTTGTAACCTTTTCTTTTTCTCTTAGAGAAGATTCTTTACCATTTAATGTAAAGCTGAACTCCTTTAGCTTTTGCTTGTCTGTAAAGCTTTTGATCTCTCCATCAAATCTGAATGAGAACCTTCCCAGGTACAGAATTCTTGGTCATAGGTTTTTACCCGTCATCACTTTAAATATATGGTGCTATTCCCTTCAGGCCTACAGAGTTTCTGCTGAAAAGTCAACTGAGAGCTTTTTGGGTGTTCCCTTGTATGCTATTTGTTACTTTTTCCTTGCTCCTTCTAATATTCTCTCTTTATCTTTAATTTTTGCCATTTTAATTACAATGTATCTTGGTATGTTCATCTTTGGGTTAATCTTATATGGGGCTCTGTGCTTCCTTGAATTGGATGTCTCTCCATTTTCAGGTTAAGGAAACTTTCAGACACTTTCTCTCTCTCTTCTCCATCTGGGACCTCAGACACTTTCTCTCTCTCTTCTCCATCTGGGACCCCTAGAATGCAAATATTGCCTGTTTGATATAGTCCCAGAGGTCTCTAAAACTGTCCTTATTTCATTTCATTCTTTTCTTTCTTTTTCTGTTCAGCATCATTAATTTCCACTACTCTGTCATCCAGCTCGCTGACATGTTCCTCTGTATCATTTAGTCCACTATTGATTCCTTCTTTTCTATTTTCCTTTCAGTTATTGTATTTTTCATTCCTGGTTGTTCTTTATATTTTCATTCTCTTTGTTGAAACTTTTAACTTCTCACTCTATGCCTCCATTTTTTTCCCGAGTACTTTGATCATATTTTTGATCACTATCTTGAACTCTGTCAGGTAGATTGCCTGTTTCCACTTCACTTAGTTCTTCTTCTGGTGTTTTATTTTGTTCTTTCGTTTGGAACATGTTTCTCTGTCACCTCATTTTTCCTAAGTTGCTGTATTTATTTTTATGTATCTTGTAGGTTGATTATGTTCCCAGCCATAGAGAAGTGGCCTTTTGTAGAAGACGTCCTAATGCATCCCAGCAGCAAATTCCTCTCTCATAACCCTAGATATATGCTCTAGGGGCTCCTGCTATGTAGGATTTGTGGGTCTTTCTTTTGTGTTATGCTGATTATGTGGGCAGTCTGGTAAATTTGGTTGGCCGCCAGTCTGGTTGGTTGCCATGTCTTACCTTACATGGAGGCTGCTGGCTGCTGGTTGGTGGGAGTGGGACACAGGGTGTCTTTGTGGAACCCTGGGGGGCTCTGGTGCAAGTGCTGGGTCACTAGTGGGAAGAGTCAAGGTTAGGAGACTCCAGGTATTTTGCCTGTTTGCTGGTGGGTGAAGCCAGGTCCTGGGTCTAGTGCTGGCCTACTTGCAGGCAGTGCCATGTCCTAGAGTCTGGCTACAAGGCCCGGGGGTCCAAGGGCTGTTATTGGATTGCTGGTGCTTGGGGCATGTTCCATGCACAGTTCATTATACAGTCTGGGGTCTCCTAAATCTTCTGTTGACCCACTTGTAGTTGGGGCCAGGGCCCAGATGGTTCCAGTGCAGAATCTGGCCTGCTAGTGGGTAGGCTGGGTCCAGTGGATACGTAGCTGCTGTTTTCTTATGGCTTCTGTCTGCCCTCTGGTGGGTTAGGCTGAGCCCAAGGCTAGAGCAGGTTTGCTAGTGTGGCATTGTCAGGGCCCAGCTCGTCCCAGAATGGGGCTGGCCTTCTGGTGAGCAGATCAGGTGCACAAATTGCAGGAGTGTGGTTTTCTTGTTTGTAGTGTCTGCCCCCTGATGGGTGCAGCTGGTCCAGATGCTATGGTAGGCCCCCTGGAGGACAAGGCCCTCCATGGAATTCTGGAAGATTTGGGGATTCTGGGGCTAGTTCCGGCCAACTGGTGAGTGGAGCTGGGTCCTGGGCCATCTGGTGGGAATGACCGTGTCCAAAGGCAGTTGTGGGCTCGAGGGGTCTTAAGGTTGCTTGTCTGCTGGTGCGTGGGTCTGTGTCCCTACCTGGTTAGTTGCTTGACTTGAGGCATCCCAGTACTGCCATCTATAGTCCATTGGCCTGGGGTGGGGTTGGACCCTGGGGCTAATTGGATACAGGGAGAATTCGACATTGGCACTTGCCAACACCAGTGTCCACATGGTATAACAAAATCCCTATAATGGCTGCTTCCAGTGCCTATTTCCCCAGGGTGAGCTGCAGTTTTCTCACGCCTGTCTGGCAGACTCTGCAAGATCAGAAAATAGGTCTGGCCCAGGCTCCTATCAGATTACTGCTTCTTCCTGTGTCCCAGAGTGTGTGAGATTTTTGTGTGCACCCTTTAAAAGTGAAGTCTCTGTTTCACAGCCCTCTGACAGTAAGTCCCACTGGCCTTCAAAGTCAAATGCTCTTGGGCCCTTGTCTTATTAGTGCAGGACCCAAGGGCTTGAGAGCCCAATATTGTGCTCAGACCTCACACTAATTTAGGAGAACCTCTACAATTGTAATGATTCTCCTGTTTGTGGGTCGCCAGCCCAGGGGTATTTGGCTATATTGAGACTTGACTATATTGAGAACAGTCATTCTTGCCCAAATTGTTGTGATTCCATCTTTATTTCTTTAGTTGTAGAAAATCTTTTCTGTTACGTTCTAGGTTTTTTCATCAATTGTTTTTGCAAATAGTTGTGATTTTGGTGTGCCTCTAAGAGGAGATCAACTCAGGGTCTTTCTACTCTGCTTTCTCTGCCACAGTCTTAACCTATTCCATGACTTTAAGTTTGATTTCTGGTGAATTGTCATTTTCTTTTTGTGTAACAGTATTACTGTGTTTTTTCATGGTGCTTGATGAGTCGTTTATCTACCAGTGTATGTGAAGTCAGAAAAGCATTTCTTCTTCAGGTAAAGCTTTTATT
Source organism: Leucopleurus acutus (assembly GCF_964270905.1). Taxonomy (NCBI): domain Eukaryota; kingdom Metazoa; phylum Chordata; class Mammalia; order Artiodactyla; family Delphinidae; genus Leucopleurus; species Leucopleurus acutus. The sequence continues at coordinate 53,391,584 of NC_139148.1, read as the reverse complement.
TTTTTTAATTTTTAATTTTATATTGGAATATAGTTGATTTAAAATATTGTGTTAGTTTCAGATATACGGCAATGTGATTTAGTTATACATATTCATATATCTATTCTTTTCAGATTATTTTCCCATATACATTATTACAGAGTGTTGAGTAGGGTTCCCTGTGCTATACAGTAGGACCTTCTTCATTATCTTTTATATATAGTAGTGTGTATATGTTAATCCCAGCCTCCTAATTTATCCCTCCCCCACACCTTTTCCCTTTGGTAACCATAAGTTTGTTTACTAAGTCTGTGAGTCTGTTTGTGTTTTATAAATAAGTTCATTTGTATCATTTTTTAGATTACACAAATAAGTGATATTATATGATATTTGTCTTTCTCTGACTTACTTCACTTAGTATGATAATCTCTACGTCCATCCTTGTTGATGCAAATGGCTTTGTTTCATTCTTTTTATGGCTAAGTAATATTCCATTGAATATATGTACAACATCTTTATTCACTCATCTGTCAATGGACATTTAGGTTGCTTTCACATCTTGCCTATTGTACATAGTGCTGCAGTGAACATTGTCATGCATGTATCTTTTCGAATTATGGTTTTCTCTGATTATATGTCGAGGAGAGGGATGCTGGATCATATTGGAGCTCTATTTTTAGTTTTTTAAGAACCTCCGTACTGTTCTCCACAGTGGCCGCACCAATATACATTCCCACCAATAGTGTAGGAGTGTTCCCCTTTTCTCCACACCCTCTCCAGCATTTATTTTTTGTAGTCTTTTTGATGATGGCCATTCTGACCGGTGTGAGGTGATACCTCATTGTAGTATTGATTTGCATTTCTGTAATAATTAGCAGTATTGAGCAACTTTTCATGTGCTTTTTGGCTATTGGTATGTCTTCTTTGTACAGTTGTCTATTTACAACTTCTGCCCATTTTTTATAGGGTTGTTAGTTTTTTTTGATACTGAGCTGCATGAGCTGTTTGTATATTTTGGAGATTAATCCCTTGTTGGTTGCTTCATTTGCAAATATTTTCTCCCATTCTGTGGGTTGACTTTTCATTTTGTTTATGGTTTCCTTTGCTGTACAAAAGCTTTTAAGATTAATTAATGTGTAGACTGCTTTGGGTAGTATAGTCATCTTGGCAGTATTGATTCTTTCAATCCAAGAACATGGTATATTTTTTCATGTGAGTCATCTTCAATTTCTTTCATCAGTGTCTTATAGTTTTCTGAGTACAGGTCTTTTACCTCCTTAGGTCAATTTATTCCTAGGTATTTTATTATTTTGGATCGGATGGTAAATGGTATTGTTTCCTTAATTTCTCTTTCATTGTTAGTGTATAGGAATGCAAGTGATTTCTGTGTATTAATTTTGTATCCTGCAACTTTACTGAATTCATTGATGAGCTCTACTTGTTTTCTGGTAGCAGCTTTAGGATTTTCTATGTATAGTATCATGTCATCTACAAGCAGTGACAGTTATACTTCTTTCCAATTTGAATTCCTTTTATTTCTTTTTCTTCTCTGATTACCATGGCTAGGACTTCCAAAACTAATTTTGAATAAAAGTGGTGAGAGTGCACATCCTTGCTTTGTTCCTGATCTTAGTGGAAATGCTTTCAGTTTTTTACCATTGAGAATAATGTTTGCTATGTGTTTGTCATATATGGCCTTTACTAAATTGCGTTATGTTCCCTCTATGCCCTCTTTCTCGAGAATTTTTATCATAAATGGGTGTTAAATTTTGTCAAAAGCTTTTTCTATATGTATTGATATGATCATATGTTTTTTATTCTTCAATTTTTGGATGTGGTGCATCACACTGATTGACCTGTGGATACTGAAGAATCCTTGCATCCCTGGAATAAATCTCCCTTGATCATGGTGTATGATCCTTTTAATGTATTGTTGGATTTGGTTTCCAACCATTTTGTTGAGGATTTTTGTGTTGATGTTCATCAGTAATATTTGCCTGTAATTATCTTTTCTTGTGGTATCTTTTTCTGGTTTTAGTGTCAGGCTGATGATGGACTCATAGAATGAGATTGGAAGTGTTCCTTTGTCTGCAATTTTTTTTGTGTGGTACATGGGCCTCTCACTGTTTTGGCCTCTCCCGTTGTGGAACACAGGCTCTGGACACACAGGCTCAGCAGCCATGGCTCACGGGCTTAGCCACTCCGCAGCATGAGGGATGTTCCCAGACCAGGTCACGAACCCGTGTCCCCTGCATTGGCAGGCGGACTCTCAACCACTGTGCCACCAGGGAAGCCCTGTCTGCAATTTTTAAAAAGAATTTCAGAAGGATGGGTGTTACCTCTTCTCTAAATGTTTGATAGAGTTCACCTGTGAAGCCATCTGGTCCTGGACTTGCGTTTGTTGAAATTATTTTAATAGTACTTTCAGTTACAGTATTTGTGATTGGTCCTTTCATGTTTTCTATTTCTTCCTGGTTCAGCCTTGGAAGATTGTACCTTTCTAAGAATTTGTCCATTTCTTGCAAGTTGTCCTTTTTTTGGCATATAGTTGCTTGTAGTAGTCTCTTATGATCCTTTTTATTTCTGTGATGTCAATTGTAACTTCTTTTTCATTTCTAATTTTATTGATTTGAGGCCCCTACTTTTTGTTCTTGATGAGTCTGACTAAAGGTTTATTTATTTTGTTTATTTTTTCAACTAATTGGCTTTTAGTTTCAATGTTCTTTTCTACTGTTTTCTTCATCTGCAATTCATTTATTTATACTCTGATTTTTATGATTTCTTTCCTTCTACTAACTTTGGGTTTTCTTTGTTCTTCCTTCTCTAGTTGCTCGAGGTGTAAGGTTAGGTTGTTTATTTGAGATTTTTCTTGTTTCCTGAGGTAACATTGTATTGCTATAAACTTCCCCCTTGGAGCTGCTTTTGCTGTGTTCCATAGGTTTTTGAATTGTCGTGTTTTCATTGTCATTTGTCTCTAGGTATTTTTTGATTTCCTCTTTGATTTCTTCACTTATGCATTGGTTGTTTAGTAACATATTGTTTAGCCACCACGTGTTTGTGTTTTTTACACTTTATTTTCTTCTAATTGACTTGTAAGCCCATAGCGTTGTAGTCAGAAAAGATGCTTGATATGATTTCAATTTTCTTAAATGTACCAAGGTGTGCTTTGTGGCCCAGCATGTGATCTATCCTGGAGAATGTTCGATGGGCACTTGAGAAGAATGTGTATTCTGTTGCTTTTGAATGCAGTGCTCTATAAATATCAATTAAGGCCATCTGGTCTAATGTGTCATTTAAGGCTTGCTTTCCCTTATTGATTTCTCATCTGGATGATCTATCCACTGATGTAAGTGAGGTGTTAAATTCCCCCACTATTATTGTGTTACTGTCAATTTCTCCTTTTATGGCTCTTAGCATTCCCCTTATATATTGAGGTGTTACTATGTTAGAGCATATATATCTACAATTGTTATATCTTCTTCTTGGATTGATCCCTTGATCATTATGTAGTGTCCTTCTTTGTCTCCTGTAACAGTCTTTATTTTAAAATCTATTTTGTCTGATATGAAATTTGCTACTCCAGCTTTCTTTTGATTTCCATTTGCATGAAATAACTTTTCCTATCCCCTCACTTTCAGTCTGTTTGTTTCCCTAGATCTGAAGTTGGTCTCTTGTAGAAAGCCTATATACGGATATTGTTTTTGTATCCATTTAGCCAGTCTATGATTTTCAGTTGGAGCCTTTAATCCATTTACATTTAAGGTAATTATCAATCTGTATGTACTTATTGTCATTTTGTTAATTATTTTGGATTTTTAGTAGGTCTTTTTCTTTTCATCCTCTTTCATTCTTTTCTCTTGTGTTTTGATTATTATTTTTTAGTGTTGTGTTTGGATTTCTTTTTCTTTGTGTGTGTGTGTGTATCCATTGTAGATTTTTATTTGCATTCCACATAAAGTTTTGATAGAGCATATCATATATCTACAAGATTGTTTTATGTTGCTGGTCTCTAAATTTCAGATGCATTTTCAATATCCTGCATTTATACTCTTCTCTTCTCATGATTCCTGGTTTAGATATCATATTTAAGTATGGATGATGTCCTACCTTTATTGTATGTTTGCCTTTACTGTTGAGCTTTCTTATTTGTAATTTTCTTGTGTCTTGTTGTGGCCTTTTCTTTTACACCTAGAGAAGTTCCTTTAGCATTAGTTGTGAAGCTGGTTTGGTGGTGGTGAAGTCTCTTAGCTTTTGCTTTTCTGTGAAGCTTCTGATTTCTCCATCAAATCTGAATGAGAACCTTGCTGGATAGAGTATTCTTGGTTGTAGGTTTTTCCCTTTCATCACTTTAAGTACTTCATTATACTCTCTTCTGGCTTGCAGAATTTCTGCTGAAAAATCTGCTGATAACCTTATGGGGATTCCCTTGTATGTTACTTGTTGCTTTCCCCTTGTTGCTTTTAATATTTTCTCTGTCTTTAGTCTTTGTCAGTTTGATTAATATGTGTATTAATAATTAATTAATTAATAATTAATTAATATGTGCTCTTCCTTGGGTTTATTCTGTATGGGGCTCTCTGTGCTTCCTGGACTTGAGTGAGTGTTTCCTTTCCCCTGTTAGGAAAGTTTTAAGCTACACTCTGTTTAAATATTTTCTCAGGCCCTTTCTCTCTCTCTTCTCCTTCTGGGACCCCTATGATGCGAATGTTGGTGTGTTTAATATTGTCCCAGATGTCTCCGAGACTGTCCTCATTTCTTTTCATTCTTTTTTCTTTATTCTGTTTCGTGGTATTGATTTCCATCACTCTGTCTTCCAGCTCATTTTTTTTTCTGCTTCAGTTATTCTGCTGCTGATTCCTTCTAGTTTATTTTTCATTTCAGTTATTGTATTTTTCATCTGTTTGTTTGTTCTTTAAATCTTCTAGCGGTTTGTTAAACATTTCTTGTATCTTCTCAATCTGTGCCTCCTTTCTTTTTCCTAGATCTTGAATCATCTTTACTATTATTACTCTGAATTATTTTTCAGGTAGGTTGCCTGTCTCCACTTCACTTAGTTGTTCTGGGTTTTCATCTTCTTCCTTCTTCTGGACCATATTTCTCTGCCATCTCATTTTGTCTAAATTTCTGTGTTTGTGGTCTCCTTTCTGCAACCTGCAGGTTCATAGTTCCTCTTGCTTCTGTTGCCTACCCCCTGGTGGGTGAATTTGGTCCAGGGGCTTGTGCAGGCTTCCTGGTGAGAGGGACTTGTGTCTGCCCACTGTTGGGTAGAGCTGGGTCTTGTCCTTCTGTTGGGCAGGGCCATGTCAAGGGGTGTGTTTAGAGGTGGCTGTGATCTTAGTATTACTTTAGGTAGCCTGTCTACTGTTGGGTGGGGCTGTGTTCTCACCCTGCTGGTTGTTTGGTGTGAGGCATTCCAGAACTGGAGCCTGCTGGTTCTTAGGTCAGGTCAGATCTTGGTGCCTAAATGGTGACCTCTGGTAGAGCTCACTCCAATCAGTATTCCCTGGGCCTTCTGCCACCAGTGTCCTTGTCCTCACAGTGAGCTACAGCCAACCCCCATCTCCCCAGGAGACCCTCCAAGACCTGCTGGTAAGTCTAGCCCAGTCTTCTATGGAGTCACTGCTTTGTCCTGAGCCCCAGTGCACATGAAACCTTGTGTGTGCCCTCCAAGAGTGGAGTCTCTGTTTCTCCCAGTCCTGTGGAGCTCCTGCACTCAAGCCCACTGGCTTTCAAAACCAAATGCTCTGGGTGTTCCTCTTCCCAATGCTGGACCCTCAGGCTGGGGATCCTGTTGTGGGTCTCAGAACTCTCACTCCTGTGGGAGAACCTCTGCAATATAATTATTTTCTGTTCGTGGGTTGCCCCCTTGGCAGTTATGGTTTTGATTATATCACAAAAGTGCCCCTTATACCATCTCATTGTGACTTCTTCTTTGTCTTTGTATGTAAAATATCTTTTGCAGTAGGTTCCATCCTGTTTTGTCAATAGTTGTTCAGCAGCTAGTTGTGATTTTGGTGTTTTCATGATAGGAGGTGAGCTCAAGTCCTTCTACTCTACCATCTTGTTTGGAATCTGTTATAGGCCTCAGGGAAACAACATTCAGAATGGTCAACAAATTCAATTTGGCCCAAGGATAGAGCAAACCCATGATGTCTAGTAAAGTTTTTATAACTTGATTCTAAGCTGCCTCTTGCTATATTTCAGAATGGCACTTTCAACCATCCACCATCTCTGCCAGAGATTTCACCCAGTGCTTTCTTTCCAGGCCCTTGTGCCTCTGGGTTTACTGGTACATTATTGCTGCCAGTGTCACTGCTGTCTTCAGCATTGCTGCCTGGGCTGCCAAGATGAGAGGTGCCTCCAAAACATCTGGGTTCCTCTCAGTAACAAGCACCACTTCCTCAGGAGAGCATGTTGGGGTCATGGACCTGGGGTTACAGGCACCTCTGCTATGTCTAAGGGTTGTTGAGTTCTTGGGCTCTGCCACTGAGAGTGGGGGTCTAGTACCACAGGTGCCTCCATGGCTGGAGTGGTGGGATTGCAGGCCCCACTGCTGCTGATACCTGGTTTGCTGTGGCCACAGACAACACTGAAGCTGGGAAACCAGTGTCATGTGCATCACCTCCCCTGCTGCTACCAGGTTCTCTGAGGCTGCACGCTTAGCCACTGCAGATGGGGCACTGTGATCACAGGCACCTCCTCCACTGTTCCTCTGGTTTCACCTCCTGTATTTGTTCCAGTCCACACACCTTTAGATGAACAGATATATGGAACTGTTCAGTGTCCTGGTGTGTTGAGCAAAGGAACCTTTGTTGAGTTATGGATGTTTTACTGGTTATAGATTGAAGGGGATAGACAAAGAGATTGTCTCACATTACCACGATGCTGACATCAGCAATCCCAAAATATGTTTTATATTCCTTCTTTAATCCACTGATACTTTAAGAGTGTGTTGTTTAATCCCCACTTATTTGTGAATTCTCTGGTTGTCCTTCTTTAACTGTAATTGATTTCTAACTTTATTCAGTTCTTATCAGAGAACATACTTTGTATTATTTCAATCTTTTTAAATTTTAATGACTTGTTTTATGGCTAACATGTGTTCTGTCCTGGAGAATATCTATTTTGTGAATGATATGAATCATTTGAGAAGAATGTTGATTCTACTGTTTTAGACATAATGTTCTATGCGTCTGTTAGTGTTACTTGGTATATGATGTTTTTCAGGTCTTCTGTTTTCTTATTTATCTTCCATCTCATTGTTCTCTCCATTATAGAAAGTAGGATAGTGAAGTCTTGACTCTAACTGTGAAATTGTCTATTTCTCCCTTCAACTCCATCAATTTTTGCTACATATACTTTGGGCTTCATTGTTAGGTGCTTATGTGATTATAATTTATATATTCTAGATGAATTTATTCTTTTAGGAATACATAATGTCCTTCATTGTCTCTTGTAACAATTTTTGACTTAATGCCTATTTTGTCTTTATTAGTACAGCTGCACCAGCTCTCTTTTGTTTACTCTTTGCATGGAATATCTTTTTTCTGTTCAGTCAAGTTTTTCACTTTGAATCAAAAGTGAGTCTCTTGGGGGAGGAGCTTCAAGATGGCAGAAGAGTAAGATGTGGAGATCACCTTCGTATCCACAAATACATCAGAAACACATCTACATGTGGAACAACTCCTACAGAACACCTGTGGCAGGCCACCACTGCCAGGGTCCCGTGATCCTGGGACAACTTCCACTGGAGAAAACACAGTGTGCCTCAGGCTGTTGCAATGTCACACTGGCCTCTGCCACCGCAGGCTAGCCCCACACTCTGTACCCCTCCCTTCTCCCAGCCTGAGTGAGCCAGTGCCCCCGAATCAGCTACTCCTTTACCCCAATTCTGTCTGAGCAAAGAACAGATGCCCTCAGGTGACCTACACGCAGAGGTGGGTCCAAATCCAAAGCTGAGCCCTGGGAGCTGTGAGAACAAAGAAGAGAAATGGAAATTGTTCCCAGCAACCGCAGGCGCACAGGATTAACTTTCCGCAATCAACTTGATGTACCCTGCATCTGTGGAATACCTGAATAGAGAATGAATCATCCTTAATTGATGAGGTAGACTTTGGGAGCAAAGATACATATATTTTTTCCCTTCTCTTTTTGTGAGTATGTATGTGTATGCTTCTGTGTGTGATTTTGTCTTTATAGCATTGCATTTACCACTTGTCCTAGGTTTCTGCCTGTCCATTTTTGTTTGTTTTGTTTTTAATTTTTAAAAATCGTAATATTTTTTATTTTAATTATTTTATTTTGCTTTATTTTATTTTATATTATCTTCTTTATTTCTTTTTTTTCCTCCCTTTTATTCTGAGCCATGTGGACAAAAGGCTCTTGGTGCTCCAGCCAGGTGTCAGAGCTGTGCCCCTAAGGTGGGAGACCCAAGTTCAGGACACTGGTCCAGAACAGACCTCCCAGTGCAAAGTAATATAAAATGGTGAAAATATCCCAGAGATCTCCATCTCAATGCCAAGACCCAGCTTCATTCAACGACCAGCAAGCTACAGTGCTGGACAACCTATGCCAAACAACTAGCAAGACAAGAACACAAACCCATCAATTAGCAGAGAGACTGCCTAAAACCATAATAAGGTCAAAGACACCCCAAAACACACCACCAGACGTGGACCTGTCCACCAGAAAGGCAACATCCAGCCACATCCACCAGAATACAGGCACTACTCTGCTCCACCAGGAAGCCTACACAACCCACTGAACCAACTTTGCCACTGGGGACAGACACCAAAAAGAATGGGAGATACAAACCTGCAGCCTGTGAAAAGGAAACGACAAACACAGTAAGTTAAGCAAAATGAGAAGACAGAAAAACACACAGCAGATGAAGGAGCAAGGGAAAAACCCACCAGACCTAACAAATGAAGAGGAAATACACAGTCTACCTGAGAAAGAATTCAGAATAATGATAGTAAAGATGCTCCAAAATCTTGGAAATAGAATAGAGAAAATACAAGAAATGTTCAACAAGGACCTAGAAGAACTAAAGAGCAAACAAACAGTGATAAACAACACAATAAATGAAATTAAAAATTCTCTAGAAGAGATCAATAGAAAAATAACTGAGGCAGAAGACTGAATATGTGACCTAGAAGATAAAATAGTGGAAATAACTACTGCAGAGCAGAATAAAGAAAAAAAAATGAAAAGAATGGAGGACAGTCTCAGAGAATTCTGGGAAAAGATTAATGAACCAACACTCGAATTACAGGGGTCCCAGAAGAAAAAGAGAAAAAGAAAGGGACTGAGAAAATATTTGAAGATATTATAGTTGAAAACTTGCCTAATATGGGAAAGGAAATAATTAATCAGGTCCAGGAAGCACAGAGAGTCCCATAAAGGATAAATCCAAGGAGAAACATGGCAAGACACATATTATTCAAACTATAAAAAGTTAAACACAAAGAAAAAATATTAAAAGCAGCAAGGGAAAAGCAACAATTAACACACAAGGGAATCCCCATAAGTGTAACAGCTGAACTTTCAGCAGAAACTCTGCAGGCCAGAAGGGAGTAGCAAGACATATTTAAAGTGATGAAGGAGAAAAACCTACAACCAAGATTACTCTACCCAGCAAGGACCTCATTCAGATTTGATGGAGAATTTAAAACCTTTACAGACAAGCAAAAGCTAAGAGAATTCAGCACCACCAAACCAGCTTTACAACAAATGGTAAAGGAATTTCTCTAGGCAGGAAACACAAGAGAAGGAAAAGACCTACGATAACAAACCCAAAACAATTAAGAAAATGGTAATAGGAACATACATATTGATAATTACCATAAATGTAAAAGGATTAATTGCTCCTAACAAAAGACATAGACTGGCTGAATGGATACAAAAACAAGACCTGTATATACTCTGTCTAGAGCAGACCCACTTCAGACCTAGGGACACATACAGACTGAAAGTGAGGAGATGGAAAAAGATATTCCATGCAAATGGAAACCAAAAGAAAGCTGGAGTAGCACTTCTCATGTCAGACAAAACAGACTTAAAAATAAAGACTGTTACAAGAGACAAAGAAGGACACTACATAATGATCAATGGATCGATTCAAGTAGAAGATATAACAATTGTAAATATTTATGCACCCAACATAGGAGCACCAAAATACATAAGGCAAATGCGAACAGCCATAAAAGGGGAAATCGACAGTAACATGATCATATTAAGGGACGTTAACACCGCACTTTCACCAATGGACAGATCATCCAAAATGAAAATAAATAAGGAAACACAAGCTTTAAATGATACATTAAACAAGATGGAGATAATTGAGATTTATCGGACATTCCATCCAAAATTAACAGAATACACATTCTTCTCAAGTGCTCATGGGACATTCTCCAGGATATATCATATCTTGGGTCATAAATCAAGCCTTGGTAAATTTAAGAAAATTGAAATCTTATCAAGTATCTTTCCGACCACAATGCTATGGGACTAGATATCAATTACAGGAAAAATATCTGTAAAGAATACAAAAACATGGAGGCTAAACAATATGCTACTTAATAACCAAGAGATCACTGAAGAAATGAAAGAGGAAATCAAAAAGTACCTGGAAACAAACGACAATGTAAACATGATGACCCAAAACCTATGGGATGCAGCAAAATCATTTCTTAGAGGGAAGTTTATAGCAATACAGTCCTAACTTAAGAAACAAGAAACACCTCAAATAAACAACCTAACCTTACACTTAAAGCAATTAGAGAAATAAGAACATAAAATACCCAAAGTTAGGAAAGATATCATAAAGATCAGATCAGGAATAAATGAAAAAGAAATAAAGGAAACAATAGCAAAGAACAATAAAACTAAAAGCTGGTTCTTTGAGAAGGTAAACAAAATTGATAAACCATTAGCCAGACTCATCAAGAAAAAAAGAGAGAAGACTCAAGTCAATAGAATTAGAAATGAAAAAGGAGAAGTAACAACTGACACTGAAGAAGTACAAAGGATCATGAGAGATTACTACAAGCAACTCTACGCCAATAAAATGGACAACCTGGAAGAAATGAACAAATGCTTAGAAATGCACAACCTGCTAAAACTGAACCAGGAAGAAATAGAAAATATAAACAGACCAATCACAGGCACTGAAATTGAGACTGTGATTAAAAATCTTCCAACAAACAAAAGCCCAGTACCAGGTGACTTCACAGGCGACTTCTAGCAAACATTTAGGGAAGAGCTAACATCTATCCTTCTCAAACTCTTCCAAAATATAGCAGAGGGAGGAACACTCCCAAACTCATTCTACGAGACCATCATCACCCTGATATAAAAACCAGACAAAGATGTCACAAAGAAAGAAAACTACAGGCCAATATCACTGATGAACATAGATGTAAAAAGTCCTCAAAAAAATACTAGCAAACAGAATCAAACAGCACAATAAAAGGATCATACACCATGATCAAGTGGGGTTTACCTCAGGAATGCAAGGATTCTTCAATGTACGCAAATCAATCAATGTGATACACCATATTAACAAATTGAAGAACAAAAACCATATGATCTTGTCAATAGATGCAGAGAAAGCTTTCAACAAAATTCAACACTGATTTATGATTAAAACCCTCCAGAAAGTAGGCATAGAGGGAACTTTCCTCAACATAATAAAGGCCATATATGACAAACCCACAGCCAACATCATCCTCAATGGTGAAAAACGGAAACAATTTTAACTAAAATCAGGAACAAGACAAGGTTGTCCACTCTCACCACTATTAATAAACATAGTTTTTGAAGTTTTAGCCACAACAATCAGAGAAGAAAAGGAAATAAAAGGAATCCAAATCGAAAAGGAAGTAGTAAAGCTGTCATTGTTTGCAGATGACATTATAGTATACATAGAGAATCCTAAGGATGCTACCAGAAAACTACAAGAGCTAATCAATTAATTTGGTAAAGTAGCATGGTACAAAATTAATGCACAGAAGTCTCTAGCATTCCTATACACTAATGATAAAAAAATCTGAAAGTGAAATTAAGGAAACACTCCCATTTACCATTGCAACAAAAAGAATAAAATACCAGGAATAAACCTACCTAAGGAGACAAAAGACCTGTATGCAGAAAATTATGACACAGATAAAAGAAATAAAAGATGATACAAACAGATGGAGAGATATACCATGTTCTTGGATTGGAAGAATCAATATTGTGAAAATGACTCTACTACCCAAAGCAATCTACAGATTCAATGCAATCGCTATCAAAGTACCACTGGCATTTTTTCACAAAACTAGGAGAGAAAATTTCACAATTTATATGGAAACACAAAAGAGCCCGAATAGCCAAATTAGTCTTGAGAAAGTAAAATGGAGCTGGAGGAATCAGGCTCCCTGACAAGCTACAGTAATCAAGGCAGTATGGTACTGGCAGAAAAACAGAAATATAGATCAATGGAACAGGATAGAAAGCCCAGTGATAAAGCCACCAACATATGGTCACCTTATCTTTGATAAAGGAGGCAAGAATATACAGTGGAGAAAAGACATCTTCTTCAATAAGTGGCGCTGGGATAACTGGACAGGTACATGTAAAAGTGTGAAATTAGAACACTCCCTAACGCCATACAAAAAGTAATCTCAAAATGGATTAAAGACCTAAATGTAAGGCCAGACACTGTCAAACTCTTAGAGGAAAACATAGGCAGGACACTCTATGACATAAATCACAGCAAAACCCACCTCCTAGAGAAATGGAAATAAAAACAAAAATAAACAAATGGGACCTAATGAAACTTCAAACCTTTTGCACAGCAAAGGAAACCATAAACCATAATGGGAGAAAATATTTGCAAATGAAGCAAATAACAAAGGATTAATCTCCAAAATTTACAAGCAGCTCATGCAGCTCAATATCAAAAAATCAAGTAACCCAATCCATAAATGAGCAGAAGACCTAAATAGACATTTCTCCAAAGAAGATATACAGATTGCCAACAAACACATGAAAGAATGCTCAACATCATTAATCATTAGAGAAATGCAAATCAAAACTACAATGAGATGTCATCTCACACCAGTCAGAATGGCCATCATCAAAATATCTACAAACAATGAATGCTGGAGAGGGTGTAGAGAAAAGGGTACCCTCTTGCAATATTGGTGGGAAAGTAAATTGTTACAGCCACTACGGAAAACAGTATGGAGGTTCCTTTAAAAAGCTCAATATAGAAGTAGCATACGACCCAGAAATCCCACTACTGGGCATATACCCTGAGAAAACCATAATCCAAAAAGAGTCATGTACCAAAATGTTCATTGTAGCTCTAGTTACAATAACCAGGCCATGGACACAACATAAATGTCCATCAACAGATGAATGGCTAAAGAAGCTGTGGCACATATGTACAATGAAATATTACTCAGCCACAAAAGGAAATGAAATTGAGTTATTTCTGGTGAGGTGGATGGACCTAGAGTCTGTCGTACAGAGTGAAGTAAGTCAGAAAGAGAAAAACAAATATCATATTCTAACACATATATATGGAATCTAAAAAACAAAATGGTCATGAAGTACCTACGGGCAAAACAGGAATAAAGACACAGGCCTACTAGAGAATTGGCTTGTGGATATGGGGAGGGGGAATTGTAAGCTGTGACAAAGTGAGAGAGTGGCATGGACATATATACACTACCAAACGTAAAATAGATAGCTAGTGGGTAGCAACTGCATAGACCAGGGAGATCAGCTCAGTGCTTTTTGACCACCTAGAGCGGTGGGATAGGGAGGGTGGGAGGGAGGGAGATGCAAGAGGGCAGAGTTATGGGAACATATGTATATGTGTAACTGATTCACTTTGTTATAAAACAGAAGCTTACACACCATTGTAAAGAAATTATACTCCAATAAATATGCTAAAAAAAGTGAGTCTCTTGAAGAGAGTAGGTGGTCAGATGTTTTTATACCTTTTGCCAACTTTTGCATTGTAATTAGACAGTTTACTCCATTAATATTTAAAATAATTACTGGTAGGAGGACTTATGCTACTTAGCTGTTCTTTTCTTTGTATCTTACACCTTTATTTGTTCCTTCATTTCTCCATTACTATTTTGTTATGTCTTAAATTGAGTTTTATGTGTATCATTTTGATTTTCCTCTTCTTTCTTTTCTGTATATATTTTAGTTATTCTCTTATTGTTATCCTTGGAAGTTACAATTCACATCTTAAATTCATAACAATCTAGTTTTAATTCATGCCAACTTTGCTTTAATAGTGTACAAAATCTCTGCTTATATAGAGCTCCATTCTCCTCTTTATGTTATTGTCACAAATTACATTCTCTACATCGTATACCCATTAACAAAGACATAGTTATTTAAGGGGAAAAAAAAGGAGAATTATAAACCAAGACCACCATAATGTTGTCTTTTATTTTTATTTAATTAGTTGCCTTTACTGGTATTCTTTATTTTTTGTTTGGATTAGAATTACTGTATAGTGTCTTTTAATTTCAGCCTGAAGTTTACTTTACAGCTTTTCTTATAGTTCAAGACTACTAATGATGATCTCCTTCAGCTCTACTTTATCAAGAAATATCTTAATTTCTCCTTCATTTTAGAAAGATCTGCCAGATACATACTTCTCGGTTGACAGGTATTTTTCTTTTAGCACTTTAACACACTAACAAACGTAGTAAGGTAGATAGCTAGTGGGAAGCAGCCGCATGGCACAGGGATATTGGCTTGGTGCTTTGTGACAGCCTGGAGGGGTGGGATAGGGAGGGTGGGAGGGAGGGAGACGCAACAGAGAAGACATATGGGAACATATGTTTATGTATGACTGATTCACTTTGTTATAAAGCAGAAACTAACACACCATTGTAAAGCAATTATACCCCAATAAAGATGTTAAAAATAAATAAATAAATAAATAAATACACTCTCTTACTGCCTTCTGTCCTCCATGGTTTATAATGAGAAATCAGCTGTTAATATTATTGAAGCTGGATCCCTTGTATGTGGTGAGTAGCTTCTGTTTTGTTGCTTACCCGATACTCTCTCAGTGCGGATCCCTTTGAATTCATCCTTCTTATTGTTTATTGAGCTTTATAGATGCACAGATTCATATCTTTCATCAAATTTAGGATTTTTGGGGGGGCGTTATGTCTTTGAATATTTTTCCTACCCCTTTCTTTATCTTTTTTCCTTCTGGGACTGTCGTTGTGTGTTTGTTGGTATGCTCATGGTCTCCCACAGGTCCCTTATGCTCCCCACTTTTCATTATTGCTTTTCTTTCTGCCCCTTAGAGTGGGTAATTTCAGTGAACCTATCTTTGAGTTACGTAATGCTTCTGACTGCTCATATCTGTTGTTGCGTACCTCCAGTGAATTTTTCATTTCACTTATTGTACTTTTCATCTCCAGAAACTCTATCTGGTTCTTTTTTTAAAATAATTTCTCTCTCTGTATTAATACTCATTATCTCATGAGATTTCATTTACCTCTTTTCCTTTAGTTCTTTTAGCATATTTAAGACAATTAATTTAAAGTCTTATCCTAGTAAAACCAATGTCTGTGCTTCCTCATAGACAGTTTATATTTGCTTCTTTTTTCCTGTGAATGGGCCATACTTTCTTGCTTTCTTCCATGCATCATTTTTTGTTGAAAACTGGACAGTTGAATAATATAATGTGATAATTCCAGAAAACAGATTCTTCCTCCTCTTTAGAGTTTTTTGTTGCTACTAGTTGTGGGTTGTAGATTTCTGATTATTGGCTTTTGAAAACTATTTTTCTCTAGACTGTATTCATTGTCATCAGTCATGACTGAATTCTCTTTCCATTAGCTTAGTTGTCAACTAGTGATTTGCAGAGATTTCTTTAAATGCCAAAAATAAAAATAGTCTCCTGTCTGTGCAGATTGACTCTGTATTGGTGTATACCTTCAGTGCTTAACCAGATCATTTATAACTCTTCCTTAACCATCACTTCCTGCTTGAGCAGAACCTAGAAGTCAGCAGCAGATGAAAGCTTAAGGTCTTGTCAGATATTTTCTGAACATATGTCCAGCCCTGGTCATGTACCTGGCTGTCTACTTTCCCTTGTATATACGGGAGCTTTTCAGTGCCCTTATTTTCCCATGTATCTCCTTGCCAAGCCTCTTCCTAGGCTTTTCAGTCTGTCTGCTGTTTGCCCCATATATTATCCCTTCCCTTAGGTGGCTGTGGATGGTATATTTGCCTTTAAATTTTTTGACAATGCCAGGAAGGCCACTCTAGCCCTGAAAAAGTTCTGAAGTGGACAAAAAAAGCCCCTGAACTCATCCAGGAGGAGCTACCAGGGAGGTCAATATATACAACCACAATAATTTAATAACGAGGTCTGTGTTGTCCCCTCTGGTACCAGAAAGCCACACTGTTAATGTGAACTGCCATTCCCAAAGTTTCTGGTAAGCTGGAGAGTGAGACTGGAAGGCAGGTAAATCAAAATGTTATAATACTCTTTTACCAAAATTTAGCAGGTTTTTCTTTGATTAAGTCTTCCCCTGATTGTTGTAAGCTTTTGCTTAGATTTTGAAGTTTAAAATAAGTTGATTGTTGCCTGCTTAATCATTGCTTTAGTGAGGGGACAGAGTTTTGGAGATCCCTACTTCATCCTTTTCAGTAATATCACCAACGATAGATATTTTTTTGTTACTAAAAAGCAACAAAATACCTATTAAGGGAATGATGTAGGAGAAATGTTTTTCCCTGCTTCTCCCACTAAGTAAAACTAAAACCCCCGGGTATTATAAAGCAAACATTAAGCTACTACAAAAGGTGGAAAGAAGATGGCAGACCAACTGTGGTCCACAGAACTAAAGGAAAACACAATGGTGAGTTCCATGGTTTTTGGGTTTTTTGTTGTGTTTTGTTCGTTTGCTTTATATATTCTAGACTTGAAGCTGAAGAAGTTGGCAACCAAGAAACATCAAGGAGACAGAAGAAATAGACATATGTGAATCCTGCTCTCTTTAGCCAAAGGACCAAAAAAGGAGCAGCCTACCAAAACAAAACTTTTAGATAATAACTGTTCTCCTCCAGTCAAACACTATGAAAGCAGACTGTGGCCCTACCTATCTAGCAAAGGCCAAGTAAAGAGCCTAGATTTCTACCCTCATCAAGCTGTAACAAAGCACCCAAGTGCCCTTATATCCTCTCCCCAGAGTGGTGTCAGAGAAGGTCAAGTGAGGAGCTGGGATTTTTATCACCACCAGATACTCTCCTCCTGCTAGTGTCAATAGAGATCATGTGGGGAACCTGGACTTCCACCTCTACTCATTGATGATAAGTTACCTTTCCCTCTCCCCAGTTTGATGGTATTGAAGGGGGCCTAGTGGAGAGTCATGAATTTAACTACCACCCAGCATTAATGAGGCCAAACCCTATAGTATCATTAGAATTTACATGGGGAGAAGTAATGAAGTACGTCTGCCCACTCCAGCTGGGGTACTTTCAGCATAACACTAGTGAGGTGCTTGAATCCCCACACCCATGCAGCAATACTGTGGGGGCCCTCCCCAACTTGAGTGTCAGTGGAAGCTATGTGGGGAACCTTAAACTCTGTTTCCTCCTGGCACTAATAAGAAGCACCCACATTTCCTCTGCCAGTACAGTGTCATAGTCAGCTTGCTAAAATAGAAGGTTTAAATAAGCACCAGAGTCTCATAACAATATTACCAAAATTTCTTAAGTTTCAGTTGAAAATTACTCATCATACCAAGAATAAGTATCAACTTAAATTTAAAAAGCATTCAGTAGACATCAACAGAAAGATAACAGTGATGTTAGAATTGTCTGACAAAGATTTTAGATAGCCATCATTAAAATTCTTCAACAAACATTTACAAATGAAGAAACTCAGAAAAGAAATTGAAAACATATAGAACCAATTGGAAATTATACAACTGAAAGATAAAATAATAGGAATTAAAAAAAAATACTGAATGGATAAGCTCAAAAGCCCAAGGAATCTAATAAAAATTTTGTAAAAATCCTTTTAGAACTAATAGGTGAGTTCATGATTACAGGATACAAGGTGAATGTACAAAAATCAATTGTGTTTGCATGTATTAGTAATGAAAAAAAGGACACAGAAACAAAAATGTGTATACTGTTTATAAACATTTCCATAAATATAATGCTTGAGATCCTGACTAGCCAGAAAACAATCTTAAATTAAAAGAACAAAGTTGAAGGACTCACACTTTCTGATTTCAAATCTTACTACAACTCAACAGTAATCAAAATAGTGTACTAGCATATGGACAGACATATAGACCAATGGAATAGTATAGCGAGCCTAAAAATAATCCCACACATATATAGTCAATAGATATTCAATGAGAGTTGGAAGACCATTCAATGGAGAAAGGACAGTTTTTTCAACAAATGGTACTGGAAAAACTGGATATCCACAGCAAAAGAATGAAGTTGGACCCTTACCTTACACCAAATACAAAAATTAACTAAAAATTGATTAAAAACCTAAATGTAGGATCTAGACTATAAAATTTGTAAACATAGAGAAAATCTTCATAACATTAGATTTGGCAGTGGTTTCTTGGATATGACACCAAGAGTGGACCAAAAGGAAAAACTAGACAAAATGGACTTGATCACAATTAAAAACTTTTGTGCATGAAAGGGTACTATCAGGACTTCCCTGGCAGTCCAGTGGTTAAGACTCCTTGCTTCCACTGCAGGGGACACAGGTTCGATCCCTGGTCAGGGAACTAAGATCCCACATGGTGTGCCCCCCCCTCAAAAAAATGGTGCTATCAAGAGAGTGAAAAGTCATACTAGAAAATGGGAAAATATTTTCAAGTCATATATGGTATGAGATTAATATCCAGAGTATATAATGAACTTCTAAAAGCTTGACACCAAAAAAACAAATAATCCTACTCAAAAATGTGCAAAGGATTTAAATAAATGCTTCTCCAAAGAAGGTATACAGATGGCCAATAAGAACAAGAAGGACAATAAGCCTTCAACATCACTGATCATAAGAGAAATGCAAATCAGACAACAGTGAGATACTACTTCACACCCATTAGGATTGTTACTATCAAAAAATGGTAAAAAAGATAAATTAGTAGGGATTTAGAGAAGTTGGAACCCTTGTGCATTGCTGGTGGGAATGTAAAATGATGTACTCACTGTTGAGAATAATTTGGCAGTCCTTAAAAAATTAAATATAGAATTACCATATGGTACAGCAATCATACTTCTAGATTTATATCTAAAATAATTCAGTATCTCTAAGAACTTTCACATACCCACATTAATCACAGCATTATTCACAATAGCCAAGAGTTAAGTTAGAAGTGACCCAAATGTCCATTGACACAGAAATGGATAAAGGATATGTGGTATATACAACAAAATGGAATATTATGCAGCCTTAAAAAAGAAGGGCTTTCTGTCATGTGCTACAACATGGAAGAACCTTGAGGATATTATACTAAGTGAAATCAGTCAGTCATGAAAGGCCAACTGTTGTATTATTCCACTCCTATGAAGTATCTAAAGTAGTCAAAATCAGAAAAACAGGAAGAAGAGGGGTGGTTGCCAAGGTCTGGGTGCAGGTGAGGAGGGAATTTATGTTTAGTAAGTGTACAGTTTCAGTGTTGCAAAATAGAGTTCTAGAGTTCTGTTGCACAATAATGTAATGATACACTACTGAACTTTACACTTAAAAATGGTTGAGATGGTAATTTTAATGTTATGTCTTTTTTACCACAATAAAAAAAAATGTGACCAGGAAACATTTCATCTAACCAATCTAATTTAAAAAAAAGAAATACTTAAGTGACAATCTAACAAAATATATATAGGTCTTGTGTGCTGAAAACTATAAAACACTGCTGAAAGAAATAAAAGACTAAATAAATGGGAAGACATAAGATAGTCATGGATTGGAAAACTTAATATAGTAAAGATGTCCATTCTCCTCAAATTGTTATATAGATATAATGCATTTCCTATCAAAATTCCAGAAATATTTTTGGAGATATTGTCAATATTCTGAAATGTATATAGAAAGGCAAAGGAACCAGAATCATTAAAACAGCTTGAAAAAGAAGTATAAACCAATACGTTTCATGAAGGTAGATGTGAAAGTCCTCAACAAAATATTATTAAATCAAATCCAAAAATTTATAAAAAGAATTATTGGTATCCTTTATATATTTTGGATATTAGTCCTTTGTGTGAAATGACCATTTTTCTACTACGCTCTTTCTTGACCATTGGCACCCTTTATATATTTTGGATATTAATCCTTTGCAGTTACATGTGTTACAAATTAAAAAAATGTTAATGCTGGGTAAAACTACCAGATGCTGGGGAAGATGAAAATGGCTGATTAACTCTCCCCCATGAGCATTCAAGCCCTGAATAATGATTACCTGGGCTCACTCAATAGCCATAGTCTTGGAGCAGACTTTTCTTTATGAAAAATTAGTATTGGAATGAGGTGCCATTTCTACTGTAAAGCCAAGAACAGTTCCTTGGAGGATACTGCTTCACTGTAGAGAAGGATTTAAAAAACTCCCTAAGTGATGAAAATTTAAGGCAAACAGGCCATCCTTGCCAGTGAAAGTTTGTGTGTAGGCATAGGTGTAGGTATGTAAAATGTGTGTTGCTTATCAACATTTGTCTTTTCCCTTTATGTGCAATGAGGAGATCCCTTGTTGGGATGTGCTGAGGTGGTCCCATGCATGGGGAGTGAACCAGGCTCCATGGGGAAGATTTATTCCAGCACCTCAGGAGGCTGGGGCTGGGTTCTTCTCCAATGTGGCCCACCTGGCACTGTGGTAAGCATTAGGCAGAAAGGGTTGAGTATGGGACTGTGATCTAAAAGAGAAGCGTCCTCAGAGCTCCGGGATGCTTCAGGGGTGATTCAAAGAAAAGAGCTGAGTTAATAGGAGTATCATAGCAACCATGAACAAATTTCCTGCAATCAGAATGTGCAGGACCACCTGTAACCTCATGTGGCAGAGACCCAAGCCACGGTGTTAGTGGACTGGTGTGCTTCCTGGTTTTCTCTCTCTTCGTGGCTTCTTGCAGCAGGACCAGTCTTCTTTGAACTAAGTTCCTAGTGTTCCTGCCCAAGTAGGGTGGTTGGAGGAGGTTTTGGGAAATAAGGGGAACTCCTGTCCCTGTGGGCAGTTGGGTGCTAAAACAATAAACTGAATAAATAAAAGTGAAAAGAAAAGAATTATACACCATAACAACAGGGGATTTATTCCAGGTATGCAAGGGTGGTACAACATTTGAAAATCAATTAATGTAATCCATCACAGAAACATGCTAAAAAGAAAAGTCATAATGTCAACAGTTGCAGAAAGAGCATTTGACAATATCCAACATTCTCTCAGTAAACTAGGAATAGAAGGGAACTTCCTCAACTTGATAAAGAATATCTTCAAATATCCTACATATAATGTCATAACTAATGGTGAGCAACTCAAAGCCTAAGATTAGGAACAAAGCAGGGATGTCCCCTGTCACCACTCCTTCTCAACATCATACTGGAAGTCCTAGCTAATGTAATAGACAAGAAAAGGAAATAAAAGGTATACAGATTGGGAAGGAAGACATAAAACTGTCTTTGTTTACAGATGACATGATTATATGTAGAAAACATGGAAGACTAGACAGAAAATCTCCTGGGAGTAATAAGCAATTATATCAAGGTTGCAGGATACAAGGTTAATATACAGAAGTCAATCGATTCACTATATACCAATAATGAACAAGTAGAATTTGAAATTAATACCCAATTTAATTTAATTTAATTATAAATTAAATTATAGTTTAATTATAATTCAAATATAAAAAATAAATTTTAAAATAATACCACTTTATATTAGCACTTGAAAAAAATCACATATATAGGTATAAATTTAATAAAACATGTACAAGATATACATGAGGAAATCTACAAAATTCTGATGAAGGAACTCAAAGATTAAATAAATAGAGAGATAGCCCTTCTTCATGGATTGGAAGACTAAATATTTAGTTCTTCCCAACTTGATCTATAGATTCAGTGCAAATTCAGTCAAAATCCCAGCAAGTTATTTTATAAATATCAAGAAAATGATTATGAAGTTTATAGAGAGAGGCAAAAGACCCATACTAACCAACACAATATTGAATGATAAGAAAAATGGAGGGCTGACACTACTGAACTTCAACTATAAACCTATAAACTTTTTTTTACTATAAACCTACAGTAACCAAGACAGTGTGCTATTGGCAAAATAATATACAAATAGATCAACGGAACAGAATAGAGAGCCCAGAAATAGACCCAGATAAATTTAATCAACTGATATTTGACAAAGTAGCAAATACAATACAGTGGAGCAAAGATAAACTTTTGAACAACTGCTGGAACAACTGGACATCCACATACAAACTTAAAAAAAAAAAAGGAATCTAGACACGGACTTTATCACCTTCACAAAAATTACCTAAAACTTGATCACAGATGTCTACATGTAAAATGAAAACCTATAAAACTCCTAGAGGATAACACAAAAGAAAACCTAGATGACATTGGGTATGGCAATGAAATTTTTTTGGTACTTTTATTTTTAATTTTTTAAACATTTTTATTGGAGTATAATTGCTTTACAATGGTGTGTTACTTTCTGCTTTATAAAAAAGTGAATCAGCTATACATATACATATATACCCATATCTCCTCCATCTTGCATCTCCCTCCCACCCTCCCTATCCCACCCCTCTAGGTGGTCACAGAGCACCGAGCTGATCTCCCTGTACTATGCAGCTGCTTCCCAATAGCTGTCTATTTCACATTTGTAAGTATATATAAGTCCATGCCACTCTCTCACTTCATCCCAGCTGGTCCTTCCCCCGTCGTGTCCTCAAGTCCATTATCTACGTCTGTATCTTTATTCCTGTCCTGCCCTAGGTTCTAAAGACCTTTTTCTTTTCTTTTCTTTTCTTTACATTCCATATATAAATGTGTTAGCATATGGTATTTGTTTTACTCTTCCGGAATTAATTCACTCTTTATGACAGACTCTAGGTCCATCCACCTTTACAAATAACTCAATTTCATTTCTTTTTATGGCTGACTAATATTCCATTGTATATATGTGCAACATCTTCTTTATCCATTTATCTGTCGATGGACACTTAGGTTGTTTCCATAACCTGGCTGTTGTAAATAGAGCTGAAATGAACACTGTGGTACATGACTCCTTTTGAATTATGGTTTTCTCAGGGTATACGCCCAGTATTGGTATTGCTGGGTTGTATGGTAGTTCTATTTTTAGTTTTTTAAGAAACGTCCATACTGCTCTCCATAGTGGCTGTATCACTTTATATTCCCACCAACAGTGCAAGACGGTTCCATTTTCTCCACACGCTCTCCAGCATTTATTTTTTGTAGAATTTTTGATGATGGCCATTCTGACCGGTGTGAGATGATATGTCATTGTAGTTTTGATTTGCATTTCTCTAATGATTAGTGACATTAAGAACCCTTTCAAGTGCTTCCTGGCAATCTGTATATCTTCTTTGGAAAAATGTCTATTTAGGACTTCTGCCCATTTTTGGACTGGGCTGTTTGTTTTTTTGATATTGAGCTGCATGAGCTGCTTGTAAAATTTGGAGATAAATCCACTGTCACTTGCTTCATTTGCAAATATTTTCTCCCATTCTGAGGGTTGTCTTTTCGTCTTGTTTATGGTATCCTTTGATGTGCAAAAGCTTTTAAGTTTCATTAGGTCTCATTTGTTTATTTTTGCTTTTACTTCCATTTCCCTAGGAGGTGGGTCAAAAAGGATCTTGCTGTGATTTATGTCATAGGGTGTTCTTCCTATGTTTTCCTCTAAGAGTTTGACAGTGTATGGCCTTACATTTAGGTCTTTAACCCATTTTGAGTTTATTTTTGTGTATGGTGTTAGGGAGTGTTCTAATTTCATCTTTTCCATGTAGCTGTCCAGTTTTCCCAGCACCACCTTTTGAAGAGGCTGCCTTTTCTCCATTGTATAATCTTGCCTCCTTTATCAAAAATAAGGTGACCATAAGTATGGGTTTATACCTGGGCTCTCTATCCTGTTTCATGGATCTATATTTCTGTTTTGGTGTCAGTACCATACTGTCTTGATTACTGTAGCTTTGTAGTATAGTCTGAAGTATGGGAACCTGATTCCTCCAGCTCCGATTTTCGTACTCAAAATTGCTTTGGCTATTCGCAGTCTTTTGTGTTTCCATATAAATTGTGAAAATTTTTGTTCTCATTCTGCAAAAAATGCCATTGGTAGTTTGATAGGGATTGCATTGAATCTATAGATTGCTTTGGGTAGTAGAGTCATTTTCACAATGTTGATTCTTCCAATCCAAGAACATGGTATATCTCTCCATCTGTTTGTATCAGCTTTAATTTCTTTCATCACTGTCTTATAGTTTTCTGCATACAGGTCTTTTGTCTCCTTGTGTAGGTTTATACCTAGGTAGTCTATTCTTTTCATTGCAGTGGTACATGGGAGTGTTTCCTTAATATCTCTTTCAAATTTTTCATCATTAGTGTATAGGAATGCAAGAGATTTCTGTGCATTAATTTTGTATCCTGCTACTTACCAAATTCATTGATTAGTTCTAGTAGTTTTCTGGTAGCATCTTTTGGATTCTCTATGTACAGTATCATGTCATCTGCAAACAGTGACAGCTTTACTTCGTCTTTTCCTATTTGGATTCCTTTTATTTCTTTTTGTTCTCTGATTCCTCAGGCTAAGACTTCAAAAACTATGCTGAATCACAGTGGTGAGAGTGGACAACCTTGTCTTGTTCCTGATTTTAGTTAAAATTGTTTCAGTTTTTCACCATTGAGAAGGAAATTGGCTCTGGGCTTGTCATATATGTCCTTTATTATGTTGAGGTAAGTTTCCTCTTTGCCTACTTTCTGGAGGGTTTTTAATCATAAATGGGTGTTGAATTTTGTCAAAAGCTTTTCTGCATCTATTGAGATGATCATAGGTTTTTAAACCTTCAGTTTGTTAATGTGGTGTATCACATTGATTGATTTGCATATATTGAAGAATACTTGCATTCCTGGGATAAACCCCACTTGATCATGGCGTATGATCCTTCTAATGTGCTGTTGGATTCTGTTTGCTAGTATTTTGTTGATGATCTTTGCATCTATGTTCATCAGTGATATTGGCCTGTAGTTTCCTTTCTTTGTGACATCTTTGTCTGGTTTTGGTATCAGGGTGATGGTGGCCTCGTAGAATGAGTTTTGAAGTGCTCCTCCCTCTGCTGCATTTTGGAAGAGTTTGAGAATGGCAGGTGTTAGCTGTTCTCTAAATGTTTGAAAGAATTTGCCTGTGAATCCATCTGATCCTGGGCTTTTGTTTGTTAGAAGATTTTTAATCACCGTTTCAATTTCAGTGCTTGTGATTGGTCTGTTTATATGCTCTATTTCTTCCTGGTTCAGTCTCAGAAGGTTGTACTTTCCTCAAAATTTGTCCAATTCTTCCAGGTTTTCCCTTTCATTTGCATAAGGATGCTTGTAGCAATCTCTCATGATCCTTTATATTTCTGCAGTGTCAGTTGTTACTTCTCCTTTTTCATTTCTAATTCTATTTATTTGAGTCTTCTCCCTTTCTTCTTGATGAGTCTGGCTAATGCTTATCATTTTTTTTTTATCTTCGCAAAGAACCAGGTTTTAGTTTTATTGATCTTTGCTATTGTTTGCTTCCTTTCTTTTTCATTTATTTCTCATCTGATCTTTATGATTTCTTTCCTTCTACTAACTTTGAGGGTTCTTTTGTTCTTCTTTCTCTGATTGCTTTAGTTGTTAGGTTAGGTTGTTGTTTATTTGAGATATTTCTTGTTTCTTGAGGTAGGATTGTATTGCTATAAACTTCCCTCTTAGAATTGTTCTTGCTGCATCCCATAGGGTTTGGGTCGTCGTGTTTTCATTGTCATTTCTTTCTCAGTATGTTTTGATTTCCTCTTTGATTTCTTCAGTGATATCCTGGTTATTAAGTAGTGTATTGTTTAGCCTCCATGTTTCTATATTTTACATATTTTTATCTGTAATTGATTCCTAGTCTCATAGCATTGTGATCAGAAAAGATACTTGACATGATTTCAGTTTTCTTAAACTTACCAAGGCTTGATTTGTGACCAAAGATATGATTTATCCTGGAAAATGTTCCATGAGCCCTTGAGAAGGAAGTGTATTCTGTTGTTTTTGGATGCAGTGTCCTATAAATATCAATTAAGTCCATCTTGTTTAAAGTATCATTTAAAGCTTGTGTTTCCTTATTTATTTTCATTTTGTATGAGCTGTCCATTGGTGAAAGTGGGGTGTTAAACTCCCCTACTATCATTATGTTTCTGTCAATTTCCCCTTTTATGGCTCTTAGCATTTGCCTTATGTATTGAGGTACTCCTGTGTTGGGTGCACAAATATTTACAATTGTTATATCTTCTTCTTGGATTGATCCCTTGATCATTATGTAGTGTCCTTCTTTGTCTCTTCTAATAGTCTTTACTTTAAAGTCTATTTTGTCTGATATGAGAATTGCTACTCCAGTTTTCTTTTGATTTCTATTTGCATGGAATATCCTTTTCCATCCCGTCACTTTCAGTCTGTATGTGTACCTAGGTCTGAAGTGCATCTCTTGTAGGCAGCATACATACCTGTCTTGTTTCTGTATCCATTCAGCTACTCTACATCTTTTGGTTGGTGCATTTAATCCATATACATTTTAGGTAATTATCGATATGTATGTTCCTATTACCATTTTCTTAATTGGTTTTGATTTGTTATTCTAGGTCTTTTCCTTCTCTTGTGTTTCCTGCCTAGGGAAGTTCCTTTAGCATTTGTTGTAAAGCTGTTAGTGTTCAATTCTCTTAGCTTTTGCTTGTCTGTAAACGTTTAGTTTCCCATTGAATCTGAATGAGATCCTTGCTGGGTAGAATAATCTTGGTGGTAGGTTTTTCCCTTTCATCCCTTTAAATATGTCCTGCCACTCCCTTCTGGCTTGCAGAGTTTCTGCTGAAAGATCAGCTCTTAACCTTATGGGGATTCCTTTGCATGTTATTTGTTCCTTTTCCCTTGCTGCTTTTAATATTTTTTCTTTGTATTTCATTTTTAATAGTTTGATTAATATGTGTCCTGTTGTGTTCCTCCTTGGATTTATCCTGTATGGGACTCTCTGCACTTCCTGAACTTGATTAATTATTTCCTTTCCCATATTAGGCAAGTTTTCAACTATAATCACTTCAAATATTTTCTCAATCCCTTTCTTTTTCTCTTCTTCTTCTGGGACCCCTATAATTGGAATGTTTGTATATCTACTCTTGTCCCAGAGGTCTCTGAGACTGTCCTCCATTCTTTTCATTTTTTTCTTTATTCTGCTCTGCAGTAGTTATTTCCACTATTTTATCTTCCAGGTCACTTTTCCTTTCTTCTGCCTCAGTTAATCTGGTATAATTTCTTTCTGGAGAATTTTTTATATCATTTATCTTGTTCATCATTGTTTGCTTTTTAGTTCTTCTAGGTCATTTTTAAATGTTTCTGTTATTTTCTCCATTCTATTTCCAAGATTTGCATCATCTTTACTATCATTACTCTGAATTCTTTATCAAGTAGACTGCCTATTTGCTCTTCATTTTTTTGCTCTGGTGGGTTTTAACCTTGCTCCTTCATCTGTTGTGTTTCTCTGTCTTCTCATTTTGCTTCACTTACTGTGTTTGGCTTCTCCTTTTTGCAGGCTGTAGTTTCATAGTTCCCATTGTTTTTGGTGTCTTCCCCCAGTGG
This sequence comes from Leucopleurus acutus, assembly GCF_964270905.1. Classification (NCBI taxonomy): domain Eukaryota; kingdom Metazoa; phylum Chordata; class Mammalia; order Artiodactyla; family Delphinidae; genus Leucopleurus; species Leucopleurus acutus. The sequence goes on along the minus strand of NC_139148.1, from coordinate 53,363,725 downwards.
CTAAGATTGGTTCAGTGTGTTGTGTAGGCTTCCTGGTGGAAGGAAATAGTGCCTGTGTTCTCGTGGATGAAGCTGGATCTTGTCTTTCTGTTGGGCAGGATGGCATCTTGTGGTGGGTTTTGGGGTGTCTGTGACATGTTGATTTTTAGTAGCCTCTCTGCTAATGGGTGGAGTTGTTGTGCTCTGTTGCTAGTTTTTCAGTATAGACTCTCTAGCACTGTAGCTTGCTCTTCGTTGAGTGGAGCTGGGTCTTAGTGTTGAGATGGAGATCTCTGGGAGAGCTTTTATGGTTTGATATTACATGGAGCCAGGACATCTGTGGTGGACCAATGTCCTGAACTTGGCTCTCCCACCGCAGAGGAACAGCCCTGACACCCAGCCAGAGCACCAAGACCTTGTCAGCCACACGGCTCAGAAGAAAAGGGAGAAAAAAAAAGAAAGAATGAAAGAAAAAAATAAAATAATGTTATTAAAATAAGATTTTAAAAGTAATATTAAAAATTAAAAAGTAATTTAAAAAAGAAAAAAGAACAAAGAAAGAAGGAAGAGAGCAATCAAACCAAATAACAAATCTACCAATAGTAACAAGCACTAAAAACTATACAAAAAAAAAAAAAAAACAAAACAGACAAAGAGAACCTTAGGACATATGGTAAAAGCAAAGCTATACAGTCAAAATCACACAAAGAAACATATAGAAACACACTCAGAAAAAGAGAAAAAGGAAAAAAATGTGTGTATATATTTCCTCCTGAAGTCCACTGCCTCTATTTAGGAATGGTTCATTGTCTATTCAGGTTTTCCACAGATGCAGGGTACATCTAGTTGATTGTGGTGTTTTAATCTGCTACCCTTGAGGCTGCTGGGAGAAATTTCCCTTTCTCTTCTTTGTTCACACAGCTCCTGGGTTTCAGCTTTGGATTTGGCCCTGCCTCTGCATGTAGGTCACCTGAGGGCATCTGTTCTTTGCTCAGAGAGGATGGGGTTAAAGTAGCAGCTGATTGGGGGAACCTTGAAGATGGCAGAAGGGTAAGACGCGGAGATCACCTTCCTCCCCACAGATACACCAGAAACACATCTACACGTGGAACAACTCCTACAGAACACCTACTGAAGGCTGGCAGAAGACCTCAGACCTCCCAAAAGGCAAGAAACTCCCCACGTACCTGGGTAGGGCTAAAGAAAAAAAGAAAAAACAGAGGCAAAAGAATAGGGACGGCACCTGCACCAGTGGGAGGGAGCTGTGAAGGAGGAAAAGTTTCCACACACTAGAAAGTCCCTCCGCAGGCGGAGACTGCAGGAGGCAGAGGGGGGAGCTTCGGAGCCACGGAGGAGTGCACAGCAACAGGGGTGCGGAGTGCAAAGCAGGGGGATTCCTGCACAGAGGATCGGTGCCGACCAGCACTCACCAGCCCGAGAGACTTGTCTGCTCACCCGCCGGAGCGGGCGGGGCTGCAAGCTGAGTCTCGGGTTTCGGGTTTCGGTCGGAGCGCAGGGAGAGGACTCGGGTTGGCAGCTTGAACATAGCCTGAAGGGGTTAGTGCACCACGGCTAGCCGGGAGGGAGTTCGGGGAAAAGTCTGCACCTGCCAAAGAGGCAAGAGACATTTTCTTCCCTCTTCGTTTCCTGGTGCCTGAGGAGAGGGGTTTAAGAGCGCTACTTAAAGGAACTCCAGAGACGGGTGCGAGCCATGGCTAAAAGCGCGAACCCCAGAGATGGGCGCAAGCCACGGCTAAAAGTGCGGACCCCAGAGACGGGTGCGAGCCGCGGCTAAAAGCACAGACCCCAGGGACAGGCAGGAGACACTAAGACTGCTGCTGCCGCCACCAAGGGCCCTGTGTGCGAGCACAGGTCACTATCCACACCGCTCTTCCATGGAGCCTGTGCAGCCCGCCACTGTCAGGTTCCCGGGATCCAGGGACAACTTCCCTGGGAGAACGCATGGCAGGCCTAAGGCTGGTGCAACGTCATGATGGCCTCTGCCGCCACAGGCCCGCCCCGCAAGCATTGCCCCTCTCTCCCCCGGCCTGAGTGCGCCAGAGCCCCCGAATCAGTGGCTCCTTTAACCCCGTCCTGTCTGAGCAAAAAACAGATGCCCTCCAGCGACCTACATGCAGAGGCAGGGCCAAATCCAAAGCTGAGCCCATGTGAGCTGTGAGAACAAAGAAGAGAAAGGGAAGTCTCTCTCTGCAGCCTCAGAAACAGCAGATTAAAGCTCCACAATCAACTTGATGTACCCTGCATCTGTGGAATACATGAATAAACGACGAATCATCCCAAATTGAGGAGGTGGGCTGCGAGAGAAAGATCTATGATTTTTTCCCCTTTACCTCTTTTTGTGAGGGTGTATGTGTATGCTTCTGTGTAAGATTTTGTCTGTATAGCTTTGCTTCCAGCATTTGTCCTAAGGTTCTATCTGTCCCTTTTTTCTTTTTTTTTTCTAAATAATTATTTTTTAATTCAATAACTTTATTATACTTTATTTTATTTTACTGTATCTTCTTTCTTTCTGTCTTTTTTCCTTCCTTCCCTCCTTCTTTCCTTCCTCCCTCCCTCCTTTCTTTCCTTCTTGCCTTCCTTCTTTGCTTCTTTCTTTCTTTCTTTCTTTCTTTCTTCCTTCCTTCCTTCCATCCTTCCTTCCCTCCTTTCATTCTGTCTTGCTTTCTTCATACTTCTACTAATTCTCTCTACATTTTCTCCCTTTCATTCTGAGCTGTGTGGATGAAAGGCTCTTGGTGCTCCAGCCAGGAGTCAGGGCTCTGCCTCTGAGGTGGGAGAGCCAACGTCAGGACACTGGTCAGCAAGAGACCTCCCAGCTCCACATAATATCATACAGCGAAAAACTCCCAGAGACCTCCATCTTAACACCAGCACCCAGCTTCACTCAATGACCAGCAAGGTACCATGCTGGACAACCTATGCCAAACAACTAGCAAAACAGGAAAACAACCCCACCCATTAGCAGAGAGGCTGCCTAAAATCATAATAAGGCCACAGACACCCCAAAATACACTGCCAGACGTGAACCTGCCCACTAGAGAGACAAGATCCAGCCTCATCCACCACAACACAGGCACTAGTCCCCTCCACAAGGAAGCCTACACAACCCACTGAACAAACCTTAGCCACTGGAGACAGACATCAAAAACAGCAGGAACTACGAACCTGCAGCCTGCAAGAAGAAGACCCCAAACACAGTAAGATAAGCAAAATTAGAAGACAGAAAAACACACAGCAGTTAAAGGAGCAAGATAAAAATGCACCAGACCTAACAAATGAAGAGGAAATAGGTAGTCTACCTGCAAAAGAATTCAGAATAATGATAATAAGGATGATCCAATATCTTGGAAATAGAATGGACAAAATGCAAGAAACAGTTAACAAGGACCTAGAAGAAATAAAGATGAAACAAGCAACGATGAACAACACAATAAATTAAATTAAAAGTACTCTAGATGGGATCAATAGCAGAATAACTGAGGCAGAAGAATGGATAAGTGACCTGGAAGATAAAATAGTGGAAATAACTACTGCAGAGCAGAATAAAGAAAAAAGAATGAAAAGAACTGAGGACAGTCTCAGAGACCTCTAGGACAACATTAAACGCACCAACATTCCAATTATAGGGGTTCCAGAAGAAGAAGAGAAAAAGAAAGGGACTGAGAAAATATTTGAAGAGATTATAGTTGAAAACTTCCCTAATATGGGAAAGGAAATAGTTAATCAAGTCCAGGAAGCACAGAGAGTCCCATACAGGATAAATCCAAGGAGAAATATGCCAAGACACATATTAAACTGTCAAAAATTAAAAACAAAGAAAGTGTATTAAAAGCAGCAAGGGAAAAACAACAAATAACACACAAGGGAATCCCCATAAGGTAAACCGCTGATCTCTCAGCAGAAACCCTACAAGCCAGAAGGGAGTGGCAGGACATACTGAAAGTGATGAAGGAGAAAAACCTGCAGCCAAGACTACTCTACCCAGCAAGGATCTCATTCAGATTTGATGGAGAAATTAAAACCTTTACAGACAAGCAAAAGCTGAGAGAGTTCAGCACCACCAAACCAGCTTTACAACAAATGCTAAAGGAACTTCTCTAGACAAGAAGCACAAGAGAAGGAAAAGACCTATAATAACGAACCCAAAACAATTTAGAAAATGGGAATAGGAACATACATATCGATAATTACCTTAAATGTAAATGGACTAAATGCTCCCAGCCAAAGACCCAGATTGGCTGAATGGTTACAAAACAAGACCCTTGTATATGCTGCCTACAAGAGACCCACTTCAGACCTAGAGACACATACAGACTGAAAGTAAGGGGATGGAAAAAGATATTCCATGCCAATGGAAACCAAAAGAAAGCTGGAGTAGCAATTCTCATATCAGACAATATAGACTTTAAAATAAGGACTGTTAGAAGAGACAAAGAAGGACACTACATAATGATCAAGGGATCGATGCAAGAAGAAGGTATAACAATTGTAAATATTTATGCACCCAACATAGGAGCACCTCAATACATAAGGCAAATACTAACAGCCATAAAAGGGGAAATCGACAGTAACACATTCATAGTAGGGGACTTTAACACCCCACTTTCACCCATGGACAGATCATCCAAAATGAAAATAAATAAGGAAACACAAGCTTTAAATGATACATTAAACACGATGGGCTTAATTGATATTTATAAGACACTCCATCCAAAAACAACAGAATACACATTTTTCTCAAGTGCTCACGGAACATTCTCCAGGATAGATCATATCTTGGGTCGCAAATCAAGGCTTGGTAAATTGAAGAAAATTGAAATTGTATCAAGTATCTTTTCGGACAACAACGCCATGAGACTAGATATCAATTACAGGAAATGATCTGTAAAAAATACAAACACTTGTAGGCTAAACAATACACTACTTAATAATGAAGTGATCACTGAAGAAATCAAAGAAGAAATTTAAAAAATACCTAGAAACAAATGACAGTGGAGACACAATGACCCAAAACCTATGGGGTGCAGCAAAAGCAGTACTAAGGGGAAAGTTTATAGCAATACAAGCCCACCTTAAGAAGCAGGAAACATCTCGAATAAACAACCTAACCTTGCACCTCAAACAATTAGAGAAAGAAGAACAAAAAAACCCCAAAGCTAGCAGAAGGAAAGAAATCATAAAAATCAGATCAGAAATAAATGAAAAAGAAATGAAGGACACAATAGCAAAGATCAATAAAACTAAAAGCTGGTTCTTTGAGAAGATAGAAAAAAATAGATAAACCACTAGCCAGACTCATCAAGAAAAAAAGGGAGAAGACTCAAATCAATAGAATTAGAAATGGAAAAGGAGAAGTAACAACTGACACTGCAGAAATAAAAAAGATAATGAGAGATTACTACAAGCAACTCTATGCCAATAAAATGGACAATCTGGAAGAAATGGACAAATTCTTAGAAATGCACAACCTGCCAAGACTGAATCAGGAAGAAATAGAAAATATGAGTAGGCCAATCACAAACACTGAAATTGAAACTGTGATTAAAAATCTTCCAACAAGCAAAAGCCCAGGACCAGATGGCTTCACAGGCGAATTCTAGCAATCATTTAGAGAAGAGGTAACACCTATCCTTCTCAAACTCTTCCAAAATATAGCAGAGGGAGGAACACTCCCAAATTCTTTCTACAAGGCCACCATCACCTTCATACCAAAACCAAACAAGGATGTCACAAAGAAAGAAAACTACAGGCCAATATCACTGATGAACATAGATGCAAAAATCCTCAGCAAAATACTAGCAAACAGAATCCAACAGCACATTAAAAGGATCATGCACCATGATCAAGTGGGGTTTATTCCAGGAATGCAAGGATTCTTCAATATACGCAGATCTATCAATGTGATAAACCATATTATCAAATTGAAGGAGAAAAACCATATTATCATCTCAATAGATGCAGAGAAAGCTTTTGACAAAATTCAACACAGATTTATGATAAAAACCCTGCAGAAAGTATGCTAAGAGAGAAATTTCCTCAACATAATAACGGCCATATATGACAAGCCCACAGCCAACATCATCCTCAATGGTGAAAAACTGAAAGCATTTTCACTAAGATCAGGAACAAGACAAGGTTGCCCACTCTCACCACTCTTATTCAACATAGTTTTGGAAGTTTTAGCCACAGCAATCAGAGAAGAAAAGGAAATAAAAGGAATCCATATCGGAATAGAAGAAGTAAAGCTGTCACTGTTTGCAGATGACATGATAATATATAAAGAGAATCCTAAAGATGCTACCAGAAAACTACTAGAGCTAATCAATGAATTTGGTAAAGTAGCAGGATACAAAATTAATGCACAGAAATCTCTGGCATTCCTATATACTAATGATGAAAAATCTGAAAGTGAAATCAAGAAAACACTCCCATGTACCATTGCAACAAAAAGAATAAAATATCTAGGAATAAACCTACCTAAGGATACAAAAACCTGTATTCAGAAAATTATAAGACACTGGTGAAAGATATTAAAGATGATACAAATAGATAGAGAGATATACCATTTTCTTGGATTGGAAGAATCAGCATTGTGAAAATGACTCTACTACCCAAAGCAATCTATAGATTCAATGCAACCCCTATCTAACTACCACTGGCATTTTTCACAGAACTAGAACAAAAAACTTCACAATATGTATGGAAACCCAAAAGACCCCGAATAGCCAAAGAAATCTTGAGAACAAGAAAAGGAGCTGGAGGAATCAGGCTCCCTGCCTTCACACTATCCTACAAAGCTACAGTAATCAAGACAGTATGGTACTCGCACAAAAACAGAAAGATAGATCAATGGAACAGGATAGAAAGCCCAGAGATAAACCCACACACATATGGACACCTTATCTTTGATAAAGGTGGCAGGAATGTACAGTGGAGGAATGACAGCCTCTTCAATAAGTGGTGCTGGGAAAACTGGACAGCTACATGTAAAAGTATGGGATTAGGTCACTCCCTAACACCATACACAAAAGTAATCTCAAAATGGATTAAAGACCTAAATGTAAGGCCAGGAACTATCAAACTCTTAGAGGAAAACATAGGCAGAACACTCTATGACATAAATCACAGCAAGATCCTTTCTGACCCACCTCCTAGAGTAATGGAAATAAAAACAAAAATAAACAAATGGGACCTAATGAAACTTCAAAGCTTTTGCACAGCAAAGGAGACCATAAACAAGACCAAAAGACAACCCTCAGAATGGGAGAAAATATTTGCCAATGAAGCAACTGACAAAGGATTAATCTCCAAAATTTACAAGCAGCTCATGCAGCTCAATAACAAAAAAACAAACAACCCAATCCAAAAATGGGCAGAAGACCTAAATAGACATTTCTCCAAAGAAGATATACAGACTGCCAACAAACACATGAAAGAATGCTCAACATTATTAATCATTAGAGAAATGCAATTCAAAACTACAATGAGATATCATCTCACACCAGTCACGATGGCCATCATCAAAAAATCTAGAAACAATAAATGCTGGAGAGGGTGTGGAGAAAAGGGAACCCTCTTCCACTGCTGGTGGGAATGTGAATTGGTTCAGCCACTATGGAGAACAGTATGGAGGTTCCTTAAAAAACTACAAATAGAACTACCATATGACCCAGCAATCCCACTATTGGGCATATACCCTGAGAAGACCAAAATTCAAAAAGAGTCATGTACCAAAATGTTCATTGCATCTCTATTTACAATAGCCCGGAGATGGAAGCAACCTAAGTGCCCATCATCGGATGTATGGATAAAGAAGATGTGGCACATATATACAATGGAATATTACTCAGCCATAAAAGGAAACGAAATTGAGCTATTTGTAATGAGGTGGATAGATCTAGAGTCTGTCATACAGAGTGAAGTAAGTCAGAAAGAAAAGGACAAATACCGTATGCTAACACATATATATGGAATTTAAGAAAAAAATATATCATGAAGAACCTAGGGGTAAGACAGGAATAAAGACACAGACCTACTGGAGAACGGACTTGAGGATATGGGGAGGGGGAAGGGTGTGCTGTGACAGGGCGAAAGCGAGTCATGGACATATACACACTAACAAACGTAAGGTAGATAACTAGTGGGAAGCAGCCGCATGGCACAGGGATATTGGCTTGGTGCTTTGTGACAGCCTGGAGGGGTGGGATAGGGAGGGTGGGAGGGAGGGAGATGCAAGAGGGAAGAGATATGGGAACATATGTATATGTATAACTGATTCACTTTGTTTTAAAGCACAAACTAACACACCATTGTAAAACAATCATACCCCAATAAAGATGTTAAAAAAAAAAAGTTGCAGCTGATTAATGGGCTCTGGCTCACTCAGGCTGTGGGGAGGGAGCTGTATGGAATGCGAGTTGAACCTGTGGTCGCAGAAGCCAGCATGATATTGTAACAGCCTGAGGTGTGCCATGTGTTCTCCCGGGGAAGTTGCCCCTGGATCGCGGGACCGTGGCATTGGTGGGCTGCACAGGCTTCCGGGAGTGGAGTTGTGAATAGTGATCTGTGCTTGCGCACAAGCTTCTTGTTGGATTCAGCAACAGCCTTAGCATTTCATGCCAGTCTCTGGTGTCTGCACTGATAACCTCAGCTTTTGCCCATCTCTGAGACTCGTATAGGTGGTGCTCTGGATCCCCTCTCCTGGCGCACCCTGAAACAATGGTCTCTTGCCTCTTTGGCAGGTCCAAACCTTTTCCCGGACACCCTCCTGGCTATCTGTAGTGCATTAACCCCCTTCAGGCTATGTTCATGCAGCCAACCCCAGCCCTCTACCTGGGATGTGACCTCCAAAGGCCGAGCCACAGCTCCCAGACCCCATCTGTCCTGGCTGGCGGTTGAGCAGGCAAGCCTCTTGGGCTGGTGAGTGCTGGTTGGCACCAATCCTCTGTGTGGGAATTTGTCCACTTTGCCCTCTGCACCCCTCCCTATCGCTGCATTCTCCTCTGTGTCTCTGAAGATTCCCCCACGCCACCCCCTGTCTCTGCCAGTGAAGGGGCTTCCTAGTGTGTGGAAACTTTTCCTCCTTCACAGCTTCTTCCCAGTGTTGCAGGTCCTGTCCCTATTTTTTTGTATCTGTTTTTTCTTTTCTCTTTTGCCCTACTCAGGAACGTGGGAAGTTTCTTTCCTTTTGGGAAGTCTGAGGTCTTCTGCCAGTTTTCAGTAGGTGTTCTGTAGGAGTTGTTCCACATGTAGACGTTTTTCTGATGTATTTGTGGGGAGTAAGGTGATCTCCGCGTCTTACTCTCCCACCATCTTGAAGGTCTGGCAGTGACTTTTTAGATAAAACAGTAGAGGCACAATCCATGAAAGAAATCATTGATAAGCTGGACTTCATTAAAATTAAGAAGAAAAATGTGTGCTCTACTAAAGACACTTAAGAAAATGAGAAGCCAAAACCAGGGAGAAAATATTTACAAAACACAAATATGATTAAGGACTGCTATACAAATTACATAAAGAAATCTTAAAACTCAACAATAAGGAAACAAACAACCTGATTAGAAAATGGGCCAAAGATCATAACAGATTCCTCACCAAAGAAGGTATACGGATGACAAATAAGCATATGAAAAGATGCTTATATTATATGCCATCATGGAAATGCAAAATGAAACAATGAGATACCACTACATACCTATTAGAATGGCCAAAATATCAGAACCTAATGCTGAGAAGGCTCTGGAACAACAGGAACTTTTTTCCATTGCTGGTGGGAATGCAAAATTGTATAGACACTTTGAAAGATAGTTTGATTATTTATTACTAAACTAAGCATATTCTTATCATATATTCCAGCAACTGTGGTCCTTGATATTTTCCCAAAGGGGTTGAAAATTTATGTCCACACAAAAACCTGCACAAAAATGTTTATAGCAACCTAATTCATAGACGCTAAAACCTGGAAGCAACAAAGATGAGGCTGAAGTAGCGATCTCCAAAACTCTGTCCCCTCACTAAAGCAATGATTAAGCAGGCAATAATCAACTTATTTTAAACTTCAAAATCTAAGCAAAAGCTTACAACAATCAGGGGAAGACTTAATCAAAGAAAAACCTGCTAAATTTTGGTAAGAGAGTATTATAACATTTTGAATTACCTGCCTTCCAGTCTCACTCTCCAGCTTACCAGAAACTTTGGGAATGGCAGTTCACATTAACAGTGTGGCTTTCTGGTACCAGAGGGGACAACACAGACCTCGTTATTAAATTATTGTGGTTGTATATTTTGACCTCCCTGGTAGCTCCTCCTGGATGAGTTCAGGGGCTTTTTTGTCCACTTCAGAACTTTTTCAGGGCTAGAGTGGCCTTCCTGGCATTGTCAAAAAATTTAAAGGCAAATATACCATCCACAGCCACCTGAGGGAAGGGATAATATATGGGGCAAACAGCAGACAGACTGAAAAGCCTAGGAAGAGGCTTGGCAAGGAGATACATGGGAAAATAAGGGCACTGAAAAGCTCCCGTATATACAAGGGAAAGTAGACAGCCAGGTACATGACCAGGGCTGGACACATGTTCAGAAAATATCTGACAAGACCTTAAGCTTTCATCTGTTGCTGACTTCTAGGTTCTGCCCAAGCAGGAAGTGATGGTTAAGGAAGAGTTATAAATGATCTGGTTAAGCACTGAAGGTATACACCAATACAGAGTCAATCTGCACAGACAGGAGACTATTTTTATTTTTGGCATTTAAAGAAATCTCTGCAAATCACTAGTTGACAACTAAGCTAATGGAAAGAGAATTCAGTCATGACTGATGACAATGGACACAGTCTAGACAAAAATAGTTTTCAAAAGCCAGTAATCAGAAAACTACAACCCACAACAATTAGCAACAACAAACTCTAAAGAGGGGGGAGAATCTGATTTCTGGAATTATCACATTATGTTATTCAACTGTCCAGTTTTCAACAAAAAATGATGCATGGAAGAAAGCAAGAAAGTATGGCCCATTCACAGGAAAAAAGAAGCAAATATAAGCTGTCCATGAGGAAGCACAGACATTGGTCTTACTAGGATAAGACTTTAAATTAATTGTCTTAAATATGCTAAAAGAACTAAAGGAAAAGAGGTAAATGAAATCTCATGAGATAATGAGTATTAATACAGAGAGAGAAATTATTTTAAAAAAAGAATCAGATAAGAGTTTCTGGAGATGAAAAGTACAATAAGTGAAATGAAAAATTCACTGGAGGTACTCAACAACAGATATGAGCAGTCAGAAGCATTACGTAACTCAAAGATAGGTTCACTGAAATTACCCACTCTAAGGGGCAGAAAGAAAAGCAATAATGAAAAGTGGGGAGCATAAGGGACCTGTGGGAGACCATGAGCATACCAACAAACACACAACGACAGTCCCAGAAGGAAAGAAACTAAAGAAATGGGAAGGAAAAATATTCAAAACATAACACCCCCCAAAAAATCCTAAATTTGATGAAAGATATGAATCTGTGCATCTAAAGAGCTCAATAAACAAAAAGAAGGATGAATTCAAAGCGGTCCACACTGAGAGAGTATCGGGTAAGCAACAAAACAGAAGCTACTCACCACATACAAGGGACCCAGCCTCAATAATATTAACAGCTGATTTCTCATTATAAACCATGGAGGACAGAAGGCAGTAGTATGGTGTATTTAAAATGCTAAAAGAAAAATACCTGTCAACCAAGAATTATGTATCTGGCAGATCTTTCTAAAATGAAGGAGAAATTAAGATATTTCTTGATAAAGTAGAGCTGAAGGAGATCATCATTAGCAGTCTCAAGCTATAAGAAAAGCTGTAAAGTAAACTTCAGGCTGAAATTAAAAGACATTATATAGTAATTCTAATCCAAACAAAAAATAAACAATACCGGTAAAGGCAACTAATTAGATAAATATAAAAGCCAACATTATTGTGTTCTTGGTTCATAATTCTGATTTTTCCCCCTTAAATAACTATGTCTTTGTTAATGGGTATAATATATACAGAATGTAATTTGTGGCAATAACATAAAGAGGAGAATGGAGCTCTATATAAGCAGAGATTTTGTACACTATTGAAGCAAAGTTGGCATGAATTAAAACTAGATTGTTATGAATTTAAGATGTGAATTGTAACGGCCAATGTTAACAATAAGAGAGTAACTAAAACATACAGAAAAGGAAAGGAGAGGAAAATCAAAATGATACACATAACATTCAATTTAAGACAAGGCAAAATAGTAATGAAGAAACTAAGGAACAAAAAAAGGTGTAAGATACAAAGAAAAGAACAGCAAAGTAGCAGAAGTCTTCCTACCAGTAATTATTTTAAATATAAATGGACTAAACTGTCTAATTACAATGCAAAAGTTGGCAAAAGGGATAAAAGCATCTGACTACATGCTGTCTTCAAGAGACTCACTTTTTTTAACATGTTTATTGGAGTATAATTGCTTTACAATGGTGTGTTAGTTTCTGCTTTATAACAAAGTGAATCATTTACACATGTACATATGTTCCCATATCTCTTCCCTCTTGCATCTCCCTCCCTCCAACCCTCCCTATCTCACCCCTCTAGGTGGTCAAAAAGCACCGAGCTGATCTCCCTGGGCTATGCAGCTGCTTCCCACCAGCTATCTATTTTACGTTTGGTAGTGTATATATGTCCATGCCACTCTCTCACTTTGTCACAGCTTACAATTCCCCCTCCCCATATCCACAAGCCCATTCTCTAGTAGGCCTGTGTCTTTATTCCTATCTTGCCCATAGTTTCTTCATTACCATTTTATTTTAGATTCCATATATATGTTAGAATATGGTATTTGTTTTTCTTTTTCTGACTTACTTCTTTCTGTATGACAGACTCTATGTCCATCCACCTCACTACGAATAACTCAATTTCATTTCCTTTTATGGCTGAGTAATATTCCATTGTATATAGGTGCCACATCTTCTTTATCCATTCATCTGTTGATGAACACATAGGTTGCTTCCACAGCCTGACTATTGTAAATAGAGCTGCAATGAACATTTTTGTACATGACTCTTTTTTAATTATGGTTTTCTCAGGGTATATGCCCAGTAGTGGGATTGCTGGGTCGTATGGTACTTCTAGTTTTAGTTTTTTATGGAACCTCCATACTCTTCTTCATAGTGGCTGTATCAATTTACATTCCCACTAACAGTGCAAGAGTGTTCCCTTTTCTAGTTTTCTAGATTTTTTGATGATGGCCATTCTGACTTGTGTGAGATGTTATCTCATTGTAACTTTGATTTGCATTTCTCTAGTGATTAATGATGTTGAGCATTCTTTCATGTGTTTGTTCGCAATCTGTATATCTTCTTTGGAGAAATGTCTATTAAGTCTTCTGCCCTTTTTTTGGATTGGGTTGTTTGTTTTATTGATATTGAGCTGCATGAGATGCTTGTAAATTTTGGAGATTAATCCTTTGTCAGTTGCTTCATTTGCAAATATTTTCTCCCATTCTGAAGGTTGTATTTTAGTCTTGTTTATGGTTTCCTTTGCTGTGCAAAAGCTTTTAAGTTTCATTAGGTCCCATTTGTTTATTTTTGGTTTTATTTCCATTTCTATAGGAGTTGGGTCTTGCTGTGATTTATGTCATAGAGTGTTCTGCCTAAGTTTTCCTCTAAGAGTTTGACAGTGTATGGCCTTACATTTAGGTCTTTAAGCTATTTTGAGTTTATTTTTGTGTATGGTGTTAGGGAGTGTTCTAATTTCATACTTTTACATGTACCTGTCCAGTTATCCCAGCGCCATTTATTGAAGAGGCTGTGTTTTCTCCACTGTATATTCTTGCCTCCTTTATCAAGGATAAGGTGACCATATGTGGTTGGCTTTATCACTGGGCTTTCTTTCCTGTTCCATTGATCTATATTTCTGTTTTTGTGCCAGTACCATACTGCCTTGATTACTGTAGCTTTGTAGTATAGTCCGAGGTCAGGGAGTCTGATTCCACAAGCTCTGTTTTTCTTTCTCAAGATTGCTTTGTCTGTTCGGGGTCTTTTGTGATCCCATACAAATTGTGTAATTTTTTGTTCTATTTCTGTGAAAAATGCCAGTGGTAGTTAGAAAGGGATTGCATTGAAAGTGTAGTTTGCTTTGCGTAGTATAGTCATTTTCACAATGTTGATTCTTCCAATCCAAGAACGTGGTATATCTCTCCATCTATTTGTATCATCTGTAATTTCTTTCATCAGTGTCTTATAATTTTCTGCATACAGGTCTTTTGTCTCCTTAGGTAGATTTATTCCTAGGTATTTAATTCTTTTTGTTGCAATGGTAAATGGGAGTGTTTCCTTAATTTCACTTTCAGATTTTTTTATCATTAGTGTATAGGAATGCTAGAGACTTCTGTGCATTAATTTTGTACCATACTACTTTACCAAATTAATTGATTAGCTCTAGTAGTTTTCTGGTGACATCCTTAGGATTCTCTATGTATTGTATCATGTCATCTGCAAACAGTGGCAGCTTTACTACTTCCTTTTTGATTTGCATTCCTTTTGTTTCTTTTTCTTCTCTGATTGCTGTGGCTAAAACTTCCAAAACTATGGATAATAGTGGTGAGAGTTGGCAACCTTGTCTTTTTCCTGATCTTAGTGGAAATGGTTTCAGTTTTTCACCATTGAGGATGATGTTGGCTGTGGGTTTGTCATATATGCCCTTTGTTATATTGAGGAACATTCCCTCTATGCCTATTTTCTGGAGGGTTTTAATCATAAATCAGTGTTTAATTTTATTGAAAGCTTTTTCTGCATCTATTGAGAAGATCATATGGTTTTTCTCCTTCAGTTTGTTAGCATGGTGTATAACATTGTTTGATTTGCATATACTGAAGTATCCTTGCATTCCTGGGATAAACCCCACTTGATCATGGTGTATGATACTCTTAATGTGCTGTAGGATTCTATTTGCTAGTATTTTATTGAGGATTTTTACATCTATGTCCATCAGTGATATTGGCCTGTAATTTTCTTTCTTTATGGTGTCTTTTTCTGGTTTTTGTACCAGGGTGATGTTGGCCTTATAAAGTGAGTTTGGATGCATTCCTTCATCTGTTATTTTTTTGGAATAGTTGAAGAAGATAAATGTTAACTCTTAAATGTTTGACAGAATACACCTGTGAAGACTTCTGGCCCTGGACTTTCATTTGTTGGGAGTTGTTTTTTGTTTGTTTGTTTCATTGATTTTTTGTTTTTCTTGTTTTTTTTCTGGTTCAACTTCATTACTGGTAATTGGTCTTTTCATATTTTCTATTTCTTCCTGCTTCAGTCTTGGGAGACTGTCCATTTCTAGGAATTTATTTCTTCTAGGTGTCCATTTTATTGGTAAATAATTGTTCGTAGTAATCTCTTATGATAGTTTGTATTTCTGTGGTATCTGTTGTAACTTTCCTCTTTCATTTCTGAACTTATTTATTTGGGCCCTCTGTCTTTTTTTCTTGATGAGTCTGGCTAATGTTTTATCATTTTTTAAAATCTTTTCAAATGACCAGCACTTAGTTTCATTAATCTTTTTATTGTTTTTCAGTCTCTATTTCATTTATTTCTACTCTGACTTTTATTATTTCTTTCCTTCTACTAACTTTGGTTTTGTTTGTTCTTGTTTTTCTGTTTCCTTCAGGTATAATATTAGGCTGTTTATTTGAGATTTATCTTGTTTCCTGAGGTAGGCTTTTATCACTATAAATTTTCCTCTTAGAATTGCTTTCGCTGTGTGCCATAATTTTTGAATTACTGTGTTTTTATTTTCATTTGTGTCTAGGTATTTCTTTAATTTACACTTTGATTTATTCAGTGTCCCATTGGTTCTTTATTAGCATAGCGTTTAAACTCCATATGTTTGTCTTTTCTGCATTTTTTTCTTATCATTGATTTCTAGACTCAGCATTATGTTTGAAAAAGATGATTAATATGTTTTCAGTCTTCTAAAATTTACTGAATCTTGTTTTGTGTTCTATCATGTGCTCTTTCCTAGAGAATGTTCCATGTTCACTTAAAAATAATGTTTGTTATGCTGCTTTTGGATGGAATGTTATATATATATATATATATATATATTCATACGTCTAATGTGTTGCTTAAGGCCAGTGATTCCTTATTAATTTTCCATCTGGATGATCTGTGCATTGATGTAAGTGGGGTTTAAAGTCTCCTACTATTATTGTGTTACTATCAATTTCTCCCTTTATGTCTCTTAATATTTGCTTTATATATTTAGGTGTTCCTATTTTTGGTTCATATATATTTACCATTGTTATAATTTCTTCTTAGATTGATCTCAATATTATGTAATGTTCTTCTTTATCTCTTGTTATAGTCTTTATTTAAATGTCTATTTTCTCTGATAAAAGTATTGCTACCCCAGCTTTCTTTTGAGTTCCATTTGCATGGAATAACTTTTTCCTTTGCCTCACTTTTAGTCTATGTGTTTCTTTACATCTGAAGTGATTCTACTGTATGCAGCATATAGATGGGTAATGTTTTTCTATCCATTCAGTCGCTCTGTATTTTTTGATCAGAGCATTTAGTCCACTCACATTTTTTTAGGACTTTTTTTGTCTTTCTTATCCTTTTTCTCTTTTCCCTTTTGATTTAATAACTATCTTTAGTGTTATTTTTGGATTCCTTTCTGTTTTTCTGCATATGTATCACTTATAGGTTTCTGGTTTGTCATTACTATGAGGTTTATATATAGAAATCTACATATACACATATGTGATATTTTTTATTGGAGTACAGTTGCTTTACAATGTTGTGTTAATTTCTGCTCTACAGCAAAGTGAATCAATTATACATATACATATATCCAGTCTGTTTTAGATTTCATTCCCATTTAGGTCACCACAGATCATTCAGTAGAGTTCCCTGTGCTATACAGTAGGTTCTCATTAGTTATCTATTCTATACATAGTAGTGTATATATGTCAATCCCAATCTCCCAATTCGTCCCACCCCCCCTTTCCCCCTTGGTAAGCATAAGTTTTTTCTCGACATCTGTGACTCCATTTTTGCTTTGCAAATAAGTTCATCTGTACCATTTTTCTAGATTCCACATATAAGTGATATTATACGATATTTGTTTTTCTCTTTCTGGCTTACATCACTCTGTATGACAATCTCTAGGTCCATCCACTATTTCATTTCTTTTTATGGCTGAGTAATATTTCATTGTATATATGTACCACATCTCCTTTATCCATTCCTCTGTCAATGGACATTTAGGTTGCTTCCATGTCCTGGCTATTGTAAATAGTCTACTGGGTTTCATGCATCCTTTCAAATTATGGTTTTCTCTGGATATATGCCTAGGAGTGAGATTGCTGGGTCACACATGTATGATATTTTAAGTTGATGATCTCTTAAGATCAAACACATTTCATAACCCTGCATTTTTACTACCCTCCAACATTCGATGTCTTAGGAATCATGTTTTACAGCTTTTTCTTCAGTGTATCCCTTAATTACTTATTGTGGAACAGATGATTTTACTACTTTTGTCTTTTAACCTTCCTACTAGCTTTATAAATGTTTGATCTACTTACATTTACTGCATATTTTACTTTACCAAAGATATTTTTCTCTCATATTTCCAATTGTGACTTTTTTTGTCCACTTAGAGAAGTCCTTTTAACATTTCTTCTGAAGCCAGTTTTATGGTGCTGAACTCTTCTAGCTTTTGTTTCTCTGTAAAACTCTTGACCTCTCCTTCATATATTTATGATAGCCTTGCCAGGTAGAGTATTCTTGGTTACAGGTTTTTTTCCTATATTTACTTTAAATATATTATGCCACTGCCTTCTGGCCTGCAGACTTTCTGCTGAAAAGTCAAGTAATAGCCTTATGGGATTTCTCTTGTACATACCTAGTTGCTTTTCCCTTGCTGATTCTAACATTCTCTTTAATTTTTGCCACTTTAATTACAATGTGTCTTTGTTTGGTTCTCTTTGGTTTCATCTTGTTTTGGACTCTCTGTGCTTCCTGGACTTGGATGTCTGTTTCCTTTCCCAGGTTAGGGAAGTTTTTAGCTGTTATGTCTTCAAACATACTCTCTGCAACTTCCTCTCTCTCTCTTCTCCTTTTGGGACCCCTATAATGAGGATGTGTTTGTATGCTTGATGTTATCCCAGAGGTCTCTTAGAGTGTCTTTTTTTTTTTTTTTTTGCCACACCACGCGGCATGTGGGACTTCCCCAACCAGGGATCAAACCCATGCCCCCTGCAGTTGAAGCATGGAGTCTGAACCACTGGACCACCAGGGAAGTCCTGTCCTCATTTTTTTTTAATTATTTTTTGTTGTTGTTTAGCTTGAGTGATTTACACTACTCTTTCTTCTAGTTCACTGATCCTTTCCACTATATCATTGAATCTACTGTTGGTTCCTCTCAGTCTATTTTTTTTTTATTTCAGTTATTGTATTTTTCAACTCTGCTTTTTAAAATATATTTTCTTACCATTTTTTAGAAACTTATGACTTCTCACTGTGTTCATTTTTTCTTCTCCCCAGTTCTTTGAGCATCTTTATGATCATTACTTTGAACTCTTTATTGGGATAGTTGTTTATCTGCACTTCACTTAGTTCTCCTGGTATTTTATCTTGTTCTTTTGTTTGGAACATATTCCTCTGTTGTCTCATTTTGTGTAATTTGCTGTTTTTATTTCTATATATTTGGCATGTTACATTTCTTGGAGAAGTGGCCTTATGTAGGAGACATGCTATGGGTTCCATCAGCACACTCTCCTCTGGTCATTAGTGCTATATGTTCTAAGGTTACCTTCTACATGGCCTGCATTTGTCCTTCTGTTGTAGCAGGTTTACTACTGTGGATGTGCTTGTAGCCCTGACTGGATGGCCCACAGTCCAGTTGGTTGCCAGGCCCTGCCTAGTGCAAAGACTGCTAGCTGGTGGTGGGTGTGGGCAGGTCCTGGCATGGCTGGCTCCATGTCCTGGGCAGTCCCAGTCCTGTTGCTAGTCTGCTGGTGAGTGAAGCCAGGTCATGAGGCAGTTGGGTGCAATGCTCTGGAGGGTCCCAGTGCTACTCCTGGCCCGTTGGTGGGTGGAATTTGTCCCAGGATGGCTGTATGTGATGCTGTGGGTCCTGGAGCTAGTGTCAGCCTGCTGATGGGTGGGGCTGTTTTCTGACTTGGCTGGCTGTGGGTTCCAAGTTATCCCAGAGCTGGTGTTGGTCCTCTGGTGGATGAGGTCATGTCCTGGGGCTAATTCAGCCCACTGGTATACAGAAGCAGTTCCTGGAGTCTCTGGCTGCAATGTCAAAATGTCTCAGAGCTGGTGTCAGCTCGTTGGTTGGCCAGTTTGGGTTCCAGGTGGTCCTGGGGCTGATGTCTGGCCACTGGTGGGTGCCATCATGTGCTAGAGTCTCTGCCTTCAGGGCCCAGGTTTCCTTGAGCTGGTTTCTGCCCATTGATGGGCAAGGCCAGGGCCCAGAGGATCTTGAGGATAGCACTGGTGAGCAGAGCCATGTCCTGGGATCTTTGGCTGCAGGGCCCAAGGGTCCTGGAACTGGTATCTGCCTGTTGAAGTGTGGGGCTGAGTTTCTTCCTGGTTGCAGGCCTCAGGGGTCCTGGGGTTAGTGCCAGCCCACTAGTAGTGGAGGCCGGGTCCTGGGCCTTCTTGTGGGTGGGGCAGGATCAAGCAGAGACTTGGTGCTCAGGGAATCGTACAGCAGCTGCTTTGGGGCATCCCAGGACTGGTGAGGACCAGCTTGTCAGTGTGGTGGAGTCCCGTCTCTAATCTGCTGGAGGGGGGGATTCCAAAATACTGCTTGACAGTATCAGTGTCCCTGTAGTAGAAGGAGCTCCCCAAAATGGCTGCCACCAACATCTGTCTCTCCAGGGTGAGTCTCAGTTGCCTCCTGCCTCTCCAGAAGGCTCTCCAAGATCAGCAAGTAGGTCTAATCTAGACTGCTTTCAAATTACTGCTGCTGCCTTGGGTTTTGGTGTGTGTGAGATTTTGTGTGCAGCCTTTATGTGTGAAGTCTTTTTTCCACAGCTCTCTGTCTTTCCTGAAAGTAAGCCCCACTGGCCTTCAAAGCCAGATATTCTAGGATTTGTCTTCCAGTGCAATACCCTCAGGCTGGGGAACCCAATGTGGACCTTGGACCCCTCGCTCATTGGGGAGAACCTCTGCAGTTCTGATTATCCTCCCATTTATGTGTTGCCCACCTGGGTGTATGAGTTTTGACTATACTGTATCTCGACCCCTCTGCCTGTGTCATTGTGGTTCCTTCTTTATACCTTTATTTGTAAAAGATCTTTTCTTCTAGTCTTCAGGTCATTCTTATTGATAGTTACTCTGTAAATAGTTGTAATCTTATTGTGCCCTTGGGAGGAAGTGAGCTTATGGTCTTCCTACTCCCCCATCTTGTCCACTCTCCCAGAACTTTATTGCTTTTTAAGGGTGAATAATATCCTTTGTATGTCTGTACAACATTTTGTTTAATCATTCACCTGTTGATAGCCATATGGTTGTTTCCATATTTGGCTCTTGTGAATAATGCTCCTATTAACATTGGTTTAAAAATATCCTTTTTGAGTCCTTGCTTTCAGTTATTTTGAGGATATACCTAGATGTGGAATTACTGGATTACATGGTAATTCTATGATTAACTTTTGGAAGGGTTGCTAAATTGTTTTCAACAGTGACTGCAGTTTTCTGTTCTCACCAGCAATGCACAAGTATTCCAATTTCTCCATATCTTTGTTGACTCTTCTTTTTTCCAATTTTTTTGATAGCAGCAATCCTAACGTGTGTGAAGTGGTATCTCATTATTGTTTTGATTTGCATTTCCCTCACAATCAGTGATGGTAAGCATCTTTAATTGTGCTCACTAGCCATCTGTATACCTTTTTTGGAGAGGCACTTATGTCCTTTGCCCATTATTTAATAGGATTGTTTGTTTTTTTGTTGTTGAGCTTTAGCAATTCCTTATATATTCTGTATATTAATCCCTTACCATATATATGATTTGCAAATACTTTCTCCCACTCTCTATTTTGTCTTTTCATTCTCTTGATAGTGCCCTTTCATACACAAAATTTCTTAATTGTGATCAAGTCCATTTCACCTATTTGTTTCTTTTGTTGTCTGTGCTTTTGGTGTCATATCCAAGAAATCATTGTCAAATCCAATGTTGTGAAGATTTTCTTTATTTATCTCCAAAGAATTTTATAATCTAGCTCTTATATTTAGGTTTTTAATACATTTCAAGTTAATTTTTGTGTGTGGTCAACTTTATTCTTTTGCATGTGGATATCCAGTTTTCCCAGCACTATTTGTTGAAAAGACCATTATTTCCACATTGAATGGTCTTAGAACCCTTGTAAAAACTCTGTTGACCATTTTATAACACAGGGAATATAGCCAACATTTTATAATAACTATAAATAGAGCATAGATTTAAAAATTGTGGGGCTTCCCTGGTGGTGCAGTGGTTGAGAGTCTGCCTGCTGATGCAGGGGACAAGGGTTTGTGCCCCAGTCCGGGAAGATCCCACATGCTGTGGAGCGGCTGGGTCTGTGAGCCATGGCTGCTGAGCCTGCGCATCTGGAGCCTGTGCTCCACAACAGTGAGAGGCCTGCGTACCGCAAAAAAAAAAAAAAAAAAAAAAAAAATAGGTCACAAGCAACAAATGTTGGCAAGGATGTGGAGAAAAGGGAACCCTACTTCACTGTTGGTGAGAATGTAAATTTTTGCAGGCACTGTGGAAAACAAAAAAAGTTAGACAGAAAGTTAGACAAAATGAGATGAGAGAGAAATAGGTTTCAGACAAGAACAACTAAATGAAGAGGAGATAGGCAATCTACCTGAAAAAGAATTCAGAGTAATTATAATAAAGATGATGCAAAATCTCAGAAAAGGAATGGAGGCACAGACCGAGAAGATACAAGAAATGTTTAACAAAGAGCTAGAAGATTTAAAGAACAGAGATAAACAATACAATAATTGAAATGAAAAATACACTAGAAGGAATCAATTGCAGAATAACTGAGGCAGATGGATGAATAAGTGAGCTAGAAGACAGGGTGGTGGAAATCACTGCCACAGAACAGAATAAAGAAAAAAAGTTAAAAGAAATGAGACCTCTGGAACAACATTAATGCCCCAATATTTGCATCATAGGGGTCCCAGAAGGAGAAGAGAAAGAGAAAGGTCCTGAGAAAATAATTGAAGAGATTATAGCCAAAAATTTCCCTAACATGAGAAAGGAAGCACTCAAGTCCAGCAAGCATAAAGAGTCCCATGTAAGATAAACCCAAGGAGGATCATGCCAAGACACATATTAATCCAAGTGACAAAAATTAAATAGAAAGAAAAAATGTTAAAAGCAACAAATAACATACAAGGGAATCAAGATAAGGTTATCAGCTGATTTTTCAGCAGAAACACTGCAGGCCAGAAGGGAGTGGCATGATATATTTCCAGTGATGAAAGGGGAAAACCTCAAATCAATACTGTACACAGCAAGACTCTCATTCAGATTTGATAGAGAAATCAAAAGCTTTACAGATAAGCAAAAGCTAAGAGAATTCAGCACCACCAAACCAGCTTTACAAGTAATGCTAAAGGAACTTCTCTAGGAGGGAGACAAAAAAAAAAAAAAAGGCCACAACTAGAAACAAGAAAATCAGAAATGGGATTTTGACTTTTGTTAATGTAGTGTATTACATTAATTGATTTGCATATGTTGAACCATCCTTGTGAGCTTGGGATGAATCCCACTTGGTCATGGGTTATGATCTTCTTTATGTGTTGTTCGATTCAGTTTGCTAATATTTTGCTGAGAATTTTTGCTGTAATTTTCTTTTTTTGGTGGTATAATTGTCTGGATTTGGTATCAGGGTGATGGTGGCTTCAGAGAATGTCTTTGTGAGTGTTCCCTCCTCTTCAGTGTTTTAGAACAATTTGAGAAGTATCAGTATAAGTTCTTCTTTGTATGTTTGGTAGAATTTGCATGTGAAGCCATCTGGTCCTGGACTTTTGTTTGTAGGGAATTGTTTTTTTTTTTTTTTTTTTTTTTTTTTTGCGGTACGTGGGCCTCTCACTGTTGTGGCCTCTCCCGTTGCAGAGCACAGGCTCCAGACGCGCAGGCTCAGTGGCCATGGCTCACGGGCCTAGCTGCTCCACAGCATGTGGGATCTTCCCAGACCGGGGCATGAACCTGTGTCCCCTGCATCGGCAGACGGACTCCCAACCATTGTGCCACCAGGGAAGCCCAGGAATTGTTTTTTTTAATTGTTACAGATTCTATTTCACATCTAGTGATCTGTCTGTTCAAATTATCCATTTCTTCTTGATTCAATTTTGGTGGGCTTTATGTTTCTAGAAAGTTCTCCATTCTAAGTTGTCAAATTCGTTGGCATGTAATTGTTCATAGTATTCTCATGGTTTTTTTTTTCGTATTTCTAGGGTATCATTTGATATTTCTCCTTTCTCGTTTCTTATTTTGTTTATTTGGGTTCTCTCTCTTCTTGGTGAGCCTAGCCAGAGGTTTGTAAGTTTTGTTTACCCTTTCAAAGAATCAGCTCTTGATTTTATTGATTTTTTTCTATTGTTTTTTATCTCTATTTTATTATTTCCTCCCTAATCTTTATTATTTCCTTCATGCTGACTTTAGGTTTTGTTTGTTCTTCTTATTCTAATTCTTTTAGGTGGTAGATTAGGTGTTTATTTGAGATTTTTCTTGTTTTTTGAGGAAGGCCTGTATTGCTATCAGCTTCTCCCTAAGAATTGCTTTTGCTGCATCCCATAGATTTTGTATGGTGGTGTTTTCATTGTCATTTGTCTCAAGGTAATTTTTAATTTCTTTTTTGATTCCCTTGTTGAACCATTGTTTTTTTTTAGTAACATGTTGTTTAGTCTCCATGTGGCCATTTTTTTCTCATTTCTTTTCCTGTGGTTGATTTCTAATTTCATGCTGTTGTGGTCAGAGAAAATGACTGAAATAATTTCTATACTCTTAAATTTGTTGAGGTTATTTCTGTGCCCTAGTATGTGGTCAATCCTAGAGAATGTTCCATGTGCACTTGAAAAGAATGTGGTTTTTTTTTTGGATGTAATGTCCTGAAAATATTAATTAAGTCTGACTTTTCTATTGTATCATTTAGGATCTCTGTTGCCTTATTGATTTTTCTCTCTAGAAGATCTGTCCAGTGATGTGAGTGAGGTGTTAAAAACTCCGACTATTATTGTATTCCAATCAGTTTCTCCCTTTACGTCTGTTAGTATTTGTTTTACATATTTGGGTGCTTCTGTGTTAGGTTCATATATGTTGATGATTGTAAAATCCTCTTCTTTTATTGATCTTTTATCATTATATAGTGTCCTTCTTTATCTTTCTTTATAGCATTTGCTTTAAAGTCTATTTTATCTGATATGAGTATGGCAACTCCTGCTTTCTTTTCATTTCAGTTTGCATGAAATATCTTCTTTCATCCCCTCAATTTCAACCTGTGTGTGTCCTTTGCCCTAAGGTGGGTCTCCTGTAGGCAGGATATTGTTGGCTCTTGTTTTTCTTCTTTTTTTTTCATCCAATCTACTACTCTGTGTCTTTTGATTAGAGCATTTAGTCCATTGACATTTAAAGTAATTATTGATATATGTGTATTTATTGCCATTTTATACCATGTTTTCCTGTTGATTCTTTGTTTCTTCTTTGTTCCTTTCTTTCTCTTTTTGTCTTTCTTTTTGTGTTTTGATGATTTCCCTTTATTTTATGCACATATTCTCTCCTTTTTGGCTTTTATGAATATACTGTATGCTTTTTATGTTTTGTTGCCCTGTTTTTCATGTATGTTAAGCCCTTCCTATATCTTCTTGCTTTACACTCATAGTCATACAGGCTCAAATACATTCTAAAAAAGCCTGCATTTTTGTACTCTCCTTTCCCACATTTTATGATTTTTATTTCCTTTTTTACATCTTCATATTCATCCTTTTGATGTTGTTTGTGTTTATGATCACTTTCACAAATAGGTTTTTTTTTCTCTATTTGATCTATGTACTGGCTAATTTGATTTACTTTCAAATTATTATTTCCTTCTTTCTATATCTTTTTGCTTCTTATCTATTTAGAGAAGATCTTTCAATATTTCTTTTAGGATAGGTTTTGTATTGTTGTATTCTTTTAGTTTTTGCTTGTCTGAGAAATTCCTTATTTTTCCTCCTATTCTAAATGATAATCTTGTTGGATAGAATATTCTAGGTTTCAGATTTTTCCCTTTCAAGACTTTGAATGTATTTTGCCACTTTGTTCTACCCTGCAGTGTTTCTGTAGCAAAATCAGCTGACAGCCTTAGTGGGGGTTCCCATGTAATTAACTCTTTGTTTTTCATTTGCCACATTTATAATCCTCTCTTTATCTTTAATTTTTGCCACTTTTATTATACTATGTCATGGCATATGTCTGTTGGGTTCATCTTGTTTGGAAACCTCTGTGCTTCTTGTATCTGGATATCTGTTTCCTTCTTTACATTTGGGAAGTTTTCTACCATAATTTCTTCAAATACATTTTCAATTCCCTTTTCTCTTTCTTCTCCTTCTGGAATCCCTATTATACATAGATTGGGATGCTTTATATTATCCCACAGGTCTCTTATATTGCTTTCATTTTATTATTCATTTTACTTTCTGTCTGCTATTTTGACTGGGTAATTTCCATTATTCTATCTTCATCAAAAAGCCTACAAATAACAAATGCTGGAGAGGGTGTGAAGATAGGGAACCCTCCTACATTGTTGATGGGAATGTAAGTTGGTGCAGCCACTATGGAAAACAGTATGGAGGTTCCTAAGAAAACTCAAAATAGAATTACCATATGATCCAGCAATCCCACTCCTGGGCATGTACCTGGACAAAACTATAATTCCAAAAGATACATGTGCCACTATGTTCATAGCAGTGCTATCCACAATAGACAAAATGTGAAAACAATCTAAATGTCCACTGACAGATGAATGGATAAAGAACATGTGGTACATATATACAATGGAATACTATTCAGCCATAAAGAAGAACAAAATAATGCCATTTGCAGCAACATGGATGTGACTAGAGATTGTCATACTAAGTGAAGTAAGTCAGAAAGAGAAAGACAAATACCATATGATATCACATATATATCAATATAAAATATGACACAAATTAACCTATCTACAAATCAGAAACAGATTCACAGACATAGAGATCAGACTGTGTGGTTGCCAAGGGGCAGGAAGGAGGGAGAGGGATGGACTGGGAATTTGGGGTGGTAGATGCAAACTATTACATTTAGAATGGATAAACAACAAGGTCCTACTGTATTGCACAGGAAATTATATCCAACCTCCTGGAATAAACCATAATGGAAAGGAATATTTTAAAAAAGAATGTTTATATGCGTAAAACTGAGTCACTTTGCTTTACAACAGAGAATGACACATTGTAAATCAACTATATTTAAATTTAAAAAATAGTAAAAAAAAAAAAAAAGAAAATCACAAATAGGAAAGTTCAATGGTAAAGGCAAACATACAGTAGAAGTAAGCAATCATCCATACACAAATATGACATCAAAACCAGCAACAATGAGAAGAGGAGAGTAGAAATGTAGGAAATGGGAAATGCATCTGAAATTAAGAGACCAGCAACTTAAAACTAACTTGTATATGTATACAATGCTATATCAAAACCTCATAGGAGCTGCAAACCAAAAAACTAAAATAGATACACACACAAAACATAAAAAGGAATCCAAACACAACATTAAATATAGTCCTTAAATCACAAGAGAAGAGAACAAAAGATGAAGGGAAGAAAAAGACCTAAAAAATAAATTTCAAAACAATTAAGAAAATGGTAATAAGAACATGCATATTGATAATTGCCTTAAAAGTAAATGGATTAAATGCTTCAACCAAAAGACATAGACTGGCTGAATGGATACAAAAATAAGACCCATATATTTGCTGTCTACAAGAGACACACTTCAGATCTAGGGACAAATATGGACTGAAAGTGAGGGGATGGAAACCAGTGTACATGCAAATGGAAATCAAAAGAAAGCTGGAGAAGCAATATATTCATATCAGATAAAATAGACTTTAAAATAAAGACTGTTACAAGAGACGAGGAAGGACACTACAAAATGATCAAGGGATAACTCCAAGAAGAAGATATAACAGTTGCAAATATATATGTACCAAACATAGGGGCAACTCAATATATGAGGCTAATGCTAACAACCATAAAAGGAGAAATTGACAACAAAATAATAGTGGGGGACTTTAACACCCCACTTACACCAATGGACAGATCATCCAGACAGGAAATCACTAAGGAAACATAGGCCTTAAATGACACATTAGACCAGATGGACTTAATTGATATTTATAGAACATTCCATCTGAAAGCAGAATACACTTTCTTCTCATGGAACACATGAGTGCACATGGAACATTTCTGAGGATCTTGAAGCATAAATCAAGCCCCAGTAAATTTAAGAAAACTGAAATTATATCAAGCACCTTTTCCAACCACAACACTATGAGATTAGAAATCAATTACAGGGGGAAAAAACTCTAAAAAACAAAAACATATGGAGCCTAAACAATATACTACTAAGCAACCAATGGGTCACTGAAGAAATTAAAGAGGAAATCAAAAAATACCTAGACACAGATTTGAACAAAAACACGATGATCCAAAGCCTACAGGACTCAGTGAAAGCAGTTCTAAGAGAAAAGTACGTAGCAGTAAAATTTTACCTCAGGAAACAAGACAAATCTTAAATAAACAACCTAAGCTTACACCTAAAGCAGCTAGTGAAACAAGAACAAAAAACACAAGGTTCTTAGAAGGAAGTAAATCATAAAGATCAGAGCAGAAATAAATGAAATAGGGACAAAGAAAACAATAGAAAAGATTGATGAAAGTAAAAGTTGATTCTTTGTAAAGATAAGCAAAATCGATAAACCTTTAGTCAGAATCATCAGGAACAAAAAGGAGAGGGCTCAAATCAACAAAATTAGAAATGAAAAAGGAGAAGTTACAGCTGATACCACCCAAATACAAAGGATCGTAAGAGACTACTATATGAAAATGTATGCCAATAAAAAGGACAACCTAGAAGAAATGGACAAATCCTTAGAAATGTACAACCTTCCCAGACTGAACAAGGAAGAAATAGAAAACATGAGAGACCAATCACAAGTACTGAAATTGAAACTGTGATTTTAAAATTCCAACAAACAAATGTCCAGGACCAGGTGGCTTCACAGGCAAATTCTATCAATCATTTAGAGAAGAGTTAACAACTATCCTTCTTAAACTCTTCCAAAAATTGAAGAGGAAGGAACACTCCCAAGCTCATTCTACGAGGCCACCATCACCCTGATACCAAAACCAGACAAAGATACTACAAAAAAAAAAAAAAAGAAAATTACCGGCCAATATCACTGAGGAACACAGACGCAAAAATCCTCCACAAAATACTAGCAAATCGAATCCAACAATGCATTAAAAGGACCATATACCATGCATCCCTGTGATGCAATGATTCTTCAATATTGGCAATCAGTGTGATTCACCATATTAACAAACTGAAGAATAAAAACCACATGATCATCTCAACAGATGCAGAAAAATCTATTGAGAAAATTCAACACCCATTTATGATAAAAACTCTCCAGAAACTGGGCATAGAGCAAGCCTACATCAACATAATAAAGGCCATATATGACAAACCCACAGTGAACATTAGACTCAAAGGTGAAAAATTGAAAGCATTTCCTGTAATATCAGGAAAAAGACAAGGATTCCACACTTGCCAGTTTTATTCAACATAGTTTTGGAAGCCCTAGCCACGGCATTCAGAGAAACAAAAGAAATAAAAGGAATCCAAATTGAAAAAGAGTATCTAAAACAGTCACTGCAGATGACATGATACTATACATAGAAAATCCTAAAGATGTTACCAGAAAACTACTAGAGCTCATCAATGAATTAGGTAAATTTTCAAGATACAAAATTAATACACAGAAATCTGTTGCATTCCTATACACTAACAACAAGATATCAGGGAGAGAAATTAAGGAAGCAATCCCATTTATCATCACATCAAAAAGAATAAAATATCTAGGGATAAACCTACCTAAGGAGGCAAAAGACCTGTACTCTGACAACTATAAGATGCTGACAAAAGAAATCAAAGATGACACAAGCAGATGGAAATATATAACATGCTCTTCGACTGGAGGAATCAATATTTTCAAAATGACTCTACTATCCAAGGCAATCCACAGATTCATTGCAATCCCTATAAATTACTAGTGGCATTTTTCACAGAACTAGAATAAAAAAACTTTAAAATTTGTATGGAGACACAAAAGACCCTGAATAACCAAAGCAACCTTGAGAAAGAAAAATGGAGCTGGAGGAATCAGGCTCCCTGACTTCAGACTATACCAAAAAGCTACAGTAATCAAGACTGTATGGTACTGGCACAAAAACAGGAATATAGATTAATGGAACAGGATAGAAAGTCCAGAGATAAACCCACGCACCTATGGTCAGTTAATCTTCAATAAAAAGAGGCAAGATTATACAATGGTGAAGACAGTCTCTTCAATAAGTGGTGCTGGGAAAACTGGACAGCTACATGTAAAAGAATGAAATTAGAACATTCTCTAACACCATAAACAAAAATAAACTCAAAGTGGATTAAAGACTTAAGTTTAAGGCCGGATACTATAAAACTCTTAGATGAAAACATAGGCAGAATACTCTCTAACATAAATTGCAGCAATGTCTTTTTGATCCATCTCCTAGAGTAATGAAAATCAAAACAAAGATAAACAAATGTAACCTTATTAAACGTAAAAGCTTTTATACAGCAAAGAAAGCCATAAACAAAATGAAAAGACAACCCACAGAATGGAAGAAAATATTTGCAAGTGAAGTGACTGACAAGGGATTAATCTCCAAAATATACAAAGAGCTCATGCACTTATATGAAAAAAAAATCAAAAAATGGGTGGAAGATCTAAATACACATTTCTTCAAAGAAGACAGATATATGGCCAAAAAGCACATCAAAAAATGCTCAACATCACTAATTATCAGAGAAATGCAAATCAGAACTACAGTGAGATATCAGCTTACACCAGCCAGAATTGCCATCATCAAAAAATTTACAAACTATAAATTCTGGAAAGAGTGTGGAGAAAAGGGAACCCTCCTACACTGTTGGTGAGAATGTAAATTGGTTCAACCATTTTGTAGAACATTATGGAGGTTCCTTAAAAAACTAAATATAGAACTACTATATGATCTACCAATCCCACTCCTGGGCATGTATCTGGAGAAAAACAGATAATTTGAAAAGATACATGCATAATAATGTTCATTGCTGCACTATTTGCAATAGCCAAGACATGGAAACAACCTAAATGTCTATTGACAGATGAGTGGATAAAGAAGATGTGGTACATATATACAATATAACATTACTCAGCCATAAAAAAGAATGAAATAATGCCATTCACAGCAGCATGGATAGACCTAGAGATTGTCATACTGCATGAAGGAAGTCAGACAGAGAAAGACAAATACCATATGATATCACTTATATGTGGAAACTAAAAAAATGATACAAATGAACTTATTTACAAAACAGAAATAGAGTCACAGATGTAGAAAACAAACTTATGGTTACCAGGGGGGAAGGTGGGGAGGGATAAATTGGGAGATTGAGATTGACATATACATACTACTATATATAAAACAGATAACTAATAAGGACCTAGTGTGTAGCACAGGGAACTCTACCCAATACTCTGTAATGACCTATACGGTAAAATAATCTAAAAAAAAACTGGATATATGTATGTGTATAAGTGATTCACTTTACTGTACACCTGAAACTAACACAACATTGTGAATCAACTATACTCTTATAAAATTTTTTTATGAAACCTAGATTGGTACATATATGCAATGGAATACTACTCAGCCATAAAAAAGAACGAAATAATGCCACTTACAGCAACATGAATGGACCTATAGATTATTATACTAAGTGAAGTAAGTCAGACATAGAAAGACCAATGTCAAATGATATCACTTCTACCTGGAATCTAATTTAAAAATGATACAAATGAACTTATTTATAAAAGAGAAACAGACTCACGGATCTCAAAATCAAATTTATGGTTACTAAAGGAGAAACATGGGGTGAAGGAATAAATTAGGAGACTGTGATTTACATATGCACACTATATAAAATAGATAACCAACAAGGACCTACTATATAGCACAGGGATCTCTACTCAATATTGTTTAATAACCTATATGGGAAAAGAATCTGAAAAAGAATGTATATATATATATATATATATAACTGATTCACTTTGCTATACACCTGAAATTAACACAACATTGTAAATCAACTATACTCCAATAAAAAATGTTTTTAAATAGAATATGTGGTATATATGTGTATATATACATATATACATATATAGACACACACACAATGGAATACTACTCACCCATAAGAAAGAATGAAATTTTGCCCTTTGCAACAATATGGATGGGCCTGGTTGGCTTTATGCTTAGTGAAAGGAGTCAGACAGAGAAATACAAATAGTGTATGTTATCACTTCTATGTGGAATCTAAAAAATAAAACAAACTTGTGAATATATCAAAAAGAAACAGACTAACAGATATAGAGAACAAATTAGTGGTTTCCAGTGGGGAGAGGGAAAGAGGAAGGGGCAAGATAGGGGTATGTGATTAACAGGTATAAACTACTATGTATAAAATAAATAAGCTAAAAGGATATATTGTATAACACATGGAATATAGCCACTATTTTATGGTAACTGTAAATGGAATGTAATCTTTAAAAATTGTGAATCACTATATTGTATACCTGAAACTTATATAACATTTTACGTCATCTAAACCTCAATAAAAAGTAATTTCCTACCTTTTGAAGGGTCAATAATATTACATTGTATGTTTACATGAAATTTTGTTTGTCAGTTTATCTGTTGATGGATGTGTTGCTTCCACTTTTTGGCTATTGTGAATAATGCTGCTATCCACATGGTTGCACAACATCAGTTAGAGTTTTTGCTTTTAATTCTGTTGGGCATATACCCAGAGATGAAATTGCTGGATCATATGGTAATTCTATTTTTAATTTTTTGTGGAACTTCCTTACTGTTTTTTATAATAACTGCACCATTTTACATTCCTACCAGCATTGCATAATGGGCACAATTTCTCAATATCCTTGTCAACACTTGTTATTTTCTGTTTTACTTTGTGTGTTTGTTTTATAATAGCCATCCAAATGAGTGTGAAATTGTATCTCATTGTTTTGATTTGCATTTACCTAATGGTTAGTACTAAGCCTCTTTTCATGTAATTATTACCCATTTGTGTATCTTCTTTGGAGAAATGTCTATTCAAATTGTTTGCCCATTTCTTTTTTAAATTGAGATTTGATTGACATTTAATAGTGTATTAGTATTAGGTTTAAGTTTTATTTTCTAAGATTTCACATACAAGTAAGAGCGTACAGTATTTGTCTTCCACTGACTTATTTCACTTAGCATAATGCCCTCAAAGTTCATCCATATTGTCACAAATGACAGGATTTCCTCTTTTTTATGACTGAATAAGATTCCATTATATATATATATATATATATATATATATATATATATATATATATATATATATATACACCACAGTTTCTTTATCTATTTATCCATCAATGGACACTTGGGTTATTTCCATGTCTTGGCTATTGTAAATAATTCTGCAGTGAACATAGGGGTACAGATATGTCTTTGAAATAGTGAGTTTATTTCTTTCAGGTATATACCTAAAAGTGGAGTTGTTGGATCTGGGAATTCTATTTTTAATTTTTTGAGCAACCTCCATACTGTTTTCCATAGTGGTCCAACTAACCCACCAACAATGCACAAGTGTTCCTTTTTCTCCACATTCTTGCCAACAATTGTTACTTCTCGTCTTGTTGATAACAGTGATTCTAACATATGTGAGATGATATCTCATTGTGGATTTGATTTGCATTTGCCTGGTGATTAGTGATGTTGAGCATCTTTTCATGTGCCTTTTGCCCACCTGTATATCTTCTTTCAAAAAATGCCTATTCAGAGCCTCTGCCCATTTTTTAAATGGGTTGTTGTTTTTTTTTTTGTCGCTGCTGAGTTGCATGAGTTCTTTATGTATTTTGGCTATTAACCCCATGTCAAATATTTGATTTGAAAATATTTTCTTTCAACTGGTAGGTTGCCTTTTCATTGTGTTGATGTTTTTTTTGGCTGTGCAGAAACGTGTTTGGTTTGATATAGTCCCACTTGCTTATTTTTGCTTTTGTTGCCTTTGCTTTTGGTGTCAAAAGGGTTCAAACTTTTGGGGGCCTTTTGGGGCTCATGAATCTGGAAGTCCATTTCTCTCAATATATTTGGAAAGTTTCAGCCTTTGTTGCTTTAAATATATTTTCTGTTCCTTTATCTTTCTCTTCTTCCTGGATTCTCATAATGAATTTTTTTTTCTTTTGGTTTTTCCCATAAATCCAGTGGGCTTTCTTCATACTTTTTATTTCTTTTTGCTCCTCTGCCTGGATAAGTTCATATGATTTATCTTTGTGTTCATTGATTCTTTCTTATTCTTAATTCAGACTGCTGTTGAAGCTCTGTTGAATTGTTCAGTTCAGTCATTGTATTCTTCAGCTCTAGAATATACTTTTTTGTTTCTATTTCTTTATTGCATTTCTCATTGTGTTCATGGATTGTTTTCCTAGTTTTATTTAGTTGTTTGTGTGTTCTTGTTGTTCACTAAACTTTTAGAACATTATTCTGAATACTTTGCCAGACATATCATAGATCTCTATTTCTTTAGGGTCAGTTATTGGAACTTTATTAATTTCCTTTGGTGGTGTCATATTTACCTGATCTGCACATTTGAGTAAGCAGTCTCCTCTTCCAGACCTCACAGATTCACTTCAACAAGGATATTCCTAGTCAGCATACCTTGGTGTTCTGGATGGATCACCTGATAGCACCCTTTTACAGGTGAGGCTTCCTACTGGGATCTTTAAGTCAGGCCATAATCCTTCAGTGCCTTGTCTTAGCTGATACTGTGTCATATTTA
This sequence comes from Leucopleurus acutus, assembly GCF_964270905.1. NCBI lineage: Eukaryota > Metazoa > Chordata > Mammalia > Artiodactyla > Delphinidae > Leucopleurus > Leucopleurus acutus. The sequence continues at coordinate 53,329,495 of NC_139148.1, read as the reverse complement.
CCACCTGCACCAGTAATGGATGATTAACTGTTTTCTACCATGCAATGCCTACCACTTAAACTTGTTCCATGTAATACTTGCTGACTGAAGAGCTCCATTCCCATAATAGGAAAATGGATAGTCTTTGTATAGGGGGTGACAGTTACAACCAGAGCAGAAACTTCTTTTTGTAGAACTGGGCCAATTTTAATAAAGTGGGTAATTACTATTTTAATTATTCTTCCTCTCAAGCTGATCACCTCTTGGGTGGGGTGGGGAGTCAAGGGGTCCCTTTAAAACATGAGTGATTTCTGGGATAAGGGAGGTTGGGAAAACGTGGCCAATAAAGCCAGCCAGTGCTGTTTAGATCTTGAAACCCAAACAATAGTTATTTAATTTTTTTTCATTTTATATTGACTATAGTTGATTTACAATGTTGTATTAGTTTCAGGTGTATAGCAAAGTGATTCAATTATACATATACACATATCTCTTCTTTTTTCAAATTATTTTCCCATTTAGGTTATTACAGAATATTGAGCAGAGTTCCCTATGCTATACAGTAGGTCCTTGTTGGTTATCTATTTTAAATATAGTAGTGTATATATGTCAATCCAAAACTTCCAGTCTATCACTGCCCCTGACCCTTCATTCCTAGTAACCAAAAATTTGTTCTCTATGTCTGTAAGTCTGTTTCTGTTTTGTAAATTAGTTCATTTGCTTTTTGGTTTTTGTTTTAGATTCCACATATAAGTGATATCATATTTGTCTTTCTCTGTCTGACTTCACTTAGTATGATAATTTCCAGGCCCATCCATGCTGCTGTAAGTGGCATTATTTCATGCTTTTTAATGGCTGAGTAATATTCCATTGTCTACATGTACCACATCTTCTTTATTTGTAGATGGACATTTAGGTTGCCTCCATGTTTTGGCTATTGTAAACAGGGCTGCAGTGAACATCGGGATGCATGTATATTTTCGAACTGTGGTTTTCTTCAGATATATGCTGAGGAGTGGGATTGCTGGATCATATGGTAGCTCTATGTCTAGTTTTTAAAGAAATCTCCATACTGTTCTCCATACTGGCTGTACTAATTTACATTCCCACCAACAGTGCAGGAGGGTTCCCTTTTCTCTACACCCTCTCCAGCATTTATTGCTTGTAGACTTTTTAATGATGGCCGTTCTGACTGGTGTGAGGTGATACCTCATTGTAGTTTTCATTTGCATTTCTCTAATAATTAGTGGTGTTGAGTATCTTTTCATGTACCTCTTGGCCATCTGTATATCTTCTTTGGAGAAATGTCTATTTAGGTCTTCTGCCCATTTTTTGATTGGGTTTTTTGGTTTTTTCAAACTCATTCTATGGTATCACCCTGATACCAAAACTAGATAAGGATACCAAAGAAAAGAGAATTACAGGCCAATATCACTGATGAACATAGGTGCAAAAATCCTCAACAAAATACTAGCAAACCAAATCCAACAATACATTAAAAGGATTGTACACCATGATCAAGTGGGATTTATCCCAGGGATGCAAGGATTTTTCAGTATGCACAAATTAATCAGTGTGATACACCACATTAACAAATTGGAGACTAAAAAACATATGATCCTCTCAATAAATGCAGAGAAAGCTTTTGACAAAATACAACACCAATTTATGATGAAAACTCTCTGGAAAGTGGGCATAGAGGGAACCTACTTCAAAATAACAAAAGCCATATAGGACCAATCCACAGCTAACATCATATTCAATGGTGAAAATTTGAAAGCATTTCCTCTAAGATCAGGAAAAAGACAAGAATGTACACCCTCCCCACTTTTACTCAACATTGTTTTGGTAGTCCTAGCCACAGCAATCAGAGAAGAAAAAGAAATAAAAGGAATCCAAATTAGAAACAGAGAAGTAAAACTGTCACTGTTTGCAGATGACATGATACTATACATAGACAATCCTAAAGATGCTACCAGAAAACTACTAGAGCTCATCAGTGAATTCAGTAAAGTTGTAGGTTACAAAGTTAATACACAGAATTCTGTTGCATTTGTATACACTAACAACCAAAGATCAGAAAGAGAAATTAAGGAAACAATCCCATTAACCATTGCATCAAAAAGAATAAAATACCTGGGATAAACCTACCTAAGAAGGCAAAAGACCTGTACTCCAAAAACTAAGACGCTGATGAAAGAAATCAAAGATGACACAAACAGATGGAAAGATATACCATGTTCTTGGATTCAAAGAATCAATATTGTCAAAATAACTATACTACCCAAGGCAATCTACAGATTCACTGCAATCCCTATCAAATTACCAATGGCATTTTTCACAGAGCTAGAATAAAAAACTTTAAAATTTGCATGGAGACACAAAAGACCCTGAATAACCAAAGCAATCTTGAGAAAGAAAAACAGAGCTGGAGGAATCAGGCTCCCTGACTTCAAACTATACTACAAAGCTACAATAATCAAGACAGTATGGTACTGGCACAAAAACAGAAAGATAGATCAATGGAAGATGATAGAAAGCCCAGAGATAAACCCACGCACATATGGTCACCTTATCTTTTATAACGGTGGCAGGAATGTACAGTGGAGAAAGGACAGCCTCTTCAATAAGTGGTGCTGGGAATACTGGACAGGTACATGTAAAAGTATGAGATTAGATCACTCCCTAATACCATATACAAAAATAAGCTCAAATTGGATTAAAGACCTAAATGTAAGGCCAGACACAATAAAACTCTTAGAGGAAAACTTAGGCAGAACACTGTCTGACATAAACCGCAGCAGTATCTTTTTTTTTTTTTTTTTGCAGTACATGAGCCTCTCACTGTTGTGGTCTCTCCCGTTGCAGAGCACAGGCTCCAGACGCACAGGCTCAGCGGCCATGGCTCACAGGCCCAGCCACTCCACGGCATGTGGGATCCTCCCGGGCTGGGGCACGAACACGTGTCCCCTGCATCGGCAGGCGGACTCTCAACCACTGCGCCACCAGGGAAGCCCAGCAATATCTTTTTTGATCAGTCTTCTAGAGTAATGAAAATTAAAACAAAAATAAACAAATTGCACCTAATTAAACTCAAAAGCTTTTTCACAGCAAAGGAAACCATAAACAAAACAAAAAGACAACCCACAGAATGGGAGAAAATATTTGCAAATGATGCAACCTACAAGGGATTAATCTCCAAAGTTTACAAACAACTCATGCAGCTCAATATCAAAAAAATAAAAACTATAGTTAATATGTTGAAAGTGTGATTGTCTACTAGAAGGGGCCAGCTTCTACAACCACCCCTTCTGTGACTGCCAGATCCCTATATGGGGGCTGGTGCCTGCCACTGGAGGAGATCAGAAGTAGTCTTTGCAGGGGTAGCTGTCTTTGAAAGTGATGCATTTTGAGGATTGTAATCTAACCCTAGTAAATATTGTAATTACTCCACCAGTTTACCAGAGATAATCCAATTTGGATTCCCTTTGTTTCTTTGGATCCAGTATAACCTCTCTTGTTCATCTCATAGTTCACACTTAAGCACGGACCTGGTTGTAATTGGTTTGTTTAGCCTAGAGGAAAGAGGCATCACTGTTGATAGCAATTTCAATTTAGGCCAAATAGGGTATTGTTTGTAGAGTTAACAAGTGACACAACTCTGAGTTTGTCTTTCATGAGTTTCTTTTAAATGTAGGGCAGCTCTGACCTCTTCAATTGTTTTAGCATTAGCTGTCATGGCTCATAAAAAGAACTTATACTTAAGAGGAGCCCTCCTGACAAACAACTAGGTAGACTCAGGACCTAATTAAGTCACCTCTGGACTTGCAGAGTCATCATACTTCATGCCATACTGCATCCTATATTACGTAGTAAGTCCACTCCAACGTCCCAGCTGATGGAGGAGATATTTGGCCTCAGTTAACATTTTCCATTGCCAGTCTTCCTAGGCCTTTATGAGGCCTAACATAGGATGGTTAGCCCTCCAAGCCATAAAAATCTGTATCAAAAGGTATATATAGACTGGGGTCCAAAGCCTCCTCTGTTGGTCATTCCCACCTTTCACACTAATTAGTAGGGACACCATTTTTTTCCATTTTGAGCCACCAATTCTGGCAACCAATTGCTTAACTTCAGCCCCCATAAGGTGAAGCTTGTTCCTCACCAGATCTATTCAATATAGACAGGCAGCCCCTTTTTTACTTGATTCCAGGGTTAGGTCTTTAAGGAGAGACTGGGCCTCAGGAAAAAGGAAAGGATATATCTCTTTATCCAACTGAGAACCAGCCCCTCCTTTTTGGCCCTGCCCTTGTGCCATTTCTATATCTAACTTTTGCAAGTAGTTACCAGGAAAGCAGAGGGTAATATAACCTCATCACTATCATGATGGTATCGTGCTGCCTTGCCCTCTAGTGGGCACTAGTCCTCTTTCATAGGGTCCTGCCTTCCATTTCATCTCCCCCAGAAGTTTAAGTTTCTACCTCATATTTAGGCAGTGCCCTGGTGAGAAGCACCCTCTGGCAGAATTCAACACATGTCTAGTGGTTCAGAGCACCTGTTCAGTTATTGCGCAGAAATTCATCTTTTCTATGGCTTGCAGATACTGAGTGCAGTTTCTCAGGGCATGCAAAGCAAGTAGGCTTTAAATAGCTAAAAACTGCTTATTTGGGCTATGTTTAAAACAATTGGATGGGTAAAATTTTGAGTTTGGTACTGATGGGCTTTGCAGCTAACAGGTCCCAGCCTTCTATGAAGGAGTAAACATTATAGAGCCATTATGCAGAGACCATCTTTAGCTCATTTATATAACAGTAATGTATAATGGTATAATCACTATGGAAAACAGATTTTCACTTTCCTAAAAAACTAAACCTGCAACTACCATATGATCTAACAATTGCACTAATTGCACTCCAGGACATGTATCCCAGAAAAATGAAAACTTTTTTCACACAGAAACCTGTACACTAATGTTCATAGCAATTTTATTCATAATAGCCAAAAACTGAAAACAACCCAAATTTCCTTCAACAAGTAAATTGTTTATAGGTAAAAATAACTCTGGTACATCAATGCCAGAGATTATTACTCAGCAATAAAGAGGAATGAACTATTGATACATGCAAGACCTTGCAGAGAATTGTGATGAATCTTAAAATCTAATCTCAAAATGTTACATACTTTATGCTTCCATTTATATAAATTTCTTAAAAAGACAAAATTAATGGTTAAGATTAATGGTTACCAGGGGTTAAGGACAGGGTGGAGGATAGAGGGTACGGAGGTGTGTGTGGCTATAAAAGTACAATAGAAGTACTCCTTATGGTGAGGGAATTGTTATCTTTACTATATCAATATCATCCTAGTTGTGATATTATATTAGTTATCCTTTGAAGAACCTGGGTAAAGCATTTTGGGGATCACTCTTTATTTTTTTATTTTTTATTTTTTTTTGCGGTACGCGGGCCTCTCACTGTTGTGGCCTCTCCCGCCACGGAGCACAGGCTCCAGACGCGCAGTCTCAGCGGCCATGGCTCACGGGCCCAGCCGCTCCGCGGCATGCGGGATCCCCCCGGACCGGGGCACGACCCCGCGTTCCCTGCATCAGCAGGCGGACTCTCAACCACTGCGACACCGGGGAAGCCCTATTACTTTTTTTAATTGTGGTAAAATACACATAGCACAAAATTTACCATCTTAACCATTTTTAAGTGTACAGTTCAGTAATGTTAAGTATATAAGTGTACAGTTCAGTAATGTTAAGCTTAACATTACTTAACATTACTTAACAGTAATGTTAAGTATATACTTAACAGTAATGTTAAGTATATAACAGTAATGTTAAGTATATAACAGTAATGTTAAGTATATTTTAAGTGTACAGTTCAGTAATGTTAAGTAATGTTAAGCATCGTTCAATCAATCTCCAGAAATTTTCCATTTACGAAACTGAAATCTCTGTATCCATTAAAACAGTTTTCGATTTCTGCCTCACTCCATCCCCTGCCAACTATCATTCTACTTTCTGTCTCTGTGTATTTGAATACTCTAGATCCCTCATATGAGTGGAACCATATATTATCTGTCCTTTCATCTCTGGCTTATTTCACTTAGTATGATGTCCTCAAGGTTCATCCATATGAACCTTCTGTCAGAAGTTTCATTCTCTTTTAAGGCTGAGTAATATTTCATTGATTGCATATCACATTTTGTTTATCCATTCATCTATTTATAGACACTTGGATAACTTCCACCTTTTGGTTCTTGTAAATAATGCTGCCATGAATGTTGGTGTAAAAGTATTTTTGAGACCCTATTTTCAAATTCTTTTGGATATATACTGAGAAGTGGAATTAATGGATCATATGGTTAATCTATTTTAAATTGTTTTGAGGAATGACCATAGCGTTTTCCATAGAAGCTGTAGCACTTTACAGTCCAACAGTGGTGCACAAGAGTTCCAATTTCTCCACCTTCTTGCCAACACTTGTTTTTGTTTTTTCAAATAGTAGCCATTCTATTGGGTATGAGATGATATGTTATGGTTTTAGTTTGCATTTCCCTAATGAGTAGTGACGATAGTTTCATGTGCTTATTGTCCATTTGTATCTCTTATTTGAAAAAATGATTCAGGTTCTTTGTTTTTTGTTTGTTTTATTGGAATATAGGTGATTTACAATTTTGTATTAGTTTCAGGTGTACAGCATAGTGATTCAGTTATACATATACATATATTCATTCTTTTGCAGATTCATTTCCCATATAGGTTATTATAGAATATTAAGTAGAGTTCCCTATGCTGTACAGTAGGTCATTGTTGGTTATCTATTTTATATATAGTTGTGTGTGTATGATAAGCCTAGGATCCTAATTTATCCCTCCCCATCCCCATGTATCCCCTTTGGTAACCATCGGTTTGTTTTTGAAATCTGTGAAACTGTTTTGTAAATAAGTTCATTTGTATCATTTTTAAAATTAGATTCCACATATGAGTGATATCATATGTTATTTGTCTTTCTCTGTGTGACTTACTTCACTTAATATGATAATCTCTAGGTCCATCCATGTTGTTGCAAATGGCACTATTTTGTTCTTTTTTAAAGTTGAGTAATATTCCATTGTATATATGTACCACATCTTCTTTATCCATTACTCTATCAATGGACATTTAGGTTGCTTCCATGACTTGGCTATTGTAAATAGCACTGCAATTACAATTGGGGTGCATGTATCTTTCTGAATTATGGTTTTCTCTGGATATATGCCCAGGAGTGGGATTGCTGGATCATATGGTACTTCTATATTAATTTTTTAAGGAACCTCCATACTGTTCTCCATATTGGTTGTACTAATTTACATTCCACCAACAGTGTAGGACCGTTCCCTTTTCTCCTCACCCTCTCCAGCATTTGTTTGTAGATTTTTTGATGATGGCCATTCTAACCAGTGTGAGGTGATACCTCATTGTAATTTTGATTTGCATTTCTCTCATAATTAGTGATGTTGAGCATTTTTTCATGTGCTTTTGGGCCATCTGTATGACTTCTTTGGAGCAATGTCTATTTTGATATTATGCCCATTTTTTTTATTGTGTTGTTTTGTTTTTGTGACATAGAGCTGCATGAGCTGTTTGTATATTTTGGAGATTAACCCCTTGTCGGTCACGTTGTTTGCAAATATTTTCTCCCAACCTGTGCATTGTCTTTTTGTTTTGTTTATGGTTTCCTTTGCTTTGCAAAAGTTTTTAAGTTTAATTAGGTCCCATTTGTTATTTTTGTTTCTTTTTCATTACTCTAGGAGGTGGATCAAAAAAGAGATTGCTGTGATTTCCTAATAGGAGGGACTGGTTCCTGCCCAGTGGTGGGTGGAGCTGGGTCTTGTCCCTCTGGTGGCAGGACCATGCTCCGGAAAACTTTAAGAGGCTTGTCTGCTGATGGGTGGGGATGTGTTCCCGTCCTGTTGGTTGTTTGGCCTGAGGTATCTCAGCACTGGAGCCTACAGGCTGTTGGGTAGGACTAACGTCAGCCTCCAGGAGGGCTCATGCCAGTGAGTACTCCCCAGAACTGCTGCTGCCAGTGTCTTTGTCTCCACAGTGAGCCACAGCTGCCCCCTGCCTCTGCAGGAGATGCTCCCATACTAGCAGGTAGGTCTGGCCCAGTCTTTATGGGGTCATTGCTTTTTTCCCCTCTGTCCTGGTGCACACGAGACCATGTGTGCACCCTCCAAGAGTGGAGTTTATGTTTCCCCCAGTCCTGTGGAATTCCTGAGATCAAACCCTGCTGACCTTCAAAGCCAGATCATCTGGGGGCTCCTCCTCCCAGTGCTTGACCACCAGGCTGGGAAGCCTGATGTGAGGCTCAGAAATTTCACTCCTGTGGGAGAACTTCTGTGGTTTCATTGTTTTCCAGTTTGTGAGTCACCCACCTGGTGGGAATGGGATTTGATTTTATCACAGTTGTGCCCATCATACCATCTCATTGTGGTTTCTTCTTTGTCTTTGGATATAGGGTATCATTTCGGTCAGTTCTAGCATTTTTTTGTCAATGTTTGTTTAGCAGTTAGTTGTGATTTTGGTGTTCTCATAAAAAAGTGTGAGCTTACATCCTTATACTCCACCAACTTGAGCTAATCTCATGTCAGAGCATGTTCTGCTTGTTTTGCTCTAAGACTTTTATAATGTCTGGCCTTACATTTAGGTCTTTGATCCATTTTGAGTTTATTTTTGTGTATGGTGTTAGAGAATGTTCTAATTTCATTTTTTACACGTAGCTGTCCAGTTTTCCCAGCACCACTTATTGAAGAGACTGTCTTTTCTCCATTGTATATTCTTGCCTCATTTGTCATAGATTAATTGACCATAGGAGCATGAGTTTATTTCTGGGCTTTCTATCTGTTCCATTGATCTATATTTCTGTTTCTGTGCCAGTACCATACTGTTTTGATGACTGTAGCTTTGAAGTATAGTCTGAAGTCAGGGAGCCTAATTCCTCCAGCTCCCTTTTTCTTTCTCAAGATTGATTTTGTAACTTGGGGTCTTTTGTGTTTCCATACAAATTTAAAATGTTTTATTCTAGTTCTGTGAAAAATGTCATTGGTAATTTGGTAGGGATTGCATTGAATCTATAGATTGCCTTGGGTAGTATAGTCATTTTCAAAATTTTGATTCTTCCAGTCCAAGAACATGGTATATGTGTTCATCTGTCTGCATCATCTTCAATTTCTTTCATCAGTGTCTTATAGTTTTCAAAGTATAGGCCTTTCCCCTCCTTAAGAAGGTTTATTGTAGGTATTTTATTATTTTTGATGTAATGGTAAATGGGATTGTTACCTTAATTTCTCTTTCTGACCTTTCATTGTTAGTGTAAAGGAATGCAAGAGATTTCTGTGTATTAATTTTGTATCCTGCAGCTTTACCAAATTCTTGTTTGCCTTTACTGGTGAGCCTTCCCGTTTGTAATTTTATTGTTTCTAGTTGTGGCCTTTTCATTTCCTCCTACAGAAGTTCCTTTAGCATTTGTTGTAAAGCTTTTTTGGTGGTGCTGAATTCTCTTAACTTTTGTTTGTCTGTAAAGTTTTTGATTTCTCTGTCAAGTCTGAATAAGAGCATTGCTGGGCAGAGTATTCTTTGTTGTAGGTTCTTCCCTTTTATCACTTTAAATATATCATGCCACTGGATTCTGGCCTGCATAGTTTCTGCTGAAAAATCAGCTGATAACCTTATTTTGATTCCCTTGTATGTTATTTGTTGCTTTTCCATTGTTACTTTTAATGTTTTCTCTTTGTCTTTAATTTTTGTCAGTTTGATTAATATGTATCTTGCTGTGTTCCTCCTTGGGTTTATCTTGTATGGGACTCTGCACTTCCTGGACTTGAATGAGCATTTCCTTTCTCATGTTAGGGAAGTTTTCAGCTATTATATCTTCAAATATTTTCTCAGACCCTTTCTCTCTCTCTTCTCCTTCTGGGACCCCTATAATGCAAATATTGGTGCATTTACTGTTTTCCCAAAGGTCTCTGAGACTGTCCTCATTTCTTTTCATTCTTTGTTCTGTGGCAGTGATTTCCACCACTCTGTCTTCCAGCTCACTTATTCATTCTTCTGCCTCATTTATTCTGCTATAGATTTTCTTCTAGTGTATTTTTCATTTCAATTATTGTACTGTTCATCTGTTAGTTGTTCTTTGAATCTTCTAGCTCTTTGTTAAACATTTCTTATATCTTCTTTGTCTGTACCTCCATTCTTTTTCTGAGATCTTTATTATCATTACTCTGAATTATATTTTTAGGGAGATTGCCTATCTCCATTTCACTTAGCTGTTCTGGATTTTTATCTGGTGCCTTCTTCTGGATCATATTTCTCTGCCATCTCATTTTGTCTAATTTTCTGTGTTTGTGGTCTCCTTTCTGCAGCCTGCAGTATCGTAGCTCCTTTTGCTTCTGGTGTCTGCCCCCTGGTGGTTAAGGTTGGTCCTGGGGCTTGTGCCTGCCCACTGTTGGGTGAAGTTGTGTCTTGTCCCTATGGGGGCAGGGCCATGTCAAGGGGTGGGTTTAGAGATGGCTGTGAGCTCAGTACGACTTTAGGAAGCCTGTCTTCAGCAGAGATCTTTCTGCTAGGAACTTTACTCTTAAATTATGAGCATGTCCAGTCTTTTTAATGTCATCAAAGTTACCTTACTTTTGAGATCTGCCTACCTACTAGGCTAATATTTTCTTGACATGAGGAAAACATAAATAATCTATTTCTCCAGCTAAGCTAACCCACTTTTTTTCTTTTTGTTTATTCAAGGTTCTGGTGTGGGATGTATAACTACTTTGACAAAGGGCTGCAGCCCAAGCAGAGTATGCTAGAGAGCCTCTTGGAAATTAAGAAGCAGAGATCAATGCTGGAAGCAGATGTGCACAAACTAGAAAAGGTGAAGAGTTAAATCTCAAAATGAGAACCTCTTGCCCCTTCTGAGTAGGCCCAATCCACTGAGAGTTGAATTGGTACTTGTGAGAAGCTGCCTGGCTGGCTTGTTATACTCTCTGCATTCCAAGCATCCTGTGTCTATAAAGCTCTAAGGCACAACTCTTTTTTTACATTCCATATTAAGTGGCAAATATAACACTCAGTTAAACAAGTGGATTGGTTCCCTTTTTGGATCTGGATGGAATTATTAGGAGGAACAAGAGGGAATGACAGGGAAGTAATACAAGTATTTGTTATCCATCAATAAGTATAACTTCTTGGGTGTACTAATGAGAACAATGAAATTGTTATATTTCCAATTAGGAAAACCTTATAAAAAATCTGATTTCCTTCCCATGTAGATTATAAACTCTGCTCATTGTACCAGCAAAACTAAAGTCACACACTTGTTTTTAATTAGAGGTTAAACAAGTCAACAGGGATTTCCTTTCAATAAATGGAAAATGCTGAGCTGCTTCTGGAATCCAGAGGTTCCTAGGGGTGTGTTTGAAGTAGAGGGGAGGGATATTTTTTAGAAAAGAATTCTTGGAAAGGGTGTGCTGTTTAGGTACTGGGTGTGAAACTCCTTTTGACCAGATAAGGCATAGCTTTTCTGCTCCCTGTAAGTAAACAAATATCCTTTTATTGTGAAAATAAATGTATTGTGATTACATCAGATCCTAAACTTTTGAATGTCCTCTTGGCAGGTAACAGTCAGTTAATTACTTGGTTCCATTAAAAAAAAAGAAGAAGGGGAAGAGGAAGGAAAAAACTGAAGCATAACTTAAAATCATAGGAAACAAAGGAAACAAGCAGCCCCAGGAAGGTCAAGCCCTAGGCAGAACTGAGAAGTAGGAAACCTTTTTCCTAATGTCTCCTGCCTCCTTTTTTACCTATTAGCAACCTTCTCCACAAGGTCTCCCGAGCAGGTGTCCTATTCTAAACCCAGCCCTTTCACTTATTCCTGCCTAATTCCTAAGAGAATCAGATTCATTCTAGATAGAATCAGATCACTTTCTGATTCTAAAGTTCAAAAGTAAGTAAGGCTTCCTTTTAAAGTAATAACTATTGGGCTTCCCTGGTGGCGCAGTGGTTGAGAGTCCGCCTGCTGATGCAGGGGACACGGGTTTGTGCCCTGGTCCGGGAAGATCCCACATGCCGCGGAGCAGCTGGGCCCGTGAGTCATGGCCACTGAGCCTGTGCGTCTGGAGCCTGTGCTCCGCAACGGAAGAGGCCACAACAGTGAGAGGCCCGTGTACCGCAAAAAAATAATAAAATAATAACTATTATTAACATTCCTTTTTTAATACAGAGAAGATAAACAAAAGCAGCCCAACAGATAACCCTGTTGACATTTAAAAAAAAAAGGCAGTACAAGTATAAAGTTAGAATATGCAGAATAGAAAAATGTACAAAATGGAATGTTGAAAAAACTCTCCCAGCCACCTACCCATTCAGTTTCTCTCTCCAAGGGTTATCACTGTGTGTGTGTGTGTGTGTGTGTGTGTGTGTGTAATTTTGTGATTTCCAGGAAAATAAGAGTGGTATGCTTATACCCTAAGGCAGGAGCTCTTAACTGGAGTCCATGAACCCATAGATGTCCACAGATGCCCTTCAGGGGATCTGTGAAACCCCTGAAATTATACCTAAAAACTGTGTGCCATCTCATCCACTCATATGTGAATTCATGCAGTTTTCTGAGAAGGTCCATCATTTTCTTCAGATTTTCAAAGGTGTCTATGACCCACAAAAAGTTAAGAATCACTGTTGTAAAGCATCAGTGAGTCATTGTTTTATCCCTGAAGGTGAAAATATCCATTGGAGATAGCATGAAGTAGTAGACAGATCATAGACTTTGGCATTAAGGAGAGGCAGGATCAGATCCCAGCTCTACCACTTCCTAAATGTGTGAATTTGGGGTGACTTAAATTCTCTGAGCCTCAGTTTCCTCATCTGTAAAATACAGCTAATTCCTAACTAATAAGATTCTTAAGTATGAAAGGAAACACTATATGTAAAGTGCCTGGCACATGGAGGTATTCAATAAATGTTAGTGATCCTTTCCCTTGCCCTCCCTGCTCCCAGTAATAAAATTGCATTTATCAGAAAAGGGAACTTTTATATATACAAGACCCTTGAGGGTCTTTAGTAGTAGGGCTTTTAAAGCACTATGTCAAGTGATGAATAAAAGATGTTTGAGGATGAGGAGGGGGCAAAAGGTCATTTGCTACCATATAAGTGACAGCAGGCAGGATCCGTATAGGTCAATGTGATATTTGCCTAGTTTTACTCCAGTTTCTAATTCTTTTCAACCATTCCTTGTTCCCATGACAGAAAGTGAAAGACCATGATGAGCCACAAGAAGAATTCTGTACCTGCTCTCAATTAGGGCATTTATCATCTCAACACCTGGGAACTCCTTTAACCAATCCTCTCAGCTTTATGGGTATTGATGGAGACCTGAATACCTTGATGGAGAGTGGCACTCTTTCTAGGAAAGGAGGCCTTCGAGTTCAGATGGATCAAGTAAAAATCCAGTGTGCAGACCTCCACCCTGACTATTATGGGACCATGGGCAGCCTTAGGGCCATAAACATTTCTGGGGATGTCGGCTTCTCTGGAGACACAGGCATCTCTGGGGTCTCAGGCATCTCTGGCAACACGGGAACCTCTGAGGCTATGGGCTTCTATGAAGACATCAGCGTCTCTGGGGCCATGAGCTTCTCTGGGACCACAGGCATCTCTGAAGACACAGGACTCTCTAAGGCCATCACCAAGGAGGCAGGTTTCTCTAAGCAACAGTGAGCTATTCATCTGCTTCCATATTAGGTGCAACTGCAACACCCACAATGATCCTTGTCTCAAAAAAGGCTGTGCTGCTTTTCTGATTGGATTAAATGGGCAGGGCCAGGGCACCCCTCCTCCCAGTTAAGAGTCTGGAAGGGGATTTAGGGCCTTTACTAGTTAAGCAACCAGTATATGCATGTCAAGCAGGCCAGAATATAGACAAGAGAAAGAATATGTTATTATTCTAGAATGGGATTTAGCTTTAAAAATATTGCTTTTCGGGCTTCCCTGGTGGCGCAGTGGTTGAGAGTCCGCCTGCCGATGCAGGGGACACGGGTTCGTGCCCCGGTCCAGGAGGATCCCACGTGCCGCGGAGCGGCTGGGCCCGTGAGCCATGGCCGCTGAGCCTGCGCGTCCGGAGCCTGTGCTCCGCAACGGGAGAGGCCACAGCAGTGAGAGGCCCGCGTACCGCAAAAAAAAAAAAAAAAAAAAAAGATCCATGTGTGCTTGGTGGTTTAGAACATATAAGAAAATAGTTTTCTTAAGTTACAACACTTGTTTTCCCCAACTCACACCCTGGTTAGGTCTCAGCCAAATCCCTTTTTCATGGATAGCCCATTGATAAACTTAAATCCACTACATTCTAAAATGATCAATTCCAAAATAGTGAGGTCTGAATTAATAATATTGATCAATAGCATTCTCAACATCAGTTCAGGAGACAACTGAAAATCTCAGTGCTTTAAACCCTGGCTTGCACATGGCATATGTGCTCATCTAAGTTTTCCTAAAACAGGACTGTTCTTAGGTCGTTTTTTTTTTTTTTTTTTTTTTTTTTGGCCATACCGCGTGGCATGTGGGATCTTAGTTCCCTGACCAGGTTTCAAACCCGTTCCCCCTGTAGTGGAAGCATGGAATCTTAACCACTGGACTGCCAGGGAAGTCCCTCTTCTTAGGTCTTTTTATGAAGTCCAGTGGTTTTACTTCCCTAGACATCACATCAAGTTTGTGGATTTTTAGACATAATTGGCACTACTTTTAAAATCTGGTAGTCTTAACACCTTGGGCTAATGTAGACTTTTGAAAAAAGTCTATTCTTAAAGCATGCCCAAATACTCCAGGGAGAAGGGGATGTGTTGTTTAAACACCAAACTTTCCCCCATTTGGGGTTGATGCACGCTGTACACTTTCCTATTGGATATCCAGTCATAGTTTATCCACTTCCACATGCTGGGGTAAGGTGAGTCTTGGGTAGTTTGGGTCGTTCACTACATATTGTCAGCATTTTCAGAACTCCCATTGCCAATAGCATCCATGTCTTCACCTAAGATGTCTATTCTGTATACCATATGTCTGGTTTAAGCTAAAAAATTAGATGTCTTAGTGAAAAAGCCACCTCTGTTACTACCATATCCATTTGTAAATACAGACATCTCTGAAGGATCACCTCATTTGTTACTTTTCCCTATAAGAAAGAGGGATCTTTTAATCGAAGTGTTAGAAGCAGAGAAGACCAAGGATAGTTCCTTGATTTCTTACCCCTAGCTAAACTATGGACATAAAAAAATATTCCTATTTAGAGGAAGAACTCTAAGTCATTTTGGTTATCTTTCTTTATATGTAAATAGGGGCCATTTTTCTACTTATCTCTCCTTGATAGCTGCCTTGTTCCTATAATTTTAAAACATCAATGTGATTTCCTATTGTATCTTCTCATCCCCTCTTTCCACTGTTTGGTCTTTGGCTTGTATAACATAAATCATCAGATGTTGCCAGTTGTCATTTTACTTCTTACTTCTGGAAAAAAATTGGGATTTGTACAAGTCATTTTGATCTGAAAGCTCCATCTAAACCCTGGCTTTGTGAAGGAAGTTATCAAAGAGGATGACAATACCAATCATCTGCTACAAATGAGTTTATTCTGGATCTTGCTTTATACCCAGGGCTTTCTCCCATATCTCAATCTGAATTTTATAGTCTATTAACTAGTATGATATTTCTGATAGTGTGTTAAGGTCTTTTCAGAGAAATAAAAAAGGCAAATGACCTTTGCAAATCCTATAAAAAGTTAGCTTAAGGGTCTCAGATTTATTTCTACAGACCTGTACAAGGGTGGCACATAGTACCAAACCTTATTTCTTAGATCCAAAACAAAATTAATCATTAGTGACAAGTTCTTTTCAATATAGTTCTAGAATGAGAAGTGGTGAAGAGCAACACTGCTATTCCAGTCAATTTGTTTGGTCTTTTATTATTTTTATTCCCCAGCATGTCCTATGTTACCTGTATATGACATACATGGAACTAAGGAAAACCTTGTAAAAATCCCCTATTTACTCTCAACACATAACACCTCCCTGTTTTACAGTTGGATTTGTAAATCTGAAGGAGGAAAAAAGTTCAGTAGAATCCAAATATTTATGCACTGGCAAAAACCCAGTAGCTATCTGTAGTCAGGAGCCTAGCAATAGAGGGGAGGCTCCTGAAGGAAAGTTACTGGGTGTACTAGAAAATATCATCTATTAATGGCTTTCATTTCATACCCTCATATAGCACCTATGCTGTGAAAGAAATGTGACGCCCTCCGCCACTGCCCTACCCTTCCAGTTCCCTGAGCAGAAAATTCCATTCTCATGTGACTGCCTGACTTAAATAGGAAGGCATTTAACCACCTGCCACTGTCTCATCCATGAGCCTGACATCTGCCTGTTTCCTACACAGCTTACATGGGCCTGGGGTCACTCCTTATCTTTTCCAAGCATGAGGCAGGCTCTGTGCCTGGGAGTGTGGCCATGCTCAGATTCTACATGAACACCTTTCTTAAAAATTCATTAAGTATTAGTTTATAGACTAACAGATTCCTCATGGTAATAACTAAAACAATCCTAAATAATAAACCTAAGTAACAGCTTTTTAAAGAAGAAATTCAAGGATGGGGTTTGCTGTATGAAAGAAAGCATGAAACTCTATTTGGCACTAACTGGGCAAGAACGTAAAGCTTATGGTACATATATTAGGCACAGGTATCATTTGGAAAGTCACCCTAGAAACTGCTAAATTACCACCAAGTCAGTTGTCATGCCTGTCAACTTGCATGGACATATTTTGTCTAAGAAACACTTCACATTTCACTGAATGCAAGATCTTTCCTTGAACACTTCCAACCAGAAGGAATCCAAGTCTTTTTATGAGTTACTTTCAAACCAGATTTGTAAATATTTAAGCTTGGCCTGAATTTAGCAGACAGAGAAGTTTAATAACTATGTCTGATCTTTGTTACATAGTGAATTTTATTAAACACATAACACCTTTTCTTGATGCTATTAAGCTTTGATGTACCACTGGGAAATCTTTCTGAGAGCATTTTATAAAGTGGCATTTTATAAAAACAGTTGTGTAGGGAAAAGTAAATTTCCTGTAAGAAAAAAAATACTTGTCTCAAAAGGGGTATACTATACTTCAGATTGGTTTCTTCCTAGGAAGATTATTCTCACTTTCTCTCTCAGTTTCCAAAGTATATGATTTAATGATATCTGTTGTACCAAATCTCTCCCCCACCCTCAGGCCTCACCCTCCCAGAATTCTATGTATGATACAGGCAGATGTGATTGTAACCAAATCTGGTTACTTTCTTCTAAGTGCCAAATCTAGACCTGAGTTTTTATATAGACATTTATAAACAAAAAGTAGACATGGATTAAGCCTTAAATTTTTTTCCTATTCGGTTATTTTTTAAACATAATGTGAAGAAATGGCTTAGCTATTAGATGACGCCAAACAAAAAAAGGACAAGGGAAAAGATTTGGGGTTGTAAAGGACTCTTAGTTTGTTTCCCTTTTAGAGGCAGTTCCTTTTCGAAGCATTTGATGGCAGTAACAGAAGCTTTTCCAATGCAAAAAAAAAAAGTGATTTTCAAGCCATACAGAACATGTCTTCTCTGATTCCCCGGCTGTGAGACTTGACAGTCTGTGCCTTCCCCTTAAATAGGAAGTATTGGTTTCATCACCAGTCACAGCAGCCCATGTCTCCTTTAGATGTCAGTGCAAGTAAAAGTGTGTTACATGCTCTGTGATTTGTGACTTGTCTTCACAAAAGGCAAGTGCGCTTTGAAAGCTAATTTAGGCCCATGTGTCTTGCTGGGGCTAAACAAAAACATATTCAGAAGTTGGCCTGTGTGAAACCAACAGCTTCTGTGTCAAGCCTGGTGCCCTCTTCCCTGGCATTTTCTAAAGCTTTGGGGGTGACCTAAAAGCCTCTTTCTCTTCCAAAGCTTTGTTGCTTTTCAACCACTTTCATGGCTTTGTACTCTGACTCTTTAGAGAGCTCTACACTAGCCCTTGTAGAATCCCAGTTGTGGAGAAGGTGGGGGGAATGGAGGAGGAAAGAGAAGGTAATATAGAAATACACCTGGCCAATTAAGCTGAAGGAGTATATGCTAGTCCAGGATGACAAGCATACCAATTAATTAAGATTGAATGTGCTCCAATAAGGTCCAAAAAAGGTCCTCTTTTCCAGGTAGTATTATGGCTGACATATTTTCTTTTAAGGCTGTCTTTTACCCTGGTAGAAATTCTTTCCTTTAGAATGCTCTGAGTTGCGTACTTTCTATGTCAACAATTTTCTCTTCTAGGTTATGTGGTCCTGGGTTTTCTTTTAAAGTGTCAAGGATGGTAGGTGGTATTCTCTCCTATTAATATATGTCTCTAAGGCTGTTGAGTCCTGAGTTCCTTCTTTGCCTCTTTGTAGGTGAAACATCATTGGACCCCCTTCCACCAGTCACATGAGACTATGTACACCAAAGTCACTAGGTGATCACTGTCAAAAGACTCATGTCTCTGATCCTACCTCACATGCAGTTGGCCACACCAGTTCATATAAAGTATTTCCATGCCACTACCTCACATTTGCAGACAGGGTTATTTCTGTATTTTGTGAATGCCAATAGAAATGCAGAGCATGTATACTAGTTTTGAAACATAACATGTCCTGTATTCTAGTTAACAGTGCCTCAGGCTTAGGAACAGGTAATAAATTCAGTCTTTTTGGAATGTAACTCATAGTAAGAGTATTTGTGTATGTGTATGTGTTTACTGCAACTTCAGTAGCATCTGGTTGGACAGGTCATTTGGGCATTCAGATGAAGAGAATTTATTCAAGAATAAAAAACTGTTTTAGTGCTAGACCTCTAACTTTGATATTGTCCAGCTAAGTGCCATGGGGACTTTAGGACTTGTTAAGCCAGAGATATAAACCAAAGTGATGGTGAAGTAATTGTCCTTTTTGCTGGGGTGTATTGATCAGGCAGCTTTAAAAGTAGTATTCAAATATATGACCATTGTTACCTGTAGTGTGATACTGTTAGCCATATACCTGCATGAACGTCATGCAACTGATGTATAAATCAGAACCCAGGCTGTGTAGGTTCTTTGAGAACCTGACTTTTCATTAGCCCCAGGTTTACAGAATGATTGTCACAGCAGATCAAGTCTGAACTTTCCAAGGTACAACAGTGTATATGATTGACTTTAAACTTCCTGTTGTGTGTTATCTTGAACCTGTCATACCAGTGGGGTATGGGTGTGTGACCCCGTTAGAATGTTCACTGTCATTTGTTTAGTCCAGTGCTAAATGGCTCACTGGCTCCCTTCTGCACTTGTGTTCCGATTTGAAGATGTTGGTTGATACAGTTTTTTGGTCTAGAATTTAAAACCTTCAATCATTTATGTGTGTGAGTTTACTGTGTAATAGCTACAAATTAAAGGAAAGGTGGCGTACCTTAAAAAAAAGGTACCCTAACCTAGCCTTAATGGATGAACCTCTTTATAAAGACAGAATCTGCAGGTAGGTTAAATGTTGATGTTAAAATAAGACAAAACAGGTATCAGAGAGAATGCCTGGTTCTGACAGCACTGTGGAGTGCAGAGTCTATCTAGCATTGATGAGATGGGAGGAAAAGACTGACACCCACTTAACTCACAAAAGCATACTGACTGAACACGTTTGTTAATTCACATTGGGGGATAGATCTATCCAGGGATCTGGCTCTTCACCCCCTCCAGGGTCCCTTCTCTTTTCTCCACCTCCCATCCAACAAGAATATTCACACATGGAGCCTCATGAACTCAGGGGTTATTTCCTCCAGGCCACAAAAGAGGCCAGTGATCTCTCCTTGCCCCAAAGCAGAGCCTCCCTCTCTGGAAACTACATGCTCAGGGCCTCCAGCAGGTAGAACACAAGGAGATCTGGGTTCTAGTCCTGGCTTTGCCATTTATTAGCTGTATGGCCTTGGGCAAGTTACTTCCCCTCTGTGAGCCTCAGAGGCCTCATCTGGAAAATGGGGGTAATAATCATACCTTCCACACAGAGTGGTTATGCAGATTAACTGAGCTAACATGTGAAGTACTACCTGGTTAAGTGCCTGGCAAATTTTAAAAAATCAATCAAAATACATTAGTCAGGCTCCTTCTAATTTCAGCCCTGTTGCTACTAATTAAACTAACCAGTTCTTAGTCTTAGGCTTCCTTTTTCTTCAATCCATTCAACACCCTTCTTATTCTTGACACATTGTCTTTAGACAATCAAGTTACAATACAATAAGGTTACAATACAATTTCTGTCAGTCCACTTAGCCTACTATAACAAAATACCAAACACTGGGTGGCTTATAAAAAACAAACATTTATTTCTCATGGTCTGGAGGCTGGGAAGCCCAAGACCTGGCAGATTTGGTGTCTGATGAAAGCCTGCTTTCTAGACATCTATCTTTCACTGTATCCTCACATGGTGGAGAGCAGAGAAGCATGCTCTCTCATGACTCTTAAAATGTCACTGATCCCATTCATGAGGGTTCAATTTTCATCATCTCATCTAATCCAAATCACCTCCAAAGGTTCCATCTCCTATTATCATATTGGGGGAGGGAGAATTTCAACATATGAATTTTGGTGGGCACAAACATTCAGTTCATAACAAGTGGATTAGGCTATGGCTCTTTTATAATTAACTGAGAAACATTTGTTCATTATAGAATGTTTTTAAAATATAGAGAACCAAAAAAAGACTTCATAATTCCTCTATGCAGAGGTAAATCTACATGCATGCATATAGAATAAAAATCAGATCATACTATACACTCCTATATGTTTCTTGCTTATATATTTTGAACACCTTTCTATCTCTATATATAAATTGATCTCACTTTTAATGATCACATTGTATCTCACTATATGAGCTATTCAACCAACTCCCTATTGTTTGGTCAGGCTACAGCTTTCTACATCAAATTTCAATCTTACCTCTGTGGATTACACCCCATTTCCCTCTATTGGAATTTATCAACCTCCTTTCTGATATGATACCCTCTTTCCTGAGGTGACCTGTTCAGATGGGTAATTTCATCTACCTGGGAAGATTTTTTACCAACAGATTCTCTAA
Source organism: Leucopleurus acutus (assembly GCF_964270905.1). NCBI lineage: Eukaryota > Metazoa > Chordata > Mammalia > Artiodactyla > Delphinidae > Leucopleurus > Leucopleurus acutus. Next base: position 53,308,347 of record NC_139148.1, on the reverse strand, counting down.
GGGTAATTTGATTTCCAAATTCTCAGGGTACTTTATATGGAACATAAGCTTGAACTTGGAATTTATCCACTCTATAGTTCCATGGTAACCTACTGTGTTAGTTGCAGCCGAGGACATGGCAAGCTGGGTCCCCTTAAATCAACTATTTCCACAGCCTCCTGTCACCCAGTAAAGGTCTGGTTTCACAAGGGGAAAAGTATCAGTGGAAGGCTCTGAATGAGAAATCACTTCTGGATGAGTCTCAGTCTCCCAACTTACTATGTTTTATTATTAGCAAAATAAGAATAATCGCAATCTTGCTGGTCTCACACTGTGATTGTGGAAATCAAGGGAAGTTGTGGCTGCAAAAGCACTTTATAAGTTTGGAGGTGCTTTTCATATATAAATTGGTAAATCCCATCAAACTGAACCTAGAAGTTTCAGGTTTCCCATCAAACATAGAAGCTATCACACAGAAGCAAGGAACCAAATAATTGAGAACTGACAATGTCAATTCTTTAAGTGGAAAATGTCACTTGGGTATATGTGAGTCACAGCACATTTGAAAGTCTCCCTCATTTCTCTAGGCTTCTCTTGGGTATTTCCTGACCTCCAACTTAACAACAGAAGGCAGCCCAGGGAGGATCATTTCTCCTCCAGATTGAACAGGATTCCCTCTAACAGGAGGTGAGCCTGGCAGCATCAGCAAAGAGGATTGATCAAGACCATATTCCCCACTAATAATAATAAACTAAATGAAGGACTCTCATCTCTGCCCTTTCTCACCCAGAGACACTGCAGTAGCCAGGAGGCAACAAAAAGAGATGACCTGCCACAACAAGTGCTCATCCCAGGAAGCTCTCTCCATTTCTACAGGCAGGGAGGACCCTGTAAAAGTAAATGACCAGCCAGGGAAGCCTCTTTGTTCTTGCAGACCTGAGATTTCCATCCCCCAGTGAGAGACACTGGGCAACAGGCCTGGTGAAAGCCCTTCCACCCTCTGAGGTAGCACAAGCAGAAACCAGTGGGAGCCCTGGTGACACCAGATAAATCAGGCAGAAAAATAGCACCACAAACGTTCTAAAACCTAAACTTCCATTGGAACCACAGCTGACAGAAGTAGGCCAGAATCCACATGCTAAAATTAAGGTGACTGCCTACTAAAAAAGATTTAAATAGGACCCAGAGTCCCCTAACATACAAAACTAAAATGTTCAGGATACAATAGAAAGTCATTTTCCAGCCAGGAAAATCACAATTTGAATAAGAAAAGACAAACAGCTGACATCAACACTGAGATGAATCATATTATCTGAAAAGGATTTTATAACTCATCATAAAATACTAATAAAAAGGCAAGTAAATTATTTGAAAACAAATGAAAAATAAAAAGTCACAGCAAAGAAATAGAAGTTATTTTTTTAAAAAAAACCAAACAGAAATTATACAACAGAAAAATACAATAAATTTGTTTAACATCTTTATTGGAGTATAATTGCTTTACAATGTTGTGTTAGTTTCTGCTGTATAACAAAGTGAATCAGCTATATGTATACATAAATCCCCATATCCCTCCCTCTTGAGCATCCCTCCACCTTCTCTATCCCACCCCTCTAGGTGGTCACAAAGCACAGAGCTGATCTCCCTGTACTATGCAACTGCTTCCCACTATCTATTTTACATTTGGTAGTGTACATATCAATGCTACTCTCTCACTTCATATTAAAAAAAAGAAAGAAAAACACTTCACTGGATGGTATCCTAGTAGAATAACGATAACAGGATAAAATCTGTGAACTTAAGGACAGGTTAATAGAATTTACCCAATCTGAAAAACATAGAAAATTGACTTTTAAAATAAACAAATAAATAAATAGAGCCTCAGGGACCTGTGTAACATTTTTTGTTTGTTTGCTTATTTTATTTATTTTTGGCTGTGTTGGGATTTTGTTGCTGCACGTGGACTTTCTCTAGCTGTGGCGAGGGGGGCCTACTCTTCGTTGAGGTGTGTGGGCTTCTCATTGTGGTGGCCTCTCCTGCCATGGAGCATGGGCTCCAAGCGTGTGGGCTTCAGTAGCTGTGGTGTGTGAGCTCAGTGATTGTGGTGTGCAGGCTCAGTAGTTGTGGTGCACAGGCCCAGCTGCTCCATGGCATGTGGAATCCTCCTGGACCAGGGCTTGAACCCATGTCCCCTGCATTGGCAGGTGGATTCCCAACCACTGCGCCACCAGGGAAGCCTCTGTGTAACATTTTTTTAAGCCAGCATTCGTATCTTTGGAATTGGAGTAGGAAAGTAGAAAGAGAATGGGGCTGAAAGAGTATGTGAAGAAATAATGACTGAAAACTTCCCAAATTTGGTGAAAAGTGCAAACTTACAGATTTCAGCTGAGCAAACCCCAAACAGAATAAACCCAAAGAAATCCATGCCAGGACACATCATAATTAAACTTCTAAAAACTAAAGGCAAAACATATTGAGAGAAAAAAATCTATTGAGAACAGCCAGAGTGAAATGACACATTATCAGTAAGAGTGGACATTACTACTGGTTTTATAGAATTACTACCAATTTTATAGAATTTTCTATATATTTTTATATCTAAAATATAGAATTTAATAGGATTACTACTAATTTTATAAATTTTCCATACATTTCTATACTCTAATTATAGAATTTTATAGAAATGGATTATAATAGAGGATACCAAAAACTTGGATAACTTAGATGAAATAAACAAGGTCACACAACCTACCAAGAATGAATCATGAAGAAAGAAAAATTTGAATAGACCCATAACTACTAAGGATATTGAATCAATAATCAAAAACCTCCCAACAAAGAAAACCCAGTACAAAATGGCAATCCTGGTGGATTCTAACACTTGAAGAGGAATTAATTCAATTCTTCTTAAACGATTATGAAAAACTTGAAGAGCAGTGAACACCTACTACATTATTCTATGAGGCCAGCATTACCCTGATACAAAAGCCAGGCAAAGACACTATAAGAAAAGTACAGGCCAATATTCTTTTTTGAATATTGAAGTAAATGTCCTCAACAAAATACTAGCAAACAATTCAACAGCACATTGAAAGCACATACACTATAGCCAAGTGGGATACATTCCTGGAATACAAAAATCGTTCAACATACTAAAATCAATAAGTATAATATGTCACATTAACGTTACCAAATGCAAGTCTGTGTGCCCAATGCACAGTGAGGCCAAACAATACCAAAACATCAGAGTTTGAAGCAGAGAAAGGTTTATTGCAGGGCCATGCAAGGAGTCGGATAGCTCATGCCTTAAAAAGCCCAAACACCCGAAGGCTTTCAGCAAAGCCCTTTTAAAGGCAAGGTGAGGGAGGAGTGTAGTTAGTTGTTGCAAACTTCTTGGTGTCGGATCCTTTGTTCTTGCAGCTGTCCATGTAGGTCAAGTCACAGTCAGGTCACAATGTTCCTGTAAACCTCCAACAAGACAAATGCTATTCTCTGTTCAGGTCAGGTCATGGTCAGGCTATTTTGTATATTTCAAGATATAGGCAACATTCTCTTACAAAAGGTGCAGAGACAGCCTAAGCACAGGCAACAGAGTACAAAGCTTAAATTAAGGTTAAAGTAAAAAGAACGGCTCTAATATGGAGTCAGATATGCTCTTCCCTATTACATTAATAAAATGAAAGGGGAAAAATCACATGATCATTTCAATTCATGAAGTAAAAACATTTGAAAAAAATTCAACACTATTTTATGATTAAAAAAAAACCTCAATAAACTGGGAATAGAAGGAAACTATCTCAACACAATAAAGGTCATATATGAAAAATCCAAAGTGAACATCATACTCAATGGTGAAAACTTTTTCTCTAAAGTCAGAAACAAGACAATAGTTCCTGCTTACACCATTTCTACTCAGCATTGTACTGGAAGTTTTAGGAAGAGCTATTGGCAAGAAAAAAAATTTTATATATATATATATATATATATATATATATATATATATATATATAGGCTCCAAATTGGAAAGGAAAAATAATCTGTTGTCTATGTTTGAAGACATAAAGATATAAAATAAATGAAATTTACAATATAGTGTTAGAACTTATAAATGTACCCAGCAAGACTGCAGGATACAAAATCAACATGCAAATAATCAGTTAGATTTCTATATGCTAACAATGAATGATTTGAAAAGGAAATTAAGAAATCAATTCCATTTACAAAAGCATGTATAATAATAAAATACCTAGGAGTAAATTTAACAAAGGAGGTAAAAGAAATGTACACTGAAACTACAAAAGAATGCTGAAAGACATAAGACACAAATGGAAAGACATTCATATTCATGGATTGGAAGAATTAATTTTGTTAAATGTCAATACTACCCAAAGTAATCTACAGATTCAGTACAATCCCTATCAAAATCCAGAGACATTTTTTGTCAGAAAGAGAAAATTCCATCCAAAAATTCATATGGAATTTTAAGTATCCCCATAGAGACAAAAACATCTTGAAAAAGAAAAACAAAGCTGGAGACCTCACACTTCCTGATTTCATAAATTATAGAAAGCTACAGTTATCAAAACAATGTGGTACTTGCATAAAGATAGGCAAATGCACTAATGGAGTAGAGTGTCAAGAAGTAAACTCTCATATATATGATCAAGTGATTCTCAATAACAGTGCTAAGATCACTCAATAGAGAAAGGATGGTCTTTTCAACAGGTGGTACTGGTAAAATGATATCTACTACCAATGAATAGAATTGGAAAATATAGGGGAAAAATTTCATGATATTTGATTTAGCAGTTATTTCTTGTACATGTCATCAAAAGCAGAGACAACAAAAGGAAAGATATATAAATTGGATTTCACCAAATTTAAAAACTTTTGTCTATCAAAACACATTACTTACAGAATGGAAAGGTAAAACATAGAATAAGAGAAAATATTTGTAAAGCATATATCTGATAAGGGATTAGTACTTAAAATATATAAAGAAACACTACAACTCAACAAAAAAACCCCAAAATGAACCTGATTAAAAATGGGCAGGGCTTCCCTGGTAGCGCAGTGGTTTAGAGTCTGCCTGTCGATGCGGGGGACACGGGTTCATGCCCCGGTCCGGGAAGATCCCACATGCCGTGGAGCGGCTAGGCCCATGAGTCATGGCCACTGAGCCTGCACGTCTGGAGCCTGTGCTCCACAATGGGAGAGGCCACAACAGTGAGAGGACCACGTACCGCAAAAAAAAAAAAAAAATGGGCGAAGGACTTGAAGAGACATGACTCTAAGGAAGATATACAAATGGCAATAAGTACATGAAAATGTGTTCAATGTCACTAATCATCAGGGAAATACAAATGAAAACCACAATGAGATATCATTTCACATGTTTCAAAAGGACTATTACCAAAAAGACAAGATGGCAAAATGCTGGCAAAGATGTGGAGAAAGGGAATCCTGGTGCACAGCTAGTGGGAATGTAAATTAGTAGAGCCACTATGAAAAATGGTATGGTTACTCAAAAGATTAAAAGTAGAACTACCATATGATCCAGTAATTTCACTTTTGAGTGTGTATCCAAAGGAAATTTAATCATTGTCTCAAAGATGTATCTGCACTGCCATGTTCATAGCAGCATTATTCACAACAGCCAAGACATGGAGACAACCTAAGTGTCCACTGAAAGATAAATGGATAAAGAAAATATTTTAAATATAGATACAGATATATAATATTATGCAGCCTTTCAAAGAAAGAAATCCTGCCAGTTGTGACAACATGGATGGACGTTGAGGGCATTATGCTAAATAAAATAACTCAGACAAACAAAGACAAATACTGAATGATCTCATTTAAATGTGAAATCTAAAAACATCAAACTCATAGAAACAGTAGAATGGTGGTTGTCAGGGTTTGAGGGATGGGGCAAATTGGGAGACATTGGTCAAAGTGTGCAAACTTGCAATTACAAGATGAATAAGTTCAGGGGATTTAAGGTACAGCATGTTAAATACAGTTAACAATATTATATTCTATACTTGAAAGTTTCTATGAGAATAGAGTTTTAATGTTCTCACCATAACAACAAATGATAATTATGTGAGGTAAAAGATGTTTTAACTAACCTTATTTTGGTAGATATTCTACAATATATATGTGTATCAAATCATCACATTGTATACTTTAACTTACATAATGTTGTATGTCAATTATATCACAATAAAGCTGGAAAAATAAATAAAAGAATAGAAATTAAACAAAGTTTATTCTCAGACCACAATAGAATTACAGTAGAAACTGATAATCAAAATATAGCTGGAAAAGCCCAGTATGCTAGGAGATTGAACAACACACTTCTAAATAACACATGGGTCAAGGAAGAAGCCTCAAGAGAAATTTTTTAATGTTTTTAACTAAGTGAAAATTAAAATACAACTTATCAAAATTCATGGGATGCAGTGAAAGTAATGCATTGAGAGAAACTTATAGCATTGAATAGAAAACAAGAAAGATCTAGAACAAATGATTCCACATTAGGAAACTAGGGAAAATGAGCAAATTAAACCAAAGAGAGGAGAAGAAAAAAAATTAAAATTAGAGCAGACATTGAGGAAAATCAAAAAATCAAATAAGACAGAAATTCAATAAAGAAAATCAACAAAACCAAAAGCTGGTGCTCTGCAAAGATTACTAAAATTGCTAAGCCTCTAGCCAAGTTAATTATGCAAAGAAGAGAGAAGATGCAAATTATTAATTGGACAATAAAAGGATAGTAAGAGAATATTATGAATAATTGTATGCCCAGAAATTTGATAACCCAGATGAAACAGACCAATCCCTTGAAAGACAAAATCAACAAAAATTCACACAAGAAGAAATAGACAATCTGAATAGGCATATATCTATTTCAACATTTAATCAAGAAATAATAATGAGGGCTTCCCTGGTGGTGCAGTGGTTGAGAGTCCGCCTGCTGATGCAGGGGATGTGGGTTCGTGCCCCGGTCCGGGAGGATCCCACATGCCGTGGAGCAGCTGGGCCTGTGAGCCATGGCCACTGAGCCTGCGCATCTGGAGCCTGTGCTCCGCAACGGGAGAGGCCACGACAGTGCAAGGCCCACGTATAGAAAAAAAAAAAAAGAAATAATAATGAAACAGAATAGAGAGCCCAGAAATAAACCCACACTTACATGCTCAATTAATCTACAACAAAGGAGGCAATGGGGAAAAGACAGTCTCTTCAATGAATGGTGTTGAGAAAACTAGACAGCTACATGCAAAAGAATGAAACAGGACCACTTCATTACACCACATACAGAAATAAACTTAAAATGGATTAAAGACTTAAATGTAAAACCTGAAACCATAAAACTCCTACAAGAAAACATAGGCAGTATGCTCTCTGACATTGGTTTTAGCAATATTTTTGGGGACATGTCTTCTCAGGCAATGGCAACAAAAGAAAAAGTAAACAAATGACAGTACAAACAAAAACACTTTTGCAGTGAGGAAAACTGTCAACAAAACAAAAAGGTGACCTACTGAATTGGAGAAGATATTTGCAAACAATATATCCAATAAGGGGTTGATATCCAAGATATATAAAAAATTCCATATCGAAACACCAACAACTCTATTAAAAAATAAGCAGTGGTGCTGAATAGATTTTTTTTCCCAAGCAAGACATACAGATAGCCAACAGGCACATGAAAATATATTCAGTATCACTAATCATCAGGGGAATGCAAATTGAAACCACAATGAAATACCACCTCACACCTGTCAGAATGGCTATTATCAATAAGACAAGAAACAAGTGTTGGAGAGCATGTGGAGAAAAGGGAACCCTCATACACTGTTGGTGGGGATGTAAATTGGTACAGCCACTATGAAAAACAGTATGGAGATTCCTCAAAAAACTAAAAATAGAACTACTATGTAATCCACAATTCTACTTCTGAGTACTTATCCAAAGAAATAAAAATACACTAATTCAAATAGATATATGTACCCCTATATTAATTGCAGTACTATTTACGATAGCTAAGATATGGAAGCCACTTAAGTGTCCATCGATAGACAAATAGATAAAGAAGAGGTGGGATATATAAATAATGGAATATTATTCATCCATAAAAAAGAATGAAATATTGCAATTTATGACAATATGGGTGGAGTAAAATAAGCCAGAGAAAGATGAATATTGTATGATTTCACTTATATGTTTTGGAATCTATAAAACAAAACAAATGAACAAACAAACAAACTAAAACAGAAACAGACTCATAGGTATGAAGAATAAATTGGTGGTTGCCAGAGGGGAGGGTTGTTGGGTGATGGGTGAATGGATGAAGGGGATTAAGGGGTACAAACTTCCAGCTATAAAAGAAATGTCATGGGGATGTAAAGTACAGTATAGGGAATATAGTTAATAATATTGTAATAACCCTGTCTGGTGACAGATGGTAACTAGACCTATCATGTTGATGAATCACTATCTTGTATACCTGAGACTCATATGATATTGTATGTCAATTATAATTTCTAAAAAAATTAATAACCTTCCAAATCAGAAATCACCAGTCTCAGATGGAGACTGGTGGATTCTACCAAACACTTAAGTGAAAACAATTATACCAATTACCTATAATTTCTTCCAGAAATTGAAGCAGAGGGAGTACTTCTTAACTCACTCTATGAGGCCAGCACTATCCTAATACCAAAGCCAGGCAAAGACTTCATAAGAAAAGTACAGACCAATATCTATCATGAACATAGATGCAAAACCCCTTAATAAAATATTAGCAAATAAAATCAATGTATAAAAAGAATAATACAACATGAACAAGTGGAATGATGACAAGGTTGGTTCAACATTTGAAAATCAATTAATGCAATACATCATAGCAACATACTGAAAAAGAAAAATCACATCATCATATCAATAGATGCAGAAAAAGCCTTTGCAATATCAAACACTCATTTATGGCAAAAACTCATTAAAACATGAGTAGAGGGGAACGTCCTCAAATTGATAAACAATATCTGTGAAAAACCTGCAGCTAAGATCATATGTAATGGTAAGAACTTCAAAGCATTCCCACGAAGATTGGCAAGAAGCAAGTATATCTCTTCTCACCACTCCTTTTCTACATCATACTGGAAGTCCTAGATAATGTAATAAGACAATAAAAGAAGATAAAATGTATAAAATTTGGAAGGGAGATATAAAACTGTCTTTGTACTAGATGACATTACTGCATGTAGAAAATCCAAAAGAATGGACAGAACAACTCCTGGAACTAATAAGCAATTATAGCAAGCTTGCAGGACACAAGATTAATATACAAAAGCCAATCATTTGCCTATATACCAGCAATGAATAAGAATAATTTTGAAATCCAAAACACAATACCATTTATATTAGCACCCAAAAATGAAATACATAAGGATAGACTTAACAAAATATGTACAAGATCTACATGAGGAAAACTACAAAACTCTGATGAATGAAATCAATCAAGAATGAAATAAATGGAGAGAAAGTTCTTGTTAATGGATAGAAGACACAATATTGTCAAGATGTCAGTTCTTTCCAACTTGATATATAGATTCAATGCAATCTCAATCAAAATCTCAGGAAGTTATTTTGTGAATATCAACAAACTGATTTAAAAGTTATTATAAATTTCATATAGAGGGGCAAAAGACCCATAATAAGCAACACAATATTGAAGGAGAAGAACAATGGAGAGCAGACACTACTCGACTTCAAGACTTACTATAAATCTACAGTAACCAAGACAGTGTGTTATTGGCAAAGAATAGACAAATAGATCAATGGAAAGCTCAGAAATAGACCCACATAAATATAGTCAACTGATCTTCGAAAAAGTAGCAAAGGCAATACTATGGAGCAAAGATAGTCTTTTCAACAAATGGTGCTGGAACAACTGGACATCCACATGCAAAAAAAAAATGAGTCTAGACACAGACTTTACACTTTCACAAAAATTAACTAAATATGCATCACAGACCTACGTGTAAAATGGAAAACTATAAAACTCCTAGAAGATAACCTAGAAGAAAACCTAGATGACCTCGGGTATGGCAATGACTTTTTAGGTACAACACCAAAGGCATGATCCATGAAAGAAATTATTGACAAGCAAGACTTAGTTAAATTTTTTTAAGTCTGCTCAGCAAAAGACACTTTTAAGAGAATGAAAAGCCAAAGACTGGGAGAAAATATTCACAAAAGACACATCTGATGAAGGACTTCTATACAAATTACACAAAGAACTCTTAAAACTTAACAATAAGGAAACAAACAACCCAATTAAAAAATGGGACAAAGGTCATAACAGACACCTCACCAAAAAGATATACAGAGGGCAAATATTCATATGAAAAGATGCTTACATCATATTCATCAGGGAAATGCAAAATAAAAAAAAATGAGATACTACTACACACCTATTAGAAGTGCCAAAGTCCTGAACACTAAGACCAAATGCTGTGAAGGATCTGGAATAATAGGAGCCCTTGTTCATTGCTGGTGGGAATGCAAAATGGTACAGCCACTTTGGAAGACAGTTTGGCAGTTTCTTACAAAGCTAAACATAATTTTACCATACATTCCAGAAACTGCACTCCTTGGAATTTACCCAAAGGAATTGAAAACTTATATCCACACAAAAACTCACATACAAATGTTTCTAGCAGCGTTATAATTGCCAAAACTTGAAAGCCACCAAAATGTCTTTCAGTAGGTGAATTCACAAATAAATTGTGGAACATCCAAACAATGGAAAGTAATCCACAACTGAAAATAAATGAGATATTAAGTGATAAAAAGACATGGAAGAACTGTAAAAGTAAAACAAGAGAACCCTCAATTAAATAGTTGGGAGACAAGAAGGGGGAGCTCTCATGCCCTGTGAGGATAGCAGAGCCCAATAGGAAGAAGAGGACTTTTTTCCTGGCAAGGACTCTGCCAATGAAAAGTGATGAATTCTGTTTACTATAGCCTTCCGAACTTCCTTTTCCCCTCTATAAAAGTGTTCTGAAACCAACTTGATTAGACGGTTGGAACTTTCAGGCCGACACCCTGATTACCCAGAAGGAGGAGAAAGGTTCTGGAGGTTGAATTAATCACCAATGACTAAGGATTTAATCAACCATGGCTGTGTAGTGAAACCACCATTAAAATCCAAAAGGAGGGGTTTCAGAGAGCTTCCAGGTTGGTGAAGCAGAATGCCTCCATGTGCCACTGTGCTGGGCTCTAAACTCCAAGAGGATTGAAGTTTCTTTGTTCTCAACCTCAGCCTATGAATCTCTTCATCTGGCTGTTTGTTGTGTGGTTAAATATCCTCAATAATAAGCCACTCATCTATGGTGTGGCTGACAGGGTCTTGGCACTCCACCTTTATGTCAGGCCTGAATCTTTGAGGTGGGAGAGCCAAATTCAGGACATTGGACCACCAGAGACCTCCAGGCCCCATGTAATATCAATCAGCAAGAGCTCTCCCAGAGATATCTGCCTCAACACTAAGACCCAGCTCCACCCAATGACCAGCAAGTTCCAGTGCTGGATGCCCCATGCCAAACAACTAGTAAGACAGGAACACAACCCCACACATCAGCAGAGAGGCTGAACAAAATCATAGTAAGTTCACAGACACCCTAAAACACACCACCAGATACAGTCCTACCCACCAGAAAGACAAGATCCAGCACCACCCACCAGTACACAGGCACCAGTCCCCTCCACCAGAAAGCCTGTACAACCCATGAAACCAACCTTACCCACTGAGGTCAGACACCAAAAAGAACGGGAACTATGAACCTGTAGCCTGCAAAAAGGAGGCACCAAACACAGTAAGTTAAGCAAAATGAGAAGACACAGAAATACACAGCAGATGAAGGAGCAAGGTAAAAACCCACCAAACAAAACAAATGAAGAGGAAATAGGCAGTCTACCTGAAAAAGAATTCAGAGTAATGATAGTAAAGATGATCCAAAATCTTGGAAATAGAATGGAGAAAATACAAGAAACGTTCAACAAGGACATAGAAGAACTAAAGAGCAAACAAACGATGAACAACAAAATAAATGAAATTAAAAATAATCTAGAAAGAATCAATAGCAGAATAACTGAGGCAAAAAAACAGATAAGTGACCTGGAAAATAAAATAGTGGAAATAATTACCACAGAACAGAATAAAGAAAAAAGACTAAAAAGAATTGAGGACAGTCTCAGAGACATTTAGGACAACATTAAATGCACCAACGTTCGAATTATAGGGGTCCCAGAAGAAGAAGAAAAAAAAAGGGACAGAAAATATTTGGAGAGATTATAGTTGAAGGCTTCCCTAATATGGGAAAGGAAATAGTTAATCAAGTCCAGGAAGCAGAGAGAGTCCCATACAGGATAAATCCAAGGAGAAACATGACAAGGCACATATTAATCAAACTATCAAAAATTAAATACAAAGAAAAAATATAAAGAAGCAGCAAGGGAAAAACAACAAATAACATACAGGGGGATCCCCATAAGGTTAACAGCTGAACTTTCAGCAGAAACTGTGTAAGCCAGAAGGGAGTGTCAGGACATATTTAAAGTGATGAAAGGGAAAAACCTACAAACAAGATTACTCTACTCAGCAAGGATCTCATTCAGATTCGACAGAGAAATTAAAACCTTTATAGACAAGCAAAAGTTAAGAGAATTTAGCACCACCAAACCAGCTTTACAACAAATGATAAAAGAACTTATCCAGGCAGGAAACACAAGAAAAGGAAAAGGTCTAAAAAAACAAAACAAAACCAAATAAGAAAATGGTAATAGGAACATACATATCAATAATTACCTTAAATGTAAATGGATTAAATGCTCCAACTAAAAGATGTAGACTGGCTGAATGGACACAAAAACAAGATGCATGTATATGCTGTCCACAAGAGACCCACATCAGACCTAAGGACATACAGACTGAAAGTGCGGGGATGGAAAAATATATTCCATGCAAATGGAAATCAAAAGAAAGCTGCAGTAGCAAATAAGCAGACAAAATAGAGTTTAAAATAAAGACTGTTACAAGAGACAAAGTAGGACACTACATAATGATTAAGGGATCAATCCAAGAAGAAGATATATCATAGTAAATATTTATGCACCCAACATAGGAGCACCTCAATACGTAAGGCAAATGCTAACAGCCATAAAAGGGGAAATTGACAGTAACACAATCATAGTACAGGACTTTAACGCCCCACTTTTCCCAATAGACAGATCACTCAAAATGAAAACAAATAAGGAATCACAAGCTTTAAGTGACACATTAAACAAGATGTACTTAATTGATGTTTATAGGGCATTCCATCCAAAAACAACAGAATACACATTTTTCTCAAGTGCTAATGGAACATTCTCCAGGATAGATCATATCTTGGGTCACAAATCAAGCCTTGGTAAATTTAAGAAAATTGAAATCCTATCAAGTATATTTTCTGAACACAATGCTGTGAGACTAGATTTCAATGACAGGAAAAAAACCTGTAAAAAATACAAACACATGGAGGCTAAACAATACACTACCAAATAACCAAGAGATCACTGAAGCTATCAAAGAAGAAATCAAAAAATAGCTAGAAACAAATGGCAATGAAAACACGATGACACAAAACCTATGGGATGCAGTAAAAGCACCTCTAAGAGGAAAGTTTATAACAACACAATCCCACCTAAAGAAACAAGAAACATCTCAAATAAACAACCTAACCTTACACGTAAAGCAATCAGAGAAAGAAGAACAAACAAAACCCAAAGTTAGCTAAGGAAAGAAATCATAAAGATCAGATCAGAAATAAATGAAAAAGAAATGAATGAAACAATAGCAAAGAACAATACAACTAAAAGCTGGTTTTTGAGAAGATAAACAAAATTGATAAACCACTAGACAGGATCATCAAGAAAAAAAGGGAGAAGACTCAAATCAACAGAATTAGAAATGAAAAAGGAGAAGTAACAATTGACACCGCATAAATACAAAGAAACATGAGGGATTACTACAAGCAACTATATGCCAATAAAATGGAAAAACTGGAAGAAATGGACAAATTCTTAGAAAAGCACAACCTTCTGAGACTGAACCAGGAAGAAATAGAAATATAAACAGACCAATCTCAGGCACTGAAACTGAAACTGTGATTAAAACACTTTTCAACAAACAAAAGCCCAGGACCAGATGGGTTCACAGGCAAAGTCTTTCAAACATTTAGAGAAGAGCTAACACCTATCCTTTTCAAATTCTTCCATAATATAGAAGAGGGAGGAACACTCCCAAACTCATTCTACAAGGTCACGATCACCCTGATACCAAAACCAGACAAAGATGTCACAAAGAAAGAAAAATACAAGCCAATATCACTGATGAACATAGATGCAAAACACCTCAACAAAATACTAACAAACAGAATCCAACAGCATATTAGAAGGATCATACAGCATGATCAAGTGGGGTTTATCCCAGGAATGCAAGGATTCTTCAATATACGCAAATCAATCCATGTGATACAACATATTAACAAATTAAAGGATAAAAACCATATGATCATCTCAATACATGCAGAAAAAGCTTTCGACAAAATTCAACACCCATTTATGATAAAAACCGTGCAGAAAGTAGGCACAGAGGGAATTTACCTCAACATAATAAGGGCCATATATAACAAACCCACAGCCAACATCATTCTCAAAGGTGAAAAACTGAAACCATTTCCACTAAGATGAGGAAGAAGACAAGGTTGCCCACGCTCACCACTATTATTCAACATAGTTTTGGAACTTTTAGTCACAGTGATCAGGGAAGAAAAAGAAATAAAAGGAATCCAAACCAGAAAAGAAGTAAAGCTGTCACTGTTTGCAGATGACACGATACTATACATAGAGAATCCTAAAGACGCTACCAGAAAGCTACTAGAGCTAATCAACGAATTTGGTAAAGTAGCAGGATACAAAATTAATGTACAGAAAGCTCTTGCATTCCTATACACTAATGATGAAAAATCTGAAAGAGAAATTAAGGAAACCCTCAAATTTACCTTTGCAACAAAAAGAATAGAATACCTACCCTAGGAGACAAAAGACCTGTACATAGAAAACTATAAGACACTGATGAAAGAAATTAAAGGTGATAAAAAGAGATGGAGAGATATACCATGTTCTTGGATTGGAATAATCAACATTGTGAAAATGACTATAATACCCAAAGTAATGTACAATTTCAATGCAATCCCTATCAAACTACCAGTGGCGTTTTTCACAAAACTAGAATAAAAAATTTCACAATTTGTATGGAAACACAAAAGACCCTGAAGAGCCAAAGCAATCTTGAAAAAGAAAAATGCAGCTGGAGGAATCAGGCTCCCCCAATTCAGACTACTACAAGGCTACAGTAATCAAGTCAGCATGGTACTGGGGGAGACCTTCAAGATGGCAGAAGAGTAAGATGTGGAGATCACCTTCCTCCCCACAAATACATCAGAAATACATCTCCCTATGGAACAACTCCTACAGAACACCTACTGAACACTGGCAGAAGACCTCAGATTTCCCCAAAGAGAAGAAACTCCCCACATATCTGGGTAGTGCAAAAGAAAAAAGAAAACAACAGATACAAAAATATAAGGATGGGGAGGTTCTCTGGTGGCACAGTGGTTGAGAGTCCACCTGCCGATGCAGGGGACATGGGTTCGTGCCCTGGTCCGGGAAGATCCCACATGCTGAAGAGTGGCTGGGCCCATGAGCCTGTGCGTCTGGAGAATTGCTGCATGGCAAGAGAGTCCACAACAGTGAGAGGCCCGCATACCACACACACACAAAAAAAGAAGGATGGGACCTGCCCCTCTGGGAGGGAGCTGTGAAGGAGGAAGTTTCCAGACACTAGGAAGCCCCTTCACTGGTGGAGATTGGGGCATGTGGCGGAAGGGAAGCTTCAGAGCCACGGAGAAGAGTGCAGCAACAGGGGTGCAGAGGGCAAAGCTGAGAGATTCTAGCACAGCGGGTCAGTGCTGGCCAACACTCACCAGCCCGAGTGGCTTGTCTGCTCACCCGCCAACCAGGACTTGTGGGGGCTGGGAGCTGAGGCTCAGGCTTCAGAGTTCAGAACCCAGGGAGCAGACTGGGGTTGGCTGTGTGCACACAGCCAGAAGGGGGCTACTGCGACACAGCTAGCCATCAAGGAGTCCAGGAAAGAGTTTGGACCTGCCTAACAGGCAAGAGACCATTGTTTTGGGGTGGTCAAGAGAAGGGATTCGGAGCATTGCATAAACAAGCTCCAGAGATGGGCGCAAGCTGCGGCAATCAGCGCAGACACAAGAGAGGGGCATGAAACGCTAAGGCTGCTACTGCAGCCACCCAGAAGCCTGTGTACAAGCACAGGTCACTATCCACACCTCCTCTCCAGGGATCCTGTGCAGCCCTCCATTGCCAGGGTCCCATGATCCAGGGATAACTTCCCCGGAAAAACACACAGCATGTCTCAGGTTGTTGCAACATCACGCCGGCCTCTGCCGCTGCAAGTTCACCCCACCACCTGTACCTAACCCTCCGCCAGGCCTGAGTGAGCCAGAGCCCCCTAATCAGTTGCTCCTTTAACCACATCCTGTCTTAGTGAAGAACAGATGTCCACAGGTGACCTACATGTGGAAGCAAAGCCAAATCCAAAGCTGAACCCCAGGAGCTATGCAAACAAAGAAGAGAAAGGGAAATCTCTCAACAGCCTCAGGAGCAGTGGATTAAATCTCCACAATCAACTTGCTGTACCCTGCATCTGTGGAATACCTGAATAGACAAGGAATCATACCAAAATTGAGGCGGTGGACTTTGGGAGAAACAATATATATATTTTTTACTTTTGCTCTTTTTGTCAGTGAGCATGTTTATGCTTCGTTGTGTGTTTCTGTCTGTATAGCATTGCTTTTACCATTTGTCCTAGGGTCTCTCTGTCCATTTTATTTGTTTTGGGTGTTTTTAGTATACTTTTTAGTGCTCATTATCATTGGTGGATTTGTTTTTTGGTTTGGTTGCTCTCTTTCTTTCATTCGTTCTTTTATTCTTCTCTAAATTACTGTTTAATTGTTTTAATAATTATTTTTTATTTTAATAACTTTATTTTATTTATTTTTCTTTCTTTCTTTTTTTTCTCCCTTTTCCTCTGAACCATGTGGCTGACAGGGTCTTGGTGCTCTGGCCAGGTGTCATGCCTGTACCTTGGAGGTGGGAGACCCAAGTTCAGAACATTGGTCCACGAGAGACCTCCTGGCTCCAGGTAGTATCAAATGGTGAAACTTCTCCCAGAGATCTCCATCTCAATGTTAAGAACCAGATCCACTCAACGACCAGCAAGCAACAGCGCTGGACACCCTATGCCAAATAACTAGCAAGACAGGAACACAACACCACCATTAGCAGAGAGGCTGCCTAAAATCATAATAAGGTCACAGACACCCCAAAACACACCACTGGATGTGGTTCTGCCCACCAGAAAGAAAAGAACCAGCCTCATCCAACAGAACACAGGAACTAGTCCCCTCCACAAGGAAGCCTACACAACACCCTGAAACAAAATTTGCCATGGGGGACAGACACCAAAAACAACGGGAACTAGGAACCTGCAGCCTGTGAAAAGTGGACCCCAAAAACAGTAAGTTAAACAAAATGAGAAGACAGGTAAACAAACAGCAGATGAAACAGCAAGGTAAAAACCCACCAAACAAAACAAATGAAGAGGAAATAGGCAGTCTACTGAAAAAGAATTCAGAATAATGATAGTAAAGATGATCCAAGATCTTGGAAATAGAATGGAGAAAATACAAGAAACATTTAACAAGGACATAGAAGAACTAAAGAGCAAACAAACAGTGATGAACAACACAATAAATAAAATTAAAAATTCTCTAGAAGGAATCAATAACAGAATAACTGAGGCAAAAGAACAGATAAGTGACATGGAAGATAAAATAGTGGAAATAATTACCACAGAGCAGAATAAAGAAAAAAGAATGAAAATAATTGAGGACAGTCTCAGAGGCTTCTGGGACAATATAAAATGCACCAACATTCGAATTATAGGGGTCCCAGAAGAAGAAGAGAAAAAGAAAGGGACTGAGAAAATTTTTGAAGAGATTATAGTTGAAACCTTCCCTAATATGGGAAAGGAAACAGTTAATCAAGTCCAAAAAATGCAGAGAGTCCGATACAGGATAAACCCAAGGAGAAATACACCAAGACACATATTAACCTAACTATCAAAAATTAAATACAAAGAAAAAATGTTAAAGGTGGCAAGGGAAAAACAACAAATAACATACAAGGGAATCTCCATAAGGTAAACAGCTGATCTTTCAGCAGAAACTCTGCAGGCCAGAAGGGAGTGGGAGGACATATGTAAAGTGATGAAAGGGAGGAAACTACAACCAAGATTACTCTATCCAGCAAAGATCTCATTCAGATTTGATGGAGAAATTAAAACCTTTACAGACAAGCAAAAGCTAAGCTAACACCAAACCAGCTTTACAACAAAGGCTGAAGGAACTTTTTAGGCAGGAAACACAAGAGAGGAAAAGACCTACAATAAACCCAAAACATTTAAGAAAATGGTAATAGGAATATACATATTGATAATTACCTTAAATGTAAATGGATTAAATGCTCCAACTCAAAGACATTGACTGACTGAATGGATACAAAAACAAGACCTGTATATATGCTATCTACATGAGACCACTTCAGACCTAGGGACACATAGAAACTGAAAGCAAGAGGATGGAAAAAACATTCCATGCACATGGAAATCAAATAAAAGCTGGAGTAGTAATTCTCTTGTCAGACAAACTAGATTTTAAAATAAAGACTATTACAAGAGACAAAGAAGGACACTACATAATGATCAAGGGATCAATCCAAGAAGAAGATATAATAATAGTAAAATTTATGCACCCAACATAAGAGCACCTCAATACATAAGGCAAATGCTAACAGCCATATAGAAGGGGAAATCAACAGTAACACAGTCATAACAGGGGACTTTAACACCCCACTTTCACAAATGGACAGATAATCCCAAATGAAAATACATAAGGAAACAGAGTTTTAAATGATACATTAAAAATGATGGGCTTAATTGATATGTATAGGACATTCCATCCAAAAACAGCAAAATACACTCTCTTCTCAAGTGGTCATGGAACTTTCCCCAAGATAGATCATACCATGGGTCAGAAATCAAGCCTTAGTAAATTTAAGAAAATTGAAATCTCATCAAGTATCTTTTATGACCACAATGTTATGAGACTAGATATCAATTACAGGAAAAAATCTGTAAAGACTACAAACACATGGAGGCTAAACACTACCCTACTTAATAACCAAGAGATCACTGAAGAAATCCAAGAGGAAATCAAAAAATACCTGGAAACAAATAACAATGAAAACACGATGATCCAAAACATATGGGATGCAGCAAAAGCAGTTCTAAGAGGGAAGTTTATAGCAATAAAATCCGACATCAAGAAACAAGAAACATCTCAAATACAGAACCTAAACTTGCACCTAAACCAATTAGAGAAAGAAGAACAAAAAACCACAAAGTTAGCAGAAGGAAAGAAATCATAAAGATCAGATCAGAAATAAATGAAAAAAAAAAAGAAGGAAACAATACCAATGATCAGTAAAAGTAAAAGCTGTTTCTCTGAGGAGACAAACAAAATTGATAAAAACATTAGCCAGAATCATGAAGAAAAAAAGGAAGAGAGCTCAAATCAATAGAATTAGAAATGTAAAAGGAGAAGTAACAACTGACTGCAGCAATACAAAGGATCATGAGAGATTACTAAAAGCAACTATATGCCAATAAACTTGACAACCTGGAAGAAATGGACAAATTCTTAGAAATGCACAACCTTCTGAGACTGAACCAGGAAGAAATAGAAAACATAAACAGACCAATCACAAGCACTGAAATTGAGGCTGTGATTAAAAATCTTCCTGCAAACAAAAGCCCGGGACCATATGGCTTCACAGGCGAATTCTATCAAATATTTAGAAGAGCTAACACCTATCCTTCTTAAACACTTCGATAACATAGAAGAGGGAGGAACACTCCCAAATTCATTCTATGTGGTCAGCATCACCCTGATACCAAAACCAGACAAAGATGTCACAAAGAATGAAAACTACAGGCCAATATCACTGATGAACATAGATGCAAATGTCCTCAGCCAAATACTAGCGAACAGAATCCAAAAGCACATTAGAAGGGTCAAACACCATGATCAAGAGGGGTTTATCCCAGGAATGCAAGGACTCAGTATACGCAAATCAATCCATGTGATACATCATATTAACAACTTGAAGGATAAATACCATATGATCATCTCAATAGATGCAGAAAAAGCTTTCAACAAAATTCAACACCCATTTATGATAAAAACCCTCCAGAAAGTAGGCACAGAGGGAACTTACCTCAACATAATAAAGGCCATATATATCAAACCCACAGCCAACATCGTTCTCAATGGTGAAAAATTGAAACCATTTCCACTAAGATCAGGAACAAGACAAGGTTGCCCATTCTCACCACTATTATTCAACATAGTTTTGGAAGTTTTAGCCACAGCAATCAGGGAAGAAAAAGAAATAAAAGGAATCCAAATCAGAAAAGAAGAAGTAAACCTGTCACTGTTTGCAGATGTTATGATACTATACAAAGAGAATCCTAAATATGTTACCAGAAAACTACTAGAGCTAATCAATGAATTTGGTAAAGTAGCATGATACAAAATTAAGGCACAGGGGGCTTCCCTGGCAGCCCAGTGGTTGAGAGTCCGCCTGCCGATGCAGGGGACACGGGGTCGTGCCCTGGTCCAGGAAGATCCCACATGCCATGGAGCAGCTGGGCCCATGAGCCATGGCTGCTGAGCCTGCACGTCTGGAGCCTGTGCTCCACAATGGGAGAGGCCACAACAGAGAGAGGCCCACGTACCACAAAAAATAAGAATTAATTCACAGAAATCTCTTGCATTCCTATAAACTAATGAAAAATCTGAAAGAGAAATTAAGGAAACACTCCCATTTACCTTTGCAAAAAAAGAATAAAATACCTAGGAATAAACCTACCCTAGGAGAAAAAAGACCTGTATATAGAAAACTATAAGACACTGATGAAAGAAATTAGAGATGATACAAGGAGATGGAGAGATATACCATGTTCTTGGATTGGATTAATCAACATTGTGGAAATGACTATACTACCCAAAGTAATCTACAGTTTCAATGAAATTCCTATTAATGTAACAATGGCATTTTTCACGGAACTAAAACCAAAAATTTCACAATTTGTGTGGAAACACAGAAGACCCCAAATAGCCAAAGCAATCTCTTTTTTTTTTTTTTTTGCAGTACGTGGGCTTCTCACTGTTGTGGCCTCTCCTGTTGCAGAGCACAAGCTCCGATGCACAGACTCAGCGGCCATGGCTCATGGGCCAGCCGCTCCGTGGCATGTGGGATCTTCCCAGACTGGGACACAAACCCATGTCCCCTGCATCAGCAGGCGGACTCTCAGCCACTGTGCCACCAGGGAAGCCCCAAAGCAATCTTGAGAAAGAAAAATGTAACTGGATGAATCAGGCTCCCTGGCTTCAGACTATACTAAAAAGCTACAGCAATCAAGCCAGTATGGTACTGGCACAAAATCAGAAATATAGATCAATGGAAAAGGATAGAAAGCCCAGAGATAAACCCGCACATATATAGTCACCTTATTTTTGATAAAGGAGGCAAGAATATGCAATGGAGAATAGACAGCCTCCCCAATAAGTGGTGCTGGGAAAACTGGACAGCTACATGTAAAAGTATGATATTAGAACACTCCCTAACACCATACACAAAAATAAACTCAATATGGATTAAAGACCTAAATCTAAAGCCACACACTATAAAACTCTTTTTAGAGGAAATCATAGGCAGAACATTCTATGACATAAATCACAGCAAAATCCTTTGTGACCCACCTCCTAGAGAAATTGTAATAAAACAAAAATAAACAAATGGGACTTAATGAAAATTAAAAGCTTTTGCACAGCAAAGGAAACCATAAACAAGACGAAAAGATAACTCTCAGAATGGGAGAAAATATTTTCAAATGAAGCAACTGACAAAGGATTAATCTCCAAAACTTACAAGCAGCTCACGCAGCTCAATATCAAAAAAAGAAACATCCCAATGAAAAAATGGGCAGAAGACCTAAATAGACATTTCTCCAAAGAAGATATACAGATTGCCAACAAACATATGAAAGAATGCTCAATATCACTAATCATTAGAGAAATGCCAATCGAAAGTAAAATGAGGTATCACCTCACAGGAGTCAGAATGGCCTTCATCAAAAATCTACAAACAATAAATGCTGGAGAGGGTGTGGAGAAAAGGGAACCCTAGTGCACTGTTGGTGGGAATGTAAATCAATACAGCCACTATGGAGAATAGTATGGAGGTTCCTTAGAAAACTAAAAATAGAACTACCATATGACCCAGCAATCTCACTACTGGGCATATACCCTGAGAAAACCATAATTCAAAAAGAGACATGTACCACAATGTTCATTGCAGCACTATTTACAACAGCCAGGACATGGAAGCAGCCTAGTTGTCCATCGACAGATGAATGGATAAAGAAGATGTGGCACATATATACAATGGAATATTACTCAGCCATAAAAAGAAACAAAATTGAATTGTTTGTAGTGAGGTGGATGGACCTAGAGTCTGTCATACATAGTGAATTAAGTCAAAAAGAGAAAAACAAATACCATGTGCTAACACATATATATGGAGTCTAAAAAAAAAATTGTTCTGATGAACCTAGGGGCAGGACAGGAATAAAT
This sequence comes from Leucopleurus acutus, assembly GCF_964270905.1. Lineage (NCBI taxonomy): Eukaryota > Metazoa > Chordata > Mammalia > Artiodactyla > Delphinidae > Leucopleurus > Leucopleurus acutus. The sequence goes on along the minus strand of NC_139148.1, from coordinate 53,285,416 downwards.
TCGCAGATGTAGAGAATTGTCTTGAGGACATGGGGACAGGGATTGATAAGCTGGAATGAAGTGAGAGAGTAGCATTGACATATATACACTGCCAAATGTAAAATAGATAGCTAGTGGGAAGCAGCTACATAGCACAGGGAGATCAGCTCGGTGCTTTGTGACCACCTAGAGGGGTGGGATAGGGAGGGTGGGAGGGAGATGCAAGAGGGAGGGGATATGGGGATATATGTATACATATATCTGATTCACTTTGTTATACAGCAGAAACAAATACAACATTGTAAAGCAATTATACTCCAATAAAGGTGTTTTTTTAAAAAAGTGTGCTTCTTTCCTTGCTGTGGGGGGACTTGCACATGTCTCACCATGATTACAGACCCCAAATTACAATTCTCTGCTGATGTTGAAGAAAGCCATTTTGGCTGGAGAAATATTTGGTAGTCTATTTGTTTTAGGTCAACATAAACTTAAATGCATATTACTAAGTGCAAGAAGCCATTCTGAAAAGGCTACATATTGTATGACTCTAACTATATGACATTCTTGAAAAGGCAAAACTTTGGAGACAATAAAAAGTCAGTGTTGCCTGAGCTTGGATGGGGATGGGATGAATAGGTGGAGCACAGAGTAATTATTAGGCAATGAAAATATTCTGTATGATACTGTAATGATGGATACATATCATTACACATTTGTCCAAACCCATAGAATGTACAACACCGAGCAGCATGAACCCTAATGCAAACTATGGACTTAGCGTGATTACAATGTGTTGATGTAGGTTCATGAATTGTTAATAGCCCACTCTGGTGGGGGATGTTGATAAAGGAGAAGGCTATTTGTGCATAGGGGTGGGGCATATGGGAAATCTATTTGCCTCCTCTCAATTTTGCTGTGAACATAAAACAATACATAAAACAGAACATAAAACCAAAAAATAATGTTTTTAATGTGAGTAAAATGGTAAATATATATCCACAATAAAATAATTGATTAATTGTAAAAGGGAATGCTATGAACAGCTTCACACTTATAAATATGACAATTTAGAGAAAATTGACCTTCAAAACCCACAAACTACTAAAACTTTAATAAAGATGAAGTATCTGATATGAATAGTTCTATACCCATTAAAGAACTGCAATTCATTATGTAAAAGCTCCCCTCCCCCCAAAATCTCAAGGCCCAGATGGTTTCACTGGAGAATTCTACAAAACATTTAAAGAATTAGCACCAATCTTATGAATTTACACAATCTTTTCCATAAACAGAAGAAAAGAGTAGACTTCTAAACTCATTTTGGGAGGTCAGTATTACCCTGATACCAAAATCAAAGAGAGAAGAAAAATAAAATAAGAAATCTACACACCAATATTTCTCATCAACTTAAACATAAAATTTCTTGCCAAAACATTAGCAAACCTAATCCCACAATGCATTAAAAAATTATACACCATTACCAAGTGGAATTTATTCCAAGGATGAAAGGCTGATTCAACATTTCAAAATCAATGAGCATAATCCACCATAGGAACAGGTTAAAGAAGAAAACTTACATGACCACATCTATTGATGCAGTAAAAGCATTTATCAAAATCCAACATCCATTCCTGATATAAACTCTCAGTGAAATATGAATAGAAGGGAATTTCGTGAACCTAGGTTTTTGTCTATAAAACAATGGGCATCTATAAAAAACCTACAGTTAACATCATACCTAATGATGAAAGACTAAATGCTTCCCCCCAAGACTGGGAAAAAGCAAAGACGTCCACTCTCACCACTCTTATTCAATATATTTCTGGAAGTTCTAGCCACTGCAAAAGGCAAGGAAAGGAAATAGGCATTCAGATTGGAAAGGAAGAAATAAAGCTGTCCCTATGTCCCTATTTGCAGATGACATGATTGACTACATAGAAATTCCCAAGGAATATACAAAAACAAAAACACTGGAACTAGTGAAGTCAGCACTGTGGCAAGATATAAAATCAATATACACACACACAAAAAAATCAAATTTCTACATGAACCCAATGTAATTTATAATTTATCCAAAGAAATTCAAATACATAGGTATACACTTAACAAAATATGTACATGATACATATGCTGAAAACTACAAAATGTGATGAAAGAAATTAAGGACTTAAATAAATGTAAAAACATACCATGTTCAGAGAAAGACAAATATCATATGATATTGCTTATATGTGGAATCTAAAAACAGGGTACAAGTGAACTTATCTACAAAATACAAATAGAGTTACAGATGTAGAAAACAAACTTTTGGTTACCAGGGAGGAAAGTGGGGGGAGATGAGGGATAAATTGGGAGATTTGGGATTGACATATACACACTACTATATATAAAATAGTTAACTAATAATAACCTACTGTATAGCACAGGGAACTCTACTTAAGACACTGTAATGGCCTATATGGGAAAAGAATCTTAAAAAGAGTGGATATAGGTATATGTATAACTGATTCACTTTGCTGTACAGCAGAAACTAATACAACATTGTAAATCAACTATACTCCAATAACAATTAAAAAAAAGCATACCATGTGCATGGGTTCAACACAGTAAAGCAGTCAATTCTCCTAAAATTGTTATATAGACTTAACACAGTTTCTACCAAAATCTCAAGTTTTTTTTTTTTAGTAGACATAGGCAAGCTTATTCTAAAAAGTATATTAAAAGTCACAGGCCCTAGTATAGCTAAAGGAATTCTGACACAGAAGAGTAAAGTGGGAGTAATCACTTTAGGGTTAGGGTTAGGGTAATCACTTTACTCAATAAGGCCTATGATATTACTAGAGTGATAAAGACCTATGCACAGATGTTCATAGAAGCCTTATTCTTAACAGCCAAATACTACATACAATTCAGATGTCCTTCACTGGGTCAATGGTTAAAAAAATCATGGTACATACATACCACAAAAACAAAAACTTGATACAGGCGACAACTTGGATGAGTCCCAAGGGCATGCTGGATGAAAAAAAGCTACTTTCAAAAGGTATGGTTTCGGGACTTCCCTAGTGGTGCAGCGGTTAAGAATCCACCTGCCAATGCAGGAGATACAGGTTCGATCCCCGGTCCTGAAAGAGCCCACATGCTGCAGAGCAACTAAGCCTGTGCACCTCAATTACTGAGCCTGTTCTCTAGAGCCCGTGAGCCACAGCTACCAAGCTCATGTGCCACAACTACTGAAGCTTGCACCTAGAGCCTGTGCTCTGCAATGAGAGATGCCACTGCAATGAGAAGCCCGCACACCACAATGAAGGGTAGCCCCAGCTCACTGCAACTAGAGAAAGCCTGCATGCAGCAACGAAGACCCAACGCAGCCAAAAATAAATAATTTTTTTAAAAGTCAAATAGAGACATGGAAAATACTTTTTTAAGAAAAGTATGGTTTCATTTATATAATTTTGAAATGCCAAAATTATAGAAATGGAAAAGAGATTAGATGTTGCCAGGGGTTAGGGACCAAGGAGGGAGATTGGGAAAGGAGTGGATATGGCTATAAAAAGGAAATCTGAGGTATCCTTATTGTGATAGAACTATTCTGTATATTGTCTGTGGTGGTATATGTAAGAGCCTACTATGTGATAAAATTGTACAGAAGTAAACACACACACACACACACACACACACACACACACACACACGACTACAGGTAAACTTTGGGAAATCTGAATAAGATAGGTGGATTGTATCAATGTCAATATCCTACTTGTGGCACTGCATTGTCTTGCAAAATTCTACTGGAGGAAATAGTAAAGTCTACAGGGGATCTCTGTATTATTTTTACAACTGTATGTTAATATACAATTATCTCCAAAATTTTCTATTAAAAAATCCTACTAATCTTTTATTTCAAGAATAATACTGCATCATAATAGCTTGTTTATTGGCTGCTAATCAGGTTTGCATGAAACCTCATAATAAACAGCTACAGGCCACTGGTTCAAACTGAGGTGAAACAGATATGCTTTTTGATGTTTCTGATAGTCAGAGTCATTGATCACACTGAGACACACTTGACACTTTCCTAAGAAGTCATCTGACCTCCTGTGAACTCCCTGGTGCTGTTAATGTGCAAGCAGGCTGCATGACCACTTCAGGAGTGTGGTAGACAATACTTGGGAAGTGACTGGATAGATACCAGCTTGAAATAAATACTTGAAGGAGCTGAGCTGTTTTCACTGAGATAAGGTGACATGAAGGATAAGATACCTGGGTTCAGATCCCTAGAGGGCTGTTTTGAGGCAAAGAAAGTAACTGTGTTCTCTGAGGTCCTAAGGGTAAATGAAGATAGGATCAGCAGTTGACCTCAGGGATGCTTTATAGATGCAGATATAGGCTTAGCAAAAAGAAGGACTAGCTGAGCTGTTCAATAATGAGATGTGTTACTTCTGGATGTAGAGAGTGCCCTATTATTGGAAGCATTTAAGCAGAAGTCATTAAACATCTCTCAGAAATGTGGAAATTTCCTTTCAATATGCAGATTCTAACACCAAAGTAATCATGTGAAACAGGGCTGCCAGTGCTTTATCCCAACACATATCTCATTCCCTCACTGGCTTTTCTTTTTTCCTGACTGGAACCTTCTCTTCCCTGATGACTGGAAGGGAAAGAAAGGGACTCTGAGGCCTTGGGATCAATATTCTATATAGACTGGAATCTCTTTGCAGGAAAATTCAAGTTACTATTGGGTTTGGTGGATGTAGGGACATAGAACCCTGCAGTAACCCCCCCAGACTAATCTGGGAGATTGACAAGGACACAAGATAACCATAGACAGCTTTTAGTTCTGGCATTTTTGCATTATGAGAAATACAATTGTTTTCGTGTCTGTTTTTCCTAATAAACTCTAAACTCTTTCAGGGATACTATATTTTACATTTCTTTGTGTTCTTCCTGCATTTGGAACTTTACACATAGTGGCTTCTTGATAGTTTCTCCATAAAGTGTTTCTTAGACATGATCAGATGGTTTGTAATGTAGTTTGTATACCAAATGCTAGGCTGGCATTTCCTCCCCCAGGGAAGAAAGAGCTGGCTTCCACTTTCTTTTGGGTGACATCTAAAGTAGATAATGTGACTATTTCTAAAGGTAGCTCCCTACCACTTCCTTCATTTCATGGCAACCAGGGAGCTAAAACAATACATTTAAGACCTGAGCTTTGACAAAGTTCCCAGTGCTGGACACATGAATCTGGTTTGATCCCTTAGGTGTGAGAAGAGTGTAGAGGCTATGGGTATTTTCTTCAAGCTGAGCCTGGTAGGTTGGTGGACTGGGGAGGCATTTATAAATGATCAGGCCTTTTAAATTTTAGAAAACCTTGTTGATATATGTACCAGTATGGAGGTCTTTGCTTCCCACCATCCTCCTCACTCTTGGGAGTGGGGGCATTGGGGTGGGGGAAGGAGAGAGCAATGTGTTGCTGGGTCCTTCAAAAAAGGAAAAAGGAACTCCAGAGTGGCTAAGTTAGGGAGAGAAAAAGAAGAGGCCTGGGCCAGAGGAAGGTGCTCTAAGGGAGACCAGGCCTCCTCAGGCCCCTTGGTGAAAGGATGAGAACACTCACAGCACAGGAGTCTGGCCTTGTAGCCCATATGAATGGTGGGGAGGGGTACCCTAGGACACACTAGGAGCCTGAGTCCTGACCCAGCCAGACACCTTCCTGTCAGTCCTTCCAGGACTTCCCTGAGGATGGCCCTCCTCTCACTGGGATCTCTCCCAGTATGGCATTAGTAAGATAATACGGCCCTGGGAGGGAGGGTGGAGGGTAACCTAAAATTAGCCCTCTGGACCTGTTCAGCCAGCCCTTTAGGCGGTGTTGTTAACAGTGGAAACTGAGGGCCCAGCCTGCACCAGCCCCCGGGGCAGTAGGGGGCTCCCCTTGGAGGGGCCACCAGGGCCAAGTGCTTCGCAGAGGGGTAGGGGCAGCCCGGTGAGTACCTGGAGCTCAGGACGTGATGATGCTGTCAGGGACGAGTGAACCCTAAGGGCTGCCAGCCAGTGGACCTGTGATCACCACCCTTAGTAGTCCGTTTCCACTGGGTCTTGTTTCTGGGGGTGCTTGAGAGGTTAGTGGGGAAAGCTTCCCGCAGAGGGAAGGATGGTTTCCTGCTGCATCTGTCACAGGAAACTGTGTCTGCCTAGGCTCTGGGGTTCAAATGGGCCTACTTCTTGAGGGAAATTGCTGCGGTTATGCAATACAGGGAGGGTGAAGTTTTGTCTTTGTGTCCCTGTGTAGTACTTGTGAGTCTGTGTGTAGATGCAGCAGGGTGGGCTCAGGGCAGAAGGGCAGAGCTCCTCAGTGTGTGTGTGGGGGGGGGGGGGAAGATGAGTACTAAAAATAGTCTACTAATGCCTGGCATACTATTCTAGGGCCCGCTGAAACCAGCCACTCTCCTGTAGGAGTTCTTAACCTAGATTCACAGACCCCCCTCCAAGAGGGCCTTAGATAGAATTCAAAGGGTCCAAAAATACATATGGGGCAAACAATCACCTTTCTATTCCCCTAATCTCTAACTGAAATTTACTATTTCCTTCGAGGATGAATGCAGGCAGCAAATGGCAGTAGTATTACTAGTTCCTGTAACTTGGTCACCAGAAGAAATCATAGATATTCCCTATCATATTACAGTTGCAGCAGAGATCTGGAAATGTCATTTATACTCATAATCACTTAGAAATTATTAGTAGATCTTGTTATTTAACGTGTTGGTAAAGAACTTCTATTACCATATCACGCAGTTTTAAAAATATTTTGATAGTTGTATTTCAATATAATTGGTTTCCTTTAATTCTATATATTTTATGTATTAAAAATCATTCTGAGAGGGGACCAGAGACTTAGCCAGATTGTCACAGGGGCCAATGCCACCGAAAAAGGGTTTAAAACCCTTGCACTTTGGGGAGCAGGACGAGGATCTTTGCACAAAATGGTCACACATAGAAACTCTTTGATTAATAAACCACAGTACGGTGAGATTAGACAAAAGATGAGTTAGGTTTTTTATCCTATCTAATGAGATGAGGCACAATTCACTCAAGTGCCCAAGGTAGCTGGGGTCATGCCTTGTTCTCTCTCTGGAGGCTCATTATATGGGCCCTGAAGTGGGCTCATCGTATGACCTTGGTGAGAGCTTCAGCATTTCCCTTCACACTCCCTTTCCTCTTCATTTCTCTGAACACAACTCCCCCAAATAAAATAGTAAGGAGAGAATCCCTACTGGCTGTCAGAAGAAATGATTTGTAAAGCAACCTATGATTGAGATCCTGGAATCCAGTATGACCCTCAAACTTGAGGATCCTGAGAGCTACAATATGACTGTTTGAGGCAAGGGGGAGGGGTATGTGTTTACTTTTCAGGTGGCTGAGTTCTTGCTAATGAGACAACTGTCAATAACAGCCATGTGACCTTAGTAAAAAGTCTCTGCTCTCCTCTAAGCCTTGGTTTTCCCATCTCTAAATTGAGGAAATTAAAGGAAATAATTTATTATGTGCATTCCATCTCTGAAGTTATAGAGCTTTAACCTCAGGAGGGAGCAACAGCCATAGAAATTAGATACCTAAGTAATAATAAAAATTATAGTGAAAATAGTTACTGAGTACTACATACAGGTGGTATTCTAAACATTTAAGATGTATTGATATTAACTCATTTAATCCTAACAATAACCCTCTGAGGCAGATACTACTATCATACTACTTTACAGATGAAGGAATAGGCACAGAGAGATTAAATGATCTGCCCTAGATCACACAACTACTAATTGGTAGAGCTGAGATTGAAGCAGAATCCTAGACCATGTTTTACCACTTCCATATATGGCTTCCCAATCTGCACTGGGGGCAAAACAGACCTATATAGAAGGAGTTATGATATAGTGTGATGACTGCTATAGTACTATTAAGAGCAAAGACTCAAGGAACTAACCCGTTAGAAGGAGTTACATGTGACAGAAGGAAGCATGATGTATATCAACAGCCATCATTTCTCTTCCCTTATCAGTGAATCTTGGGGTATAAATAGAGGAGTGGTAGGAAATGAGGCTGGAGATATTGGCCAAGGTTTTCTCATGAAGGACCTGTGAGCCTGGCAAGGCATCTGGGCTATACTCTGAAAGAAAGGGGAGTGATTAAAGGATTTAAAATAGAAGATTGGCACAGTGAGGATTTGTACTTTTAAATGATCACTTTAGCCAAAATGTGGAGAAATTATTGAAAAGATAAACTAGCTAGGAGACTACTACAACAGTTGATGCAAAAGATGATGGGGGTCTGGATAAAGCACTAGCAATCGGGTTGCTTATAGAGGCCTCTAGGAAGTAAAATCCTAGATTTGATGACCAATTAGATGCGAGTGGAACAATGAGATAAGAGGCCTGACATTAGTCTTGAGCGTTTGGTTTGGTTGACCAGTTGGATGATGAAGAACTGAGATGTGGATCTAGTTTGGTGATGGTGATAGTAGTAGTGGTGGTGTGATACTGCTGACTTTGAAGTACTTGAAAGAACTCAGTGAATACATACCTTTTGCTGAAGAGAGAGCTGGGGGACTTGGAGTGGTAGGCTTGAAATCATCCTGATAAAGGTGAGAGCTACAGCTCTAGAAAAAGGAGAGAACAAGGGGAAGAAAACTATTTCAGGGGAGAAAAATCAGAAGAGTGTGCTGGCCAGGAAGCCAAGGAAGGCCAGGAAGCCTCCTATGAAGTGGTCAGTGGAGACAGATGTCCCAGAAAAGTCAGAAAAGGAAAGAGCTGAGAAACAGCCAGTAGATTTAACCACAAGGATGACTTTTAAAGAAATATCTCTGTGTGATTGAGGATGGATGGAGATAGACTGCAGAGGGTGGAATTGGAGGTGAGGAAATGGATGGTAGACAATGCTTTGGAGATGTTTGGTGAAAAAGAGAGAGAAGAAAAGAAAGGTAGCTAGAGTAGGACAAAGGACCATAGAAGTGTTTTGTTTCCAAAGATGATTGAGGGGGAGGAGCCAGGGGAGAGGTTGAAGGCACATAGGAAGCTCACCCTTGAAGATCTAGTATATGGTAGCTTTCTTTCTCTTAACAGCCCCATGAGGCAGGGACTATCATTTCTGTCTTATAAATGAGGAAACTGAATCCCAAAGAAGGGAATAGACTTTCCCAAAGCTTACTCAGATAGGAAATGGGGGTGCTGAGTTGCAAACTTAGGCCTGCCTGATTTCTAAAATTATCTTCTTATAATTGTACCCCCAAAGTGAGTAAATAAAAGACCATATATGGAGTTGATGCTGACTTGTGGCAGGGGGGCTAAAGTTGAGGGAGACCCCACCCACCCACCTCAAAGTTTATTCTATGAGGTGTGTATTTGAGGTCCCAGGCTAACAAAGAGGGGTGGAGGTGGACAGTGAATAAAAGGAGGTGGGAGGCCCTGAGCCCAGGGCTGCAGGGTATGGGAGAAGAGGGAGACTCAACCTCTGAAAACCCTACCAGCTTACCCTGATGACATTACCAACTGAGATGAGTGACTGATTTTGGAGCATTAGGAACAGGACTAGAAATGCCAAGGGTTTAGGTTGAGTCAGTCATTGGGCCATGGGTGATTTTGTAGGGCCTGGGGATAATGAGGAGAGAAGAGTTGAGGGTTGAGGCAAGGCTCCAGGCTGGGTGGAACAGAGAGGATGGGAAAAGGCTTGACTCGGAGAGACTGGGAAGCCATAGTTTCCAAAAATATGCTGGCAATCAAAGGGACTCCTGGATTGAAATGGTCCTGGTGGAAAAACTAGTTGTCAACAGAGAGGAGGACTTGTCCTGGAAACCTCAACTATTTCCTACTATCTCTTTGACTATGTTTTACTTGACGTCCCTTTTACTTTTAATGTCACCTCTTTATTTAATCAGTGAATGCCATTCAACATCCATTTCCTGAGCAACCCTGTTGCCTGAAGCATGGGGCCTGAGTCTGAGGGGAGGTCACATACGAGGGGCTGTGAAGAGGCTGAATCTCATCTAAAAGGTTGAGAGGTAGAGTTGAGGGCCTGCCCCATGAGACTGATGTCAGAATGCTCAGGGATGACAGCTTGACACCACAAAACACCATTCTGTTGGCTTAGCAATTACCAGACCAGAACCACCTCATTAGTCCACACATTCTGAACCAAGGAAGATGTATCTACCAACACCCCAGCCATGATGTAGGTTCTACTGGGAGTGGAGGAATAATAAGATGGAGACAGTGGCTTCCCTGGTGGCACAGTGGTTGAGAGTCTGCCTGCTAATGCAGGGGACATGGGTTCGAGCCTTGGTCTGGGAGGATCCCACATGCCACGGAGCAACTAGGCCCGTGACCCACAACTACTGAGCCTGCGTGTCTGGAGCCTGTGCTCCGCAACAAGAGAGGCCGCCATAGTGAGAGGCCCGTGCACCACAATGAAGAGTGGCCCCCGCTTGCCACAACTAGAGAAAGCCCTCGCACAGAAATAAAGACGCAACACAGCAAAAATAAATAAATTAATTAATAAACTCCTACCCCCAACATCTTCTTTAAAAAAAAAATAATAAGATGGAGACAGGAGTCCTCACCCTGGAGTTTATGCACTGATGAAGCACAGATAAGTGGAAATGTGATGTGAAAATTCATAGCTAAAGCCTAGTTGTAATCCTTTGGAATCCCTGAGCAGAGTAGGAGGAGATTATGGAAGGTTTCCCAGAAGTAGGAGTTTGAAGGGAAGGCAGAAGAGCATATGTAAAGGCATCAGGCTGTGAAATGGCCTGATCTATTTTGGCAGCCATCTCTGGGGTCTGAAATAAGATGGAGTAGGAGTTAGAAGCAAGGGACCCATGATTGAAGAGCCTGATGGTGAAAGATGGGGGCCAAGCATCCAGGCTTTTGATGGGAGCCCTCAGTCTCTCCTGTTTTTGTCATCCACAGATCTGGCATATCCTCCTGCTCATAATGAGAATAGTTCTGCTCCAATTAGCCAAGGTGAACCTCATGGACATCACCAAAATCTTCTCCCTCCTGCAGCCCGATAGGGAGGAGGAGGACACCGACACGGGGGAGAAGCAGGCTCTCAATCAAGCAGTGTACAACAATGACTCTTATACCTTGGACCAGCTTTTGCGCCAGGAGCGTTATAAACGATTCATCAACAGTAGAAGTGGCTGGGGCATCCCTGGGACACCCTTGCGCTTGGCTGCTTCTTATGGCCACCTTAGCTGCTTGCAGGTCCTCCTGGCACATGGTGCTGATGTTGACAGCTTGGACGTCAAGGCACAGACACCACTTTTTACCGCCGTCAGTCATGGCCATCTGGACTGTGTGCGTGTGCTTTTGGAAGCTGGTGCTTGTCCTGGTGGTAGCATCTACAACAACTGCTCTCCTGTGCTCACAGCTGCCCGTGATGGTGCTGTTGCCATCCTGCAGGAGCTCCTGGGTCATGGTGCAGAGGCCAACGTCAAGGCAAAACTACCAGTCTGGGCATCGAACATAGCTTCATGTTCTGGACCCCTCTATTTGGCTGCAGTCTACGGTCACCTTGATTGTTTCCGCCTGCTTTTGCTCCATGGGGCAGACCCTGACTACAACTGTACTGACCAGCACCTACTGACTCGAGTCCCACGGTCCCGCACCCTCCTCGAAATCTGCCTGCACCATAATTGTGAGCCAGAGTACATCCGGCTGTTAATTGATTTTGGTGCTAACATCTACCTTCCATCTCTCTCCCTGGACCTGAACTCACAATATGATAAGGGCACTGCATTGCTGCTACAGGCCCGAGGTGAGTGTCATGCAGCCCAGCTCTAATAGGCCTCCTGGCTTGGAGGGCCGAGGGCCCCAAATCACCCCCCAAGCTAATCCTTCTGGGATGAGTTGGAGAAAACATCATCTTCTTCCCTGGGGCCCCAGTGGAGAAGAGGTTACAGATTCCTTTTTAGGGAAGGGATCACTAAGATGAGGTAGGGGATAGCACTAGTCCAGTTTCTTCTTCTGGCATTGCCCATGACTGTTTTGTGGCCTTGAACATGCCCTCTCTAGGCCTCAGTGTGTCCCCATTGGTACCATGCATTGAGGGAAGGGAGGGGACATTTCTTAGAAGGGAGAGAGCAATTAGGGCTGCAGTAGCCAGGGCAGGATGGATGTAAGCTTGGGTGGGAGAACTACACTGAGAATTGCTTCTCATGACCTGTTTTTCCTTCCTGTAGCCACTCCACGGTCACTACTATCACAGGCTCGTTTAGTCATCCGCAGAGCCCTGCGCCACGCCAGCCAGCCACAAGCCATCGACCAGCTGGATATTCCTCCTGTGTTGATTAGCTATCTTAAACACCAACTGTAACCTTGCAGCCTGCCCAGAAACACACAATGCCTCCAAAAAACCACCTGGGGACCCAGGTAGCTTGAGGGCACTACAGCTCTACCCACTCGTCTGAAGCTGCTCTCCTGTATTATCCTCCACAATAAAATCCTCAACAAAATAAATCCTGGGGGCTGTTGTGTTGATGTGTGTGTGGGGTGGGGAAGTTCACCGGGGGAACGGGTCTGGTTGGCCATGGGGAAGGATTAGAGTGATCTGGCATTCAACAGGCATAGGAGCCTAGCCACTGACGGAGAAAACTAACCCAATGGCCTATACGTCCCCACTAAGATCCTTGAGAGAATTTGGAGCTGTAATGTCCTAGAAGCAAGTCCTGAAGAATTCAGGTAGGTATAAGGGTAGCATCATCTTGCTCAGCCCTGTATCTCCATTGAATCTCTGGCTGCTATTGTCACCAAACCAAACTTGGGTCCACAGCCAATCTACTGACACCGGGTTGTGGCGAAGTAAAGGGGCTTCACCCTTTTCAGGGGCTGTTGCCCAATACCCTATATGAGTCAAGTGACCAAGGAGTCTCCCATTCACTCACCTTGAATCATAGGCTGCAATTACACTAGTCTATTTTATATAGGAAACTAGGAAAACAAACTACCAAATATTTGTCACAACGAATTTAACACAGAGAATAAATTGGTTACATAGGTGATAGGCAGAGAATCTAAGAAGGACAGGAAGTTAACCCAGAGTTTAGTGACAGCAGGAGGCCAACATCACCCTTAGGTTGGAGGGGTGAGGGAGGAGGTATGGCCAGACTCTAGGGACAGGGGTCACCTGATAGAAAGTAGAATCACAGGCTTATCATGGGTATCCAAACAAGAGAAAAGGAAGAAATATCCTCTCCTTTCCCTCATTCTTGTCCTTCAATCTGCTTTCAATGTCTGTTTCACTGAGGAAAACTAGAAGTCAACTAATATGAGAGCCTGGGAAACACAGCCTGCAGTGCTTAGTCCTCCTAACTGGTCCAGGCAACCAGGGCCTCAATCAGCACATATAACCACCCAAATCCAGATCCAGGCACCTTCAATTTTGCTAAATCTTCATCTTTCCACAGTACCTTCTTTTATATCTCCTAAACCACTATGGGTGAGGATGTGTATGAGCAGTGAAAAAGACACAAGGTGAAGGGGTAGAGGATGCAAGCCCAGATAATCTGTATATGGGGAGTACTTTAGATGTTTGGAGCTTTTCCTGGGAGCTGCCTTGACAGACCCACCCCCCACGCCCCTACATAAATATCTCCCATCATGCAGGAAGGGAGGCAGGGAATGGGGTCTTGAACTGACTTGCCTCTCCCCATTCTTACCTCTCCCACTCTCCCTAGCTCCTAGTGCCTAAGAGACTTTAGGAAGGAAGGCAAGAATACTGGACATCTATCCCCATGGTCCTGCCCCACTCAGCTTCCAGACTTTCAAATGCATAAAGCATTTTGGAGAGCAGTGCAACTGTTTTTCTCCAAGGGGCAAGAGAACTGAAGGACTGGACTGTAAACACAGACTTTAGGGCAGTGAGCTGCAGGTCTCTTCTACCTTTCTTTCAATCTGGGTTCCTGAGGGTGAGTTATCTGGGATTGCACTCCTCACTTTGCTCCCCATCCCCTTAGTCAGGGTTTAGGAGATTAGGAGTCAAGCTCAGCAGCTCCATCTACTTTAGGACCCCAGGAAAGTACACCCTTCAAATGGGGCCTGGCCAGGGTGGCCTCCCTTGTGCCATCTGGAACACCAATTCTCTGGTTGACACTTGAAAGTATGTAGATAACTCTGGGCATATCAAAAGAATTGCATTTGACTAGGATGTAGGAGTATACCAAATTCTAGGCAGAGGAAGAGCTGAAACTTTTTGCCCCATTTCCCAGATGAGCAGACTGAGAAACTTTCAAAGTTAAGTGCCCATGTTATTGGCAGCTCAGCTCTCCAGACCTCTCTGAGCTGTTGTTCTTCCAGTTGCCTGTGCTGCTGTGGGCAGAAACTTTAAGTCCCGCTGCCTTGGTTTCTTCCCCATCCAGACAACAGGCCTGGAGTGAAAATGGATCATCTCAAATTCTGATGATGAATCTTCTGAGGCAAATTTCCCTAGGAGGTGCGAGGAGGAGGTTCCTAGAATGAAATGTCACCCTTGGCCTTTAGTCTCTTATTGGCATTGCCCCCAGATAATAACCTAGCCTCCCCAAACCCTCCATTACAACCACCAGTTTCCAGGTAATTTGTTTTCCCAGTTAGATCTTGACTGTAAACTGAACAAGTGGGAATGCAGCTTCCAAGAAAGCTGAATCTTAACCCTTCTCTCCCTCTCTCCCTGTCTCCTCCTAACTTCCCTTTTTTCCTTCTTTCTTCTCTCCCTCTCTCCTTCCCTCCCTCCCTTCCTGGAATTGCCATTAGCCTAGGGCTGGATCTGCTCTGCACATGCCACTGACCAGTCTGCATTCTTTCCTGCAATGGGAAAATTCTTTCGCTTTATTCGGAAAGGTGGCCCACAAAGACAAGATCCAAAGTGCAAATGGTCCACTGTACTGCAGAAACCACAGAGTTCCCCTTCAGCTGCTAACTTGAGGGAAAGGATAATGGAAGAGGTAGTGTTTGATCTTGGCCTTGAAGGGTGTAAAGTGTTTTAATTAGTAGAAAGGAAAGAAAAGGTATTAGTGGAGGGAACTCAGTGAGCAAAGACATAGAAGTGGGAAAAAGCAGGGCAGTTTGGGTAACCAATTTAGTCTGGTTCAAGTTCAATGTGTTTCAACAAGAGCTAGGCTGGGGACTAGACTGGAGAGGGCCCTGAATATCCTGGTCTTTCGGACTTGAAGATTTCAGTCCTTAGAATGGGGCATGCATAGTCATAGGGGCAGTCATAGTCATAGGAATGACTTACTGAATGCATAGAGAACATGTTCCCTGATTTCCCAGGGCAAATCTGGCACAATTACATTTTTTACTGAAATATAACTGACATACAACATTATATTAGTGTATATTAGTGTACAACATAAGAATTCAATATTTGTGTATATTGTGAAATAATCACCACAACAAATCTAGTTAACATCTATCACCACACAGTTACAATTTTTTTCTTGTGATGAGAACTTTTAAGATCTATTCTCTTAGCAACTTTCAGATAGGCAATACAGTATTATTAACTATATTCACCATGTTGTACATTACATCCTCATGACTTATTTATTTTATAACTGAAAGTTTGTCCCTTTTGACACCCTCCACCCATTTTGTCCACCCCCAACCCCTGCCTCTGGCAACCACCAATCTGTTCTCTGTGTGTATAAGCTCGTTTTTTTTTTTTAATTTTAGATTCTACATATAAGTGAAATCATATAGTATTTGTCTTTCTCTGAATTATTCACTTAGCAAAATGCCCTCCAGTTCAATCCATATTGTTGCAAATGACAAGATTTCATTATTTTCTATGGCAAAATGATATTCCAGCGTGTGTGTGTGTGTGTGTGCGTGCACATCACATTTTCTTTACCCATTCATCCATTCTTGAACACTTGGGTTGCTTCCATGTCTTGGCTATTGTAAATAATGCTGCAGTGAACATGGAACAGTGAACACATATCTAGTGTGCACATATGCAGTGAACACATATCTAGTGTCTTTGTTTTCTTTGGATAAATACACATAAGCAGGATTGCTTGATCATATGGGAGTTCTATTTTTAATTTTGAGGCACCTCCATACATTTTTACATAGTGACTGCATCAATTTACATTCCCATGAGCTGTTCGCAAGGGTTCCATTTGTTCCACATCCTTGCCAGCATTTGATATTTCTTATCTTTTTGATAACAGCCATTTTAACAGGGGTGAGGTCATATCTCATTTTGGTTTTAATTTGCATTTCCCTGATGATTAGTGATATTGAACACCTTTCCATGTACCTGTTGTGCACCTGTATCTTCTTTGAAAAAATGTCTATTCAGGTCCTCTGCCCATTTTTTAATCAGGTTGTTTGTTTTTTTGATGTTGAGTTGTATGAGTTCTTTTGATATTTTATATTAACCCCTTATAGGATATATTGTTTGCAAGTATCTCCTCCCATTTGGTAGGTTGCTTTTTCATTTTGTTGATAGTTTCCTTTGCTGTGCAGAAGCTTTTTAGTTTGATGTAGTCCCACTTGTTTATTTTTGCTTTTGTTGCCTTTGCTTTTGTTGTCAAACCCAAAAAAATCACTGCCAAGACTGATGTCAAGGAGCTTACCACCTATGTTTTCTTTAAGGAGTTTTATGGCTTCAGGTCTTATGTTCAAGTCTTTAATCCATTTTGAGTTAATTTTTGTGTATGGTGTAAAATAGAGGTCCAGTTTCATTTTTTTTGCATGTGACTCTCCAGTTTCATTTTTTTGCATGTGACATTTTTTTGCATGTGCCTTCCACTTCCCAGAGCAGGTAGAGGTCATTAGATGTGATATCATCAACTTTCCATAAATGGTCATCCCAACACCATTTATTGAAGAGACTGTCCTGTCCTCATTGTATATCTTGGCTCTTTGTCATAAATTAATTGACCATATATGCTTAGGTTTATTCCGGCAGCATTAATTTAACCACTCTCTTGTGGGCCCAGAGCATTTGACTGCTTACAAAACATTTACACATCCATTATTTCATTTACTTCTATTATAACTCTGAGGTAGGCAGAACAGTTTTTGTACAGATGTGGAAACTAAGGCCCAGAGAAGGGAAGAAAGTTGCCCAATGTCACACAGTGAGGCAATGGTAGAGCCAAAACTAGAACCCATGAGGCTTCTTGTCTAAGACAGGGCTTTCACAGGATACCATGTTCTGCCTCATATGTGAGTGGGAGCACTGGGGAAGACGGGGGCAAGCCCTGACTTCATTTCATAGGCCTGGGCAGTGGATATACAGGGCTCTCTCTTACTGAGAATGGTGGCAGCCCTTTAGTTGTCAGAGGCCCCAGCCCTTATCCCCATGATAGAATGGGCACTCAGGAGTAATGCAGCAAGCAAGGAACAGTGGCGGTCCCAGGCACTGAGGATAGGCTAAAGGGTTTGGGGCAAGTCCAAAGTGAGGGTCTGGACATATGGGAGGAGCAGAGCTCTCCCTCTCCCTGCTCTATTTTTTTGGTTATTTCCAAACTCTAAAGGGGTTTCATTGCTCTCCTAGCCTCAGGGAACCCTGCTCTTCCATGTTCAAGCCATCTTCTTGATGAAGATGTAAGACGAACAACCATCTGTTTCATCCTGGTACCTTCTGAGTTACAGTCACAGTCGACATTGGCTTCCAGAAACTAGTCTACTTGCTAGCTCCTACTTTGCCAGTCTCCTCCCAGTAGAGGTTGCCTCCTCCCAGTAGAAAAGTGGAGCCTGGGCTGATGGCAAGGTCTGCTCAAGTGATTCATCCAATGCCTTCACCTGCAGTTCCTTCACCTCCTTGACTCTCACAACATCATCTACCCTCCATTTTACCACCTGCTCCCTTGGCTTCACCTGGAAATGCTGGTCCTCCTTTCTAGCTAGAATTGCCTGTTTCCAGAAGTTACATTCCTGGAAACTTATGGTTTGACCCCACAGAATCTCCCATTCTTTCACACAACAAATATTTACTGAGATCTACTCTGTGCCAGGCTCTGTGTTTTAAGGACTATGTTATCTCCTACCTTCTCTTCATTTGTTTTCCTCCCCTGTCTTCACTTCCTTCCCTGTCTATCTTTGACCCTGTGTTCATTAAATCACTTCAATCTCTCATCCAGTAACACACAAACTTTGGATCAAGCCATTGTACTCTCCTAAGCCTGGACTGATGAACACTATAGAAGAAATAATAATAACAAAAAGGTCTTTATCAACTTTCCCATTCTCTACAGTAACTATTTCAAACTTTGTCCAATAATAGCAAGTTTCCTTGAACCTCCCCAGTTACTGCTTTTCCTCTCACTTTGGGGACTTTGCCTTCCACTTCCCAGAGCAGGTAGAGGTCATTAGATGTGATATCATCAACTTTCCATAACAACACATTCTATGGCATCCACACATCCTTCCCTCTTGTCTTAGTCTTTCCTCCCAGCCAAGGCCCACTCATCTGTAGGGGCTCTGGTTCCCATCCCCAACCACATCCAGGGCCTCCCACCCATCAATTATCCTGTTTCCTATATCTTCACCTTGATTGGTTTTCCCCCTCAGCATATAAACAAGCTAATATCTTTCCATCTTGTAAAAACAACCTGAACCCAAGAACCCCCTCTACCTACTATCTCTTTGCAGTCAAACTTCTAGAGCAAGGAAGCTGCATACATTCTCCCTTTCCTTGCAGACCAAATTCTTGACACTCCACTGCAGTCTGGCATACACCCTCATGTCTGCTCCAAACTGGCCTTGCCCACATCACCAGTGACTACTCAGATCCATATCCAATGGCACCTTTTCTACTTTTATCTTGCTGTGCTTCTGGGCAGCATCTGACACATACACTCTTGGTAATATCACCTTTTATAAAACCCCTGTGTCTCCCCTGGCTTCTGGGAGAGTCGGCTCTCCTGGTTCTGGTCTCACCTTGCCAATCCCTCCCTCTCAGAGTTCTGAAAGCTCCTATTCCTTACTCTTCTCTTTCTCTCACACCCTTCATCACCAAGTCTGGCCAGTTCTATTTTCCAAATACATCTAGAACTCAACTACTTCTCACTGCCTCTAGTGCCTCTACCCTCCTCTCACCTGGATCACTGTAGGGGCCTCTGTCCTGATCTCACTGCTTCCTCCTTCCTTGCTGCTACAGCTCCCTAGACATTTCACTAAGACCATGCCAACTCCTCAGCTCAAAATCTGCAAAGTTTAAAGTCTTTAAAATAATGCAAAAAGTCATATGCCATCTGCCTCCCATGTTCTCTCTGACCCCCTCTCCCACCACTTTTCTCCACAATCACTCTACTCTAGCTATACTGCCTGCCTTGTTTTTCCTCTAATATTCCAGCATGTTCCCACCTCTGGATCTTTGTACTTGTTGTTCTTTCCGCCTGGGATGCTTCTCCTCCAGATAGTCTCATAGTTTGCTCCCTCAGTTCCCTCAGATCTTTGTTTGACTTTCACCTTTTCAGTGAGGCCTACCCCAACTGCCCTGTTTAAAGCAGCACCCTCCCACCAATACTCCTTCTACCCCTTTCCTGCTCTATTTTTCTTCATAACATTTATTGCCATCTGACATACTATATACTTTACTTATGTATTTTGTTCATTGTCAGCCCTCATGGAGCTTTCATTATAATGATGGGAAATAGAAAGTTAAAAAGTGACAATAAAAACAAAAAAATAACAATAAAAATAATATACCAGAAAGTGGTAAATGCTATGGGTAAGAAAAAGAGGCCAATTAAGGGATTGGAGAGTAAAGAGGTTAGGAATGGGGATTGCTATTTTATATTCAAGTATCCAGGGAAGGTTTCACTAATAAGGTGACATTTGAGAGACATTTGAAGGAAATGAGGCACAAACTATGTCAGTAACTATGTCAGAGCCCCCAGAGCATCTGGTTTTGAAGGCCAGGGGAGGTTAAGTGAAGGAGCTCCACAGAACTGGGGGAGACAGAGAATCCATTCTTGGAGGGTGCACACAAGGTCTCATGCACACCAGGACCCAGAGCAAAAGCAGTGACTTCATAGAAGCCTGGGCCAGACCTACCTGTGGGTCTTGGAGTGTCTCCTCGGGAGGCAGGGGTGAGTTATGGTTCACTGTGGGGACAAGAAAACTGGAGGCAGGGGTACCAGGGTATATTCATCAGTGTGAGTTCTCCTGGAGGTTGCCATTTGGCACTAAAACCTGGCCCCACCCAACAGCCTGTTGGTTCCAGCCCTGGGATGCCAGAGGCCAAAAAACCAATAGGGTGGGAACACAGCCCCACCCATCAGCAGACAGGCTGGCTAAAGACTTTCCAAGCCCAAAGCTGACTCTAGACATGCCCCTTGACACAGCCCTGCCCACTAGAGGGCCAAGGACCAACTCCACACACCAGTGGGCAGGCATCAGCCAATCCTGCCAAGAAGCCTGCACAAACATCTAGACCAGCCTCACCCACCAGAGGCAAACACAAGAAGCAAGAAAGCTACTATCCAGGACACTGCAGAACTGAATCCACAAATACAGATTAGAACCTGCTCTGGGACCAGTTGTTTCCTGGCCCATGGGTGACAAGAGGGGAGTGTACTGTTGGGATACATAGGACATACTGTACAAAGGGCCACTTCTCTAGGGTCGAGAAACATAACTAACCTTCCACACATAAAAATACAAAAATAAATCGAGACAAAATGAGATGGCAGAGGATGGGATAAAACCCCAGAAGAATAACTAACATGGAGTTACGCAATATGCCCAAGAAAGAGTTCAGAGTAATGACCATAAAGATGATCCAATAACTCGGGAAAAGAATGGATGCACAGAGTGATAAGTTACAATAAAATTTTCACAAAGAGTTAGAAAATATAAAGAACAACCAAACAAAGTTGAAGACTACAATAACTGAAATGAAAAACAAACTAGAAGAAATCAATAGCAGAATAAATGACGCAGAAGAATGGATAAGTGAGCTGGAAGACAGAGTGGTGGAAATCACTGCTATGAAATAGAAGAAAGAAGAAAGAATGGAAAGAAATGAGGACACTTTAAAAGACCTCTGGGACAATGTCAAATGCACCAACATTCGCATTATAGGCATCCCAGAAGAAGAGAGAGAAAGGGCCTGAGAAGATATCTGAAGAGATGATAGCTGAAAACTTTCCTAACATGGGAAAGGAAACAGTCAACCAAGTTCAGGAAGCACAGAGAGTTCCATATAGGATTAACCCAAGGAGGAACCCACCAAGACACATACTAATCAAATGAACAAAAATTAAAGATAAAGAGAAAATATTAAAAGAAACAAGGGAACAGCTACAAATAACATACAAGGGATCTCTATGAGGTTATCACCTGATTTTTCAGCAGGAGCACTGCAAGCCAGAAGGGAGTGGCACAATGTATTTAAAGTGATGAAAGGGGAAAACCTAAAACCAAGAATACTCTATGCAGCAAGGCTTTTGTTCAGATTTGACAGAGAAATCAAAAGCTTTGCAGACTAGCAAAAGCTAAAGAATTCAGCTTGACAAGAAATGTTAAATTAACTTCTCTAGGAGGAAAAGAAAAGGGCAAAATTAGAAATAAGAAAATTACAAAATGGGAAAGCTCAATGGTAAAGGCAAACATACAGTAAAAGTAGGAAATCATCCACACACAAATATATCTAAACCAGCAATTGTGAGAGGAGGAGAGTACAAATGCAGGATATTTGAAATGTATTTGAAATTAAGAGATCAGCAACTTAAAACAATCATGAATCTATATAGACTGCTATAACAAAACCTCAGGGTAACAGCAACCAAAACTCTACAATGGATATACACACAAAAAAGAAAAAGGAATGCAAATGCAACACTAAAGATAGTCAACAAATCATAAGAGAGGAGAACAAAAGAAGAAAGGAAGAAAAAAGACTTACAAAAAAATCCAGAACAATGGACACAATGGCAGTAAGAACATACATATTGATAATTACCTTAAATGTAAATGGATTAAATGCTCCAACAAATGACATAGACTGGCTGAATGGATACAAAAACAAGACCCATATATATGCTGACTACAAGAGACCCACTTCAGATCTAGAGACACATACAGACTGAAAATGAGGGGACAGAAAAAGGTATTCCATGCAAATAGAAATCAAAAGAAAGCTGGAGTAGCAGTTCTCATATCAGACAAAACAGACTTTAAAATAAAACTGTGGGCTTCCCTGGTGGTGCAATGGTTGAGAGTCTGCCTGCCGATGCAGGGGACACGGGTTCATGCCCCGGTCTGGGAAGATCCCACATGCTGCGGAGCGGCTGGGCCCGTGAGCCATGGCTGCTGAGCCTGCACGTCTGGAGCCTGTGCTCGGCAATGGGAGAGGCCACGACAGTGAGAGGCCTGCGTACCACAAAAAAAAAAAATAAATAAATAAAGACTGTTACAAAAGACAAGGAAGGATAGTACATAGTGATCAAGGAATCAACCTAAAAAGAAGATATAACAATTGTAAATATATATGCACCAAATATAGGAGCATACCATATATAAGGCAAATTCTAACAGCCATAAAAGGTGAAATCAACAGTAACACAATAATATTGGGGGACTTTAACACCCCACCTACATCAATGGACAGATATTTCAGACAGAAAATCAATAAGGAAACACAGGCCTTAAATGACATATTAGACCATATTGACTTAATTGATATTTATAGAGCATTCCATACAAAAGCAGCAGAATACACCTTCTAATAAAGTACACATGGATTCTCCAGGATAGATGACATGCTGACCCACAAAGCAAGGCTCAGTAAATTTAAGAAAATTGAAATCATATGAAGAAACTTTCTCAACCACAACACTATGAGATTAGAAATCAACTACATGAGAAAAACTGCAAAAGACACAAAACATGTGGAGGCTAAACAATATGCTACTAAATAACCAATGGATCACTGAAGAAATCAAAGAATAATAATAAAAAAATACCTAGAGACAAATGAAAACAAAAGCACAATGATCCAAAACCTACAGGATACAACAAAAGCAGTTCTAAGAGGAAAGTTTATAGTGATACGAGCTTACATCAAGAAACAAAAAAATCTCAAATACACGACGTAACCTTACACCTAAAGCAACTAGAGAAAGAAGAACAAACAAAACCGAAAGTTAGTAGATGGATAATCATAAATAGCAGAGCAAAAATAAATGAAATAGAGATGAAGAATACAATAGCAAAGATCAATGAAACTAAAAGCTGTTTCTTTGAGAAGATAGACAAAATTGATAAACCATTAGCCAGACTCATCAAGAAAAAAGGGATAGGGCTCAAATCAATAAAATTAGAAATGAAAAAGGAGAAGTTACAAACAACACCACATATATACAAAGGACCATAAAAAAAACTATTACAGGCAGCTATATGCCAATTAATTGTACAACCTAGAAGAAATGGACAAATTCTTAGAAAGGTATAATCTTCTAAGACTGAACCAGGAAGAAACAGAAAATATGAACAGAATGATTCCAAGTACTGAAATTGAATCTATATTTTAAAACTCCCAATAAACAAAACACCAGGACCAGATGACTTCACAGGCAAATTCTACCAAACATCTAGAGAAGAGTTAACACCTATCCTTCTGAAACTGTTCCAAAAAATTGTAGGGGAAGGAACACTTCCAAACTCATTCTATGGAGCCACCATCACCCTGACACCAAAACCAGACAAAGATACCACAGGAAAAAAAAATTACAGGCCAATATCATTGATGAACACAGATGCAAAAATCCCCACAAAATACTAGCAAACCAAATGCAGTAATCCATTAAAAGGATCATACACCATGATCAACTGGGATTTATACCAGAGATGCAAGGAAATTTCAATATCCACAAATCAATCAGTGTGATACACCACACTAACAAACTGAAGAATAAAACCATATGATCATGTCAAAAGATGCAGGAAAAGCTTTTGATAAAATTAAACATCAATTTATGATAAAAACGCTCCAAAAAGTGGTCATAGAGGGAATGTATCTAAACATAATGAAGGTCATATATAACAAACCCACAGCTAACACCACACTCAATGTTGAAAAATTGAAAACATTTCCTCTGAGATCAGGAACAAGACAAGTATTTCCACTATCATCACTTTTATTCAACATAGTTCCAGAAGTCTTAGCCATGGCAATTAGAGAAGAAAAAGAAATAAAAGGAATCCAAATTGGAAAAGATGAAGTAAAACTGTCACTGTTTTCAGATGACATTACACATAGAAAATCCTAAAGAGGCTACCAGAAAACTACTAGAGTTCATCAATGAATTTCATAAAGTTTCAGGATACAAAATTAATACACAGAAATCTGATGCATTTCTATACACTCACAATGAAAGATCAGAAAGAGAAATTAAGGAAACAATCCCATTTACCATTGCATCAAAAAGAATAAAATACCTAGGAATAAACCTACCTAAGGAGGCACAAGAACTACACTACAAAAACTATAAGATGCTGATGAAAGAAATCGAAGATTACTCAAACAGATGGAAAGATATACCATGTTCTTATATTGGAAGAATCAATATTGTTAAAATGACTATACTATCCAATGCGATCTACAGATTCAAAGCAATCCCTATCAAATTACCAATGGCATTTTTCACAGAACTAGCATAAAATACTTTTTTAAATTCGTATGGAAACACAGAAGACCCCAAATAACAAAGCATTCTTGAGAAAGAAAAAGGGAGCTGGAGGAATCGGGTTCCCTGACTTCAGACTATACTACAAAGCTACCGTAATCAATACAGTATGGTATTGGCACAAAAAAACAGAAATATAGATCAATGTCACAGGATAGAAATCCCAGAAATAAACCCATGTGCCAAGGTCAATTAATCTATGACAAAGGAGGCAAGAATGCACAATGGAGAAAAGACAGTCTCTTCAATAAGTGGTGCTGGGAAAACTGTACAGTTACATGTAAGAGAATGAAATTAGAGCATTCTCTAACACCATACACAAAAATAAACTCATAATGGATTAAAGACCTAAATGTAAGACTGTATGCTGTAAAACTCTTAGAGGAAAATATAGGCAGAATACTCTTTGACATAAATCATGGCAATATCTTTTTGGATCTGTCTCCTAGAGTAATGGAAATAAAAACAAAAATAAGCAAATGGGACTAATTAAACTTAAAAGGTTTTGCACAGCATAGGAAACCATAAACAAAACCAAAAGACAACCTACAGAATGGGAGAAAATATTTGAAAATCATTCAGCCGACAAGAGTTTAACCTCCAAAATATACAAACAGTTCATGTAGCTCTATATCAAAAAAACAAACAACCCAATCAAAAAATGGGCAGAAGATCTAAATAGACATTTCTCCAAGGAAGACACACAGATGGCCAAAAGGCACATGAAAATATGCTCAACATCACTAATTATTAGAGAAATGACTACAGTGAGGTATCACCTCACACCCGTCAGAATGGCCATCATCAAAAAGTCTACAAACAATAAATGCTGGAGAGGGTGTGGAGAAAAGGGAACTCTCCTACACTGGCGATGGTAATGTGAATTGGTGCAACCATTATGGAGAAGAGTATGGAGGTTCCTTAAAAAAAAAAAATAACTACCATGTGATACAGCAATCCCACACCTGGCATACATCCAGAGAAAACCATAATTCGAAAAGATACATGCAGTCCAATGTTCATTGCAGCACTATTTACAATAGCCAAGGCATGGAAGCAACCTAAATGTCCATCAACAGATGAATGGATAAAGAAGATGTGGTATATTTATATAATGGAATATTACTCAGCCATATAAAAGAATGAAGTAATGCCATTTGCAACAATACAGATGGACCTAGAGATTATCATACTAAGTGAAATAAGCCAGACAGAGAAAGACTAATATCATATGATATCGCTTATATGTGGAACCTTAAAAAAAATAAAGATACAGATGAACTTATATACAAAACCGAAACAGATCTACAGACATAGAAAACAAACTTATAGTTACCTAAGGAGAAAGTTGGGGGGAGGGATAAATTAGGAGTTTGGGATTAACTACTATATATAAAATAGATAACCATCAAGGACCTACTGTATAGCACAGGGACCTAGAGTCAGCATTTTGCAATAATCTATAAGGGAAAAGAAGCTGGGAAAAAAAAGATATATATGTTGTATAACTGAATCACTTTGCTAAACACCTGAAACTAACCCAACATTGTATATCAAGTATATTTCAATAAAATAAGCAAGTTTAAAAAAATCTCTGTATAAAGAGTCACAGGCTCTTGTGTGTTTATATGAAAAAAAGGTTTCAAAATTAGTCCTATAACTTTGAAGAGCTGTACATTGAATCAGAAGTAGACCAACAATAATAATACAGTAGCAGCAGCTAACATTTATTGAGAGTTTTTGTATGTATCAGGCTCTGTACTGAGTACTTACGTGTAATACTCATTTAATTCTTACCACAACTCTGTGACATGGGCACTCCTATTATTACTTTTTTTCAGAAGAGAAAACTGAAACTCAGAGAGGGGAATTAACCTGCCCAGTTCACACTGTTCCAAAGTGGTATGGCCAGCATCCCAGCCCGGGCAGTCTGGTAGCAGTGCCACTACACTATTTAGCTTGCTTCCATGGGAAGGACAAACTTAGCTAGCTGAGCCTCAATTTAGCCAGACAGCCATGGTCTTTTACACTTTCATTCCAGACCTATCTTTCCAGCCCAGTTTCCAGCTCTTCCTCTCTCTATATACAAATACTCAGCCCCAGATGTCCAGAATCCTAGCTTTTGCTTAACCCACCATACTCTCTCAGACTGATGGGCTTTGTATTGGGCAGGAATCCTTTCCCTACTTTTCTGACTTGACATAATCCTCAAGGCCATCCTCCATGGAACTTTTCTCTGATGCCCTTCCCTACCCTGGAGGGAAGGAACCTCTTCATCTGCAATGCTCCAGATCACCTTTGCCAGACGTCTAGCTTTCAGCTCCTCTCAGAACTCCATCGCCAGAGTCCCCTTTCTCCCAGAATGTTACCACTGTACCCACTCCTCCCAATGCCTATCACCAGGCCTGGCATAGAGGAGGTGCCCATGGAACATTTGGTGAAGAAAGAAATGAGCAGTGTAGTCATGTGAATCTGTCTGTCTACCTGAGTTTATAGAGTTGCCTCCACACAGCCTGCACATCTGTTCTCATGGGCTTTTCACCACAGAAACAAGGTATTAAGCAGCAGAGTGATTATCTCCACTTTGTAGGTGAATAAACTTAAGACGAGAAAGTATTCTTGCTCCCCACCACCAGCCCCTGTAGTGACCAAACAAGTTGATCACGTATCACTCAGCATGTGTAATGGGGGCCTGGAGGGTACCCTCTTCAAGAAGGCAGTTTGAGGTACAAGTTTATGCCCATACTTGGTCTTGCCATACATTGTCCCTGGGGAGGAGTGGGCTATACAAACAAGGAGCTGTGCCACCCCCCCCCCAATATCCCTCCTACCTTAATGTGTACATACACAATCTCTACCTGAGACTTAGAAATATCAGGACCAAGAAGAAGGGCACCCAGCTGAGACCTCTTTAGCATGTCAAAGACTACTTTCATTTTCATCAATCCCTATTTATTTTGGGCCCAGCCCAACATCAAATATCTATCAGTCCCAAATCTGACTGGTGTGGCAGAATGTTTGGTAGCTGGACAGAGGATATGGAGGACTAGCTCCTGTGACAGGAGCCGTGCAACAGTGCCCCCTCACCTCAGGGTTATTTCAAGCCCACCACTTGACTACTTTGTACGTCTCTTCTCCCTGTTACCACAGCTGAGACTGTCCTGGCCCTGTGTTTACCTGGGCTCCAGATTTGGAAACTGTCTTCTCCAAATTGTAATCTTTGGTCTACTCCAGTGAATCAAGGTTCTGGGTGAAAAGGGAACAGATGGCAGGCAACCAGAGGCACGAGGCAGTGAGAAAGCCTATGAAGGAGGTGCTGGGAAAAAAAAAGACACCTCCAAATCAGGTCCAATAAATGAGAATCAGGACTTTGCAAAGCAGGAAAGCACAGCACCAGGGAAACATTATAGTCCAGCCATTCTGATGGGGAAACTGAGGCTAGGGAGAAGAAGGCACTTGCCCAACAAAGTTGCACAATGAGTTAGCCACAGCCCCCTCCTCCCTGACATTTATTTGGACCTAGGACTAGGAGAGGAGGTCTGATGTTCAAATACTGATTTTTGTTGGCCATGTATAGAATGTCATGGAAAGTCACATAATATTATAAAAAGAATTGAGTTGAACTGTCCGAGTTGGAAGACATCAATGAGCTTGAACAGTCTTACTCCCTCCTTGTGGAGATGGGGTAATGGACTGGCCCAGAGAAGAAAACGGACTGGCCAAGGTCATACAGCAACTCTGAGGCAGAGTAGGAGCCAGATCCCAGCTCTAGCAGCCATGTCACTTCCTGTGCCCCACACATGCAGGGGCAGCAGTCCTCCTCTTACTAGTTTAGCAGCTGGATCTTTTCAAGGCAGACAGGACCCAATAGAGCAGCAGAGAACACTCCTCCTGCAATGCAAAAATGGCAAGCATTGTTCTCTAACCCCTCCCCTCTCCTCAACTTTACCACCTCCACCCCCAACCCCCTGCTTTTTAGACTTTCACAGCGTTTTAGGGCTGGGCCTTCTGGATATTCTTGAGCTAGTGGTAGAACTGGATTCTTTGTTTCCTCTGCTCACCTGACCCTGGCAGCCACCAATGCCACTTAATGCCCTCAGGCTAGTTAGAGACCACCGAAGTTCAAGGCTGGCCCCCTGCCACATCTGACACATCAGCGGCAAAGCTAGTACAGGCCTCCTCACTCCACCTTCAACTTTGACCTCCAGTCTGGGCCCAGACAAGATTTTTCTCTAAATATCCATATTTTTCAGGGACAGGAAACTGCACAAAGCCTAGCTCACCATTAAAAGGTTGAGGAGGCCACTAGAGACTTTGGGGATCCCCTCAAGTTCCGTAAAAGTTGGGAAATTTGGGTGAGGGTCAATCACGAAAACAGGTCTTTACAGAGAAAAGTGAAAGCAGCCCTGGACTGGGAGCCTGGGTTCTGAACTCCAAATCTGCCCCAGTCGCTGGCAGGGTAGGTGACCTTGGGGAAGCACTTTCTCTTCTCTGGGCAGCAGCAGGCCCTTCAGTAACTGGTGGAAGCTGGACTCTATGGTCTCTTAAGGCTCCAGCGTGCCAAAGAGGCGGAGGAAGCTGGGACGCGGGCGCTGCAATTCGCTTTCCTGGCAGGTGAGTCCCTCGGCGCGGCCCAGGGGCCCGTGTCCCGGGGCCCTGTTTCTATGCCTAAGGATGGGCCCGGCAAGGTGCCAAGGGGCTTTGTAGTCCCCAACCTCTCCGCCCCCGCCTCTCCCCGCCGGCCTCTTGCTCTGGAATAAACTGCCGGGTGGCGGCCAGGGCGCCGCAGCGCGATTGCACCGCGGCCACGGAAATGGGAACGCATGCAAAATCGAAACCGAGCTCCAAGGCTCCAGCGAGCCCCATCCGGGCGGGACCGGCCCCTAGAGCTTGCGGTGTCGCCAAGCAGCGACCAGCCCGGCGTGGAGGGGGGAGTGGGGAGTCCCAGCGAGGGGCTCTGCAGCCTCTACGTCCCCTGCCAACACCACGCCCGCGCTTATTTGCATTTAAAGAGAAACGCACCAAGGAAAACAGTGGGCGAGTCGGGAAACGCCTTCTCACCGTGGCGATTGGGCCATACGCCTGCCAATCAGGGCGCCGATGCCCCACCCTGTGGCTGTGGAGTCCGGGGGGAAGGGTATGGGGGAGCTGCCCAGAGCTTGGGGTAGGGGAGCCGGTGCAGGAGGTGACTGGAGCCGCGGCGGCGGCAGGGGTGGCTGTGGCGACACTCTTAGCCGTGGCAGCCAAGGTTCCAGCCCCGGCCAGGGAGGCGCAAAAGACAATAAGCGGGCTGGAAACCGGACCGGGCCGGGTAAGCATTGCGCGCGGCCAGGAGCCTCCGCCTGCCCGCCGTCCAATGCAGTCTCGCGTGCTCCGCTCTGGCCGCCTGGAGAGGAGCTCTAAGGGCTGGGCTGGTCGGCATCCGGACCGCTCTGCGCTCCCCTTTGAAACCCGCTTTGAGGACTGTCCGGTGAGGGCCAGAGCAGTGTCCCCTGGGCGCAAGCGACCGCGGCTAGAGGCGGAGAAGAGGTGGGCAGGCCGGCGGGCTATCCTGGGCCATGCCTTGGGGCTCTCGGGGGAGGCGGGGATGGGGCCCGCACGTGCTGCCCTGCGGTCTCGGGAGGGGAGCAGCCAACCAGCACTCCCAGCGGTGCATTTGTAGGCCAGGAGCTTTACAGCTTTGTTGTAGCACATTAGCTGGAACAGCTGTGTTACGCGGGTATTGCTCACCCCAGCGGCTCGTCTGCCGCCCCTCCCCTCCCCTCCCCTCCCCTCCCCTCCCCTCCCCTCCCCTCCCCTCCCCTCCCCTCCCCTGCGCATCTCCTGCCTCTCCCTGTCCTCTAGGGACGAAGCCAGCGCGCTAGGCTGGGCCCGACGGGTACTTACTTTGGCGTGGATTGGGGTATCTACATTGTCTGCCTCCTCCCTGGGGGAACTCAGTTGGGCCTGTGGTCTGCTCACTTCCCTTTGGAACGTCGGCCTTGAGGCCCCAACAGCCGCGCCCCCTGCTCCTGGGCCTCCAGGCGCATCTGGCGCCCCCCCCGCCCCCCCCCCCCCCCCCCCCCCGCCTCCGCGGGCAGGCGGGCTGGCAACCCGGCTCTCGCTGTACCTTGCGTTAGGGCAGCAGCTCAAGCTAGTCCTTGGGTTAGAGCTGCAAGGCCGCTTTGTGTCCCCTACCTACCCCGCCCCCCGCCCCTCGCCTCCTCTCCCCTTGGAGGGCACTGGCCGCGTTTTTCTCTCCAGTCAACGGTTTAAAAATAGCGATAAGCATGGTGGGGTGTGTGTGTGTATGTGGGGGGGAGGGTGTTCTGTGCCAGAGGCCGAGGGAGCAATTATTGTAGTAGGGAACGAACCGTTTGGGTGTGTGTGAGAGAGCTAGAGAGGCAGCCAAACCCTCCAACTTCGCAGTTACTTAAAATACCCAGGCTGCCAGGCTGCTGTCATTGTCTGCTGCAGACACCTTTGACACTGGTGACCGCTGGACTTTGCCTAGGCTTTCCGGTGGTGAGGGTTTGTGCCCTCCAGGCGCGCCACAGCCCAGGCGGCAGCTGGACTGGCTCCGCAGAGCCGGCCTCGGTTTGGCCAGAACGGGCCGCGGGGTCAAGGTGAGCCATTGCCCCTCACACACTAACATCTCCCTCTGCAGCTTTGCCTGCCTGCTGCATTCATCTGGGCTGGGTGGAGGGTGCTGCGCTGTTGGACTCTGCACCCCACTCCTTGGGGATTCCAGCAGACCCCCCTCCCGGAGTGCAGCTCCGCTCATTCGGCCCCATCCACCGCTGTGTGCCTCTGGCAATACACTCTAGGCCTTTCTGAGGAACAAGAGGGAGGGAGCTACCTAGGGGCTTGAAAGGCTCTTCTTGGACATTTGACCCACCTCTGAGGGTGGAGAACTCTGTGGGCTGCAGGGCCCAGGCAAAGCATAGGCACCTTTGAGAGGAGACAGTGAGATCCAATAAATCACTCACTTAAGGGAAGGCTAGCTGGGGACCTTTGTGACACTAGCCAGGACTGCAGATACTACATTACAGTCACCTCCTCTCACTTTGACCAAGCACCAGTACAGTCCCCCTACTTGCAGCTGCGCATCCCCGGCCCAGAGCTGGACATGTCCTCTGCACTGCCTCAAACCAACAGCCATCTAACATACCTGCCCTATATAACTCCCTCCCCACACCCAAACCCACTCACCCTGCACTGTCCAAATTCTCTTCCCTCTCAGCTCTGGGCCTATCTCCTTAGTGCCTTTCCTGCCTGTCTCTTGCAGTCCATGATGACCTCTTCTTTCTCAGAACTCAGAACTCCTCCAGGCTGCCTGCATCCCTTGGGCATTTTGGGGCTTAAATTATAATAGGAGACAAATAATAATTGAGTTTCCCTGCCTCTACTTTGTCTCCCTGATATCATGGATGTTTGGGTTCTTTTGGAACCTCTCAGGGGGGTAAAGGAAACCTGGATCTCAGCCACAATCCCCTCAAAGCCTAGCAATGCATAGCAGTTAATGAATGCTCCGGAAGGACTTGCCGTCTGTAAAGCTTTGGAGACCTTTACCTCTCCACTGGCACTTGTCCTGGTTCATATGAAAATGATTAGAAAAATGATACTGAAGGCTCAGATATTTATTGAGTATACTTAATGAAGATTGAGAAGGGAGTGGGTTACATCTAAAATTAAAAGTAAATAAATCATGATGTCTCCCTTCAATAAGCTCAGGACCTGGACTGCCCAGTCCCCAGACTACACTACCTTTGGTTGCTGATTCATGAGTCTAGAGGCAAACTACTATGGAGAGAGATGAGAGATCTGTATATACAGGGGAATTGTCCTGGGAAGCCTCCAGAAATTAGAGGGGTTTGGTTAGGCAAAGGATAGTGGTATAAGCAAAATTACGAGTAGGAGCGGGTGGCTTGCAAGCAGGCTGAGCGCAGTGACAGTCTTTTCTGGTTGATACTGTAAGGTAGAAAGGAGGTTGGGGCCCAGTGGTGGTGGTGTTCCCAAATGCCAGGTTGTGGAATGAGGATCTGATCTTGGGGGAATGGAGGAAGGGGCCATCAAAGAATGGGGAATTGGGAGGTTTTGATATTTTTGGTGTGCAGACATGCCACAATAAAATGGGATTTTAGAAAGGGTTTTAGAATGGGGTCTTAGAAAGGGATAGGAAGAGCACCATAAATTGGGCAGGTAAGAGGCCACCTTTGGATCTGAAAGAACTGGGGGGCAGGCTATCTCTAGAGGGAAACTGTATCTTGTCAGCCTCTCTTTGGCCTTGCAGGGGGTTGGGGGAAAGGAGGGAGCCTGGAGCCTACATACCAACATGGTGGAGGCTAAGTGTCCCTCAGGCCTCTGCTGATCCTTTTTCTCCCAGCTGGACAGGCCTTCACGGAGCACCAGTTTGGACACCTATGTTTACAGATGGGAATCCTGAGGCATTGGAAAGCAGCAGGGACTTGCTTAACGTCACACAGCATTTAGGGAGAGGCTGCTGCCTCCTGTGCAGTGACTCCACTGTATCCCACTGTCTCCAGCAGCCTCCATTCAACACAAATCAGCACAAATTGCATTAACTAACCCCTCATCTTACCTCACCCATTCATCAAGAGTGAAGGGATGCTAAGTTAGCTTGCTAGGAACTCCTCCCCTGGCATGTCTCTTGCGTTTTAGTCTTGGTCTACAGCCTGTCAGGGGCTGAAAGTTTCAGGAAGGGAGGTAATTGAAAGAAGTTGGCAGTCCAGTGATTCTCTCCTAGTATAGTGGAGGTTTTAAAAATTCCTCAAGAACTGTTACATTTACAATCTCTGAACCAGGGGATAAAGGGAATGAGAGAAATAGCAACAAGTCTGGCTTGCTTGTAGAATCAAAGAGGGAGAAGGGCTTCCAGCCCCCTCATTTACAGATGGGCTATAAGAGGGCATGCCCAGTGTTATTTCATCAGTGTCCCTGCCTCAAATCCTGACCTGGCAGATAGACTAGGTGATAAAAGTAAAGCCCTCGGAGGAGGCGTTTCATAGCCTTCCTGTGTCATTCATTCCTGAGTTACCCATCTCATTGCCAGGAAGTTCTTTCTCAGATCTAACCTGAGCCTCTCATGCTATGCTTAAACCAACTGTGTGTGTGTGTGTGTGTGTGTGTGTGTGTGTGTGTGTGTGTGTGTGTGTGTGTTGGGGGGTGGGGTTGAGAGCAGCTGGCCACCATTGCTCTTCTGCTTAACAATTCATTGGAGATTTCATGGGCATTAAACCATCTCTTCCACCTCCAACTTCTGTTCTCTGAATTAAATAATCACAGTCTTTTCACCTCTCCTTGGTCTATTTTTCAAACCTGTGCGTGTGTAAGTATATCGCGAGCAAGGCAGGCAGGGAAACCAGAACCACTGCAGAGGTGCAGGTGCCAGCCCAGTGAGGGTGCATTGCTCCCCAGCACCTCCCCTTTTGGGATTAGGAGATAATATGAACAATGGAGGAAATGGCCCAAGGGAGCTTGGTGGAGTCAGAGGCAGCCATGGTGGTGCTGCAGGGGGTGGGGGTGGGGGAGCTTTGCAACCTTTTGATCTACATTTCTTGCTGCAGAGCGTTCATTGCTCTCATCTCCTACAGGGTTTTTTTTCCCCTTGCTGGGTTTCGAAGCAGATACTAACCCCTCTTCTCTAGCCAGTACTCCTCAGCCCTCCCTTTCGGGGGGCTGCAGCTCCTTCCGGAGAGAGAGGGCTAGGCCCAGACAGTTGTGGTCCCCCTCCTCTCTGTATATGTATGAAATATTCATAGGCTAGGCCTCCTGCATTCAGAAAGAGTAAAATGCTGGGTGGGCTTGTAGGGGGTAGAAGTGAGAGGCATGAGGAGTGAGGCTGGGCCACAGTACACCTCTGTTCTGCAGTGGACCCAACCAGCTAGGCGTCCAGGCCTCCCAGTGAAGCCTAAGATACCCAACATCCCATTCCCTCAACATGCCTCCTGACCCAGCAGCCACTAGAAAACTGGACACAGGACCGCCCTTTCCCCAGCTTCTCATGCATCCTGGGGGAAGCAGATCCCCGGTCCAATCTCCCATTTCTACATGGGAAAACAGAGGCCCAGAACAGGGAAGGGATTTATTTGCCCAAGGTTACATGAGAGCACAAAGCTCCTGCCCCCCAATTCTAGGCTTCTTTCTCTAAGCACACTGATCCTGATTCCCCGCCCCCTCCGCCAAACCTCAGTTTCCTTACCTGGTCTCTCACATAGGGTATGGTGCATACAGAGGGGTGGATACATAGGAAAGTCAGGAGTCTCTATTGTTCACTCCACCCAGCTGCTCCTCTGCAGGCTTTCCTCGGCTTCCTTGTCACATCTGTTTCCCTGGGGTTAACTCCTCTCTTGTTCTTCATCTGAACAGGGATGGAAGGAGGTAGTGCCTGTCTTTGATCTCACCCTTGCTGGGTTAGTACTGACATAGTGGAAGCCTTATGATGCAGGCATGACACCTTCCTTGGATACATTCCTCTCTAAGGGGGTTGGGAGCCTGAGAGGGTAGTGGCAAGTAGGTGGCTCCCAGAGCCCCCACCGTTCCAGGCAAGTTGGGTAGGCAGCCTCAGCAGCCTGAGGAGAAAGACAGAGCATCAAGAACATTCACCAGGAAGGCCTGTTTCTAGGGAGAGGCAGTGTCTGGGTGACCACACCTCCCAGACTGGAGAAGCCCCTGTATATTTGAGGCTGAAGCTAAGGGACAGAGAAATGAGCCTAGGAAACCTGCAAAGGGCATGCAGAGAGCAAGTCTTGAAAGTCAGGCAAAGGGGTTTGGCCTTGATCCTGTAGGCAATGCGGAATATTTGGTAAGTAGAGGAGTGATGTGCTGAAATCAGGATTGTAAGAAAATGAATCTGGCAAGGGTGTGCAGGATGGATGAGATGGAAGTGGGGAGACACGGGGTGGGATTTCAGTGTCATGGCAGGGAGGAACCAGAGGAAACTCTGCAAAGACGCTTTTGTCATCCTCATAGGACCGGGAGGAGTGGGGGGGAATCTGACGAGCTGGAGTGGAGAAGGTAGCTGCAAGAGGCCCCATCACAAGGGCACGTTATTGAACATCTGCTTGGTACATGGCAAATAATCTGTCTTTTACATTTATCATCTCTAATCCTTACTGCAATTCTAGATGGTAGGTAGCATTTTCTTCATTTTATAGATAAGGCGTTTGAGTTTCAGAAAGGTTAGGCCACTTTCTCATATCCCACAGCCTGAAAGAGATGAAGCTGGCATTTTAGTTCTGGGCTGACAAACTCCAGCTAAATTAGAATTCAGTTGAACCAACGTTGTTTGAGCTCCTGCTCTGTGCTAGATATGGTGACTACTGTATAAGATGAAGGAGGGTGCATTGAGAGAAATGAAAAGGCAGACTGAGGCCTGCCAGAATGAATTGCCCAAGGCTGAGTATGTTAATTCATTTAACAGACTAGTGGTGGGGGAATAGGAGCAGGGGCTAGAGGGCCCAGTTTGGGGTCTGTGCTGCATCTAGAGTTGGTGGGATGCCCCCTTGAGAAGAGGTGCCCCTCAGGAAGCCTGCACATTAGGAGAGGAGTGGTTTCAGGGATAGCTTGGGTGGGGCTCTGCCAGCAGCTTTTACAGCTCCACCAAAGAATACCAAGCTAGACAGCCCTTCCTTCAGGTCCTGAAAAAAATGGTTTTGAGAGTAGACTTTGGCTGTGGGCTTTAGAAATGGTTGATTCAAATTCCAAATCTCAAAGATCATTTTCCTTAAATAATAGCTCAAATTCTTTGTCCCCGTTTTATCTTTACCTTTATCTTTGTCCCCACTGGCAGGTTTCTGTTTGGACCTTTTTTTTTTTGGCCCCTCAAACTTATCTCCCAAGGAAAAGAGGAGTAGAGGAACATATTCCACGGTTTGGGAGTAGTGATGATGGGGTTGCTGATGAGGAGAACAGCCACAGGCTGGGTTGGCAGCTCTTGGATTCTGAAGTCAGCAGGCTTTCTGGAATGTGCTAGGTGGAGCCAAAATAGTGGCAGCCAGTGAGGACTGGAAATGCTTCAGAGAAGGCTCAGCTGGGTTGGGACAGGAATGTGATGGGAGGGGGAGATGATGGCTCTTGCAGGTGTGAGGGGAACCTGCACAGTCCTTACTCTCAGTCTTCTTCCTTTGATTAGGGGCCAGAATGGTACAGCAGAATGGCATAGAATTGGGACTCAAAGAGGCCTGGAAACTGGTGTGGCTCTGTCATCATCCCACTGTGTGACCTTAGGCAAGTCTTTTCCCAAGCCTAGGCAGTTTCCTTTTCTGTGACAAGGAGTTACCATCCCCTACCAGGCCTGATTAATGGATTTCTGGGAAGGAGAAATGGGGAGTGAGGAAGTAGGGAACACTTTGTAAGCTGGTAAGTACCGTGAGTGGATAAAGGACATCCGTTGATTTGCATTTCCTTTGATGCTGGTACTTTAGCTGAGTTTGAATTGTTGACCTTTCTGGCTTGGGCTAGAGAACCTGGCTACCTGAAATTCCCAGATAATCCAGAGCTGTTAGCCAGTAGCTGATTTGAGGCAACATTTTGAGTTCCTGAATGTCAAAGGTTGGCTAAAAGAACAAGTAAAGCCTCCTGTGAGATAACTGCACAGTCACTCTCATTTACCATTTGGGTAAACTGAGGCCCAAGGAGGTTTGGTGACATACCCTTAGAGCACTGGGGAGCACTTTAGTCAACCCTGACTGAGGTAGTTTTGCTGCTAGAAACTGTCCAACTATAGTTTGAATAAAATACATATAAAATTAGTCACCATGTTTTTGAGCCTCTGTTATATAATGCATTTTATTTGGTACTTTATATACATCGGTTTTGTTCCTTAAAATAGCTTTAAGAGGTAGGCACTTTTAATAGCATCATTTACCAGTTGGGGAAACTGAAAGAACTTGCTGGATTTCCCCCAGGTAGGCAGAGCTGATTACAGTGCAGAACTGGCTGACTCTCAGGGAGTGGGGGGCTGGGCTTCCTGTCCTTACTACTCCTTCCTTAGACCACCCTCCTCCACATACATGAGGGCAGGATGGGCCCAGAGTGGGCTTGCTCCCAGGAAAACTTCTTGGAGGAGGTCTGGGAAACTATGACTGGTTGAGGCCATGCCTCTGGAGCTACTGCGTAAATCCACACACTTCTTCCCTGAACTCAGCCTTCTCTAAGTTGGCTGAGCTGGCCCCAGGAAATAGGGCTGGGAGCAGAATGTTTAAGACTTGGTGGAGCTGTTACCTCCTTATGGAGAAGGATTCCTGGGGCAGGTTTGTGACTGGTCTCCTGCCTGTATTTTGAGAGGAGGGGAGAAGGAAGAAGCTCTGCCCTAGCTCTGCCCTAGCCTTTCACTGGTCCGAGAATGGCCTGAGGCTGGCCTTGGGAGCAGGGATGCCCACAGCCCAATTCTGGCCATGCTAGCAACAGCTGTAGCAAGTGGCCCCTGCCAGGGACCACAGAGTAGCCTTAGAGGGTTTCCTCACCCACCAGTCCACCTGAAACTTAGACAGCCATACAGGTTGAGGAACCTAAGGGTGGAGGGGCTCTGCATTTAGCAGGACCACTTTCTTGGCAGGAACCATGAAGCGAGCCAGCCTCAGCCTGGGGGAGCTGCAGGATCTGTCCCTTTGCTGTCCCCTTCGCCTTCTGCCCCACCTCACTCTCCTGACCAGTGTACTCTGTGGCCCCGAGTAACGGCAGCATAGCCCACTGGGGAAGGACAGCATTGGGACCTGGTGAGGTAGTAAGGTGTATGGAGAAGGGGCCTGGGCCAGAAGTGGCTAGGTGGGGCTGGGCTAGGGGGCTACTAGCTATGGGTGATTCCTGCCACCTCCTGTCCTACTGTCTTGCAGGGGGATACAGGGAAGAGACACTATGAGTGGGGTACATGGCTCTGGGAGGGACAAGGCAGGGAGGTAGGAGACAGCATAGTTTCAAGGCTGGTCCTTGCCAGCAAAGATAACCCTGGGCCTAGTTAGGAGGAAAGCCTGAAGCTGGAGGAAGAGAATTTCATTCCCAGGGATACAACCTTGCCTAGTTCACCCACTCCCACCACATACACAGAGGGCTTTTTAAACTGCCCTTAATGGAGGACTTTGTATAAATCCAGGAACATGTCTTTAAAATCCCCTCACACCTGGCTCTTCCTCAGCATGAGCCAAGGCAGCTAGTCCCTTGGACTTCCTGTAGTGAATGGCTTTCTCAAATGAGTGGCCTTTTACACATGGTCTACTACTTTCTAAGAAACTGGGATCTGACCTGAAATAATAGTAATGCCAACCTTTCTCATTTGCTTTGCACTTTACAGTTTACAAAGTGCTTTTGGTGTCTATTATCCCATCTAACCTCACATTACTGCAGTGGACTGGGGAGATAGAGGGGGTAGATAGAGGAGATATTTTGATCTCCATTTCACAAGCACCCAAGGCTCAGAGGAGTGCCTTGGCCTGGTCAGGGTCCCTTGGCATGGTATGCAACACAGCCCTGTGGCCCATGGCTCCTTCCACAACATACTGCAGATCCCTGTGACAGGGAAGGGGACAATGTAGAGAGCAGTGGGCTGGCCTCTACTCCAATGGAGCACAGAAGCAAGGGCAAGAGAAAGCCCAAAGGGACTACCCTCAAGCCAAGGCATCAAGGTTCTGGAAAGCAGCCCTCTTTGAGATTCAGTCTGCCTAATTCTTCTGTTCACAGGAATTCCAGCTCCAAAATCAGTAGGACAATTAAGCCTTTGATTCACAAGGATGGGTAAGCCCATAAGGATTTTCACTTAGCCCTTGGTCTTCCTTGATGACTAGTCTTGCCCATCCTTTCCCCTAAATAATTGCTGTTTTTACTCACTCCTGTCTAACAAGGCCCAGATTGAATGCCTCCTTATCAAGGTAGCTTTTCTGAGCCCAGGAGCTATCTTTCTGCCTTTCAAGTTTATCCTGGGATATGATCACAAGGTCTGAAGAATGATACTTCAACACTCTGCTTAAGCAATAATGGGGACTCTTCTCCAAGGCCTGCATCATATTGTGCCTTCAGACTATTATATATAGGTTTTTCTACCTGTTAGCCTAGGGGATCCCCAAAAGCAAGGACTGGGGTTTCCCCTTCTGGCAGCACTGAGCTTAATAACTATCATTTAACCAAATGTTCTGGAGAGGTTCATTTCATGAATTCCACAGAGGGGAGTAGAATTTCACAAATAACTCCATTTATTGCCACCCCATCTCCTCAATGCCCAGCACCATAATGACAACACTGTCAGTAATTTCTGGGCTGAGGTAAAAACGTCTGTGCTCTGGAAAATGAGCGATTCAGATAGATGATAGGGCCCTTATTCCCATACGACTCTGGTGCAGAGGACTCTGAGTGTATGTGTGTATGATTGTGTATTTGAGGGGTAGCACTGTCTATTGTGGGCCTATCAGTTACAGGGCTGAGCTGGAACAATGCCATGTTAAAGTATGTCACACAGAATCAAAAAAACAAAAACCTAACTTGAGCAAATGGCAATACAGATCTCTGCAGAGAGGGAATCAGATGAGGTTTTTTTTTTCTCTTATTTTCTGGATAACCAGCCATTATCTTGCTCCTAGTTTAATATTCAGTTCTGCAGAGCCCCTGATGGAAGCCTGGATCACATTGATGATTCAAGTGTCAGGCCAAACAAGGCACAAGGCACAAAGTTAATATTTGCTAGACAAGATCAGGGACTCCAGCAAGGTTCCTCTAATGAGGTCAGAGGTCAGAGGCCAGAGTGTAGCTGCCAGGCTCTCTCCACCTCCAGTGCTGATCCTTAGTTTCACTGCAGGTGAATGTGTGAGTGTTATTACCGTGGCAACCAATCACAGGGCTGATGTGCTGGCTAGCTGCTCTTAGGACAACAGTGTTGCTTGCCTCTCCTTCTCTCTCTCTGGCTCCCAGCAGCTGTTCTGCCTCCCTGCCCTACCCAAGCTCCTTATCTGCTGGCGGCTACCCTACAGAGAGGGGACAGTGGTGAGGGACTTTCCAGGGAAGTGTCATTGGGTTTTAGCAGGCTGGTCACTGATCCAGCTGTCAATCAGTTGTAGTCACTGGAATCAATACATCAGACAATGGGGTTGGGGAGGGGGATATGTTGGGGTAGGTGCTGGCTAGCTCTTCTTTTTATTCCATCTCTGTGACATTTGGATATTTAGAGGATTGGGAGCTTAGACCAGAAGGGTGTGTCTTGCACCAGGTTTGTTTATTTATTTATTTATTAATTAAAAAAAATTATTGGAGTATAGTTACTTTACTATATGTTAGCATATAGAAACTAATGTTTTGTTAGTTTCTGTTGTATAGCAAAGTGAATCAGCTATACGTATACATATATCCCCTCTTTTTTGGATTTCCTTCCCATTTAGGTCACCACAGAGCATTGAGTAGAGTGCCCTGTTGCACCAGGTTTATTTATTTAAATAGCTGTTGAGAGCCTAACTCCCAGACCAGGGACATGAATCATGTGGAGTTGTGCCTTCAAG
Source organism: Leucopleurus acutus (assembly GCF_964270905.1). NCBI lineage: Eukaryota > Metazoa > Chordata > Mammalia > Artiodactyla > Delphinidae > Leucopleurus > Leucopleurus acutus. Next base: position 53,244,292 of record NC_139148.1, on the reverse strand, counting down.
GAGTTCCCTTTCTAGATAGGGAGCTAGATGGGGGCCAAAGTAACGAAAGGAGCAGAGAAGAAACAGTCTGCCTCATGGTTCTAAAGTGGAACTTGGAGGTTTCAGTTGCTGAGGGCCACATTAAAATCTGTTCCAAGCAGGACAATCACTAGAGAGTCTGACCTAGACCTACCCCTCACATAACCACTATGACAGGGAGATATTTCTAGGTGTCTTGGACAGAGGATACTGAATCCCAGCGAGTACCTTGCCCCAAGGCTACCATGCCATCTTAGCTGATCCTGGATTGCAGCTCTGGAATGTGGGTATGCAAGGCTTCTACTCTGAGCTTTTGCAGGTATGAGCATGGTCCTACAGGCAATTTAGGGAGCCTGGGGAAGAAGGTGAAACTTCAGGTCTACTTTTCTACCCAGCCCAAGGCAAAATGTCAGTGAGAGCCCTGGCTTATGTGAAATTGAGGCCTGGATGTTGCAGAACCCAGTGAATACTTAGTAGGCTATTTTGCCAGATGCTTTTCAAAAATTCTGTGTCATAAGAGTTGACTTCCCTTCTGCCTTTCCTGCCTCTCTACTCCACCCCCTTTGATAATCCCTCTCATGACCAATAGTACCATGGGCCTTTTTCATATCTGCAGTTCCCCCTGCCCAGTGCTCCCCTGAGCTTAAGGTGACCTGAAGTGAGTGGACCCAGCAAGTGGGGTAGGGGTGATGGCTGCCTGTTGCTCAGTGTAGGGTTTTGCTGCCTTGGGGCCCAGAGGAGGCTGGCCCAGCAAGTCAAGCATATGGAGTGCATTAAGGTTTTCCCTACATTTTCTCTTACTTTCTGGTTCCACTCAAGCCTGAAACCACAGACACCTGTGAAAACAAACCCAGCCTGGTTGCTTGCTCACCAGTACTGTCTCTCTGTCTTTGTCTCTCTCATCTTCAGCCCCAACTGTGATGCTTCCTGACTGATGATGTTATAACAGTGCCCAGAAGCCAGAAGGCTGCATTTTTCAGCTGAACATACCTGAGTTGTCCCCACCATCATGGAGACCCAAAAGGATGAAGCTGCTCAGGCCAAGGGAACAGCAGTCTCTGTGGATACCCAGGACCAATGGGCAGAGAAAGGAGCCAAGAGCAAGGCAGCTGAGATGACAGAAGGGCCAGCATCAGAGCAACCCTCATCTGGCCCAGGTAGGCTGAAGAAAACTGCCATGAAACTCTTTGGTGGCAAGAAGAGCATCTGTACCCTGCCTAGTTTCTTTGGAGGGGGACGAAGCAAAGGTTCTGGGAAAGGCAGCTCTAAGAAGGGTCTTAGCAAGAGCAAGACCCACGATGGCCTGAGTGAAGCAGTCCATGGCCCTGAAGACATTGTCAGTGAAGGAGATGGCCTCTCCTTACCTTTGCCTGAGTCATCCTGCCGACTTCCCGGCTCTCAGAGTGCCCATGGATCTTTGGAGGCAGACTCCAGACGCAAGACGTCTGTGGCTGGAGCCACAGAGAAAGCTAGGGCTGAGAAGGCTCCCTTTGTGCCCAAGCCAAAAAAAGGCCTGAAAGGTTTTTTCAGCAGTATCCGCCGTCACCGGAAGAGCAAGGTCTCCGGGGCTGAGCAAAGTGATCCAAGAGCCAAGGAGCCTGAGGGGGCCAGAGACAGGCCTCATGAGCATGTGAGCTCAGCCCTTCTGTCCCACACTGAGAACCTCCAAGCCCCAAGAAAGGAAAATGCCAAATCCCAAGATGTCCCTGGGCCAAAAGTTTCTTCAGTACCAGAGACTTCTCCAGCAGCCACTGAGCAGACAGCCTGCAAAGATCCAGAAAAAACCATGGAGGCCTGTGCCTCAGCACTCCTGCAGCCCAAACTTGCCCCTGAAGCCAGTGGCCCAGAGGAGCCCCATAGCCCAGAAACAGGGGAGAAGGTTGTGTCAGGAGAGGTAAATCCACCCAATGGCCCTGTGGGGGACCAGCTGAGCCTCCTCTTTGGGGATGTCACATCCCTGAAAAGTTTTGACTCACTGACAGGTTGTGGTGACATAATAGCAGAACAGGACATGGACAGTATGACAGACAGCATGGCCTCTGGAGGCCAGAGGGCCAACCGAGATGGGACCAAACGAAGTTCCTGCCTGGTGACCTACCAAGGAGGGGGCGAGGAGATGGCCTTGGCTGATGATGATGACGAGGAAGAAGAGGAAGAGGAGGTGGAATTAGAGGAGGAAGAAGAGGAAGTCAAGGAGGAAGAAGACGATGACTTAGAATATCTGTGGACAAGTTCCCAGGTGTACCCAAGGCCCATTCTAAATCCAGGCTACCATCCCACCACATCCTCAGGCCACCTTGGTTACATGCTCCTTGACCCAGTTAGGTCTTATCCTGGCCTAGCCCCTGGGGACCTTTTGACTCCTCAGAGCGATCAGCAAGAGTCTGCCCCCAATAGTGATGAGGGTTATTATGACTCCACCACACCTGGACTTGAGGATGATTCAGGTGAGGCCCTGGGGATTGTCCGCAGGGATTGCTTGCCCCGAGACAGCTATAGTGGCGATGCCCTCTATGAGTTCTATGAGCCAGATGATAGTCTTGAGAACTCCCCACCTGGGGATGACTGCCTTTATGACTTCCATGGTCACAGCTCTGAGATGTTTGACCCCTTCTTGAACTTTGAGCCCTTTTCTTCCTCTCGGCCACCTGGGGCAATGGAGACAGAGGAAGAACGGCTAGTGACCATCCAGAAACAGTTGCTGTATTGGGAGCTTCGGCGGGAGCAGCGAGAGGCCCGCGAGGCATGTGCCCGAGAGGCTCACACCAGGGAGGCCTACACCCAAGAAACTCACACCAGGGAGGTCCATGCTCGAGAGGCCCACACCCGGGAAGCTTATGTCAGAGAGGCCCGAGCTCGAGAGGCCTATGCCAGGGAGGCCTGTGGCCGAGAGGTCCGTGCTCGAGAGGCTCAAGTCCGAGAGGTCCAAGTCCGGCAGGAGAAGCCCATCATGGAGTATCAGATGAGGCCTTTAGGGCCATCAGTGATGGGCCTGGTGGAAGGGGCATCAGGGGCCTCTCAGACTTCCCACAGAGGAACCACCTCAGCTTTCCCTGCCACTGCAAGCAGTGAGCCAGACTGGAGGGACTTCCGTCCTTTGGAGAAGCGTTTCGAGGGAACCTGCTCCAAGAAAGATCAAAGTACTTGCCTGATGCAGCTCTTCCAGAGTGATGCTATGTTTGAGCCAGACATGCAAGAAGCAAATTTTGGAGGATCTCCCAGGAGGGCTTACCCTACTTATTCACCCCCTGAGGAGCCAGAGGAAGAGGAGGTTGAGAAGGAAGGGAATGTCACTGTGAGTTTCTCTCAGGCCCTTGTGGAGTTCACCAGCAATGGGAACCTCTTCTCCAGCATGTCTTGCAGCTCTGACTCTGACTCATCCTTCACTCAAAACCTCCCTGAGCTGCCCCCCATGGTGACCTTTGACATTGCTGATGTGGAACGGGATGGGGAAGGCAAGTGTGAAGAAAATCCTGAGTTCCACAATGATGAAGACCTTGCAGCCTCCTTGGAAGCTTTTGAACTGGGCTACTACCAGAAACGCGCCTTCAACAGCTACCACAGCCGATTCTACCAAGGCCTACCCTGGGGTGTGAGCAGTCTCCCTCGATACTTGGGACTGCCTGGCATGCACCCTCGTCCTCCACCTGCTGCCATGGCCCTCAATAGGAGGAGCCGCTCCCTCGACACTGCTGAGACCCTGGAGCTGGAGCTCTCCAATTCTCACCTGGGCCAGGGCTACATGGAGTCTGATGAGCTTCAGGCTCAGCAAGAAGATTCAGATGAAGAAGAGGAGGAAGAATGGGGCCGAGACAGTCCCCTATCCCTCTATACTGAACCTCCAGGGACCTACGACTGGCCTGCCTGGGCTCCCTGTCCTCTCGCAGTGGGGTCAGGCCCTGCAGGAATAAGTCCTAGCCAGTTGGGTGGGCCTTCCAGCCAGTCTCTATATGGACAGGCAGTCTGTTGCATATCTCCTGTCGCCATGTCAATGTTGCTGTCAGTATCAGGGCCAGAGCCAAGGGCACCTGGGGAAGCCAAGTCTCAGCTAGCTCGACCTTCGCACCTACCCCTGCCCATGGGCCCTTGTTATAACCTTCAGCGGAAGGCCTCCCAGAGTCCGAGGGCCAGGCCTCGAGATGTGCTGCTGCCTGTTGATGAACCCAGTTGCTCCTCCATTCCTGGAGGCTTCAGCCCCAGCCCTCTGCCCCAGGCCAAGCCTGTAGGCATTACCCATGGCATCCCTCAGCTGCCCAGGGTCCGGCCTGAGCCCCCAGAGCCTCAGCCCATTCACTATGGGGCTTCCAGCCTTGACCTGTCAAAGGAGAGGGCTGAGCAAGGTGCCTCTCTCCCCACCAGCTACTCCTCCACTGCCATGAATGGAAACCTAGCTGAGTAGTCATCACCAGTTCTGGAGTGGGGGGCGTGGGGCCTGAGCATGTGAATGGGGATCAGGGTTGGGCAGAGGGGTGGGGGGTGGGGGTTGCTGTTTAACTTGAAAATCCTTTTGGCCAAGGAAAGCTCCTATGAGTTTTCACCTTTTTTTTTCCCCACTTCCCTTGTCTGCCATCTGTGGCCACATTCAGCTCAAGTACATCTGCCCTGGGAGATTGCTGCTGCTGCTGCTGTGCTTCAATTTTCGCTTTGGGGTTTTTTTCTTGTGACCCGTGCAGGGTTTGGGATGCTGTAATTTTGTGCCTATTCCAGTTGCCAAGGTAGTGATTTTATATATATATATAGCATGCATCCTTGACACAGACTGAACCCTTAGCACCCTCCGCAACTTCTCCACCCAGTGAATGATGAACCACTGATGAGCAGCCGCATCTACACTGCCTCCCACTTGGGGACAGGGAGCTTGTTTGCTGTTAGCAATGTGAAATTACGGTACAGATCCCCCTACCCCTACTTCCTTTGGTCTTGGCATAGCTGCCACCATTACATCAGATGATATAATCTATTAGCCCCAGCTAGCTGTCCTCAGAGAGGATCAAGTAGCATGTGTCTCACTGCCTATTGCTGTAGACTTTGGCATCATAACCAGATGAGGGCCTTTTATCCTGGCCTGCTACAGCTTGGGTTGAAGACAAAAACGTTAATTCCCTTAATGGAGTGATCAAATTCATCTCGTTGCAAACAGAAGACAAAATAGCGTTCTATTGTAGACACTGCCATAAGTCTTGAGCTCTGGAATGAGGATTTTTTCCTTCTTTGTTTCTTCAAGCTTGTAACTGCCTGAATTGCAGATGCTTTTGAATTTTGGTTCTTTTTTCCTCCAAAGGAAATTTTTATTATCTCATTACAAGGAACACATTCTTTTAATTGATATACAGGAAGAGAAGCGGCCTAAATTAGGTTTGGCTGTAGGGGCTGGGGTTTTTGCAGGTTGCAAGAGGATAGAAAAAGGAGGTTCATTTGTCCAGCCATCAGGAGAGAGGATTTCATACATTGCAGAGCTCATGGCAACTCAGCTTCTTTTGGGAAAATTTCTTCCCCCTTAAAGACAAAAACTTCCTTAAGCCTTGCCTACCCCTTCACTGGATTCAGTAAAGAGGCTCCATGCTAGCATTCCCAAGAGACAGGACACCAAGGGCATTTAGGCTGCTGTTCCAGGCTCTCTAAAGACCTTTCATTTTCCAATTAGCCAAGTTCTTAGCATCAAAGGACCGTGCTTCTTGAGAGAAAAGACTGTGACCTGCCCTTACTCTGCCAAGCTGAAGGACTGATTTGTGTGGTAATTGCAGCCCTTTATGGAATGAATGGCACCCTCCCTTCTGCATTCACACAGTTTTCATGTTAAACTAGCTTGGAAATATTTGTGGGGAAGAGTTGCTGTCAGGAAAACATCGCAACAGGCTAATCTTGCTAGGCTCTACCTCATTAATCACCAACATGAGAGGGGTCCTTTTAAATTTCTTTATTGGAAATGGTTATGGAACATTTTTTACCTGGATATGTTGACCCAAATTATGATCCTTGCTCCCCTGACCCTGTCCCTATCCCCCACCCATCTCCATGCCAGTTAAGAGAAGTGGTAAACAGGGCTCTTGCTATTCCCAAGATATGGCAACTTAGCTTAGGAACAGATGCTGTTGGCCCCCCAAGTCAAGATGACTGTGGGCAAACCGCCACCTGGACAAGGGATGTGTCTGTGCTGGTCTTTGTCACCATTTCTCAGATTGGGGTTGGCCCAGTGCCCCTCACCACAAAGAGCAAACCTGGATGGTAGAAGCTGTACCCCTGGAAGCACCACATGAATTTGCATGGCACTGACACCAACACTCAAGGGACCCAGACCATCTCTCCAGGCTGACTTTGTCTGCATTGTGAAGAAATGCATTAGTCATGGAGCTGGAGAATCAAAGAGGGTGAGGAAGGCCCTCCTCACCCCTAGCACAGCATTCCAGGAGAGAAGTGCCCAAATTCTGGCCTCTTACCAAAGCTGACCTATGAGAGTGGGGCTGAAATTGGCCTGGCTGTTTGGCAGGCAGGAAACACTCACCAAATGCCTTTACAACAGGGGAAAACCCACCACTTGCCTCTTCTGCCTCTGCTTGTCCTTCATGGCAGCCTAAGCTGCTGTTTATATGTGGACTGTGCCAGCCACAGCAGGTAGTAGAGCCATCACCAACCTCCAGAGCCTGCTGAGTCTATCTGAGAAGAGAAAAAGTAGGTTGTCAGCCTTTGGCCAAGGGCTGAGAGCTGCCCTCTGTAACAAGAGGGCAGCAAGAGGTGCCACCTCTGCAGGGGGCAGTCATAGCCTTGACATACTTTGCTGGGCTTTGGAAGGTCGCATATCACAGTAAGTTTTAGGACTGAGCATCAGCTCATGGTTTGAACATTGTTGCCTGCAAGTCCTTTCACTGTCCCGGCCAGCCCAGAGACAGGATCCTCACCAGCAAAAGTAAGGCAGTCAGGGTGCATGGCTGCAGAAGCAGGCTCCTCTGAGTCTCACTCTAGATCCAAGCAGTTCATGGCTGAATCCCAGCTGCAGCCTAGAAGAGGAAGGAAGACTGGCTGGGGACTCATGATGACAGAACAGGGTGACACTGGGAGAGCCAGTCAAGCTCCAGGCCTCTCCCCAAGCATATGCCAGTGCTTGCTTAGCTAACACCAAATATGTCCCGGACTACTAAATGTGTAGATGTAAAGTCCACAAATGAACACCATTTCTGCACTGCAAGGTCATGGGATAATGTTTTTGGATATGACTTCAAGGGAAGATATGACTTGAGAGAAGGTGACTGCTCTTATCTTGCTACCCAGCAAGCAGGCTTATGTAGTGTCAGCTCTGATCCTGAGAATTCTCAAATGAGACTGGTCTTCAGGGGACCAGTGACTGGATAGAGAAGGCCACCTAGAAGGTCTCTCCCAGGGCTGTCAGTTTCTTAGTGCTTTAACACCTTCAAGGAAGTCCTGCCTTGGGGCTCAGTTAGGGCCTGCCCCAATCGTCTGGACTCAGCTTGGGCACCAGTCCATGAGCCTCCTGGGCCAAAGGCTTTGGTCAAAACTAGTCTTTCTCCCTCAGTACTGTACCAAGGAGGGAAGTAGCTTCCCACACCCAGGGTGCATTCCCCTCATCCTGCTGCCAGTGACTTTCCCACCCTTGCCAGTGCTACCACCCCACCTACCCTCGGCCCGTGGGCCCAATAGCTAGAGGGAGGCATAGGGGGGTTAGCAGGGAGACTTCAAGTTTACCCATGTGTATGTTGCATCCAAGTTGTTTTTAATATATATATATATATATATATCAAAAGTCAATTATCTATTTTTGTATTGTTTGCATTTTATATTCATGGAAAACAATGTTTATCAATTGTTCTTTTCTGATATATTTTATTTTTAAGCGGTGCTGTTTACAGTTTTAGACAAAACGAAGATGACACAAAAATTGCTGCTTGTGCAGAGGGCTGGCATCTCAATTGCCCAGGACTCTCGCTCTTTCCCCTCTCCCCATCCCTGATGTATCGTACTGTCCATACCCTCCCTCCATGATAGGGACAGCAGAAGATGCCCAGGTACTAAGACAAATGCCAGGTGACTCAGGCATGTGGAACCTGGTAGACAGTGTGTTGTTTATGGTTTATTTTTTTCTTTCAGACCTTGCCCTTACCCGTGTATAGACCTTCTGTCTCTCTTTCCTCTTTATGTTTTGTGCTCTAGTTTTGAAACCAGAGTGCCCACGTTTTGCTATTTGTCATGTTGAGTTTCTCCAAAGGAGCATTTTGGGGACATTCTCCGCCCAGTGAGGAGGGCAGGGGGTTTCAACTATTCCCCCTCTCCCCAAGAAGCTGGGGGAGATGGATGGAAGTGATGCTTGAATCATCAGGAATTGACCATCTCATTGAGGAAACCCTTACATGGGACTTTCCAGGAGCTCAGTTGATTGTGATATTCACCCAGAAGAGACGTTGGGGAATTCCTTGACCCCTCTTGCTGCTTTGGGGGAATCTCTTCCTCTGCCGCCATTCTTACTCCCCTGCCCTGCTCCAGCTCACACATGGATGGGACTTTGGGGAATAGTGACTGTTAGGGTGATGGCTTGCTGGCCTGATCTCTACTTTTCCATCCTATAGTCACTCCAAAGAAGAAAATCCACATGGCGTGTATATGTGTGAGGGTTGGGCCTACTGAGAGGCAGGGCTTTAATTATTATTCTTGTTACTATTGGTGCTTATTTTCCCTGATGTATATGGGGTGGGGGGGGGGGAAGAAACCAGGAATGTATATTTAGGTCATGTTAAATAAAACGGCTGGGGGACAAAGGGAAGAAATTAGAAACTGCAGTACATCCTCACCCCAGGTGTAAGAGTTCTTTCTCTCCCAGTGCAAAAAGGGGAGCATGGCCCCTGGATGTGCCCTAACTTCCCCTTCCCTATCCCTGAGACATCATGGAATTGCCTGGATTGTGATCTCTCCAATCCTAGTTCTCATTGACATCTGGATATCTTGATGCACTGCCTGTTTGTAACAAATATTTCTTTTGCTGAATGCTAATAAACTGGGTTCAAGAGGGACCCCCAGTCACTAAAGTGCATTCTTGTGGTTTGTTCCACAGCAACATGCCTGTGACCCATGGTTGTTGGGTTTGCCCTTGAAGGGAAATGAAAAAAAGCAAGGGGGTGTGTGGGAGTCAACAAGTAGGGGGAACAGAAGCCAGAGCTGAAACTGAAAGTAGAGGAAACTTCAGTTCATCCAAGCCATTCCCTGCATCTCAGTCTGATGATGTGTTGCTCTCCATCACACCATGCATGCCCTGAGACCTGCCTGGGGGCTGGCTAGCACTTCTGAAATTAGCCTCAGTTCATGTAAGTGTGCTGGCTTCCCCACCAGCCAGGAGGCAGAGGTGTGGACCTCCTACTGATGGCTCCAGCAAAAGGATGCATCTAATGGTGGGACTCTCAGACCAACCTGAAAGGAATAGCATCCTTTACCCAGGCCTGTGGGCAGAGATGCTGGCCAGGCAGCTGACTGCCCCACCTATTCAGCTGTGGGAATGATTGGGGAGCATGTGGCTTCTGCCCCTTATTGCAAGGCAGCTCATCTGTTGGCACCAGCAACAGATGTCACCTGGGTCAACAGATGTCACAGCAACAACTCAGTCACCTGTGTCATATCGTGATATCCAGGCCTGTCCAAGCCTAGGCAGTAATCACCTTCCCTTTTCTATTACCCACATAAAGGCCTACCTGTGCCATCAAACAGGAGAAGGTGATTGTGCTAATGGCTCAGGTTTCTCTAATCCAAACTCTTACCACTGGCTCCTGGTAAGCAAGGGCATCTGGCACCTGTTGATGGGCTTCCTTGAATTCTGCCCAATTGCCATGTACAAGCCAGAAGGCCTGAAATAGCAGCTGCTTGAATGTGCAGTGGATAGTGTTGCTAGGCTCCCTGGGGCCCCTTTTCAGACTAGATAATAAGCTTGATGGCCCTCAGGACCTCGTGAATCAAGCAAAGCCAAAATAGAAGCAAATTCCAAGAGAGAAAAGAGAACATCCTGGGAGGGAAGTTGATAATGTATAGAAATGGAATTGTCCGCCCTGGGCTGCTCATGAAAGGAAGAAGAGTGTTGTAGCTGCTCAGGGAGCTTTTGGAGCAAGAGTTTCTGGGAAGGCCTTATTACATCCATTGGAAATTCACGGGAGTCATGGAGTCAGGGAGGCTGGGCCTTCTGCCCTAATCTTTGCCCCTCATTAATCTATGAGGACTTGGGCAAATCCCTTCTCCTTCTGAGTCTCAGTTTCCCCAACAATAATATGCGGGTGGCATGGGCATAGATTTGACTAGACTAGTTTCCGTATGCAAGACAGAAGATTGGGCTACCTCAGAGTGACCAATGGAACTTTGTCAACTACCTAAGTCCAGCACTTCCCACACTGATTCTAACTCAGTTGGCCTTGGGGGGAGTTCTTTTTGTGGTACCCGACATGACTGATGTATTGCACCTCTTCCTGTTCTGCTGTGACTGATAGCTACCTTCACTGTGACCTCCTGGGGAGTCCTTTGCAATACTAGAGAGGGCCATTGGTGGAGGGAACCTCCTAAGATCTTCCTTAGATCATCAAGAAAACTGGCTCAGTCAGCTCTAGTGCTATTTTCTGGTCTGCTTGAGGGCTGGGGTTGTGCCTAGCAAATGGGCTTCCTTTGTTCTCAGTTTCTGTTTAGAGCAGATGGAAACCCTGCAGAGAAGAGAACTTTGTGCAAGACTTTTGGAGGATGCTGTGGGCAAGCTGCTAGCTCCCCACTGCCCCCACCCTGACTGGGCTCTGGGCCCTACTGACTGTGTTCCTCTTCTGGATAATTCCTAGACTTTGGCCTGCATGACTTTCAGGAGCCAAACCTAGCCAATAGGAGCAAGTGACCTGTAGTAGCACTTTCTAGTCTGCAAATTCCTTCTATCTCCATTTTCTTCTAAAAGGCCCCTGAAGCAGGTGGGTAGAACAGATTATTTTATACCCAGTTTACAGGTAAGGAAATGGAGGCATAGAGAAGTGAAATGACTTGCTCATGGTGATCTAGAACATTGACTGCAAATCAGGGTTGGAAAGAGGATGGGCAGGCTGGGGTGGAAGATGTGGTGGAAGAGAAAGATTAATAATAATAATTTTCCAAACACATAATAATATCATTGATGTGTGCCAGGCCATAGACACTTTACATTATCTTGTGTAATCCTTACCTTAACTGTATGAGGTCAACATTGTTGTTATCTGCATTTTCAGATAAGAAAACAGGACCTCAGAAACGTTAAGACCCTTGTCAAAGTTCACACAACCAGATAAATAGACTTCAAATCTCCTGCTATTTCTGTTGTAGTGAAGCTGCTGTTACAATGTACATTATGGGTGCTAGGGGTGAATCCCAGCAATGTTCCCAGCAGCAGGCCCAAAGTCAGAGCATCCTAAAGCTAAAAGGGACCTCTGGCTGCTTCCTTATCCCACTGAGCCCAGCCTAACTTCCCAGCTCCAAGCCCAGGTCAGAGGCCCTTGTGAGCCCAGGGAGCAACCCCTTTCCCCCACTCCCACCTGAAGCCTTGGATCTCTGGGAATTGTTCCCAGCCAGGTGGGCCCAACCCTCCTCCCACTTAAACCTGCTAATAAGCAGCCTGGGAAAGATGATGAATAGCAGAGTGAATCAATAGACATGAGCCTGGAGAACTGACCTCTGTCCACTCAGACCTTCACCATCAATTGGAGCATTGCCTCATGAAGAGTTACTTAATTGCAAATCACTTAATAGTCACAGTGGGAAAGTCTCATTCTCTGGAAGAATAATTGCTGTCTGATGGGCTTTTGAAGGCTGCTCCTTCAGTTTCTCTCCTGCTTTTCCACTTCCTCCTGGATGCCTGAGCATATTTTCTAAGTGGTTCTCCCAGCCCATCAAGAACCTCATGAGGTTTCCCACAATTTCTTGTGGGCAAGAAATAGTCCTTGTTTGTTTTATTTAAAGTAACTGAATTCTGACTCCAAACCTCCCATCCTAGCAGGGAAGCAGAAAATTCCATGTTTGTCATGACTGGGGACCCACTCAAGGGTGGCACTGGAATCCAAGGGGTACTTCGATTACCCAGAAATTAAGGCAAGGACAACTAATCTCTAATCTATTCCAGTCACCACTGATACCCTCATTTTCCATGCCAGCAGTAAGGGAAGGGAAGGTGAGAGCTCTGAGGTCCTAGGTCCTGCCTCCTTCTGGGTACCTTAGAGCCATCTCCTCCCCATCTTTGAGGCACTGCCCTAAGCAGTGCTTGTGTTTCTCTACTGCCCCAGACTCAGGAGCTCTCCCTTTCCAGGTGGGGCTGGGAGTGGTAGGGATCTCTGTTCTTTTATTTTTTTCTCTCTCTGGGCTTTTCCTTCTCCTTTATGACTATATATCTTCAATGGGATTGTCATACTTTTATAAAAGAATGATAGATTCGGTGACTTCAGTCTGCTTTGGCTTTCTATACTGTGAAATCCATCTTGCAAGAGGTCTTTCAAAGGCCTGATTACCTCCATGGAGCAGGAGAATGGGGAGTGGGGACATAGAGGGACAACACACAAACAAACACAAATATTTCCAGAAAGTACCCTGCCACAAAATACTGCTTTATTGAAGAAAAAAATTATTCCACTGTCCTAGAATTTAGAACACCAAGATTTTAGTCCCTTTAGTTCGCCTGCAACTGATAGAAACTTGATTGCTCAGAGCCTCAGTTTCTACATCCTTAAATGAGGGGTTGGAGAACACAGAATCTCAGGCTGTGGTCCTTTCCTTACCCTTTCCTTTTTGATGCTTAAATTTCTCCTACAACATCTGTCTTGTTCCTGCTCATATCCCCTAACATAGAATCCTGGGGCAATTTTAATACCTAAGATGTCCCTACATATATTGAGCTGGAATAGGCCTAGCTTAGTCCCTGGGAGCCACACAGATCCCGTTTGCTATCTACTCTCTTTGCCCTGTAACAGTCCTTCCAGATCGGAAGTCACAGATGGTGTTCTTTGGTTCATCAAATATTGAGTACCTATTATATGCCAGGTTCTGTTCTAGGTTCTGAGGGTGTGACAGTGAATAAGCAAGAAAAAAATAAAATCCCTGTCCTTTTGGGGCTTACTTATTTCCACAGGTGGGCAGAGAATAAAACAAAATAAATAAACAAAAGTTATAGTATGTCAGATGGTGATAGGTACAATGGAGAAAAATAAAGGAAAGATAGGAGGTTGCAATTTAAAATAGAGTGGTCGTATGGTAGTTCTATTTGTAGTTTTTAAGGGAACCTCCATACTGTTCTCCATAGTGGCTGTATCAATTTACATTCCCACCAGCAGTGCAAGAGTGTTCCCTTTTCTCCACACCCTCTCCAGCATTTATTGTTTCTAGATTTTTTGATGATGGCCATTCTGACTGGTGTGAGATGATATCTCATTGTAGCTTTGATTTGCATTTCTCTAATGATTAATGATGTTGAGCATTCTTTCATGTGTTTGTTGGCAATCTGTATATCTTCTTTGGAGAAATGTCTATTTAGGTCTTCTGCCCATTTTTGGATTGGGTTGTTTGTTTTTTTTGTTATTGAGCTGCATGTGCTGCTTGTAAATTTTGGAGATTAATCCTTTGTCAGTTGCTTCATTTGCAAATATTTTCTCCCATTCCCACTACTGGGCATATACCCTGAGAAAACCATAATTCAAAAGGAGTCATGTACCAAAATGTTCATTGCAGCTCTATTTACAATAGCCAGGAGATGGAAGCAACCTAAGTGTCCATCATCGGATGAATGGATAAAGATGTGGCACATATATACAATGGAATATTACTCAGCCATAAAAAGAAACGAAACTGAGTTATTTGTAGTGAGGTGGATGGACCTAGAGTCTGTCATACAGAGTGAAGTAAGTCAGAAAGAGAAAAACAAATACCATATGCTAACACATATATATGGAATCTAAGAAAAAAAAAAAGGTCATGAAGAACCTAGGGGTAAGATGGGAAAAAAGACACAGACCTACTAGAGAATGGACTTGAGGATATGGGGGGGAGGGGTAAGCTGTGACAGGGTGGGAGAGTGGCATGGACGTATATACACTACTGGGCGTGAGGTGGATAACTGGTGGGAGGCAGCCGCGTGGCGCGGGGAGATCAGCTCGGTGCTTTGTGACCGCCTGGGGGCGTGGGATAGGGAGGGTGGGAGGGAGGGAGACGCAGGATAGAGTAGATATGGGAACGTATGTATATGTATGGCTGATTCACTTTTTTATAAAGCAGAAACTAACACATCATTGTGAAGCAATTATACTCCAATAAAGATGTTAAAAAATTAAATAAATAAAATAGAGTGGTCAAGAGAGGACTCACTGAGCAGGTGACATTTGAGAGAAGAACTAAAACCTTGAGGTGAGAGCAGATAATAAATACCAGGAGCAACCAGGAGTCCAGTGTGCCTGAATTGGAGTGAGTGAAGGGGGCAGTAATAGGAAATGAGGTCACAGAGATAATGTTGGAGTAGGGGAGGTGGGAAGACCATTGTAAAGTCTTTGACTCTTGTCCTTAGTTAGATGGGTGCAGAGAATGACATGACCTGATTCATGTTACCTGGAGTTGTCTCTTTTCCAGGCTAAACAGCCCTAGGTCCTTCCAACCTTTCCTCATATGTCCTTGGTCTAAGCCCCTTCCCCAGCCTTCTCAATCCCTCCTGGACGCACTCCAGTATTAGTGGCCCTCTTCAAGTTTGGGTCCCAGAACAAGACTCTTTAGACAAATTCACCTGGGTCCATTTTCATTACTCCTGGACACCTACAAGAAGCTAAGTGGTATGAGTTTTGGAGTCAAACAGACCTGGATACTCTTCTTGGCTCCACGACCTTCCAGCTATGTGAGCTTGGATAAGTGAGACCTTCTCTAAGCCTCAACATCTTCATCTGTAAAATGGAAGAAATAATCTGTATCTTGTGGGGATTAGTGATGGTGTGTATAAAGCTTCTCTGTACAGTGCCTGGCCCATGTGAGCCCTACCCAGATGATGGTCAATCTCAGTTGTCATTGTGGCTTGTATCCTTGGCACATAGACAGCCTCACTTTGGATCCTTGGTAGGTGTGGACCTGTAGTGAGAGAGAATCTAGTCAACCTGGTCACCCTCTGTGAAGGCCTAAGCTTCTGGGGAAGTGAGAGTATGGGCCTATCATGTTTCTCCCATTGAGTTCTGTGAGTGCCTGTTGATGGCTGGACTTGGGGCTCCCAGAAAAGCCAGGGCTGTCAGTATCTAGGATCAAGGTCCCATGTCCTACCCCAAGGGAAGGTAGGATTGGAGACTTCAAGGAGAATGCATGACAAGTTTGACTTCTTTTATCAGAAATTGGAGGTGCCTGAAAGCTGTAGTGGGCTGTACCTGGAAGAGCATGCTAAGGTCTGAGCTGTATAATCAGGATTAAAACCATCATCTAAGTAAGGAGCTTAAAGTAGGCATGAGAAGCCCAGGTACAAAGGGAGGAAGAAAGTGAGGAACAGGAGGACCAAACAGGTGAGTGTGAAGAAGATAACAGTGGCTGGTGCTTGGTGTCAAGGCTGGGCTTTTATGAGTTCCCAACAACTGTTTGTGTAAGCATGTGAGCTGTATCTGCATACAGGGTGCAAACAGAGGACTAACCAAAATGCTTTCCTCAGGGTCCCTACCTTGAGGGCTGCCTTCAGGCCTTAAAGCCAAGTACTTGTAGGGTATTTATAATGCCACTTCTGGGGCTGGGCTTAGTGGTAGGCCAGTCTGAAGAAGGACTCCACTCACCTGGAAGCTGAAAAAATGTCTTGAGGCAGCCCTGTGCTGGGAGCAGCCAGAGTGTGTAACAGGCAAGTCCTTGAGATTCTGAATAGGTCTGTCATCAGCCTTGAGCATGTTTTCTCACCTGCTAAATGGGGCCATTAATGCCTACTCAGCCTCCCTCCCACCAATCCTGTACTTCAGCAGAGACCACCTTCATTTTCCTACTGGAAAATGCAGTAGACACTAAATGTGAAAGTACTTTATAAAAAATTGTAAAAGGCTACAGAAATGCAAGGTGATAGTAGTACTCAAATGCTTTGGCACTGGTTGTCTGCCCTCTATGAGCTCATCTCTCTCACAAAGCCAGGGCCCTATGAAAAGCCAGTAGCCACATCCTACATTGTAACAACCCAGTCATTGGATACAGTGACTTTAAAATCTTATTTTTGACGTGTATGTGGGGGGTTATGTTTTCTTTTTTTTATTTTGAAAAATTGCTGTAACTAAAGGAATTCACTTTCTTGATTCTCCCAACTCCTCAATCTCAGTTTATCCCCAACTTCCTCATCCATCAGGTAAGAATATAAATTCCTGTCCTGTCTCCCTCCTGTCTTCCTCCTGAAATGGATATACAAGTTATTTGGAAAACTGTAAAGCAAGGTGCCAAATGGTTGTCATTATTATTTTTTTTATTTTTATTTTTTTGCGGTACACGGGCCTCTCACTGTTGTGGCCTCTCCCGTACAGAGCACAGGCTCCGGACGCGCAGGCTCAGCGGCCATGGCTCACAGGCCCAGCCGCTCCGCGGCATGTGGGATCTTCCCGGACCGGGGCACGAACCTGTGTCCCCTGCATCGGAAGGCGGACTCTCAACCACTGTGCCACCAGGGAAGCCCCTTGTTGTCATTATTACTGGCATTATCTGTGCAGCTTGGATTCTTCTGGAGGAGGCTGCATCTTCAAACTGACAATTACTGCCCTCATACTAAGTCTGAGATCTTGTGCTAAGTGTTATAAATGGATGTAGAGATAAGCAGTGGTGTATTACAGCCAGCTTGTACCAGCTCTCAAGAACCGATTGTGCACATCTCTTTCCAACTCCACATTCAATGATATCACATTGGTAGATGAAATTGGCAGCGGTGAGAGTAATTACCACCATGGAAATTGGCAAACACTACAAATACGGAACTTTTTTTTCAGAGATCTAGAACTGTTTCAATCATAAAGGAGCTTCCAATTTAGTGATTGTGTGTATGTGTGTATTTCTGTGTGTGTATGTCTGTGACTGCACATGCATACATGCTGTGGGAAAGTGGTAAGGCAAGCAGGCATATGATTACAATAGAGGAAAGTACTAAGTTGAACCATGTGATATTGCTGTTTGTGCCAGTCAAAACTAGGTGAGTACTGGCAATTTCATGTAGTTCAACCTAATAGAATGTCATCTTTAGCAGAGGGGAGTACCTGGAATGGAAAAGGATTTCTCAAGTCCCCTCAGATGACCTAAGGCTGAGCTGGAGTTAGGCCCTGGGACTCCTAGTTCCTTGTCTTAACACTGAAGGCTCCATTACCATTTTATTTTCCTCTGATTCCTTGTCAAAATGGACAAGGCTCTGACATGAAAACAACAGTACTGATTGGGTAAGATAACCACAGGCCTTTTACCTCATTGCCTTCTCTAAGTTAAGGTTAGAATTCAGGTCATATCCTTATTCCGTAGCCTCATTGTCCCAAACACACACTTACTCTTTCACTCACTCTTTCTCTTCACCCCCACCCTCACCAGTCTGCCTGTGTCTTGCATCCTAAGAGTGCAAGAAATTAGAGTATGTCCAGAGGAGAGCAAAGGAAAGTTATTATAACAGTTGGAAATAGGATCTATGAGGAAAGGTGAAAGGAAGTTTGCCTTGAGAAAAGAAATTTGCCTGTCAACAGAATAATAATGTCCACATCTCAAAATACAGATATACTGGGGACGCTATACTGCTTTTTTCCATTTCCTGAAGCCAGAAGAATTCAACATTTCACTTAATGACATTACCAGCCAGTCAGACTCCTAAAAGGAGTCATCATTGACTCCTTTCTTATGCTCAGTTGCCATATCTAATTGTTCACTAAATTCTGTTGACTCTACCCCTTAAATATTTCTTGAATCCATCACCTCTTCTCCATCTCAGCTGCCATGGTCCTAGGTCAGGCCTTCAACCCTAGTCTCCACTGAGCTCCATTCATCTACTCTCAGCTGCTGCCACCAGAATGTTCTTTAAAATCACCCAACAGGCCATGCCTCTTGTGAAGTCACTATTGCCTGTGAAATTAATACTGACTTCCTCAACCTGGCATTCAAAACCTTCTATCTTACAGCTCCAAACATTTTTGTAGTCCTAACTCTCACCACTCTATATACTAGATGCTTTAGCTGATTCCTCAATAGGCCCCCACTGTTACCACCACAGGACCTTTATACATGCTCTTCCCTCTAACTAGACTTCCACCACCTTCACCCATTGAAATCCTACTTATCCTTCATTACACTTCCTAAATGCCACCTCCTCCTGTTTTCCACATCATAGGAGGTTCATTTGGTGTTCTGAACCCTATTCATTTGCCTTTCTGTGTTGTTAACCAACTTAGTATAGTGGTAAGAGTAGTAGCTTTTAAGCCGGACTGCTTAGGTCCCAGTCCTGACTTTGCTACCTACTAGCTGTGTCACATTGAGCAAGTTGCTTAAGTTTTCTTGTGCATATTTAAAATGGCAACATATTAGTACCTCCCTCAGAGGTTGTTATAAAATGTTAAACATTTATTAACTTAATGTTTGTTAACTGTAAACTGAAACATAATAAATGCTGCTGTTATATTTATATTCTTGTCTCATCTCTCTGACTAGCCTATTGTTCCCTAAGGGCAGAAGTAATACATTACTCATCTTTATGACAGGTAATAATGACTTTTAAAAAATGTTTTACAGGGTCTTCTGGTCCAGAAGTACTTCCCCTAAAGTACAATTATAAATTCTGGAAATAACATAAGACACAACCAAAGGAGAACTTTATAAGTGGAAAGAAGAGGTGAGCTGGCTAGGGATCATAGAATTGGAGGAAAATAGCACAACAGCAGGACATCATGCATCCTCCAACCCATGAAAAAATGGTGACATGGACCTGGCATTTCCTGACCCCAAACCTAACAACAGAAAGCAGCCAAGGAAAGTTTAACCCTCTCCCAGAAGGAACAGATGTCCCTCTGACAACATCATGTGATTCCAACAGCACCAGCAAAGAGGATTGACTGGGAATCCTGCTAATAATAAGCAGTAAAAGGAATCATTCTCTTTCTCTGTTAGGCTTCAGATTCCTCTCTACTATTAAGAGACATCAGGTAACTATGTGGTACCCGCAAGGGTTATCCTAGCAAAACAAGTGGCCCAGCTTGGGATATGCTCATCCTCCTTGCAGGACAGTGACTATTTTCCCCTTAACCTAGGTTCACCAGGTAGCCTGGCCTGGGGGATTCTCTCCACCCCTCAGGCAGCAACATCAGAAACAAATGGGAATTCCATCAGCACCAGATAGACCAAGAAGAGTAAAATAGTACCATAAAGACCACAAAGAAAACTAAATTGCCATTGAAGCCACAGCCCACAAAAGTAGTCCAGGACCTGCATGTTAAACCTAAACAGGGTGACTGCCTGCTAACATAAAACATTTATATAGGATGCAGAGTCTCCTAACATACTATGCAAAATATCCATGATAAAATAAAAAATCACCCATCATACAAGAGCAAGGAAAATCAAACTTTAACTAATATGACATTTCTGTTGAGAAATGACAATCAACAGATGCCAACACTGAGATAAATCACATGTTGGGAATAATCCGATAAGGATTTTAAAGCAGCCATCATAAAAATGCCTCAGCAGCCAATAACAAATTCTCCTGAAGCAAATGAAAAATTAGAAAATCTCAACAATGAATTAGAAGTCATCAAAAAGAACCGAATGATAATTTTAAAACTAAAAAAAAAAAAAACAACAGTAACTGAATTTTTTTTAAATGCTGGATAGACTCAAAATTGAAGGATATAACAGAGGATAGAATCAGTGAACTTGAGGACAGATTAGTGGAATTTATGCAATCTGAACAATAGAGGGAAGATAGGTTGAAAACAATGAACAAAACCATAATACCACTGGGACAAAAACAGAAGATATAACATTTGTATCATTTGAGTCACAGAAGGAGAGAAAAGAGAATGGAGGTGAAAGAATATATGAGAAAATGATGGATGAAAACTTCCAAATTTTGGTGAAAGATATAAACTTACATATTCAAGGAACTGAGTGAACCTCAAATAGGACCAATACAAACAATCATAATTAAAACTTGAAAACTAAAGAAAAGAAAAAAACCTTGAAAGGATCCAGAGGGAACCAATATATTACTTATAGGGGAACAAGAATTTGATTTTATTTTAATAATTATTAAAGAAAGTCACAATTTTATTCAATTTATTTTTTCTGGTTTTATTAGATAAATAAAAAATTTTCAATGGTTCAGAAATAATTCTTTTCATATTGAAATATAGTTGGATTATAATATATTAGTTTCAGGTGTACAGCATAGTGCTTTATTATTTTTAGATTATACTCCATTAAAAGATGTTACAAAATAATGGTGATAAGTCCCTGTGCTGCACAATATATTCTTGGTTGCTTATCTATTTTATACATAGTAGTTTGTATCTCATAATCCTGTACCTCTGCCCTTCCCTCTCCCCACTGGGAACCATTAGTTTGTTTCCTATATCAATGAATCTGTTTCTATTTTACTATATATATTAGTTTGTTAAATAAAACAAACTATTTATTGAATTTCGCATATAAGTGATATATCTGACTTAAATCACTAAGCATAATATTCTCTACGTCCATTCACGTTGTTGCAAATGGCAGAATTACATTCTTTTGTATGGCTGAGTATTCCGTTGTACATACATAACACATCTTCTTAATCCATTCTTCTGTTGATGGGCACTTGGGATGCTTCCACATATTGGTTATTGTAGATAGTGCTGCTATGAACATTGGGGTGCATGTATCTTTTCAAATTATTGTTTTCATTTTTTCCAGGTGTATACCCAAGAGTGGAATTGCTGAATCATATGGTAGTTCCATTTATAGTTTTCTAAAGAACCTCTGTACTGTTTTCCACAGTGGCTGCACCAATTTACATTCCCACCAGCTGTGTACAAGTGTTTTCTTTGCTCTACGACCTCGCCAAAATTTGTTATTTGTAGACTTTTTGATGATAGCCATTCTGACAGGTGTGAGGTGATATCTCATTGTGGCTTTAATTTGAATTTCTCTGATTATTAATGATGTTGAACATCTTTTCATGTGCCTGTTAGTCATCTGTGTATCTTCTTTGGAAAAATGTCTATTCAAGTCTTCTGCCCATTTTTTGATTGGATTTTTTTTGATATACAGTAGTATGAGCTGTTTATATATTTTGGATATTAACCCCTTGGCAGTGATATCAATTACAAATATTTCCTCCCATTCCATAGGTTGTCTTTTCATTTTGTTGATGGTTTCCTTTGCTATGCAAAAGCCTTTAAGTTTAATTAGGTCCTATTTGTTTATTTATTTATTTTTGGCTGTGTTGGGTCTTCGTTGCTGTGCACAGGCTTTCTCTAGTTGCAGCGAGCGGGGGCTACTCTTCGTTGCAGTGAGCAGGCTTCTCATTGTCATGGCTTCTCTTGTTGTGGAGCACGGGCTCTAGGCACACGGGCTCAGTAGTTGTGGTTTGCGGGCTCTAGAGTTCAGGCTCAGTAGTTGTGGTGCATGGGCTTCGTTGTTCCATGGCATGTGGGATCTTCCTGGGCCAGGGATCGAATCCTTGTCCCCTACTTTGGCAGGCGGATTCTTGACCACTGCACCACCAGGGAAGCCCTCCCATTTGTTTAATTTTGCTTTTATATCTTTTGCCTGAGGAGACAGATCCAAAAAAAATATTGCTATGATTTATGTCAAAGAATGTTCTGCCTATGTTCTCTTCTAGGAGTTTTAAGCTTTCAGGTCTTATATTTCAGCCTTTAATCCATTTGAGTTTACTTTTGTATGGTATGAGGAAATGATCTAATTTCATTCTTTTACATGTAGTTGTCCAGTTTTCCTGGCACCACTTATTGAAGAGACTGTTCTTCCCTGTTGTATATTCTTCCCACCTTTGTTATAGATTAATTGGCCATAGGTGTGTGGGTTTACTTCTGGGCTCTCTATTCTGTCCCATTGTTCTATGTGTCTGTTTTTGTGCCAGTATCGCACTCTTTTGATTACTGTAGCTTTGTAATTCAGAGAGGGTGATACTTCCGGCTTTGTATTTTTTTTTTCAAGATTGCTTTGGCAATTTGGGATCTTTTGTTGTCCCATATAAATTTTAGGATTATTATTCTAATTCTGTGAAAAATGTCATGAGTGTTTTGACAGGAATTACATAAAATCTGTAGATTGCTTTGGGAAGTTTGGCCATTTTAACAATATTAATTCTTCCAATACAAGAGCACCAGATATCTTTACATTTCTTTGTATCATCTTTAATTTTCTTCCTCAGCGTTTTATAGTTTTCAGAGTATAAATCTTTCAACTCCTTGGTTAGGTTTATTCCTAGGTATGTTATTCTTTATGATGTGATTTTTAAATACAATTATTTTTTTAACTTTCTCATTCTGATAGTTTCTTATTAGTGTATAGAAAAGTAACAAATTTCTGTATGTTTATCTTGTATCCTGCAATGTTACTAAATTCACTTATTGGTTCTAATAGTTATTTGGTGGAGACTTTAGGGTTTTCTATATAAAGTATCATGTAGATGACAGTAGTGAGAGTTTTACTTCTTCCCTCCCAATTTGGATGCCATCTATTTCTTTTTCTTGTCTGAATGCTATGGCTAGGATTTCCAATACTATGTTAAATAGAAGTGGTGAGAATGGGCATCCTTGTCTTTTCCCTCAATTTAGAGGAAAGCCTTTCAGGTTTTCACCAATGAGTATGATGTTAACTGTGGATTTGTCATAAATGGTCTTCCTAATGTCAAGATATGTTCCCTCTATATTAACTTTGGTGAGAGTTTTTATCATGAATAGATATTGAATTGTGTCAAATCCTTTTTCTAAATCTATTGAGGTGATCATATGATTTTTATCCTTCCTTTTGTTACTGTGGTATATTACATTGACTGATTTGTGAATGTTGAACCATCCTTGAGTCCCTGGAATAAATCCTCCTTGATTATGGTGTATGACCACTTTATATATTGTTGGATTCATTTCATTAATATTTTGTTGAGGATATTTGCATGTATATTCATCAAAGATATTGTCCTGAAATTTTCTTTTTTGGTAGGGTCTTTGTCTGGTATTGGTATCAGGATAATGGTGATCTTGTAGAATGAATTTAGGATTGGTGCATCCTTTTCAATTTTTTGGAGTAGTTTTAGAAGGATAGGAATTATTTTTTCATTCTATGCTTGGTAGTATTCCCCTGTGATGCCATTCAGTCTTGGACTTTTGCTTTCTGGGAGTTTTTTTAATTATTATTACAAATTCAATTTCACTTCTACTGATTGGTCTTTTCAAATTATCTGTTTCTTCTTGATTCATTCTTGGCAGGTTGTATGCTCCTAGAAATTTGTCCATTTCTTCTATGTTGTCCAATTTGTTGTGATATAGCTCATAGTATTCTCTTATGATTTTTTGTATCTCTGTGGTATTGGTTGCTATTTTCCCTTTTTCATTTCTTATTTTGTTTATTTGCATCCCCTCTTTTTTCTTCTTGGTTAGTCTGGCTAAAGGTTTATCAATTTTGTTTATCTTTAAAAAAATAGCTCTTGGTTTCATTGATTTTTTTATTTTTGGTTTCTATGTCATTTATTTTCTCTCTGACCTTTATTATTTTCTTCCTTTTGCCAATTCCAGGCTTTTTTTTCTTGTTTTTCTAACTGTTGAATATGGTAGTTTAGGTTGTTTATTTGAGATTTTTCTTGTTTCTTGAAGGAGGCCTGTATCACTATAAAATTCCATTTTAGAACTGCTTTTGCTGGAATCCATATATTTTGGAGAGCTGTGATTCCATTTTCATTTGACTTGAGGTATTTTCTGATTCCCTCTTTGATTTCCTCCTTTACCCCTTTGGTTTTTAGTAGCATGTTGTCTCATCTCCACGTGTTTGCTCTTTTCCCATTTTTCTTACTGTAATTGAGTTCTAGTTTCATAACATTGTGATCAGAGAAAATGCTTGATATATTTTCTATCCTCTTAAATTTGTTAAGCCTTGTTTTGTGACCTAACATGTGACATACCCTGGAGAATGTTCTATGTGCACTTGAAAAGAATGTGTATTCCACTGTTTTTGGTTAGAATATCCTGTAGGTATCTATTAATTCCAACTGGTCTATTGTGTCATTTAATACCACTGTTGCCTTATTGATTTTCTGCCTGGATGATCTGTCCATTGATGTCAGTTGGGTGTTAAAGTCACCTACTATTATTGTATTATTATATATTTCTCCCTTTATATCTGTTAGTATTAGCGTTATATACTTAGGTGCTCCTGTATTGGGTTCATATATCTTAAGAGTATAATATTCTCATCAAAACTACAATGAGATATCATCTCACACCAGTCAGAATGGCCATCATCAAAAAATCTACAAACAATAAATGCTGGAGAGGGTGTGGAGAAAAGGGAACACTCTTGCACTGCTGGTGGGAATGTGAATTGGTTCAGCCACTATGGAGAACAGTATGGAGGTTCCTTAAAAAACTACAAATAGAACTACCATATGACCCAGCAATCCCACTACTGGGCATATACCCTGAGAAAACCAAAATTCAAAAAGAGTCATGTACCAAAATGTTCATTGCAGCTCTATTTACAATAGCCCGGAGATGGAAACAACCTAAGTGCCCGTCATCGGATGAATGGATAAAAAAGATGTGGCACATATATACAATGGAATATTACTCAGCCATAAAAAGAAACGAAATTGAGCTATTTGTAATGAGGTGGATAGACCTAGAGTCTGTCATACAGAGTGAAGTAAGTCAGAAAGAAAAAGACAAATACCGTATGCTAACACATATATATGGAATTTAAGAAAAAAAATGTCATGAAGAACCTAGGGGTAAAGCAGGAATAAAGACGCAGACCTCCTAGAGAACGGACTTGAGGTTATGGGGAGGGGGAAGGGTGAGCTGTGACAGGGCGAGAGAGAGTCATGGGCATATACATACTAACAAACGTAGTAAGGTAGATAGCTAGTGGGAAGCAGCCGCATGGCACAGGGATATTGGCTCGGTGCTTTGTGACAGCCTGGAGGGGTGGGACAGGGAGGGTGTGAGGGAGGGAGACGCAACAGGGAAGACATATGGGAACATATGTTTATGTATGACTGATTCACTTTGTTATAAAGCAGAAACTAACACACCATTGTAAAGCAATTATACCCCAATAAAGATGTTAAAAAAAAAGAGTATAATATTCTCTACTTGTATTGATCCCTTCATCATTATATAATGCCCTTCTTCATATTTTGTTTTAGCCTTTGTTCTAAAGTCTATTTTGTCTGATTTGAGTATTGCTACCTCTGCTTGCATGTCCTTTCTGTTTGCATGAAATGTCTTTTCCCATCCCCTCACTTTCAGTCTGTGTGTGTCTTTAGGTCTGAGGTCTTTAGGTCTCTTGTAGGCAGTATATAGATGGGTCTTGCTTTTTTATCCAGTCACCCTATGTCTTTTGATTGGAGCATTTATTCCATTGACATTTAAAGTAATTATTCATAGGTATGTACTTATTGCCAATTTAATACTTGTTTTCAGGTTGTCTTTTTAGTTCTGCTCTGACCATTACTTCTTTTTGTTTCTTTCCTTATGGTTTGCTGCTTTTCTTTAGTTTTATGTTTGTGTTCCTTTATTTTTAGTCTTTGTGTATCTATTGTAGGTTTCTGGTTACCATGGGTTTCATATATGTTGACCTATATCTTCTTGTTTTAAACTGGTAGTTATTTAAGTTCAAACACATTCTAAAATATCTATGTTTTTTCTCCCTTCCTCATATCTTGTGTTTTTGATGTCATATTTTTAATCTTCATGTTAATCCTTTGACTGTTTATCATAGTTTTAGTTCATTTTACATGGTTTTCCCTTTTTGTATAGATTCTTACTTCTCCTCCACTCAGAGAAGGCCCTTCAGCATTTATTTTAATACAGATTTAGTATTGATGAACTTTTAAAATTTTGCTTGCCTGAGAAGATCTTTTTCTCTCCTTCAATTCTAAATGATAATCTTGCTGGGTACCGTATCCTAGGTTGCAGGTTTTTCCCTTTCATCACTCTGAATATATCATTTCCACTACCTCCTGATCTACAAATTACATGCAGAAAAATCAGCCTTATGGGAGTTCCCTTGTATATGACTCTTTTTCTCTTGCTGCCTTTAGAATTCTTTCTTCATCTTTAACTTTTGCCATTTTAATTATGATATGTCTTAGTGTAGGTCTTTTTGAGTTCAACTTGTTTGGGACCCTCTGTGCTTTTGTACCTGGATCTGTTTCCTTCTTAAGATTTGGGAATTTTTCAGCCATAATTTCATCACATACTTTTTGATCTCCTTCCCTCTCCCTTCTCCTTCTTTGACCCTATAATGCGAATGTTAATATGCTTATTGTTATCACAGAGATCTCTTAAACTGTTCTCATTTTAAAAATTTGTTTTTTTAATTTTCTGTTCTGACAGTTGATTTCCATTATTCTGTTTTCCAGATCACTTATGTGTTCTTCTGTAACACTTAGTCTGCTATTCATTCCTTCTAGTGTGCTTTTCATTTCAGTTATTGAATTCTTCCTTTATGATTGGGTTTTAAAAAATATTTTCCAGTTCATTGTCAAAATTCTCACTGTATTCATATATTATTTTCCCTAATCCAATTAACATTCTTATTACCAATGTTTTGAATTCTTTATCTGGTAAATTGTTTATTTCTGTTTCATTATTTTTTCAGGGTTTTTCTCTCACTCTTTCAATTGTGATGAGCTCCTTTGCCTTTTCCTTTTGCTTAACTTCCTTTGATTTAATGAATTTAGGTGAAACTGTTGCCTATTGTGATCTTGAAGGTGTATTCTGATGTGGGAGCATCTCTATACAGACTGTGTGTGCCTAGTGCTTTTGGTAGGAGAGCTGAATTTGACATGGATACAAGTCACATCTTTCCTCAAGATGTGCTGGGAGCTATCACCTTCATAAGGGGTGGGGCTGGAGATGGAAGGGCTACAGCTGGAGCCAGGTGTTAGATAGGATTTCTCCTCTGCTCAATGGCTATCACCACCTGATTGGGCTGAGGTCTGATCCCAAGTTGCTGGAGCAGCCCTGAGGGTTGGCCTGAGATGGCTCAGTTTCCTTTAAGTGTATGCTTTCCCCTCCCCAGCACTGGGACCCTTGCCCCAGAGAGGGAGAGTGCTGAGGCAAGGAGAACCCATGTAAGCTCTCAGCTCATGTTGATCACAGAGAGAGTTCTGAGCTGTCTCTGATGTGTTGCCTGTGCCAGCACCAGCAATTGTTTCCTTTGCTTTGCTCAGACACAGCCCTGGGTCCAAGTCTCCTTTGTCCCCCACAGCTGGCAACTCCTTACAGACTCTGCAGCCCCCACCCTCTTGTTGGACGGGGCAGGCAATCCTGTGTGGACTCTTGGTGTATATTGGCATGTGAGCTGTGGTGGAGTGGCTGCAGTCACAGTTCTGGGCTGTTTCTGAGGCAGTGCTTGAATAAGTGCCAACAACGGCTGTTGCTGCACCACCCAGGGTCTTCCCTGGGACCAGGTCACCTATCTGGCCCATGGTCGAGTTTTTTCTTAAGTTGTGGAAGCCCTAGATCCAGTGCTACACTGTGACATGGAGTAAGTGGGGCTGGAGTATTTGCTTGGCTCAGGCTAGGGCACAGGGCTAGATGGTCATCAGGAAGGAGTCAGCCAGACATGTGGTTTCAATCTACCCTTTCTGCCCTGCCTAGAGGGCAAACCAGGGTTCACATGCTCCTCAAGAGCAGAATCCAGGCTTCCCTCAGCCTTCTTTTAAGTCCCAGCTCTCCAACAGGCCAAGCAGGCTCATCTCCCCTGTGTAAGACCCCAAGACTGGGGCACCCAATCTATGGCTCAAATCACTTACTCCCCAGGGTAGATCTCCACCCATGTATTCTCTCTTTTCCTCTGAGTCTCTTCCCAGGTGCACCAGTCCTGACCTGATCACTTTCATTCCCTTCCTACCCAATTACATGTGGATCTATCTTGCAACCTTGGTTGTACAGAAGTCTTTCTGCCAGTTTCCAGTTAGTTTATAGTGAGAATTGTTCCACATGTAGGTGTAATTTTGATGTGTGCATGGAGGGAGGTGAATACCACATCCTCCTATGCTGCCATCTTGATCTATCCCCCAGGGGAACAAGAATTTAAATGGCAGCAGATTTCTCATCAAAAACCATGAAGGACGGGGCTTCCCTGGTGGTGCAGTGGTTGAGAGTCTGCCTGCCAATGCAGGGGATGCGGGTTCGTGCCCCAGTCCAGGAGGATCCCACATGCCACGGAGCGACTAGGCCCGTGAGCCAAGCCTGCACGTCCGGAGCCTGTGCTCTGCAGCGGGAGATGCCACAGCAGTGAGAGGCCCGTGTACCGCAAAAAACAAAACAAAACAAAACAAAAAAACATGAAGGACAAAGGGAAGTGGCAGAATATTTTTCAAATGCTGAAATAAAAGAAGAATGAACTGTGAATTCAGTGTCCTGTGAATAAAGGGAAATAAATAAAAGCATCCTTGGAAAACCAAGACTAGAAAGTTCAGCAAGGTTGAGAATATAAGATCAATACACAAAAGTTAATTGCAACCCTATATAATAGCAATGAACATGTGTAAAGCAAAAATTAAAGACCCAATATCATTTACAACTCAAAGCAGATCAGGTACTTAAAAGTGAAATGTAAAACTATAACACTTAAAAAATAGAAGAAAATTTGGAGAGATCTAGAGCTAGGCCATGAGTTCTTAGACTTGATAACAAAAGTGTGATATATAAAAGGAAAAACTATTAAATTGGATCTTTGGAAAATTAAAAAACTTTATTTTTTATTTTTACAAGAGATGAATAAACTGACCCAAGCATTATAAATGGATGACCACAACAAAAGCAACAATGATTGCAATTACCAAACACGAAACACACTCATACTGTGTCATAATATTGACATTCAGTCCAGTAATCCTCCACTGTAACAGCTCCTTTACTTTGCAGTGAAAATTGATTTGTATATCTTTTGCCTGTTAGTCCTTGTGGGATTTTTTATTTCTTATTCAAACAGAAAGTCACAAAAATTATAATCATTCTCATCAGTTCACTCAGTCCCATGTAATTAATTATTTTTTCATCTTGGTCTTTTGTTAGCACTTCTATGAATTCATCAGTTTTCCATTAGAGTTCTGAAAATGCTTATTCATTCAGTTCAGCAATATAGTCAGTTACCAGAAACCTGTACTTGTCAGAGTTTTTTCCATGAATTCCTTGAAGATGAAACCCTTTTATAGGAACATTTTTGCAAAAGTATCAGAGTACACCCGGAACTGTCTGTAAATGACAAGACTTAAAAATGACCACAGTTAAAGATTTGATGAAAGTTCATAATAATGAAATTGACAAGAAAATTTAGTTATTTCTGAGATATACACTTAAACTAATAACTAGAATTATGACTTATAACATTATACCAGAACATATAAGACTTTTAGAAATTTCATGTAATGTCTGAAAACATTTATATTAACATATTTCCATACAAATAACCCAAAGAAAGTTTAGTATTATCTTTTTATTGTTTGTTTTTTTATACTGCAGGTTCTTATTAGTCATCAATTTTACACACATCAGTGTATACATGTCAATCCCAATTGCCCAATTAAGCACACCACCATCCCCACCCCACCGTGGTTTTCTCCCCTTGGTGTCCATACGTTTGTTCTATACATGTGTCTAAACTTCTACCCTGCAAACCAGTTCATATGTACCATTTTTCTAGGTTCCGCATACATGCATTAATATATGGTATTTGTTTTTCTCTTTCTGACTTACTTCACTCTGTATGACAGTCTCTAGATCCATCCATGTCTCAACAAATGAGTCAATTTCATTCCTTTCTATGGCTGAGTAATATTCCATTGTATATATGTACCACAAATTCTTTATCCATTCATCTGTTGATGGGCATTTAGGTTGCTTCCATGACCTGGCTATTGTAAATAGTGCTGCAATGAATATTGGGGTGCATGTGTCTTTTTGAATTATGGTTTTCTCTGGATATATGCCCAGTAGTGAGATTGCTGGATCAAATGGTAATTCTATTTTTAGTTTTCTAATGAACCTCCATACTGTTCTCCATAGTGGCTGTATCAATTTACATTCCCACCAAGACTGCAAGAGGGTTCCCTTTTCTCCACACCCTCTCCAGCATTTGTTGTTGGTAGATTTTCTAATGATGCCCATTCTAACTGGTGTGAGGTGATACCTCATTGTAGTTTTGATTTGCATTTCTCTAATAATTAGTGATGTTGAGCAGCTTTTCATGAGCTTCTTGGCCATCTGTATGTCTTCTTTGGAGAAATATCTATTTAGGTCTTCTGACCATTTTTGGATTGGGTTGTTTGTTTCTTTAATATTGAGCTGCATGATCTTTTTATATATTTTGGAGATTAATCCTTTGTCCGTTGATTCATTTGCAAATATTTTCTCCCACTTTGAGTGTTGTCTTTTCGTCTTGTTTATGGTCTCCTTTGCTGTGTAAAAGCTTTGAAGTTTCATTAGGTCCCATTTGTTTAATTTTGTTTTGATTTCCATTACTCTAGGAGGTGGATCAAAAAAGATCTTGCGGGCTTCCCTGGTGGCGCAGTGGTTGAGAGTCCACCTGCCGATGCAGGGGACACGGGTTCGTGCCCCAGTCTGGAAAGATCCCACATGCCACGGAGCGGCTGGGCCCGTGAGCCATGGCCGCTGAGCCTGCGCTTCCGGAGCCTGCGCTTCCAGAGCCTGTGCTCTGCAACGGGAGAGGCCACAACAGTGAGAGGCCCGCATACCGCAAAAAAAAAAAAAAAAAAAAAAGATCTTGCTGTGATTTATGTCAAAGAGTGTTCTTCCTATGTTTTCCTCTAAGAGTTTTATAGTGGCTGATCTTACATTTAGGTCTCTAATCCATTTTGAGTTTATTTTTGTGTATGGTGTTAAGGAGTGTTCTAATTTCATTCTTTTACATGTAGCTGTCCAGTTTTCCCAGCAACACTTATTGAAGAGACTGTCTTTTCTCCATTATATATCTTTGCCTCCTTTGTCATTGATTAGTTGACCATAGGTGCGTGGGTTTATCTCTGGGGTTTCTATCTTGTTCCATTGATATATGTTTCTGTTTTTGTTCCAGTACCATATTGTCTTGATTATTGTAGCTTTGTAGTATAGTCTGAAGACAGGGAGACTGATTCCTCCAGCTCTGTTTTTTCCCTTCAAGACTGCTTTGGCAATTAGGGGTCTTTTGGGTCTCCATACAAATTTTAAGATTTTTTGCTCTAGTTCTGTAAAACATGCCATTGGTAATTTGATAGGGATTACATTGAATCTGTAGATTGCTTTGGGTAGTACAGTCATTTTCACAATATTGATTTTTCCAATCCAAGAACATGGTATATCACTCCATCTGTTGGTATCATCTTTAATTTATTTCATCAGTGTCTTATAGTTTTCTGCTTGCAGGTCTTTTGTTTCCTTAGGTAGGTTTATTCCTAGGTATTTTATTCTTTTGTTGCAATGGTAAATTGGAGTGTTTCCATTATTTCTCTTTCAGATTTTTCATCATTAGTTTATAGGAATGCAAGAGATTTCTGGGCATTAATTTTGTATCCTGCAACTTTACCAAATTCATTGATTAGCTCTAGTAGTTTCCTCGTGGCATTTTTAGGATTTTATAGGTGTAGTATCATGTCATCTGCAAACAGTGACAGTTTTACTTCTTCTTTTCCAATTTGTATTCCTTTTATTTATTTTTCTTCTCTGATTGCCATGGCTAAGACTTCCAAAATTATGTTGAATAATAGTGGTGAGAGTGGACATCCTTGTCTTGTTCCTGATCTTAGACAAAGTGCTTTCAGCTTTTCACCACTGAGAATGATGTTTGCTGTGGGTTTGTCATATATGGCCTTTATTATGTTGAGGTAGGTTCCGTCTATGCCCACTTTCTGGAGAGTTTTTATCATAAATCGGTGTTGAATTTTGTCAAAAGCTTTTTCTGAATCTATTGAGATGATCACATGGTTTTTATTCTTCAATTTGTTAATATGGTGTATCACATTGACTGATTTGCATATATTGAAGAATCCTTACATCCCTGGGATAAATCCCACTTGATCATAGTGTATGATCCTTTTAATGTGTTGTTGCATTCTATTTGCGAGTATTTTGTTGAGGATCCTTGCATCTATATTCATCAGTGACGTTGGTCTGTAATTTTCTTTTTATGTAGTATCTTTGTCTGGTTTTGGTTTCAGGGTGATGGTGGCCTCATAGAATGAGTTTGGTGGTGTTCCTTCCTCTGCAATTTTTTGGAAGAGTTTGAGAAGGATAGGTGTTAGCTCTTCTCTAAAAGTTTCATAGAATTCACCTGTGAAGCCATCTGGTCCTGGACTTTTGTTTGTTGGAAGATTTTTAATCACAGTTTCAATTTCATTACTTGTGATTGGTCTGTTCATATTTTCTGTTTATTCCTGTTTCAGTCTTGGAAGGCTATACCTTTCTAAGAATTTGTCCATTTCTTCCAGGTTGTTCATTTTATTGGCATAGAGTTCCTTGTAGTAGTCAGTTAGGATGCTTTGTATTCCTGCGGTGTCTGTTGTAACTTCTCCTTTTTCATTTCTAATATTATTGAGTTGAGTCCTCTCCCTCTTTTCCTTCATGAATCTGGCTAATGGTTTATCTATTTTGTTTATCTTCTCAAAGAACCAGCTTTTAGTTTTATTGATCTTTGCTACTGTTTTCTTTGTTTCTATTTCATTTATTTCTAGTATGGTCTTTATGGTTTCTTTCCTTCTGCTAACATTGGGTTTTGTTTGTTCTTCTTTCTCTAGTTCCTTTAGGTGTAAGGTTAGATTGTTTACTTGAGATTTTTCTAGTTTCTTGAGGTAGACTTGTATAGCTATAAACTTCCCTCTAAGAACAGCTTTTGCTGCATCCCAGAGGTTTTGGATCGTCATTTGTCTCTAGGTATTTTTTTTTCCTCTTTGATTTCTTCAGTGTTCTCTTGGTTATTTAGTAACGTATTGTTTAGCTTCCATGCATTTGTGTTTTTTACGTTTTTTTTCCTGTAATTCATTTCTAATCTCATAGCGTTGTGGTCAGAAAAGATGCTTGATATGATTTCAATTTTCTTAAATTTACTGAGGCTTGATTTGTGACCCAAGATGTGATCTATCCTGAGCACACTTGAGAAGAAAGTGTAATCTGCTGTTTTTGAATGGAATGTCCTATAAATATCAGTTAAATCGATCTGGTCTATTGTGTCAGTTAAAGCTTCTGTTTCCCTATTTGTTTTCATTTTGGATGATCTGTCTATTGGTGTAAGTGAGGTGTTAAATTACCCCACTATTATTGTGTTACTTTTGATTTCCTCTTTTATAGCTGTTAGCAGTTGCCTTATGTATTGAGGTGCTCCCATGTTGGGTGC
Organism: Leucopleurus acutus; assembly: GCF_964270905.1. Lineage (NCBI taxonomy): Eukaryota > Metazoa > Chordata > Mammalia > Artiodactyla > Delphinidae > Leucopleurus > Leucopleurus acutus. The sequence goes on along the minus strand of NC_139148.1, from coordinate 53,210,737 downwards.
ATATATATTTATAATTGTTATATCTTGTTCTTAGATTGATCCCTTGATCATTATGTAGTGTCTTTCCTTGTCTCTTGTAACATTCTTTATGTTAAAGTCTATTTTATCTGAAATGAGTATAGGTACTCTTGATATCTTTTGATTTCCATTTGCATGGAATATCTTTTTCCATCCCCTCACTTTCAGTCTGTTTGTGTTCCTAGGTCTGAAGTGGGTCTCTTGTAGACAGCATATATATGGGTCTTGTTTTTGTATCCATTCAACCACTCTATATCTTTTGGTTGGAGCATTTAATCCTTTTACATTTAAGGTAATTATCAATATGTATGTTCCTATGACAATTTTCTTAGTTGTTTTGGGATTGTTTTTGTAGGTCCTTTTCTTCTCTTGTGTTTCCCACTTAGAGAAGTTCCTTTAGCATTTGTTGTAGAGTTGGTTTGGTGGTGCTGAATTCTCTTAGCTTTTGCTTGTCTGTAAAGCTTTTGATTTCTCCATCGAATCTGAATGAGATCCTTGCTGGTTAGAGTAATCTTGGTTGTAGGTTCTTCCCTTTCATCACTTTAAGTACATCACGCTACTGCCTTCTGGTTTGTAGAGTTTCTGCTGAGAAATCAGCTGTTAACCTTATGGGAGTTCCCTTGTATATTATTTTTCGTTTTTCCCTTGCTGCTTTCAATAATTTTTCTTTGTCTTTAATTTTTGCCAATTTGATTAGTATGTGTCTCAGCGTGTTTCTCCTTGGGTTTATCCTGTGGGACTTGCTGTGCCTCCTGGACTTGGGTGGCTATTTCCTTTCCCATGTTAGGGAACTTTTAGACTGTAACCTCTTCAAATATTTTCTCTGGTCCTTTCTCTCTCTCTTCTCCTTCTTTGACACCTATAATGCAAATGTTGTTGGGTTTAATGTTGTCCCAGAGGTCTCTTATGCTGCCTTCATTTCTTTTCATTCTTTTTTCTTTATTCTGTTCCTCAACAGTGAATTCCACCATCCTGTCTTCCAGGTCACTTATCCGTTCTTCTGCCTCAGTTATTCTGCTATTGATTCCTTCTAGTGTAGTTTTCATTTCAATTATTGTATTGTTCATTCCTGTTTGTTTGTTCTTCAATTCTTCTAGGTCTTTGTTAAACATTTCTTGCATCTTCTTGATCTTTGCCTCCATTCTCTTTTGGAGGTCTTGGATCATCTTCACTATCATTATTCTGAATTATTTTTCTGGAAGGTTGCCTATCTCCACTTCATTTAGTTGTTTTTCTGGGGTTTATCTTGTTCCTGCATCTGGTACATAGCCCTATGCCTTTTCATCTTGTCTGTCTTTCTGTGAATGTGGTTTTTGTTCCACAGGCTGTAGGATTGTAGTTCTTCTTGCTTCTGCTGTCTGTCCTCTGGTGGATGAGTCTATCTAAGAGGGTTGATGGGAAGGACTGGTGGTGGGTAGAGCTGACTGTTCCTCTGGTGGGCAGAGCTCAGTAAAACTTTAACCCACTTGACTGTTGATGGGTGGGGCTGGGTCCCTCCCTGTTAGTTGTTTGGCCTGAGGCAACCCAACACTAGATCCTCCCTGGGCTCTTTGGTGGTGCTAATGACAGACTCTGGGAGGGCTCATGCCAAGGAGTACTTCTGAGAACTTCTGCTGCCAGTGTCCTTGTCCCCACGGTGAGCCACAGCCACCCCCCACCCTGTGCAGGAGACCCTCCAACACTAGCAGGTAGGTCTGGTTCAGTCTCCCCTGGGGTCACTTCTCCTTCCCCTGGGTCCCGATGCACACACTACTTTTTGTGTGCCCTCCAAGAGTGGAGTCTTTGTTTCCACTTGTCCTGTTGAAGTCCTGTAATCAATTCCCATTAAGCTTCAAAGTTTGATTCTCTAGGAATTCCTCCTTCTGTTGCCCGATCCCCAGGTTGGGAAGCCTGACATGGGGCTCAGTACCTTCACTCCAGTGGGTGAACTTCTGTGGTGTAAGTGTTCTCCAGTCTGGGAGTCACCCACCCTCCAGTTATGGGATTTGATTTTACTGTGATTGCGCCCCTCCTACCATCTCATTGTGGCTTCTCCTTTGTCTTTGGATGTGGGGTATCTTTTTTGGTGAGTTCCAGTGTCTTCCTGTCAATGATTGTCCAGCAGCTAGTTGTGATTTTGGTGTTCTTGCAAGAGGGAGTGAGAGCACGTCCTTCTATTCCACTCTCTTGGTTCCTCTCTAAAAAACTTTTGATTTGCAAAAGACTAGCAAGAGGATGAAAAGATAAGTTACATAAAGGGAGAAACTTTTTTGCTGTTGTTACTGTCATAACTGTAGGTGTGAAGTGGCATTGCATTGCACTTTTTGAATTGTGTTTTCCTAATAAAGAATGATGCTGAGCATTTTTCTTGTGCTTATTTACCACTGTATACTTCTTTGGAGGAACATCTATTTAAATCCTCTGCCCATTTTTAATTAGATTATTTACCTTTTTTTCTGGTTGTGCTGTAATTTATTCATATATTCTAAATACTATGCTCTTATCAGATATACGATTTCCAAATATTTTCTCCATCTGTGGGTTATTTTTAACTTTCTTGATAGAGTCCTTTGATTCACAAAATTTTAAAATTTTGATGAAGTCCAATTTTTCTGTATTTTCCTTTTGTCACTAATTCTTTTGCTTTCATATGTAAGAAAACATTGCTTGACTTAAGGTCATGAAGATTTACTCCTATGTTTATGTATTAGTATACTTGGGATGTTGTAAAAAAGCACCACAAATTGGGTGGCTTAAACTTCAGAAATGTATTGTCCCACAGTTCTGGAAGCTAGAAGTCCATGATCAAGGTGTCAGTAGGATTGGTTCATTCTGAGATCTATGAGAAAAATTCCATTCCATGCCCCTTGCCTAGCTTCTGGTGGTTTGCTGGCAATTGTTGGAATTCCTCAGCTCATAGAGGCATCCTTTGATCTCAGTTGTCATCTTCATGTGACATCATCTCTGTGTGTGTATGTCTCTGTGTCCAAATTTCCCCTTTCTATAAGGAGACCAGTCATGTTGGGTTAGGGCACACCTTAATAGCCTCATTTTAACTACTATCTCTGTAAATACCTTATCTTCAAATATGGTCACATGCTGAGGTTTAGAAGTGCAACATATTTTGGGGGGTAAATGCAATTTAACCCATAACAGTTTTTCTCTAGAAATTTTATAATTTTAATTTAGTTTTAGCTCTTACATGTAGTTCTCTGTTCCATTTTGAGTTAATTTTTGTATATGGCAGGAAGTAAGCATCCAAATTCCCTCTTTTGCATGTGGATATCCAGTTGTCCCAGGACCGTTTGTTGAAAAGATTAATCTTTCCCCCATTGAAATATCTTGGCATCTTTGTCAAAAATCAATTGACAAATAATGTAAGAGCATGTTTACGGACTCTCAATTCTATTTTATTGATCTAGGTGTGTATCTTTTTGCTAGTGCCACACAATCTTGATTAATATAGGTTTGTAGTAAGAATTGAAATTAGGAATATGAGTCTTCCAAATTTGTTCTTCTCTTTCAATATTATTTTGACTTTTCTGGGTCCTTTGAATTTCAATATGAATTTTAGGATCTACTTGTTAATTTATGCAAAAAGTTGGAATTTTATTAGACTGCATTCAATCTGTAGATCAGTTTGGAAAGTATTGCAATCTTAACGTTAAGTCTTTCAGTCCAGGAACATGGGGTTGCTTTCCGTTTATTTAGGTATTAAGTTCTTTCAACAATGTTTTACCGTGTCCCTATAATAAAAGCTTTTCATTAAGATGGCAAACCTTGCACTTCTTTTGTTGAGTCTGTACCCACTTATTTTATTCTTTTTGATTTAATTATAAATTGAATTACTATTTTTTAGTTTTCAGATTGTTCATGGCTAGTGTATTCAATTGAGTTTTGTATATTAACCTTGTATCCTCCAACATTGCTGAATTAATTTATCAACTCTAATGTTTACTTTTTGGGGGTATATTTATTAAGATGATGTCATCTACAATAGAAATACTTTTATTATTTCCTTTCTAATATGCAAAACTTTTATTTTTCCTTGTCTAATTGCTCTGACTAGAATCTCAACTACAACGTTGAATAAAAGTGGGCAGAATGAATATCATTGTCTTGTTCCAGATCTTAAGGGGAAAGATATCACTATTTCACCATTGAGTATGATGTTAGCTGTGGGTTTTTTGTAGACACGCTTTATCAGATTGAGGGAGTCCCTTTCTATTCTTAATTTGTTGAATATTTTTATTATGAAAGGGTCTTGGATTTTGTCAGATGCTTTCTTTTTATCTATTGAGATGACCATTTGATAGTTTTTTTCTTTATTATGTGGTGATTTGCACTGACTGATTTTCATATGTTGAACCAACCTCTCATTTCTGTAATAAATTCCACTTCTGTCATGATGTGTGATCCTTTTTATAAGCTGCTATATTTTGTTTGCTAGTATTTTGTTGAGGATTTTTACATCATATTCATAAGGGACATTAGTCTGTAGTCCCATATTCTTATGATGTCTTCATCTAATTTTTATATCAGAGTAATACTGGCCTCATAAAATGAGTTGGAAAGTGGTCCTTTCTCTTCTAGTATTTTGGAAGAGTTTAGGAAGTATTTATGTTAATTCCTCTTTAAAACTGTAGTAGAATTCAATAAGGAAATCATCTTATCCTTGGCTTCTCTTAGTAAGATTTTGGATTACTAAATCAATCTCTTTATATGTAATATGTCTATTCAAGTTTTCTATTTTTTATTGAATAATTTTCAATAATTTGTGTTTTCATGGGAATTTGTCCATTTCATCTAGGATAACTAATTTGTTGCAATACAATTGTTAATAGTATTCCCTTATAATTCTTTTTATTTCTGTAAAATTGCTATTAATACACCCTCTTTTATCCCTGATTTTAGTAATCTGAGTTTTCTCTCTCTTTTTTTCTTCATCATGAGGTAAAAGTTTGCCAGTTTTTTACCTATTCAAAGAACAAAGGTTTTTTTTGTTTTTTTGCAGATTTTCTTTATTTTTTTTAATATTCTCTATTTCATTTATTTATGCTCTTTTCCTTATTTGAATGGAAAGACACTAAAAGGTCTTAATCTCTCACTTCTGGCTGACTTTGAGGCACTTCACTATGAACATGAAAGCTAAGGCAGAGTTGAAAACTGCCTGACTGAATTTTGAAGCCTTGCTCCAACGTATACATTGAGCTCCTTGGCAACAGTTGGAAAATGTACTGGTTCCAGGCATTTGAGGACATTTTTATCCATTTATTAGTTGATCATTAAGTTATCCAAGCAGGGACTTCAGTGGCCACATATGTTAAAGAATACAGACTTTACAGAGTTAGATGAGGAGAGCCACTAAGCAAAAAGACAGCAACAAAACTAAGAGCAACAAAAACAAACCCTGTGGAAGACAGCAACTGATTTCATGAGTTGCCACATTATATTAGTTAAAAGGTTATTTTTTCACCAAAAATTATGGCACATGTAAAGAAAACATTTCTAAAGAACTAAAGAAAATTATTAGAACAATGTCTCACTAAATATAGACTTAATAAAGAGAAAGTCTTAAGAAGAACTGAATAAAACTTCTGGAATCGAAAAGTTAACTGAAATAAAAAATTCATTAAAGGTGCTCAATGGAAGATTTAAACTGATAAAAGAAAGAAACAATAAACTTGAAGGATAGATAAATTGGCATTATCCAGTCTGAGGAACAGGAAGAAAAAAAGAATGAGAAAGAATAAAGAGGCACGTGGGACACCATCAAGGGTATATACACACAGTGGGAGTCTCAGAAGGCAATAAGAGAGAGAAAGGGAAAGAAAGAATACTTGAAGAAATATTAGTTGAGATCATCCCAATTTTGATAACAAAACAGTAGTCTATACATCCAAGATGCTCAATGAACTTCATGCAGGATAAATTCAAAAATATCCACGTCTAACCACAATTAAACTGCCAAAAACAAAGATGAAGAAAGACTCTTGAAAAGAGCAAGAGAAAGATTTATTTAGAACCCTCTCCTCCTCCCTCCTCATAGGAAAATTCCCTCTTTATTGAAGATAATTTTCCATGAGGGAGTTCACTGTCCAGGCCTAGAAAATGGAACTATTGTACCATTTTTCAAATCTACATTAAGGAGCCCTATAATAAAAGCTTTTCATTAAGATGGCAACTGATGGAAGCCTTTTGATTAAAGAGGCAGAATGGTAGGGCAGAAACAGTCCCATACTGAGTAAAAAGATACCTAGGGGTCCAGCCTTAGCTTGGCCATTTAAAAATCATGTGGCACTTGGAAAATCCTTTCCCCTCTCTGGGTCTCAGTTTCCCTGTTCATAAAATGTAGGGTCCAGTCTCTCATTTCTCTATGGAGATTTTCGGTTCTGACTCACAGTGACTTGGCTGACATGACAAATGTGATGATCAGCCTGTCACCAGCACCTGCCATTGAGGTCTGGGAGCATTTTGTGACCCAAAGCCTCCTGTTTAGAATAAGGTCAGCCCTCCTGCTTCTGTCAGCCATAGTGCCACTCTGTGATGGTTCCTTTTTCCCCAGGAGAAGGTGAGGATAGGATGGGGGTTTCCTTGGAGTTGGAGGAGGAAAGGGGGTATATGAAAGTCTCTAACCACTAGTGGCTTGATGTCAAGGATATACCCTCAGGTAGAGCCTAAAGATGACCTTTGTACTCCAAGCTTGTAGGAAGAGAGGGATGTGAACCACACTTGTCATTTTCTCACAGATGCTCTGTGAAACTGAGTATCTTCAGCAACATCTTTCAGTCAGTTGGTCAGTCAAGAAACATTTATCAAGTACAAGTACTTTCTATGTGCTGGGCACTGTGTTAGGTGCTGATCACATACAACACACACACACACACACAAACACACACACACAGGCACAACCTATAATCTCAAGAAGCTCATAGTCTGTGGAGGAAATAAGACAGGAAGCTATGACACAGGAATTCAGTAGAGGGAGAAAGAAGTCTTCCATGGAAAGACCAGGTGACTCTCAAATGGAGGTGACATTTGAGCCCCTATGCAGAAGACTATAATAATTAAGCTCCTGGAACTTGGGTTTAGCCAGACTTGGCTTCCAAAGCCAGCACACCCACTCCTTAGCTATGTGCCCTTAGACAAGTTACTCAACCTTTTTAAACCTCAGTTCTTTCATCATAAAATGGAGATATCTTGACCCACTCTGTAGGATGAATGTGAGGATGAAATGAGAGATTGCATGTGAAGCATTTAGTACCGGGTAAAAACTTGAGATACAAAGTCAGTATTATCTGTTATAATTTGAACTACTGTTAACATTGTTTTAATTTTTATCTCACTACTATCTGACTCTAATTCAGGGCCTCTTACATCAGACCCCCTGGATCTGGAAGATTTATTTCTGAATTGTGTAGGAGGGCTAAATAGGTAAGTGTTGGTCCTTCCAACCATTCTCTCTTCTCCTTCCTGGTTCTGGGGGAAGAGACTGGACCTGGGAATGACCCTAATTTCTTTAAAAGGAGCCTTTTGTTGTCAGACCTGGGCCTTATTCACTGACTTTAGACTTGATTCATTTTCTAACCTTATGTGTACCTTCTCTGTGCCTCAGTTTCTCTATAACATGAGGATGATTTTCTAAAGGATTTAAAAGGGGTCTTTCAGTGACAAAATTCTAGTATTTCCAATTTAATCTGGGAGATGTTAAAAATACTTCCAGCTAACTTGTAGGAAACATCATTTTCTCCAAAGAACTTCCTAAAGTCAGAAGGGAAAAACAACAACAAGTGTTAACTACGGTACTTATTTGACTTGGAACAAAATCATATTCAGGGCTGACCTTATTTCCAACAAGCAGAACCTGATCAGTGCAGTAAAAACTGTTGTTCCTGACATTTATACAGCACTTTAAGCTTTTCAGGCAGTTGGATAAGTGCATGTGCCTCCTCTCCCCATTGCTCTCTCAGCCTGGTAAGGAGAAGCTGCCCTTCAGGTGACTATAACCCTGACCATTTGAGGTGGAAGCCTCAGCTGACCAAGGCCTGGGGATTTCAGACAAGTGAAGTGAAAGCATTTCCATTCTGAAAAATCTCTGGATCCCCTATCCCATTCTCTCTGACAAAATATCATCAGGAAATCTCTCCTGGGTGTAAAATCCTTGTCTCCTTCCCTCCTAGCTCCCTGCATCCTAGTGTGTGTATGTATATATATACACATGTGCACATGGGTCAGTAGAGGGTCAAAATGAAGGTAGCTGTAGAGTGGTCAGTTTGGACACCATAAGGCAGACTCTGTGTTTGTCCGCCTTTCTCTATGTCTTCTTTCCCATGGCACTGAGTACCTAACCTCAAATGGACCTGAGCTCAGTACTAGCACTGGAGTCCCATTCTATACCTTACCTTGGCAGGGGTAGCAAGTGACAAGGTCCTCCTGCCTAGTGTGCCCAGTCTGTGATTTACGTAAGGAATAGTTGAGTTACTCAGAGTGAACAGTTTATTTCCCTCTCCATCTTAGGGAAAATGGGCTGGGTTCAGTGTTCCACTGTTCTTCCAAACCTAACTTTCTGGACAAAAACAAACTGAGGAGCCAACTGGGATGAAACAAAAACTGGCTTCCAAACCAGCTGGTAAAATCATCAGGTGTTTGGTTTCTCCAACTACAGGTTTTTCCTATATTTGCTCTTGAGATGTAATAAATGCCCCTGGCAATCCACTACTTCATCCCGCTTAGTCCCACATCTCCTCTAAGTGACAGTCTCTCCCTCACCCCATCCCAATTCTGCAGATGTAGAAGAGTTGGCCAAGAAAAATTACAGAATGTTTCTCAGGAGCTGTTCTATAAGCAGTGAAACCTGAGGAAAGAAACATTCACATTTCTGAGTACACACATAAACTGAACACTCTAGTTGGGTACATTATAGTCAATATACAACAAGAATCAGAGTATGATCACCTTAGTTTACAGATGAGGAAAGTAGGTCATAGAGAAATTAGGTAAGTTGCTTGGGGTCACCCAAGCAGAAGTGCTTGAGCTTAGGTGACAGGGAGTTGTCTGACGCCCAGGCCCACAAGTCACCTTGCAAAATAAAATCCTAGATTCTCACATTAGGATCCAGCATATTGTAGTTCAATGGACTGCTGTGCCTGAGGAGGGTTCTAGTCAGAACCAGGAATGATGTGGGGAGATAAACTCACAGAGGGGTCTTTATTTCTGCCTGCTGGGGAATCGAATCACAGCCTTCAGGCAGTATAAGACTGTTAGAAGTAAGTGTTCCCCCCCAGCATGTTGAGTCCCTCTGTGATAGTACCTCTCTAAAGGTTTCTAAACCCTTCTCATGTTCTCTTCCTTACCTTTCTTCAAATGGCTCTCAGGAAAAGCTCAGCTAACAGTCTTTGGCATTCTAAAAGAGGTTTAATGTCAGCATAGATCTGCTGAAACTCAGCATAGATAAGTTTCAACATGGAAACAAGCCCATAGAGATAGCCATCGTCTGTCTTTTTCTTTTTAATTTTTATTGGAGTATAGTTAATTTACAAATTTATGTTAGTTTCAGGAGTACAGCAAAGTGAATCTGTTATACATTTACATATATCCAATCTTTTTAAAGATTGCTTTCCCATATAGGCCATTACAGACTATTGAGTAGAGTTCCCTGTGCTATACAGTAGGTTATTAGTTATCTATTTTGTATATAGTAGTGTGTATATGTCAATTCCAATTGCCCAATTTATCCCTCCCCCACCTTATCCGCTGGTAAACATAAGTGTGTTTTCTACATCTGTGACTCCTGTTTTATAAATAAGTCCATCTGTACACAATTTTGGATTCCATGTAAAACTGATAGCATATGATATTTTCTTTCTCTGTCTGACTTACTTCACTCAGTATGACAATCTCTAGGTCCATTCATGTTGCTGCAAATAGCATTATTTTCTTCTTTTTTACGACTGAGTAATACTCTATTGTATATATGTACCACATCTTCTTTATCCCTTCCTCTGTTGATGGACATTTGGGTTGCTTCCATCTCCTGGCTACTGTAAATAGTGGTGCAATAAACATTGGGGTGCAAGTATTTTTTCGAATTATGTTTTTCTCCAAGTACATGCGTAGCAGTGCGGTTACTGGGTCATATGGTACTTCTAAGTTTAGTTTCTTAAGGAACCTCCATATTGTTCCCCATAGTGGCTTTATAAATTTACATTCCCACTAGGAGTGCAAGAGGGTTCCCTTTTTCTGCATACCCTTTCCAGCATTTATTGTTTGTAGACTTTTTGATGATGGCCATTCTCACTGGTGTGGGATGATATCTCATTGTAGTTTTCATTTGCATTTCTCTAATGATTAATGATGTTGAGCATTCTTTCATGTGTTTGTGGACAATCTGTATATCTTCTTTGTAGAAATGTCTATTTTTGTCTTCTACCCATTTTTGGATTGGGTTTTTTGTTTTTTTGATATTGAGCTGCATGTGCTGCTTGTAAATTGTGGAGATTAATCCTTTGCCAGTTGCTTCATTTGCAAATATTTTCTCCCATTCTGAAGGTTTGTCTTTTCGTCTGGTTTATGGTTTCCTTTGCTGTGCAAGAGATTTTAAGTTTCATTAGGTCCCATTTGTTTTTATTTCCATTTCTCTAGGAGGTGGGTAAAAAAGGATCTTGCTGTGATTTATGTCATAGAGTGTTCTGCCTATGTTTTCCTCTAAGAGTTTGATAGTGTCTGGCCTTATATTTAGGTCTTTAATCCATTTAGAGCTTATTTTTGTGTATGGTGTTAAGGAGTGTTCTAATTTCATTCTTTTAAATGTAGCTGTCCAGTTTTCCCAGCACCACTTATTGAAGAGGCTGTCTTTTCTATACTGTATATTCTTGCCTCCTTTATCAAAGATAAGGTGACCATATGTTCGTGGATTTATCTCTGGGCTTTCTATCCTTTTCCATTGACCTATATTTCTGTTTTTGTGTCAGTACCATACTGTCTTGTTGACTGTAGCTTTGTACTATAGTCTGAAGTCAGGGAGACTGATTCCTCCAGCTCCATTTTTCTTTCTCAAGATTCCTTTGGCTATTCGGGGTCTTTTGTGTTTCCATACAAATTGTGAAATTTTTTGTTCTAGTTCTGTGAAAAATGCCAGTGGTAGTTTGATAGGGATTGCATTGAATCTGTAGATTGCTTTGGGTAGTAGAGTCATTTTCAGCATGTTGATTCTTCCAATCCAAGAACATGGTATATCTCTCCATCTATTTGTATCATCTTTAATTTCTTTCATCAGTGTCTTATTAATTTTCTGCATAGAGGTCTTTTGTCTCCTTGAGTAGGTTTATTCCTAGATATTTTATTCTTTTTGTTGCAATGGTAAATGGGAGTGTTTTCTTAATTTCACCTTCAGATTTTTCATCATTACTGTATAGGAATGCAGGAGATTTCTATGCATTAATTTTGGATCCTGCTACTTTACCAAATTCATTGATTATCTCTAGTAGTTTTCTGGTAGCATCTTTAGGATTCTCTATGTATAGTTTGATGTCATCTGCAAACAGTGACAGCTTTACTTCTTCTTTTCTGATTTTGATTCCTTTTATTTCTTTTTCTGCTCTGATTGCTGAGGCTAAAACTTCCAAGACTATGTTGCATAATAGTGGTGAGAGTGGGCAACCTTGTCTTGTTCCTGATCTTAGTGGAAATGGCTTCAGTTTTTCACCATTGACAATGATGTTGGCTGTGGGTTTGTCATATATGGCCTTTATTTTGTTGAGGAAAGTTCCCTCAACATAATAAAGGGAACAATGCCTTTGTTGTTGCCTGCTGTCTGGAGGGTTTTTATCATAAATGGGTGTTGAATTTTGTCGAAAGATTTCTCTGCATCTATTGAGACGATCATATGTTTTTTCTCCTTTGCTTTGTTAATATGGTGTATCACATTGATTGATTTGTGTATATTGAAGAATCCTTGCTTTGCTGGAATAAACCCCACTTGATCATGGTGTATGATCCTTTTAATGTGCTGTTGGATTCTGTTTGCTAGTATTTTGTTGAGGATTTTTGCATCTATGTTCATCAGTGATATTGGCCTGTAGTTTTCTTTCTTTGTGACATCCTTGTCTGGTTTTTGTGTCAGGGTGATGGTGGCCTCGTAGAATGAGTTTGGGAGTGTTCCTCCCTCTGCTATATTTTGGAAGAGTTTGAGAAGGATAGGTGTAAGCTCTACTCTAAATGTTTGATAGAATTCGCCTGTGAAGCCATCTGGTCCTGGCCTTTTGTTGGTCGGAAGATTTATAATCACAGTTTCAATTTCAGTGCTTTGATTGGTCTGTTCATATTTTCTATTTCTTCCTGGTTCAGTCTCAGAAGGTTGTGCATTTCTAAGAATTTGTCCATTTCTTCCAGGTTGTCCATTTTATTGGCATATATTTGCTTGTAGAAATCTCTCATGATCCTTTGTACTTCTGCAGTGTCAGTTTTTACTTCTCCTTTTTCTTTTCTATTTCTATTGATTTGAGTCTGCTCCCTTTTTTTCTTGATGGGTCTGGGTAATGGTTTATCAATTTTGTTTATCTTCTCAAACAACCAGATATTAGTTGTATTGATCTTTTCTATCGTTTCCTTCATTTCTTTTTCATTTATTTCTGATCTGCTCTTTTATTTTTTTACATCTTTATTGGAGTATAATTGCTTTACAATTGTGTGTTAGTTTCTGCTTTATAACAAAGTGAATCAGGTATACATATACATATGTTCCCAGATATCTTCCCTCTTGCGTCTCCCTCCCTCACACCCTCCTTATCCCACCCCTCTAGGTGGTCACAAAGCACCGAGCTGATCTCCCTGTGCTATGAGGCTGCTTCCCACTAGCTGTCTACCTTAACGTTTGGTCTGATCTGATCTTTATGATTTGTTTCCTTCTGCTAATTTTGGTTTTTTTTTCTTCTTCCCTCTCTAATTGCTTTAGGTGTAAGGTTAGGTTGTTTATTTGAGATGTTTCTTGTTTCTTAAGGTAGGATTGTATTGCTATAAACTTCCCTCTAAGAACTGCTTTTGCTGCATCCCATAGGTTTTGGGTCATTGTGTTTTCATTGTCATTTGTTTCTAGCTATTTTTTAATTTCCTCTTCGATTTCTTCAGTGATCTCTTGGTTATTAAGTAGTTTATTGTTTAACCTCCATGTACTTGTATTTTTTATAGATATTTTCCTGTAATTGATATCTAGTCTCATAGCACTGTGGTAGGAAAAGATACATTATATGATTTCAATTTTCTTCAATTTACCGAGGCTTGATTTGTGACCCCAGATATGATCTATCCTGGAGAATGTTCCATGAGCACTTGAGAAGAATGTGTATTCTCTTGTTTTTGGATGGAATGTCCTATAAATATCAAATAAGCCCATCAGTTTTAATGTATCATTTAAAGTTTGTGTTTCCTTATTGATTTTCATATTCAGTGTTTTGTCCATTGGTGACAGTGTGGTGTTAAAGTCCCCTACTATGATTGTGTTACTGACAATTTCCCCTTTTATGGCTGTTAGCATTTGCCTTATGTATTGAGGTGCTCCTATGTTGGGTGCATAAATATTTACAATTGTTATAGCTTCTTCTTGGATTAATCCCTTCATCATCATGTAGTGTCTTTGTTTGTTTCTTGTAATAGTCTTTGTTTTAAAGTCTATTTTGTCTGATATGAGAATTGTTACTCCAGCTTTCTTTTGATTTCCATTTGCATGGAATATATTTTTCCATCACCTCACTTTCAGTGTTATGTGTCCCTAGTTCTGATGTGGGTCTCTTGTAGACAACGTATATACAGGTCTTGTATTTTTTTTTTTTTTGGTGATACACGGGCCTCTCACTGTTTTGGCCTCTCCCATTGTGGAGCATAGGCTCCAGATGCGCAGGCTCAGTGGCCATGGCTCACAGGCCCAGCTGCTCCGTGGCATGTGGGATCCTCCTGGACCGGGGCACGTACCTGTGTCCCCTGCATTGGCAGGTGGACTCTCAACCACTGCGCCACCAGGGAAGCCCCAGGTCTTGTTTTTGTAACCATTCAGCCAGTCAATGTCTTTTGGTTAGAGCATTTAATCCATTTACATTTAAGGTAATTATCAATATGTATGTTTCTATTACTATTTTCTTAACCGTTTTGGGTTTGTTATTGTAGGTCTTTTACTTGTCTTGTATTTCCTGCCTAGAGAAGTTCCTTTAGCATTTGTTGTAAAGCTGGTTTCATGGTGTTGAATTTTCTTAGCTTCTGCTTGTCTGTAAAGATTTTAATTTCTCCATCAAATCTGAATGAGATCCTTGCTGGGTAGAGTAGTCATTTTTGTAGGGTTTTTTTCCTTCATCACTTTAAATATGTTCTGCCACTTCCTTCTGGCTTGCAGAGTTTCTGCTGAACGATCAGCTGTTAACCTTATGGGGATTCCCTTGTGTTTTATTTGTTGTTTTTCCCTTGTTGCTTTTAATATGTTTTCTTTGTATTTAATTTTTGATAGGTTGATTAATATGTGTCTTGGCATGTTTCTCCTTGGATTTATCCTGTATGGGACTCTCTGTGGTTCCTGGACTTGATTAACTGTTTCCTTTCCCATGTTAAGGACGTTTTCAACTATAATCTCTTCAAATATTTTCTCAGTCCCTTTCTTTTTCTCTTCTTCTTCTGGGAACAATATAATTTGAATGTTGGTGTGTTTAATATTGTCCCAGAAGTCTCTGAGACTGTGCTCAATTCTTTTCATTCTTTTTTCTTTATTCTGCTCTGCAGTAGTTATTTCCACTATTTTGTCTTCCACATCACTTATCTGTCCTTCTGCCTCAGTTATTCTGCTATTTATTCCTTCTAGAGAATTTTTAATTTCTTTTATCATGTTGTTCATCACTGTTTGCTCTTTAGTTCTTCTAGGTCCATGTTAAATGTTTCTTGTATTTTCTCCATTCTATTTCAAATATTTTGTATCATCTTTACTATCTTCATTCTGAATTCTTTTTCAGGTAGACTGCCTATTTTTCCTTCATTTGTTAGGTCTGGTGCGTTTTTGCCTTGCTCATTCATCTGTTGTGTGTTTCTCTGTCTTCTCATTTTGCTTAACTTACTGTGTTTGGGGTCTCCTTTTCACAGGTTGCAGGTTCATAGTTTCTGTTGTTTTTGGTGTCTGTCCCCAGTGGCTTAATTTGGTTCAGTGGGTTGTGTAGGCTTCCTGGTGGAGGGGACTAGTGCCTGTGTTATGGTGGATAAGGATTGATCTTATGTTTCTGGTGGGCAGGTCCATGTCTGCTGGTGTGTTTTGTGGTGTCTGTGTTCTTTTTATAATTTTAGACAGCCTCTCTGCTAATGGAATGTGTTGTGTTCCTGTCTTACTGATTGTTTGGCATAGGGTGTCTAGCACTGTAGCTTGCTGGTTGTTGAGTGGAACTGGGTCTTGGTGTTGAGAAGGTGATCTCTGGGAGATTTTCACCATTTGATATTATGTGGATCTGGGGGGTCTCTTGTGCAGCAGTGTCCTGAACTTGGCTCTCCCACCTCAGAGGCACAGCCCTGACACCTGGCTGGAGCACCAAGTGTCTGTCATCCACACGGTCATGTGGCTGTAGGTAGGAAGCATCAGTTCCTTGCCACATGGATCTCTTCTTAGGGTTGCTAGAGTGTCCCCATGACATGGCAGCTGGCTTACCCCAGGATGAGTGATCAGCCCGCGGTCCCCAGGACTGTCGTGGCTTTGGCTGCTGGGGCCCCTCCAGAGCCGGCAGCCTCAGTGAGGCTGCCCTCCCCTTGGGCTCCGGGGTAATTCGATGATCGTTGAGGGAAGAGACCCTGAGCCAGGAGTTCCAGGCCTGTGGAAACATGGGCTCCATTCTGGGTGCAGGGGGTGTGACCTGCCTATGTCTTCTTAATTTTTTTGTTCTTATAGGTTTTTATCTAGCTCCTTCATCTACAACATATTTCTCCATCATCTCATTTTGTCTAACTTACTGTGTTTGAGGTCTCCTTTCCGCAGGCTTCAGAATTGTAGTTCCTCTTGATTCTGGTGTCTGCCCCATGGTGGGTGAAGTTGACCCAGGGACTTGTGCAGGCTTCCTGTTGGGAGGGAGTGGTGCTTGCTCTCTGGAGCATGGAACTGGTTTGTGTCCCTCTGGTGGGCAGGTTCATATCAGGGGGTGTGTTTTGGGGTGGCTGTGAGCTTAGTACAACTTTAGGCAGCCTGTCTGCTGCTGAGTGGGTCCGTTTTCCTTTCTTGCTGGTTATTTGGCCTGAGGCATTCTAGTACTGGAGACTGTAGGCTGGTTGGTGGGCCTGGGATTTGTTGCCAAAGTGGGGACCTCTGGGAGAGCTCACACCAATTAATATACACTGGGTACTCTGCTACCAGTCCCCTTGCTCCCACAGCAAGCCACAGGCGACCCCCACCTCCTCAGGAGGCCCTCTAAGACCCCTACATAGGTCTAGTCCACGTTCCTATGGAGCTATGGCTTTGTGCTGGGTCCCAGTGCACATGAGAACTTGAGTGTGCCCTCCAAGAGTGGAGTTTCTGTTTCCCCCAACCCTGTGGAGCTCTTGCACTCAAGCCCCTGGCTTTCAAGGCCAAATGCTCTGTGGGTTCTTCCTCCCTATGACAGCCCCACAGACTGTCTTGGAGGGCTATTTTTATGTGGGAATATCCCTGTGTGACCTGTATAGGTTTAATTTGTTTTTTGGTTTGTTTTTGGTGTGAGAGCTGTTTTTGGTATGGATGACTGCTGCCTCTTCCCTTACTGTACGCTGGCTGTTATGCCCTTGATAAGGGGTTTGACTGGTGTTTTAGTGACCCTAGCCTGCTCTGGATATCAAGCAGGGGCTCCCCTTTGCTCTGTGGTTGTTACTGTCTTGTCAGGGGCAGGGTCTTCACCCTAATTGTTGGAGTAGAGGCCCCCAGATCTGTTTCTTAACTGTGTTTCTGATCTGTGTGTGCAAGATAGGTGAGATTGGAGCACTCCCACTGGGAAGGAAGTTACTAAGTATTCGTCCTCTGTAGCTGTTCACCTGTGAATGTGCTTTGTTGTACCCTTTTGCCCATTGTGCAGGCTCTCAAAGTACACTGTTGTTGGCACTGCTCTCAGTTCCACCTTAACTGTGGGTATGCCAGCAATTGGCCCTGGTTTCTCTCAGGAGTTGTTTTCACCAGGCCACCAGTGCAGATCCACTGAGTTCAGGTCCCAGGACTGCAGTACTTGTGCACCTGGATTTGCTGTGGGAGCTATGGATGAGGCTCAGACTCTGGCCTGGCCCAAGCCTCACATGTACATGCCCACAAAGTTCACAGCTGCTAAAGCCCGACCTGTCCCAGCTGCAAGAGCCCTTGGTGTCCTTTCAGATGTTTCACAGGTGCTGGTTTTAGGAAGCTGTCAGTGGAGGAGTAACTCTGCAGTTCGTGCAGTGTGAGGAGAGATTTTCAGCTCTTCTTCCTTAGTCACACAGCCCCTGGGCCTCAGCTGTGGTTTCAGCCACACCTCAGGATGGACTTCCTAGTGAGGGGAAGCTATCTGTGACCTCCTGGGACAGCGGGGTGGGCCTCAGCCCCCACTGACAGGTTTCCTAGTAGCAAGAGCTATCCTCACTCTCCCAGAACAATAAGACAGGTCCTGGCACCCACGGATGGATTTCCTAGTAGTGAGAGCTATCCACACTTCCAGGACAGCAGGGCAGGTCCTGGCACCCACTGTTGGATTTTGTAGTCATAGAAGCTATCCACGACTTCCCAGGACAGTACGGGCAGGTCCTGGGGCCCACTGGCAGCACTTCTAGTGGTAGGAGCTGTCCATGCCCTTCTGGGTCAGTGGAGGTAGGGCCTCGCATCTCCCTGCAGGTTTGGAAGAGGCAGCCAGTACCTACCTTTGGAGCCTAAGTTGGCAGCAGTGACTTGCGCCCACCCCCGAGCTCCTGTAGGCAGTGTAGCAATGTCTTGTTTCCTGGGAGTGCTCACAGGGGAAGAGACTCTTATGGTAGTCCTGCCCTCTCCTCATGCACTTCCCAATAATGGTGCCTTACATCTCTGGCAGGTCCAGGCTTCTTCCTAGTATACCTTCCGTTGCCACAGCCCAGCCTCTTCAGGCTGTTTCCACACCTAACTCTGGTCCTCTCCCTGTGACTGACCTCCAGAGCCTGAGCTTCAGTACCTGACCTCCCCTCACTCCGACAGAGGAGTGTCTCTAGTTGGGGAGTGCAGGGTAGTGGTGTCACCCCCCTGTTCAGGTTACTCTCCATTTTGCCTTTCACAAATCGGTTACTGCTCTCTCCTCTTAGGCTCTGAAGCTCCCCCTCCATCCAGGCTGATCTCCCTGCCGCTGGCGAGGAGACTTCACAAGGTGCGGGAACCTTTCCTCCTTTGCAGCTCCCTCCCTGGGGCACAAGCTGCGTCCTGAGTTCTGATTCCTTCTTTTTCTTTTTCCTTTTGTCCTACTCAGTTATGTAGAGGTTTTCTTGTCTTTTTGGATGTCTGAGTTCTTCTGTCTGTGCTCAGTAGCTGTTCCCTGTGAATCGTTCCACTTGTAGATGTATTTTCAATGTTTCTGTGGAAGAAGGTGAACTCTGCTTCCTACTCTTCTGCCATCTTGATTTCTTCAAACATCTTCTTTCTTGAGGAGATTTATGTTCAGCTGGAATCAGGTCTGAGAAAAAATAAAACAGCACAGACCTACTAGAGAATGGACTTGAGGATATGGGGAGGGAGAAGGGTAAGCTGTGAACAAAGTGAGAGAGTGGCATGGACATACATACACTACCAAACGTAAAATAGATAACTAGTGGGAAGCAGCTGCATAGCACAGGGAGATCAGCTTTGTGGGAACATATGTATATGTAAAACTGATTCACTTTGCTTTAAAGCAGAAACTAACACACCATTGTAAAGCAATTATACTCCAATAAATATGTTTAAAAAAAAAAAGCAGGACACCAGTCCTGGAGAGGGATCTCCAGGAGACAGCTTCTTTCCCTTGTGTTTTTTAGAGCCCTTATTTGGTGTTTGTTTGGGGAGAGGAAAGGTAGTGGGGGTGGAAGAATACCAGCCAAAGTGTGTGGGTGAGCACCTACTCAAACCCAGAGATGATAAGATTTTTGTTTTACAAGAATTGGAAAGAAGCAGAATGCAAAAAGCTTTTTATCAGTAATTGGTTCCTCTGAATTCCAGAGGTGTTTGTAGCAGGAAAGGGGCCTGCTGTGTCTTGCAAACTCACTGAAGAAAGTTTAAGACCTCTTTGTAACATGGGCTCACTTTGGCTTCATTAGCTTGGATATATTTCCAGAGGGTTCCATGGTCACTTAGCCCAGTTCAGGATCAAGTGATCTTCCGAATATCTGTATGTTCTTCTTCTTAGGCTATTCACATTCCTCTCCCCGCCCCCACATCCAAATCTTATTAGGGAGTGAAGTCTTGTCTGTACCTCCCCCTTAGATCACCCCTTCCCAGGGTCCCTGAAATACTACCACATGACACTGAGACCCAGCAGGGAAGATATCGGAAAATAACATGTCAGAACCTCAGTACTAGCTCATGTTTACATTGCGAGTATGATCACAGCTAAGCTGTATGACACAGCCTGATAAATGAGGACTCTTACCACCCCCAACTGTACTCTGAGAGAGCTCCAGCCTATCCAGACCAGAAGTCCCAAATTAGACTTTCTCTGTGAAAACAGCTGCTCCCTCTGCTTATTCTTTTTTTTAACGTCTTTATTGGAGTATAATTGCTTTACAATGGTGTGTTAGTTTCTGCTTTATAACAAAGTGAATCAGTTATACATATACATATGTTCCCCTCTGTTTATTCTTACTCTCACACCTCTTTCTTTGAACTTTTAATGGTGTACTTTGTGTTTTGAGCGCCCTCTAGAGATCACATTTCACCAATGCAGCCCCAGCCAGGGTATGGATTCATAGCAAATTGATAGTTTTTCCAAGTTGGCATATCTTTCCCCTGGTATTTTAACTAATGTCTCCCCAGCTTCAAAGCAGTAGATACAGAATCTCAGGATCCTAAAAATATGGAGCTTTACAGGACCTTGTAGATCACCTAATATTTCTTTATTTTATAGATAGGCCCAAACAGATAATTACTGAATCAGGCCCCACCAATCCTAGTCAGGTGAGCTTTTCACGGCAGCCAGCTGTCTGAGAAGTGGGCAGAGTGAGAAGTACAGAAAGGGGAAGCAATGCATTTCTCAGTAGAAGGAGAAATAATAGCTCACACACATGAGTGCCTCCTATGTGCTGGGTACTTCTCTCTATGTGTAGTGTCTTACTTAATCCTCACAGCAATCCTCTGAGATAAGTACAATTATCAACCTCATTTTACAGATGAGGGAACTTGAGGCATAGTGACTTGCTTATGTTTGCATAGCTAATAAATGGCAGAGTCAGAAATGAGACTAAGGCAGTCTGATTCCTGTGCCCAAGATCCTCTTTAGTCTCTTCTCTTTTTTCTTGTCTTCCATCCCACATCTGATCAGTCACTAAATTCAACAAATTCTTCTTTATATTGAAATATAATTGACATATAACATATTAGTTTCAGGTGTACAACATAATGATTGGATATTTGTATGTATTGGGAAATGCTCACCACAATAAATCTAGTTAACATCCACCACCACAAATAGTTACAAGTTTTCTCCTGTAAAAAAGCTTTTTAAGAACTACTCTCTTAGCAACTTTCAAATATGCAATACAGTATTTTCAACTATAGTCAACATTCTGTAAATTACATCTCCAGGACTTATTTTATAAATGGAAATTTGTACCTTTGACCTCCTTACTCATTTTCTTCACTCCTCACACCCCACCTCTAGCAACCTCCAATCTGTTTTCTCTATATATGAGTTCAGTTTTTGTTTTTTTAGGATTTTTAAAACATTCCATATATAAGTGAGATCATATAGTATTTGTCTTTCTCTGACTAATTTCACTTAGCATAATGCCTTCAAGATCCATCTATGTTGTCACAAATGGCAATATTTCCTTTTTATGGCTGAACAATATTCCATTTTATATACATATACATATATATATATATATATATATCACATTTTCTTTATCCATTCATCCATCAATGGACACTTAGACTGTTTCCATGTCTTCGCTATTGTAAATAATGTTGCAGTGAACATGGGGTTACATATATATTTTCTTTTTTTTCTACCCTCAATATTTTTTATTTTGTCATTTAAAAAATGCCACATAAATTTAATCATATGACGTAAGTTTTGAGATTGGACTTTTTTACTCAACATAATAATCTGGAGTTCATCTAGATTATTGCATATACCAATAGTCTGTTCCTTTTTATTGCTGTGCAGTATTCACGGTATGACTATACTACTGTTTGTTTAACCATTCCCACGTTGAAAAATATCTGGGTTATTTCTAGTTTTGTACTATTTCTTACAAAGAAAGCTGTTATGAACATTCATATACAGGTTTGTGGTTAACTTAAGTTTTCATACCCCTGGGATAAATGCCCAGGATTATGCTATCTGGGCCTGTGGTAGTTTTGTTGTATGTTTAGTTTCTTAAGAAATTTTCAAAGTGCTGTCCTGAGTGGCTGTACCATTTTACATTCCCATCAGCAACGTATGAGTAATCTAGTTTTTCCTTATCCTCAACTTTTGATATCGTCATTACTGTCTTTTTTGTTCTTATTTTTAGTTTAGCTATTCTGAAAGACATGATGAAATCTCATTTTGGTTTTATTCAGCATTTCCCTAAAGGCTAGTGCAGTTGAACATCTCATGTGCTTATTTGCCACCTCTATATCATCTTCAGTGAAAAGTCTCTTCTTGTCTTTCCTTTATTCTATTGCAATGCTCAGTTTTTCTTTACTGTTGAATACTGAGGATTCTCCATATTTTATTATTTATTTTTCTTTTCTTTCTTTTTGTTATTTTTTTATTGAGGTATAGTTGATTTACAATATTATATTTATTAGTTTCAGGTGTACAAAACAGGAATTCAAATTTTTTTACAGATTATACTCCATTTAAAGTTATTATACATGCATCCCAATGTTCACTGCAGCACTATTTACAATAGCCAAGACATGGAAGCAACCTAAATGTCCATCAACAGATGAATGGATAAAGAAGATGTGGTACAGATATACAATGGAATATTACTCAGCCATAAAAAAGAACAAAATAATGCCATTTGCAGCAACATGGATGGACCTGGAGATTGTGATACTGAGTGAAGTAAGCCAGACAGAGAAATACAAATATCATATATCATTTATATGTGGAATCTTAAAAAAATGGTACAAATGAACTTATTTACAAAACAGAAATTGAGTCACAGATGTAGAAAACAAACTTATGGTTACCAAGGGGAAAGGGGAGAGGGATAAATTGGGAGATTGGGATTGACATATACACACTACTATATATAAAATAGATAACTAATAAGGACCTACTGTATAGCACAGGGAACTCTACTCTACTTACTACCTACTCTGTAATGACCTGTATGGGAAAAAAATCTTAAAAAGGGTGTATATATGTATATGTACAACTGATTCCTTTTTCTGTACAGTAAAAACTAACACAACATTGTAAATCAACTATACTCCAATAAAATTAATTAAAAATAAAGTTATAAAATATTGGCTATATTCCCTGTGCTGTACAATATATCCTTGTAGTTTATTTTATACATAGCAGTTTGTACCTATTAATCCCCTACCCCTATCTTGCCCCTCCTCCCTTTTCCTCTCCCCTCTGGTAACCACTAGTTTGTTCTCTATATCTGTGAGTCTGCAACTTTTTTGTTATATTAACTAGTTTGTTTTAATATTTAGATTCCACATATAAGTGATTTCATAGAGTATTACCTTTCTCTGTCTGACTTATTTCACTAAACATAATGCCCTCCAATTCCATCCATGTTGTTGCACATGGCAAAATTTTACATCTTCTTTATCCATTCATCTGTTGTTGGACACTTAGATTACTTCCATATCTCAGCTATTGCAAATAATGCTGCTATGAACACTGGGGTGTGTATATCTTTTCAAATACAGTATCTTTTTTGGTTTTCTTTGGATATATACCCAGGAGTGGAATTGCTAGATCATAAAGTAGTTCTATTTTTAGTTTTTTGAGGAGCTTCCATATTGTTTTCCACAGTGGCTGCATCAATTTACACTTCTACTAACAATGTACAAGGATTCCCTTTCTCTACATCTTCACCAGCTCTTGTTATTTCTTGTCTTTTTGATAATAGCCATTCTAACATGTGTGACATGATAACTCATTGTGGATTTGATTTGAATTTCCCTGATGATTAGTGATATTAACATTTTTTCATGTGCCTGTTGGCCATCTGTATGTCTTCTTTGGAAAAATATTTGTTCAAATCCTCTGGCCAGTTTTTAATTGTTTTTTTTTGTTTATTTGTTTTTTGCTATTAAGTTGTAAGAGTTCTTTACATATTTTGGATATTAACCTCTTACCAGATATATGGTTTGCAAATATTTTCTCCCATTTGGTAGGTTGCCTTTTCATTTTGTTGATGGTTTCATTTGCTGTGCAGAAGCATTTTAGTTTGATGTAGTCCCACTTATTTTTGCTTTTGTTGGCTTTATTTTGGTGTTAAATCCAAAAAAATTATCACCAAGACCAATGTCAAAGAGTTTACCACGGGCTTCCCTGGTGGTGCAGTGGTTGAGAGTCCGCCTGCTGATGCAGGAGACACGGGTTCATGCCCCGGTCCGAGAGGATCCCGCATGCCATGGAGCAGCTGGGCCCGTGGGCCACGGCCACTGGGCCTGTGCGTCCGGAGCCTGTGCTCCGCGACGGGAGAGGCCACAGCAGTGAGAGGCCCGCGTACCGCAAAATAAATAAATAAATAAAAGAGCTTACCGCCTATGTTTTCTTCTAGGGGTTTTGCAGTTTCAGGTCTTACATTCAAGTTTTTAATTCATTTTGAATTAATTTTTGTGTATGATGTAAGATAGTGGTCCAGTTTCATTCATTTGCATGTGGTTTTCCAGTTTTCCCAACATCATTTATTGAACAGACTGTCCTTTCTCCATTGTATATTCTTGGTTATTTTGTTGCAGATTAATTGACCTTATATGCATGGGTTTATTTCTGGACTCTATTCTGTTCCATTGAGCTATGTCTCTGTTTTTTTGCCCATACCATATTATTTTTATTACTGTAAGTCTGTAATGTTTTTTGAAATCAGTGAGCGTGATGCCTCCTGCTTTGTTCTTTCTCAAAATTGCTTTGGCTATTTGGGGTCTGACTTGTTTCTTAATGAAACTGCTTCCAAGCCTGTTGGATTCCACTGTGTTAAATTCCCTGAGTGGTGGCTGCAATCCTAGGTTTACTCTTCTGATGCTTTTCTGTCCTGTAAGCAGCCAAATAAAAGTGTAGTTGAACATCTCATGTTTCTACTCCTTCTACCAGTATAAAAGTTCAGTGAGGGCCAGAAGAGGTGGAGGAGACTTCCTAAGAACAGGAGGATTGAGCTGAGCCTGGAAGAGTGGCCAGGTTTGAATGAATAGAAGACAACTGGGAGGGCATCCCAGGAGGGGAAACAGAATGGCTAAATGTGTGGAGACAGGAATAGCAAAATCTGGGAGTAACCAGATTAGCTGAAGAAGAAATCCTTGTTGGGTAGGAGTGGGAGATATAGATGAAAGGTAATGTGGGACCATTTTACAAAGGAGCTGGAATGCAAGGCTGAGGAATTGAGATGTACAAAGACAATCAAAACTGAGAGTCTCCAGGCACACTCTCAAGCAAAGCTCCAGCCTCCTGCCAGCAAATATTCAGATGGCACAAGAGGGCTTCTTATTTACCCCTGGGGCCTTTATCATCCTCTTCCTGGCACATAGTAGACACTCAATAAGTGTATTTTTTCTCCCCTGCCTTGTCTATAGAGCATATGGTCAGGGTGAGGTCAATTTTCTCCTTCTAATTCCACAGACCACTTCTCATATAAATGCAAATCATTGAGAGGTGTGGAGGCAGTTCCTTAAGGCCTTTCACATTTTCTTTCCTTGGAGATAGCTTGTGAGGCTCCCAGGACCTCCATGAGGCCTACTGTATTTGATCATATTAACTTCAACACTAGGACAAGCCAAGATCTTATTGGTGTATTAATTTTCTATTGCTGCATAATAAATTACCACAAACTCAGAGACTTAAAACAACACCCATTTCACATTTCTCAGTTCTATAAGTCAGAAGTCTGGCATAACATGACTGTGTTTTCTGCTCAGGGTATCACAAAGCTAACATCTAAGTGTTGTCTGTGCTGTGTTTCTAACTGGAGGTTCTGGAGAAAAATCCATTTCCAAGCTAAATCTTGTTGGCAAGATTCAGTTCCTTGCTCCTAGAAGCAAAGTCCTAGGTCCAACCTCTTAGGTCCTTCCATGTGGCTTCATCTACCTTCAGACTAGCCAGGGCATGCTGAATTCTTCTCTTTCTTTGTATCTCTTAACCTCCTCTTCTGCCACCAGACTAAGAAAACTGCTTCTTTAAATTGAAGTATAATTGATTGACTACAATGTTCTATTAGTTTCAGGTATCCAGCATAGTTATCCAACATTTATATACATATGAAATGATCACCACAATAAGTCTAGTTACTATCTATCAGCATTTAAAGATATTACAATGTCATTGACTATATTTTCTATTCTGTATATTACATACCTATGACTTATTTATTTTCTTTTATAACTGGAGCTTCGTGTCTCTTAAGCCCCTTTACTGGCAATATTTTTAGTGTCCATATTTCTAATAACACTTTATTCATGGCAATCAAGGTTTTCTCTATCATACTCCTTAAAATTCTTCCAGCCTTCACCCATTGCCTGATTCCAAAATTGTTCCCATATTTTTTGGTATTTACAGCAGCACACCACTTCCAGGTATCAAAATCTGTATTAGTTTTCTATTGCTGTATAACAAATTACCACAAACTTAGAAGCTTCAAACCACAATCATTTATTAGTTCAAAGTTCTTTAAGTTAGAAGTCTGGGCACAGTGCATCTGGGTTCTCTGCACAGAATATCCCAAGGCTGAAATCAAAGTGACGGTTATGGTGACTTCTCATCTGGAGGCTCTGGGGAAAAAAATCTACTCCAGCTTATTCTTGTTGTTGACAGAATTTAGTGTCTTGAAGTTATAGGACTAAGGGCCCCATTTCTTAGCTGAGTGTCAGTCATGGACTGCTTTCAGCTCCTAGAGGCCACCCACATTCCTTGCTACTTGGCCTCTTCCATCTTTAAGCTAGCAATAACACTTCAAGCCCTTCTCAGTCTCACCAGAGAATCTAATCAAATTCACAGTCCTCAGGAGTTATGCAGAGCATGTACATGATGGGGGTGGGAAATCTTGGGGGCTACCCTAGAATTCTGCCTACGCAGTGGGTTTACCTTGCTCTATAATTATGGGGTCATTCACTGGCTGGTTTTATAACCCCCTAACACTTGGTGAATTTGTCCCCAGTCTGTGAAAGTATCTGAAGTTCTGAGTTTATCCTTGTGACTTTCACTTTCCTTGTAGAGTTCTAGTCACTTTAGCTTCTCTAGGGCTGGAATCCCAGCCTGATACTGCTTTTGAGGTCTTGTAACTGAGGTCATTAAAGCCAGCTTTGCTTTATCAGCCAAACTAATTTTTACTTCTGGTTTATCTAATCCATGCTTTCCTTTCACCTCTCCCAGAACAAAAGATGTGGGACCTCCATGGGGCAGATATCCCTGATTTTCCCAAACCCAAGATATAGCAGGTACACCAGTGGATTTATTGATATTTTCTTAGCACTTCTAGAAAAACTACACAGTCATTTCTTTTGTTTTCTTTTTCCAGTCCAGCAGAACTGCAACTGAAAAAGGAGGTAAAATCTTTCTGGGTATGAACAAATGATTTCTGTCTTTCTTTCCAGTAATCGAAACACTGCACTCCTATTTTCTGCCCTCTCCAATGAACAATTGAAGTTTCATATACTGGGGAGGGACCGAGGAGGAAATGGTTAAAATACCAAATCTCTGTAAAGGCCATCTGTCAGACATTACTCCATCTTCAAAGAGGAGAAGGCAGGCAAGAGTTAATAGTGTATGATTTAGATTCTTATGGAATTAACAGAATGTCAGGACTGGAAAAAAACCCATTGTGGGCTTTGTACATTGGTAGCCTCTTGGGTGAAATTAGGCCTGTGAATGTGTTTTGTTTGGCCAACCCAGTATTTTCTTTTAAATGTTTGAATCTGAAAGACTTTAAGTAGGGCACGCATGGTCCAGTTTTTGACACAGTCCTCACCACTCCTTAGTGTCTTATACCAGAGTTCATACATTTTCTTAAAGCCTGAGAAATAGAATGGAAAGATGAAAAATGTGGCCTCTGAAGCCAGACTGCTTGGGTGCAAGTTTGGCTCTTCTATTTGTGATTTTTTACTAAGTACTTTACTTTGGGCTTTAATTCCTGAATCGGTAAAAATGAAGTTAATAAAATAGCATGGTATTACTATGAGCTCTACCTCATAGAGCTGTTGCAAGTATTAAATGTAATAATACTCATTACGGGCTTAAAACAGTGCCTGGCAAATAGTAAGTGCTATAGAAGTATTAGTGCTGTTAAACCCCTGAAATCATTTCAGCTTGTGTCTCCTGATTTCAGTAAATTTTACCATTCCTGTATTTTACAGGTGAAGAAATTAAAGCCTGACAAAGTCAAAGGGTTACCCTGGTTGCCTGATGCCAAGGTCTAGGTACTTAGTCTCCGTTTATTGACAAAACTGTAATAATAATATTATAACAATAACTTACATAATATTTCTATGTACCTGGTGCTCTTCCAAGTACTTAATACATATTAACACTTTTAATCCCCATGGCAATCCCAGGACATAGGTATTAATATTTGTTCTGTCTTAGTCAGTTCGGGCTTCAATAACAAAAATATCATAGACTGGGTGGCTTAATTAAACATTTATCTCTCCCAGTTCTGGAGGCTGGAGTTTCAAGATCAGAAACCTATTTAATTCCTGATGATGGCCCTCTTCCTGGTTTGCAAATGACCATCTTCTTGCTGTGTTCTCACATGGTAGAAAGCAGAGAGGGGAAGCAAGTTCTCTCACTTTTCTTCTTATGAGGGCACTGATCCCATCACGAGGCCTCCACCTTCATTATCTAATTACCTCCCCAAATCCCCATCTCCAAATAGCATCACAGTGCGATTAAGTTTCCAACATATGAATTTTGGGGGGACACAAACATTCAGTTCATAGCAAGCTCCATTTTTTACAGCTGCGAAAACCAAAGCATAGAAGACTTAACTACTTTCTAAAGTTATCAGGTTAAATTATGTTTTACCCAAGGAAGTTTAGTGTTTTCCTTGGTTTCCACACAGATGGGTTTAATATGGTGCATACCATAGTGGATATGGTCTGGGATTTGAAGTGGGACAGTGTGAGCTCCCCTACTACCAAGCTATGAACTTGGAAAAGTCATTTAACCTCTCTGAGGCTCAATAAAAATAGTGATGAGAGATATATCCCAGGGTTGATGCATGGGTCAAATGAAGTGACGTGTGAAAAATCTCAGCACATAATTACATAGTTAAGCACTCAACAAAGGTATTCTTTTTTTTTCCAACTATGTACAAAAGTTGTGTTCCTGTATAGTGCTGTTTTTGTATATAAATCTCAATTGACCCCCAACAATGACCACCACCTAGAGCACATATTATTTTTAAATCTTCACACCACGGGTCTGGGCTACATTTTGGATTTGCTGTCTTTGGCATTTCTACTGGTGTGTTGTTTCTGTCAACAGTATATTTTGGAATATCTCATAGTTATAGTTATTTTCTTCCCTTTGCTCCATATATCTATTGACTTAGGGGAATCCAGTACCCCTGTTCGGAAGACCTGGGTCCAAATCCCAACTCTTCCCTGTGTGACCTTGGGCCTGTTCTTTCTCTTCTCTGGACCTCAAATCTCATCTGAAAAATGAGAGAAGTTGGATTAAATCATCTCTAAGGACCTTTCAGCACCCAGCATTGGAGTTCTTTTGGGCTATGACAAGATTGTGGTCATTTTGGCAGTAGCTGTGGGCAACCTCTAGGTGAGGGAATGGAGGAATGTCCCAGCTCTGAACCTAGATAGCCTGTGACAAGTATGTGAGGATTTCTGCTAGGCCCACCAGTGCTCAGTAGAAAACATTTTAAAATGCCTCCAATCTTAAGCAGAACAATGTATCAATTTTGCTCATTAATGTTCTCTTTGGCTTTTTGTTCCCAGGGATAAATGTTGCTTGGTTTGGGAAGCAATGTCTTCTTTAATTAATAATTAACAACTGAGAAAGGAAAAGTGCCATTGAATTGCAGTCAAGTTAGCATTTCCCAAATCTTCCAGTGTGTTGCAGAGAGCCATATCTTGCCAGAAAACTTGTATGTGTTAAGCTTTGAATTGTGACAGAGACCCTTGCTTTACGTTACTTGGCATTTCCAGATTTCAGTCTTCAGTTCTACCTACAGTACAGTCTATTTAGATTATGTCACTTTCTGTGTGATCTTGGATCAGTATCTTTCCCTCCCTAGGCCTCAGTTTCCTTCCCTGTACAATGGGAGTGGTTGGCCTAGAAAGCTAGGACCTAGATGGTAGGATTCCATGAATGATGATGATGATGATGAGCTTACACTTATCTTGCATTTACTATGTGCCAGGCATAGTAAATGTGCCTCCTTATGTGGATTATCTCATTATAGTTTCATAACATTGCTATGAAGTAAGTACTATTTTATAGGCAAGAGTATCGAGGCAACAGAGAAGATAACTCCAAACAACCTGCTAGCTGGGCTTTATTAGCTCTATTCCACTGATGAGGAAACTAAAGTTCAGAGAAACTTAGTAGCTTATCCAATATCATTCAGATAGTAAGTGACAGAGTGAGATTTGAATGGTTTGTCTGCTTCCCACCTTCTGAACCACAGCAGATTCATAGGAAAAAGTGGACAGCTTCTCAGGGAGAGAACTTTGCAAAACAACCTTGCTGGGATATGTAAGTTGAAGAAAAAAACCTCATCTCTTTATTTGGCAATCACATATAATATATTTATGTAATAACAGAGAGGCTCTGATTCCAAGACAATTTACTCATGAAGCTGAGCACATCAGCATTCACATCCACAGACTGAGCCTGATTCACTTGAGTGTCTAATGTAAGGATGGAAGAGAGAGTGCTAAGTTAGGGTGGGGTATAGCACTTGTGTTGGCACCACTCATGGTGTGATTTCAGATGTCCAATCTATCCATTCCAACTGACAAATGCCTGAAATTCCTCCATTAAAAGCAACATCCTTCTAGCTTAAGGCTCTCCTCATTAAAATACAGCTTCCAAGGGAAAAAGTAATAACATAAATATTTCTCAAAGTGCAACCTGTTTTGGACATATGGGGTAGGGTAATATTACTAGGCGTTAATAGTTAAAAAAAAACAGGGGGTTCTTTGACCTTGAAAATTCGCAGTGTACTTTTTTTTTGGTGGTACGCGGGCCTCTCACTGTTGTGGCCTCTCCCCTTGCGGAGCACAGGCTCCGGACGCGCAGGCTCAGCGGCCATGGCTCACAGGCCCAGCCGCTCCGCGGCATGTGGGATCTTCCCGGACCGGGGCACGAACCTGTGTCCCCTGCATCGGAAGGCGGACTCTCAACCACTGCGCCACCAGGGAAGCCCCACAGTGTACATTTAAAACTCTGGGAAGTTCTGTGGCAGGGAAAATGTTGATGTTTATTTAACTCACCATTTCCTAAACTTATTTGAAGATGAGACTTTGTCTACGGCCATACCACCCTGAATGCACCAGATCTCATCTGAAGATGAGACTTCTGTTTTTTTTTAACATAATAGCATTCCATGGAAGGAGTGTTGTCCAGAATAGACTTTGGGAAATGTGGTTTAAGCTGTTCTCAATGGTTTATACCTTAGCTGAAGAAACATTCGATAAGAGATTGGGAATAAAAAGTAATATGCCTGTGAGGTAGAGTGAGGGTGCCTGCTATTTATGATATTGTCTAGGGTGGGTCTTGGTGAAACAGAGTTATCCTTCCCCACATAGTTCCCAAATCTGTGTATTTATTGATCTTCACTTTCCACCCCTTTACTTCATTTATCCTTTCTCTCTCTCTCTCTTTTCCCACTCCTAGGAGTTTCAAATGAGAGAACAGAAATAATTTTTCCCCAGTTTTATTGAGATATAATCAACATACATCACAGTATAAGTTTAATGCATACAACATAATGTTTTGACTTACATGCATTGTGAAATGATTACCACTATAAGTTTAGTTAGCATTCATTATCTCATATAGATACAATAAAAAGCAAAAGTAAAAAAGAAAAGAAAAAACACTTTTCCTTGTGATGAGAACTCAAGATTTACTCTGGTAACAATTTTCATATATATCATACAACAGTGTTAATTATAGTCATCAGGCTGGATGTTTGTACATTTTGACTGCCTTTCTCCTATTTCTCCTCTCCCCACCCTCTTCCTCTGGCAACCACAAATCTGATCCATTTTTCTATGAGTTTTGTTTGTTTTCAGATTCCACATATAAGTGAGATCACATGGTATTTGTCTTTCTCTGACTTATTTAACTTAGCATAATGCCCTAAGGTCCATCCATGTTGTTGCAAATGGCAGGATCTCCTTAATTTTAATGGCATATATATATATATATATAAAAATATATATATATATCACATCTTCTTTATCCATTCATCTGTCAATGGACACATAGGTTGTTTCCATGTCTTGGCTATTGTAAATAATGCTGCTATAAATATGGGGGTGCAGATATCTGTTCAAGTTAGTGATTTTGTTTCCTTTGGATATATTCCAAGAAGTGGAATTGCTGGATTATATGGTAGTTCTATTTTTAATTTTTTGTGGATTCTTCATACTGTTTTCCATAGAGGCTGTACCAGTTTACAGTCCTACCAACAGTGCATAAGAGTTCTCTTTACTCCACATGCTCGTCAGCATTTGTTATCTCTGGTCTTTTTGATGTTGACCATTCTAACAGGAGTGAGGTGATATCTCATTGTGATTTTTTTTTTTTGCGGTACACGGGCTCTCACTGTTGTGACCTCTCCCCTTGCTGAGCACAGGCTCTGGACGCACAGGCTCAGCGGCCATGGTTCATGGGCCTAGCTGCTCCGCGGCATGTGGAATCTTCCCGGACCGGGGCACGAACCCATGTCCCTTGCATCGGCAGGCGGACTCTCAACCACTGTGCCACCAGGGAAGCCCTCATTGTGATTTTGATTTGCATTTCCTTAATGACTAGTGATTATCTTGAGCATCTTTTCATGTACCTGTTGGCCTTTTGTATATCTTTTTTGGAGAGATGTCTATATATATTTGGAATATTAACCCCTTATCAGATATAGGGTTTGAAAATATTTTTCCCACTCTGTAGGTTGTCTTTTCACTTTGTCAATTGTTTCTTTTGCCGTGCAGAAGCTTTTTAGTTTGATGTAGTCCCACTTGTTTATTTTTTTAGTTTGTAGCTTGTGCTTTAGGTGTCATATCCAAGACCTATGTCAAGGACATTTTCTTCCAGGAGTTCCATGGTTTCAGGTCTTACATCTAAGTCTTTAATACATTTCGAGTTAATTTTTTGAGTGATGTAAGATAGGGGCTGAGAGAATTCCCTGGCAGTTCAATGGTTAAGATTCTGCACTTTCACTGCAGAGGGCCCGGGTTCAATCTCTGGTCAGGGATCCCACAAGCCGTGTGGTGCAGCCAATAATAATAATAATAATAAATTTCACTCTTAAAAAAATAGGGGCTGAGTTTCATTCTTTTACGTCTGATTCTTCCTGCACCATTTGTGGAAGAGACTGTCTTCTCTCCATCGTGTATTCTTGGTTCCCTTGTCAAATATTTGTTGGCCATATATGCTTTGGTTTACTTCTAACCTCTTGGTTTTGTTTCATTGATCTATTTGTCTGTTTTTATGCCAGTAGCATACTATAGCTTTATAGTATAGTTTGAAATCAGCAAGAGTGATGCCTCCCACTTTGTTTTTATTTCTCAGGATTGTTTTGGATATTTGGGGTCTTTTGTGGTTCCATACAATTTTTAGAAGGGAGAGAGTGGCATGGACATATATACACTACCAAACGTAAAATAAATAGCTAGTGGGAAGCAGTGGCATAGCACAGGGAGATCAGCTTGGTGCTTTGTAACCACCTAGAGGGGTGGGCTAGGGAGGGTGGGAGGGAGGGAGATGCAAGAGAGAAGAGATATGGGAACATATGTATATGTATAACTGATTCACTTTGTTATAAAGCAGAAACTAACACACCATTGTAAAGCAATTATACTCCAATAAAGATGTAAACTAACTAACTAAATAAATAAATAAATAAGCTGGCTCCAAGGTAAAAAAAAAATTCTGTAAAAAATGTCATTGGAATCTTGATAGGGACTGTATTGAGTCTGTAAAAATAAATAACAAAAACCGTCTTTTAAAATGGAATTAGAAGGGACTTCCCTGGTGGTCCAGTGGTAAAGAATCTGCCTTCCAATGCAGGGGAATGTGGGTTCGATCTCTGGTTGGGGAAGTAGGATCCCACATGCTGTGGGGCAACTAAGCCCGTGCGCCACAACTACTTAGCTTGCGCGCCTCAAATAGAAAGTCGGTGTGCCACAAACCACAGAGTCCACATGCCCTGGAGTCCACGTATCACAACTAGAGAGAAGCCTATGTGCCACAACAAAGAGTCTGTGCCCTGCAACGAAAGATTCCGCGTGCTTCCTTGAAGATCTTGCTTGCCGCAACTAAGACCTGAGACAGCCAAATAAATAAATAAATATTTTTTTTAAAAAAGGAATTGGAAGCCCTGATGGGAAAGTTCTCATGCACATATCACTTGTTGCAGCCTGCAAAACCAGCAGGAAGAAGGAAGATAAGAATTATTTTTAAAAGGTTTGTTTGTATAGAATGCTTTGTATAAAATTCTCTCAGTCTCAATTTCTTATTCCTGTTGATAAGAATGTTACTTTTCTTCTGATAAAAGTGAGGACATACTTCACATGGGAATTTAATCTCCCGCTCTTTTAAAAAAGGAAGGAAGATCCCTCCCTGCCCCAGCAGCAATGAGCTAACCACCACTTGCAGCCAATAAGAAACCGCCACAACCTTGAACTCTTGTTCTTTTTCAATTAATTTTTATTCAGAACCACCCTCCTCAGTTTCCTCCTAAAGCCTAATAAAAACTGATGTTCCCTTTGTCTCTTCAGACTTGGCTATGATTCACCATAGCTTGCCTGTCTCGAATTGCAATTGTCTGCTATTCCTGAATAGACAATTTTTTTTCTGGTAAAATAACTGACTGTTTAATTTTTGAGTTTGGCATTAACTGGTGACCAGAAGTGGGGTCCAAAGAAGAACCCAGATGACCCTGAGGCTGGTGAACAAATAGGTACTGGTACTCACAGAGTCCACTGAGCACACTGCTTTCTCATCACCCTGGAGTTTGAAGATAAGTCTCTCCTGGATCATAGCTGTGCTCCTTTCCTGTTTTGAGCTCTCTGGCTTTATTTGGGATCTGTTTTTATGAAGATTCCTGGTAAGTCAACTATTCTGTTCAAAAGAGGGGAAAACGTGATTCCTGGTGTTTTAGAACAGCTGTTGGAAAACAGGGTCCCCTCATAATTAAGATGTTTTAGGGAATTCAAAGGCAAGATAGGTTCCACCTGGTCCTTGGACCATGGTCTTGTGCCCTTCTGGAAAAATGGGTGAACTTTTGAATAATTTGGAATTATAATGGCCATTCTGGGGAAACTTTGTTTTAATAAGTCCACCTTAAAGAGTGCCCTTAAAAGAGAAGATCCCAAATCTCTCAGACAATGGAATGCATTCTTTGATTAGTATGCAGAAACTTCTAAAAACAAAATGACTTACAGGATGCAAATTAAAAAAATTAGTAAAATCTTTGGCCATCTGAGCAAGTAACCTTAATTTACTCTGTCTGTCAGAAACACAGTTTGGATCTAACTACTCCTTTGCATTTTCTGCCTGAGACATGGCAAATTTTTAAAAAGCAAACCTTGTAAGATCTCTGTGTCTGTATATTATGTCTGTCTATATGTGTTTGTTATAAGTATATGATATTTTTATACCTCCTGGTGGTATTGTCAAAATTAATTTGTAAAGAGCTCTATTTAACTGACTTAAAGAAAAATTAAGTGTATATATATATATATATATATATATATATATATATATATATATATAAATCAAGTATACAATTAGATATATAAAAACTAACCCAAATATTCTTTGAGTTCACATGATCTGAGATAATTTTTAATAAATAAGAACTAGTTTAAATTTGTTGGTTTAATGAAAACAAGTATGTTTTCAGCATTATCAATATTGAATGAAATGCAAAGGTACAACTTTTTCTACCAGGGTTTTCTGATCAAATGAGCTCATGTTATTTCTGTTACAGAATTTGCCAACAACAACAACAAAACAACTTAAGGTGATGGCTAGCTGTTTAATGTCTAATCAAAGCATAACTGTTAAAAATGTTTTAAATAAATGAAAATAAGATAAAAGTTTATGCTAAGTTAAACTAAATAATGGATATTCATTAAATATCTAAATCCTTTCCAGATAAGATAAACATTAAATACTAAACATAAGTTTATCTACTTATAGCTTTTTAATTTTTACAGAGACAAAAATATTTGGGTCTACTGAAATTTATTATGAGGAAAAGTACACTTCTAAAAATTTTAAATGTATTTATAAAAGTTTGCTAGTCTACTTCAGAATATGATAGTTCACAATTGCTTGCTTCCTAATATTCACTGGAAGGCAAAGATTACAGATGGTTGAAAGAAGGTTTGGAAGAGATGAAGTGCAGTGTAAGCCAGGGAATAGTGTTAGAACATTTGGAGTGATAATCATGAATTGACTCTGCATGAGCTATGCATTGGTGTTGAGAGGATACAATCAGGGCAGCAGGTACCCGTTTGGGGTGTGGGGGATGATGAGGCTACCATGAGAGCTTTCTCCTGCTGTGGAATGAGCAAACATGTTTGAAAGCCACTGCTCTTATGCCACAATGAGTTAACCTACAAAAGGGTTGTGCAGCCAGCTGAAAAGACAAAAAAACAGACCCTTTTTTGTCCGGTACATACACAGAGATAATTCCTTAAGGCCAGGCTGTAATCGCTATTTGATAAGCTCAAACATCTTTGCCTTTGTCTTTTCAGATTTGTAGCCGGGCAGCAATTTTTGCTTAAAAGAGCCCCCTCCCCCATTTCTTATAACTACTTGCAAGACTGGGAACCCTGAAGGTGGTTTCCCAGATACTGATAGCTCTGACATCAGTTTAGAAGCTGTTGTCCCATATTTTAAATTTTTATTCTGCCTACTCAATTTACAGCAACCCTCTCCAGCAATAATGTGGGTAATGTGGTACATAGGAACTTATGCTATCCTCTAAGAGTAAATCTGTAATTATTCTGTAACAAATGCCTTGCATAATTTCTTTTCTAGACAAGCTTTGTATGTTTTGGAAATTGAAAAAAAATAACATTTTAATTAATAAAGTTGAAATTGTCAGCAAAAAAGGAGTCTTAAAATGTAGAAAACAGGGAATTCCCTGGTAGTACATGGGTAGGACTCTGTGCTCCCAATGCAGGGGACCTGGGTTCAATCCCTGGTTGGGGACTAGAGCCCACATGCCACAACTAAGAGTTCACAGGCCACAACTAAGAAGCCCATGCCACAACTAAAACCCAGCACAGCCAATATAAATACATAAATATTAAAAAAATAGGAAACAGATTTGTAAAAGAACAAAGTTGTTGTTTTGCTTTTTGTTTTTTATAAAACTAATAAAATAATGATGGAAAGAAAATGACACTAGACGTGGATGGATCTAGAGACTGTCATACAGAGTGAAGTAAGTCAGAAAGAGTAAAACAAATATCATATATTGACACATATATGTGGAACCTCGAAAAATGGTATAGATGAACTTTTTTGCAGGGCAGAAATAGAGACACAGATGTAGAGAACAAATGTATGGACACCAAGGGGGGAAAGTGGCAGGGGTGGTGGTGGTGGTGGGATGAATTGGGAGATTGGAATTGACATATATACACTAATATGTATAAAATAGATAGCTAATAAGAACCTGCTGTATAAAAAATAAATAAAATAAAATTCAAAAATAAAAAAATATACTATAAAATGTGGACTATGTTTTTGGTAAAAGAAGGTATGAAAAATAAAGATGCATTTTTGCTAAGATGCATTATTTTTGTCCTAAAGTAAAATGATTGTTCCAGAATAAGAAAGGAAAAAGATTGTACAATGTCTAAATGGATATAGGAAAGTTGTAGAAGGTTTGTGGAAAAGATATATCAGAAAAGTAATTTTATGTGTGATCAAGTTTGAATGACTATTATAAGGGTTTTAAAATTAAGCTTCAATATCAGTAGTCTACTTATGTAAAAGTGGAACTTATTTTTTTCCTCTGTTAAAAGGACAAAGTTTGGTTGGACTATTGGTCAGCTCCTGATAAGTGATTATGAAAGTTTTTTCCTAACCCTTTTAGGTAATCTGCTTGAAAGCAAAGATTTTGTTTCACACTGTCTACACAGTGTCTTTGATTACTTAAGAAAACCTAATCCTCTCATTTTTAAAAGAGGTTAGTTTTGCTCAGAACTATGTAACCTGTATTTGCCTGTGAAGTGCTTAATTGTTACCTTGGTTCACTAGATAACTATGTATTTTTTCACAGTGACCTATGATCTTATTTAACCAAGGGTTTTGAAATCTTTAGATATTTTTTACAAACTCCCCCACCAAAATCAAACTCTAAATGTAGTCTTTTGACCTCAAACAAACGTTGGGATTTTTGAGAGGTCCCAGGGAACATCTCAAAAGATTTGTTCTCTCTACTTATAAAGAAATATATTATACTAATTAGGCTTATTTCATATGTTAAATTATGGGGAAATCATTGTCAAATAAGTGATGCTAGTTGTTGATGGGATTATGTTTATGCAGGTATGTTATTAACATGAATATTCCAGAAATTATATGAAATTCCTAGAGATCTGATATGTCCTGGCATGTTATCACTTGTAATTCTAGTTATTATCTTGGAATGTTATGTGTCACAGAAATAACCAAATTTTTTTGGCAATTGTAACTTTAAGCAGTTCTTTAAGCATGGACATTTTTAAGTCTTTTGTCATTTACAGCTATTGTTTTACTCTGATGCATTTATAAAAGTGTTCCTATGAAAAGCTTGGAGGTAGGATCGGATGGTGGAGTAGGAAGATGCTGAGCTCACCTCCTCCCACAAACACACCAAAATTACAGCTCTGGGAAAAACATATAGAAAAACTCTCTCTGAGAATGACCTGAAGACTAGCAGGATGGCTCTTCTACAACTAAGGATATAAAGAAGAAAACGTATCAAGACAGGTAAGAGGGGAAGATAAGTGATCCAGTCACAACCCATACCCCTTGTGGG
Source organism: Leucopleurus acutus (assembly GCF_964270905.1). Lineage (NCBI taxonomy): Eukaryota > Metazoa > Chordata > Mammalia > Artiodactyla > Delphinidae > Leucopleurus > Leucopleurus acutus. The sequence continues at coordinate 53,172,190 of NC_139148.1, read as the reverse complement.
CAAACAAGAAGAGGAAGGGGATATGACAAATTCGGAGATCGCCCCTATGGAGTGAGGAATTTGAGCCCCACATTGGGCACCCCAGCCCTAAGGTCCTCCACCAGGAAGATAAAACCCTATAACTGGTTTTGAAAACCAGTAGACCTGATGACTGGGAGAACTGGAGGACTCTAGGAAACAATGACTCTGCTGCTAAAGGGTGCATGAACAAACTTACTTATTCCCAGTCCCAGCACAGAAGCTCAGATTGCAAAGTTCCTCGTGCTTAAAGTGGTCTGCCAAAACTAACTCAGCATGCCCACCAGCCTGTACTGGGCTCTGGATGGCCACTAGCAAACCAGGTGGCCACCAGCTAACCCCAGGAGAAACTGTACCTTGAACAAGGCTCTGGCTTTAACCTTTCAAAGTCCACTCACAACCCCTGCTGAGGCAGCAGATTCCAGGGTGCCCTTGGAAAAGCCCCACCTCACATGAGACTCCAGTTTTAGCCCATGCAGCTCCAGTACCACCCCTCCATGAAGGCAGCAGCCACCAGCGCACCCCAGAAAAAGCCTTGGCCCACACTCGTTTCAGATCAACCTCTCTCACCAAAGCCACTGGGCACAAGCAGACTGCAAAGGGATGCTCCCACACAAGGACATGCCTTCAAGAACAGGATAAGTCACTGTTTCACTAATTTCATAGACACAAACAAAAAGTCAAACAAAATGAGAAAACAGAGGTATATGTTCCAAAAAAAAAAGAATATAAAATCTCAGGGAAAAACTCTAATGAAAAAGATATAAGTATTTTACCTGATAAAGACTTCAAAGTAATTGTCATAAATATGCTCACTGAACTCAGGGAATAAAATAGAAGAACACAGTGAGAACTTCAACAAATAATTAGAAAATATAATATCAGAAAATATAAAATCAAAGTTGAAGAATATAACAACTGAACTGAAAAATACACTAGAAGGAATCAAAACAGATTGAATGATATAGAAGAATGAATAAGTGACCTGGAGACAGAATAGTAGAAATCACCAAATAAGAAAAACAAAAATATATTTTTTAATGAGGATAGTTTAAGGGAACTCTGGGAAAACATCGAGTGTACTAACATTAGCATTATAGTGGTCCTAGGAGAAGAGGAAAATGGGAGTAGCAAATGTATTTGATAAAATAATGGCCCAAAACTTCCCTAACCTAAAGAAGGAAACAAATATCCAGGTACAGGAAGCATAGAGAATCTCAAAGAAAATGAACTCAAAGAGATCCACACAAAAACATAGCATAATTAAAATGGCACAAAGTAAAAGTGGGAATTTTAAAAGCAGCAAGATAAAAAGAATCACAAACAAGGAAACTTCCATCACAAAATCAGCTGATTGTTCAGCAGAAACTTTGCAGGCCAGAAGGGAGTCGTGTGATATATTTAAAGTGCTGAAGGAAAAAAAACCTACAACCAAGGATCCTATGCCCAACAAGGCAATCATTCAGAATGGAAGGAGAGATACAGAGTTTCTCAGACAAGCAGAAACCAAGAGTTCATCACCACTGAACCAGTCTTACAAGAAATGTTAAAGGATCTTCTTTAAGCAAAAAATAAAAGGCCATGACAAGAAATAAGAAAATATATAAAGGAAAAAATCTCACTCCTAAAGGCAAATATAGTAAAGGAAGTGGAACAAACACTTAAAAAATTTATTACAAAGGATGAAAAACAAAAATTGTAAAATCAGCTATAACTACTAACAGTTATTACAGTTAAGGAACTCATGTAAAGATGTAAAATATGACATCAAAAACATGAAATGTTGGGGGGAAATAAAATGTATAGCTTTCAGAATGTTTTGGAACTTACATGACTATCAGTTTAAAACATCTATCTATCTATCTATCTATCTATCTATCATCTATCTATCTATCTATCATCTATCAATCAGTCTATCATCTATCTATCTATCAATAATCTGTCTACCTATCATCTATCTATTAATCTATCTATCTATCAATCAATCTATCATCTATCTATCCATCAATCTATCATCTATCTATCTATCATCTATCTATCTATCTATCAATCTATCATCTATCTATCAATCATCTGTCTATCTATCATCTATCTATCTATCAATCTATCTATCATCTATTTATCTATCAATCTATCATCTGTCTATCTATCCATCTATCATCTATCTATCATCTATCTATCTATCTATCAATCTATCTATCTATCAGTCTATCATCTATCTATCATCTATCTATCAATCAATCTATCATTTATCTATCTATCATCTATCTAGCTATCTATCATCTATCTATCATCTGTCTATCTATCAATCAATCAATCAATCTATCATCTATCTATCTATCTATCATCTATCTATCTATCTCATGGTAGTCATGAACCAAAAACCTACAAAAGAGACACAGAAAACAAACAGAAAGGAACCCAAACAGAACACTAAAGAAAAGTATCAAACCAAAAAGGAAGAAACTAAAAGAAGAAAAGAACAAGCAAAAAAAACAACCAGGAAACAAGTAACAGAATGGCAATAAAAGCATACCTATCAATAATCACTTTAAAATAAGTGGACTAAGTACTCTGTTCAAAAGAGGGGCTGAATGGATAAAAAACAAGACTCATTTATATGCTGCCTACAAGAAACTCACTTCAGTGTTAAAGACACACAGACAATGAAAGTAGAAAGGATAAAAAAAGAATATTCCATGCAAGCAGAAATGAAAAGAAAACTGAGGTAGCAATAATCGTCAGACAAAATAAACTTTAAAACAAAGGCTATAACAAATGACAAAGAAGGGCATTATGTAATGATAAAGGGGTCAATATAAAAAGAGGATATAACATACATAAACATATATGCATCTAATGTAGGAACACCTAAACATATAAAATAAATATTAACACACATAAAAGGAGAATTTGAAGGTAGTATAATAACAGTAGGGGACTTGAATACCCCATGTACATCAATGGATAGGTCAGACAGAAAATTAATAAGAAAACAGTGGTCTCAACACACATATGGATACCAAGGGGGAAAGGATGGGTGGGATGAATTGGGAAATTGAGATTTACATATATACACTACTATGTATAAAATAGATAACTAATGAGAACCTAACTGTATATCACAGGGAACTCTATTCAGTACTCTGTGGTGACCTAAATGAGAAGGAAATCCAAAAAGTAGGGGATATATGTATATGTATAGCTGCTTCACTTTGCTGTACAGTGGAAACTAACACAACATTGTAAAGCAACTATACTCCAATAAAAATAAATTAAAAAAAGAAAACAGTGGTCTCAAGTGATACTTTAGACCAAATAGACTTAATAGATATCTACAGAACATTCCTTCCAAAAACAACAGAATACACATTCTTTTAAAGTGTACATGTACTGTTCTCCAGGATAGATAATATACTAGGCTGCAAAACAAGTCTCAATAAATTTAAGAAGATTGAAATCATATCAAGCATCTTTTCTGGCAAAAAGAGTGTGAAACTAGAAATCAATTATAGGAAAAAACTGGAAAAATCACAGATATATTGAGGCTAAACAACAATGGCTACCAAAAATCCAAGGGGTCAATGAAGAAATCAATACAGAAATCAAAAAGTACCCTGAGACAAATGAAAATAGAAATAAAACTTTCAAAAATCTATGGAACACAGCAAAAGCATTTCTAAGAGAGAAATTTTTAGTGATATAGGTCTACCACAAGAAAGAAGAAAAATCTCTAATAAACAGCCTATTTTTTTTACCTAAAGTAAATAGAAAAAAAGAAGAAGAAAGCAAAGCACAAAATCAGCAGAAGGAAATAATAAAGGTGAGAGCTGAAATCAATAAAATAGAGACAAAAAATAGAAAAGATCAATGAAACAAAGAGCTGGTTCACTGAATAGATAAACAAAATTAATAATCCTTTACTTAGACTCATCAAGAAACAAAGAGAGAGCCTAAGTAAATAAAATTAGAAATGAAAGAGAAGTTACAACTGGTATCACAGCAATACAAAGAATCATAATGGAATACTATGAAGGTTATATGCCAACAGATTGGACAACCTAGAAGAAATGAATAAATTCCAAGAAACATACAATCTTCCAACCCTGAATCAGGAAGAAATAGTAAATCTGAACAGACCTATTACTAGTAATGAAATTAAATCAGTAGTCAAAATACTCCCAACAAATAAAAATCAGGAACAAGATGGCTTCACAGGGGGAATTCTACCATATGAATTAAAGAAGAGTTAATGCCTATCCTTCTCAAACTATTCCAAAAAGTTGAGGAGGATGGAATACTTCCAAACTCATTCTATGAGACCAGCATTACCCTGATACCAAAGAAACTACAAAAAAGAAAATTGCAAGCCAATATCCCTGATGAACAAAGATGCAAAAATCCTCAACAAAATATTACCTAAGTGGATTCAACAGTACATTAAAAGGATCATACATCATGATCAAGTGTGATTTATTCCAGGATTGCAAGGATGACTCAATATCCACAAATAAATCAGTGTGATACACCACATTAACAAAACAAAGAATATAAATCACATGATCATCTAAATAGATGCAGAGAAAGCATTTGCAAAATTCAACATCCATTAATGATAAAAACTCTCAACAAAGTTGGTATAGAGGAAACATCATACCTCATAATAAAGGCCATCTATGAGAAACACACAGCTAATGTAATAATCAATGTGAAATGCGGAAAGCTTTTCTTCTAAGATCAGGAACAATACAAGTATTCCCACTCTCACTGCTTCTATTTAATATAGTATCAGAAGCCCTTGCCACAGCATTCAGACAAGAAAAAGAAATAAAAATCATCCAAATTGGAAGGGAAGAAGTAAAACTGTCACTATTTACAGATGACAGGATACTATATGTAGAAAACCCTAAAGACTCCACAAAATAACTATTAGAACTAATAAATGAATTTAGAAATATTGCAGGATAGATTAATATACAGAAACGTGTTGTATCTCTATGTATTAATATAGAACATATTCTATATATTAACACTAATAATGAACTATCAGAAAGAGAAAGCAAGAAAACAATTCCATTTACATTTACTCAAAACCATATAATATCTAGGAATAAATTTAACCAAGGAAGTGAAAGACCTATACTCTGAAAACTATGAGACGTTGTTGAAAAAAACTGAAAATTATACAAATAAGTGGAAAGATATTTTGTGTTCATGAATTGGAAGAATTAGTATTATTAAAATGTACATATTATTCAAAGCAATCTACAGATTTAATGCAATCCCTATCATAATGCCCAGGCATTTTCCATAGAACTAGAACAAATAATCCTAAAATTTGTATGGAACCATAAAAGACCATGAATAGTCAAAATGTTCTTATACTCTCTGACTTCAAACAATGCCATAAAGCTATAGTAATAAAAAATATGGTATTTCCCCAAAAACAGACCTAAAGCTTAATGGAGAATAATAGAGAGCTCAGAAATAAAACCAGCCATATGTGGTCAGTCTCCTACAAAGGAGTTAAGGAAATACATTGGGGAAAAGAGAATTACTTCAGTATGTGGTATTGGGAAAGCTAGGCAGATACATGTAAAAAAATAAAATATTTTAACACTCCATATACAAAAATAAACTCAAATTGGGTTAAAGACTTAAATGTAAGACCCAAAACCATGAAATCCCCTAAAGAAAACACAGGCAGTATGCCCTTTGACATCAATCTTAGCAATATTTTTTGGCTCTGCCTTCTCAAACAAGGGAAACGAAAGCAAAAATAAACAAGTGGGACTTAAAGTAAAATGCTTTCTCACAGTGAAGAAATGATCAATAAAATTAAAAGGCAACTTATTAAATGGGAGAAGATATTTGCAAACAATTTGTCTGATAAGGGTAATATCCAAATATATAAAGAACTCATACAACTTAATATCAAAGAAAACAAACAATCCAATTAAAAAATGGGCAGAGGACCTGAATAGGTATTTTCCCCAAAGATGACATACAGATGGCCAACAGACACAAGAAAATATGCTCAACACCACTAGTCAACAGGGTAATGCAAATCAGAACCACAATGAGATATCACCTCACACCTACCATAATGGCTATCATCAAAAAGACAACAAATAAGTTTTGTGAGGATGTGGAGAAAAGGGAACACTTGTGCATTAGGTCCCATTTGTTTTTATTTGTTTTTATTTCCATTTCACTAGGAGGTGGATCAAAAAGGATCTTGCTGTGATTTATGTCATAGAGTGTTCTGCCAATGTTTTCCTCTAAGAGTTTGATAGCTTCTGGCCTTACATTTCGGTCTTTAATCCATTTTGAGCTTATTTTTGTGTATGGTGTTAGGGCATGTTCTAATCTCATGCTTCTATATGTACCTGTCCAGTTTTCCCAGAACCAATTATTGAAGAGGCTGTCCTTTCTCCACTGTATATTCCTGCCTCCCTTATCAAACATAAGGTGACCATATGTGCATGAGTTAATCTCTGGGCTTTCTATCCTGTTCCATTGATCTATCTTTCTGTTTTTGTGCCAGTACCATACTGTCTTGATTACTCTAGCTTTGTAATATAGTCTGAAGTCAGGGAGCATGATTCCTCCAGCTCTGTTTTCCGTTCCCAAGATTGCTTTGGCTATTCGGGGTCTTTTGTGATTCCATACAAATTGTGAAATTTATTGTTCTAGTTCTGTGAAAAATGCCAGTGGTAGTTTGATAGGGATTGCATTGAATCTGTAGATTGCTTTGGGTAGTAGAGTCATTTTCACAATGTTGATTCTTCCAATCCAAGAACATGGTATATTTCCCCATCTATTTGTATCATCTTTAATTTCTTTCATCAGTGTCTTATAATTTTCTGCATATAGGCGTTTTGTCTCCTTAGGTAGGGTTATTCCTAGATATTTTATTCTTTTTGTTGCAATGCTAAATGGGAGTGTTTTCTTAATTTCACTTTCAGAATTTTCATCATTAGTGTATAGGACTGCCAGAGATTTCTGTGCATTAATTTTGTATCCTGCAACATTACCAGATTCCTTGATTAGCTCTAGTAGTTTTCTGGTAGCATGTTTAGTATTCTCTATGTATAGTATCATGTCATCTGCAAACAGTGACAACTTTACTTCTTCTTTTCTTATTTGAATTCCTTTTTATCTCTGATTGCTGTGGCTAAAATATATGGCATTTATTATGTTGAGGAAAGTTCCCTCTATGCCTACTTTCTGCAGGGTTTTTAATCATAAATGGGTGTTGAATTTTGTCGGAAGCTTTCTCTGCATCTATTGAGATGATGATATGGTTTTTCTCCTTAAATTTGTTAGTATGGTGTATCACACTGATTGATTTGGGTATATTGAGGAATCCTTGCATTCCTGGAATAAACCCGACTTGATCATGGTGTATGATCCTTTTAATGTGCTGTTGGATTCTGTTTGCTAGTATTTTGTTGAGGATTTTTGCATCTATGTTCATCAGTGATATTGGCCTGTAGTTTTCTTTCTTTGTGACATCTTTGTCTGGTGTTGGTATCAGGGAGATCGTGGCCTCATAGAATGAGTTTGGGAGTGTTCCTCCCTCTGCTATATTTTGGGCGAGTTTGAGAAGGATAGGTGTTAGGTCTTCTCTAAATGTTTGATAGAATTCTTCTGTGAAGGCATCGGGTCCTGCGCTTTTGTTTGTTGGAAGATTTTTAATCACAGTTTCAACTTCAGTGCTTGTGATTTGTCTGTTCATATTTTCTATTTCTTCCTGATTCAGTGTTGGCAGGGTGTGCATTTCTAAGAATTTTTTTCCATTTCTTTCCGGTTGTCAATTTTATTGGCATAGAGTTGCCTGTAGTAATCTCTCATGATCTTTTGTATTTCTGCAGTGTCCATTGTTACTTCTCCTTTTTCATTTCTAAACCTATTGATTTGAGTCTTCTCCCTTTTTTTCTTGATGAGTCTGGCTAATGGTTTATCAATTTTGTTTATCTTCTCAAAGAACAAGCTTTTAGTTTTATTGATCTTCGCTAATGTTTCCTTCATGTCTTTTTCATTTTTTTCTGATCTGATCCTTTTGATTTCTTTCTTTCTGCTAGCTTTGGGGATTTTTGTTCTTCTTTCTCTAATTGCTTTAGGTGCAAGATTAGGTTGTTTATTTGAGATGTTTCCTGTTTTGTAAGGTAGGATTGTATTGCTATAAACTTCCCTCTTAGAACTGCTTTTGCTGCATCCCATAGGTTTTGGGTCGTCGTGTCTCCATTGTCATTTGTTTCTAGGTATTTTTTTAATTTCCTCTTTGATTTCTTCAGTAATCACTTCGTTATTATGTAGTGTATTGTTTAGCCTCCTTGTGTTTGTATTTTTTTACAGATCTTTTCCTGTAATTGATATCTAGTCTAATAGCATTGTGGTCAGAAAAGATACTTGATACAATTTCAATTTTCTTAAATTTATCAAGGCTTGATTTGTGACCCAAGATATGATCTATCCTGGAGAATGTTCCATGAGCACTTGAGAAGCTAATGTATTCTGTAGGTTTTCGATGCAATGTCCTATAAATATCAATTAAGTCCATCTTGTTTAATATATCATTTAAAGCTTGTGTTTCCTTATTTATTTTCATTTTGGATGATCTGTCCATGGGTGAAAGTGGGGTGTTAAAATCCCCTACTATGATTGTATTACTATTGATTTCCCCTTTTATAGCTGTTAACATTTGCCTTATATATTGAGGTTCTCCTATATCAGGTGCATATATATTTCCAATTGTTATGTCTTCTTCTTTGATTGATCCCTTGATCATTATGTAGTGTCCTTCTTTGTTTCTTGTAATAGTCTTTATTTTAAAGTCTATTTTTTCTGATATGAGAATTGCTACTCCAGTTTTTTTTGATTTCCATTTGCATGGAATATCTTTTTCCATCCCCTCACTTTCAGCCTGTATGTGTCCCGAGGTCTGTTGTGGGTCTCTTGTAGATTATATATATGGGTCTTGTTTTTGTATCCATTCAGCTAATCTATGTCTTTTGTTTGAAGCATTTAATCAATTTGTGTTTAAGGTAATTATCAATATGTATGTTTTTATTGCCATTTTGTTAATTGTTTTGGATTTGTTTTTGTAGGTCCTTTCTCTTTCCTTCCTCTTTTGTTCTCTTCTCTTGTGAATTGATGGCTAACTTTAGTGTTGTGTTTGGACTCTTTTGTGTGTGTGTGTGTGTGTGCATCTATTGTAGATTTTTGGTTTGTGGTTACCATGAGATTTTGATATTACAGTCTGTATTTAAACAAGATTGTTTTAAATTGTTGGTCTTTTAATTTCAAATACATTTCCAATATTCTGCTTTTGTGCTCTCCTATTCTCACAATTGCTTGTTTTTATATCATATTTGTGTGCAGATGATTTCGTACCTTTGCTGTATGTTTGCCTTGCTGATGAGCTTTTCCATTGGTAATTCTCCTGTTTCTAGTTGTGGTCTTTTCTTTTCTGCTTAGAGAATTTCCTTTAGCCTTTGTTACAAAGCTGATCTGGTGGTGCTGAATTGTCTCAGCTTTTGCTTATCTATAAAGCTTTTGATTTCTCCATCAAACATGAATGAGAGCCTTGGCTGGTAGGGTATTCTTGTTTGTAGTTTCTTCCCTTTCATCACTTTAAATATATTGTGCCACTCCCTTCTGGCCTGTAGAGTTTCTCCTGAGAACCAGCTGATAACCTTATGGGGATTCCCTTGTATGTTTTTTGTTGTTTTTCCCTTGTTGCTTTTAATATTTTTCTTTGTCTTTAATTTTTGTCAGTTTGATTACTATGTGTCTTGGCATGTTCCTCCTTGGATTTATCCTGCTTAGGACTCTATGCACTTCCTGGACTTGGGTGACTATTTCCCATGTTAGGGATATTTTCAGCTATTATCTATTTAAATATTTTCTCAGATCCTTTCTCTCTCTCATCTCTTTCTGAGACCCCTGAAATGTGAATGATTGTGCATTTAATCTTGTTCCAGAGGTCTCTGAGACTGTCCTCATTTCCTTTCAGACTTTTTTCTTTAATCTGTTACATGACAGTGATTTCCACCATTCTGTCTTCAAAGTCACTTATCCATTCTTCTGCCTCAGTTATTCTGCTACTGATACTTCTACTGTATTTCTCATTTCACTTATTGTATTTTTCATCTCTGTTTGTTCTTTAGTTCTTTTAGGTCTTTTTTATATTTCTTCCATCTTCTCTATCCTTGCCTCCATTCTTTTTCCAAAATCTTGGATCATCTTCACTATCATTATTCTGAATTCCTTTTCTGGTAGATTACCTATCTCCACTTCACTTAGTTGTTCTGCATCTTATCTTATTCCTTCATGTGTGACATATTCCTCTGCCATCTCATTTTGTCTAACTTTCTGTGATTGTGGTTTTCATTTGGCAGGCTGCAGGGTTGTAGCTCTTCTTGCTTCTTCTGTCTGCTCTCTGGTGGATGAGGATGTCTAAGAGGCTTGTGCAGTCTTCCTGATGGGAAAGGCTTGTTCTGCCTACTGTGGAGTCAAGGTGGGTTTTGTCCCTTTGGTGGGCAGGACTGTTCTCAGGAAGACTCTTAACAGCTTGTCTGCTGATGGGTGGAGCTTTGTTTCTGCCCGGTTTGTTGCTTGGCCTGAGGATTCCCACTACTGGAACCTGCAGGCTGTACGGTGGGGTTAATGGTGGTCACCAGGAGGGCTCACACCAATGATTACATGCCAGGCCTGCTGCTGCCAGTGTCTTTGTCCTCACTGTGAACAACAGCTGCCCCCCACCTCTGCAGGAGACCCACCAATACTAGCAGGTAGGTCTGTCCCAATCTCTTATGAGGTCACTACTTTCTTCCCTTGGGTTCTATTGTGCACTCAACCATGTGTGCAACCTCCAAGCGTGGATTTTCTGGTTCTCTCAGCAATGTGGAATTCCTGCAATCAAACCTCACTGCCCTTAAAAGCCAAATTCTCTGGGGCCTCCTCTTCCCATTGCCAGACGCCAAGGCTGGGGAGCCTGATATGGGGCTCATGTTTTTCACTTCTGTGGCAGAACTTCTGTGGTATAATTGTATTCCAGTTTGTGAGTTGCCCAGCTGGCAGGTATGGGATTTGATTTTATCATGATTGCATCCCTCCTATTGTCTTGTTTTGGCTTCTTCTTTGCCTTTGGATGCAGGGTATTTCTTTGGTAGGTTCAAAAATGTTTTTTTTTTAATTTTTCGACTATGGTTTTATTTTTATTTATTTATTTTTCTTTACATCTTTATTGGAGTATAATTTCTTTACAATGGTGTGTTAGTTTCTGCTTTATAACAAAGTGAATCAGTTATACATATACGTATGTTCCCATATCTCTTCCCTCATGTGTTTCCCTCCCACCCACCATCCCTATCCCACCACTCTAGGTGGTCACAAGGCACTGAGCTGATCTCCCTGTGCTATGCGGCTGCTTTCAACTAGTTATCTATTTTATGTTTGGTAGTGTATAAATGTCCATGCCACTCTCTCACTTTGTCACACCTTACCCTTCCCACTCCTCATATCCTCAAGTCCATTCTCTAGTAGGGCTGTGTCTTTATTCCTGTCTTACCCCTAGGTTCTTCATGACATTTTTTTCTTAAATTCCATATATATGTGTTAGCATATGGCATTTGTCTTTCTCTTTCTGACTTACTTCACTCTGTATGACAGATTCTAGTTCCATCCACATCATTAAAAATAGCTCAATTCCATTTCTTTATATGGCTGAGTAATATTCCATTGTATATATGTGCCACATCATCTTTATCCATTCATCAGATGATGGACACTTAGGTTGTTTCCATCTCCGGGCTATTGTAAATAGAGCTGCAATGAACATTTTGGTACATGACTCTTTTTGAATAATGGTTTTCTCAGGGTATATGCACAGTAGTGGGATTCCTGGGTCATATGGTAGTTCAATTTGTAGATTTTTAAGGAACCTCCATACTGTTCTCCATAGTGGTTGTACCAATGCACATTCCCACCAGCAGTGCAAGAGTGTTCCTTTTTCTCCACACCCTCTACAGCATTTATGGTTTCAAGATATTTTGATGATGGCCATTCTGACTAGTGTGAGATGATATCTCACTGTAGTTTTGATTTGCATTTCTCTAATGATCAATGATGTTGAGCATTCTTCCTTATGTTTGTTGGAAGTCTGTATACCTTCTTTAGAGAAATGTCTATTTAGGTATTCTGTCCATTTTTGGATTGGCTTGTTTGTTTATTTGTTATTGAGCTGCATGAGCTGCTTGTAAATTTTGGAGATTAATCCTTTGTCAGTTGCTTCATTAACAAATGTTTTCTCCCATTCTGAGGCTTGTCTTTTGGTCTTGTTTATGGTTTCCTTTGCAGTGCAAAAGCTTTTAAGTTTCATTAGGTCCCATTTGTTTATATTTGTTTTTATTTCCATTTCTCTAGGAAGTGGGTCAAAAAGGATCTTGCTGTGATTTATGTCATAGAGTGTTCTGCCTATGTTTTCCTCTAAGAGTTTGATAGTTTCTGGCCTTACATTTTGGTCTTTAATCCATTATGAGCTTATTTGTGTACAGTGTAGGGAGTGCTTTAATATCATACTTTTACATGTACCTGTCCAGTTTTCCCAGCACCACTTATTGAAGAGGCTGTCTTTTCTCCAGTGTATATTCTTGCCTCCTTTATCAAAGATAAGGTGACCATATGTGCATGTGGGTTTATTTCTGGACTTTCTATCCTGTTCCATTGATCTGTATTTCTGTTTTTGTGCCAGTACCATACTGTCTTGATTACTCTAGCTTTGTAGTATAGTCTGAAGTCAGGGAGCATGATTCCTCCAGTTCTTTTTTCGTTCTCAAGACTGCTTTGGCTATTTGGGGTCTTTTGTGTTTGCATACAAATTGTGAAATTTTTTGTTCTAGTTCTGTGAAAAATGCCAGTGGTAGTTTGATACGGATTGCATTGAATCTGTAGATTGTTTTGGGTAGTAGAGTCATTTTCACAATGTTGATTCTTCCAATCCAAGAACATGATATATCTCTCCATCTATTTGTATCATCCTTAATTTCTTTTGCCAGTGTCTTATTATTTTCTGCATACAGGTCTTTTGTCTCCTTAGGTAGGTTTATTTCTAGATATTTTATTCTTTTTTGTGCAGTGGTAAATGGGAGTGTTTTCTTGATTTCACTATCAGATTTTTCATCATTAGTGTATAGGAATGCCAGAGATTTCTGTGCATTAATTTTGTAGCCTGCTACTTTACCAAATTCATTGATTAGCACTAGTAGTTTTCTGGTAGCATCTTTAGGATTCTCTATATATAGTATCATGTCTGCTGCAAACAGTGACAGCTTTACTTCTTTTCCATTTTGCATTCCTTGTTTTTCCTTTTCTTCTCTGATGGCTGTGGCTAAAACTTCCAAAACTATGTTGAATAAGAGTGATGAGAGTGGGCAACCTTCTATTGTTCCTGATCTTAGGGGAAATGCTTTCAGTTTTTCACCATTGAGGATGATGTTGGCTGTGGTTTTGTCATATACGGTCTTTATTATGTTGAGGAAAGTTCCCTCTATGCCTAGTTTCTGGAGGGATTTTATCATAAATGGGTGTTAATTTTGTCAAAAATTTCTCTGCATCTATTGAGATGATCATACGGTTTTTCTCCTTTGATTTATTAATATGGTGCCTCACATTGATTGATTTGTGTATATTGATTAATCCTTGCATTCCTGGGATAAACCCCACTTGATCATGGTGTTTGATCCTTTAATGTGCTGTTGGATTCTGTTTGCTAGTATTTTGTTGAGGATTTTTGCATCTATATTCATCAGTGATATTGGCCTGTAGTTTCCTTTCTTTGTAACATCTTTGTCTGGTTTTGGTATCAGTGTGATGGTGGCCTCATAGAATGAGGTTGGGAGTCTTCCTCTCTCTGCTCTATTTTTGAAGAATTTGAGAAGGATAGGTGTTAGCTCTTCTCTAAATGTTTGATAGAATTTGCCTGTGAAGCCATTTGGTCCTGGGCTTTTGTTTGTTGGAAGATTTTTAATCACATTTTCAGTTTAAGTGCTTGTGATTGGTCTGCTCATATTTTCTATTACTTCCTGATTCAGTCTTGGCACATTGTGCATTTCTACGAATTTGTCCATTTCTTCCAAGTTGTCCATTTTATTTGCATAGAGTTGCTTGTAGTAATGTCTCATGATCTTTTGTATTTCTGCAGTATCAGTTCTTACTTCTCCTTTTTCATTTCTAATTCTATTGATTTGAGTCTTCTCCCTTTTTTCCTTGATGTGTCAGGCTATTGGTTTATCAATTTTGCTTATCTTCTCTAAGAACCAACTTTTAATTTTATTGATCTTTGCTATCATTTCCTTCATTTCTTTTTCATTTATTTCTGATCTGACCTTTGATTTCTTTCCTTCTGCTAACTTTTGGGATTTTTTGTTCTTCTTTCTGTAATTGCTTTAGGTGAAAGGTTAGGTTGTTTATTCAAGATGTTTCCTGTTTCTTAAGGTAGGATTGTATTGCTATAAACTTCCCTCTTAGAACAGCTTTTGCTGCATCCCATAGGTTTTGGGTCGTCGTGTCTCCATTGTCATTTGTTTCTAGGTGTATTTTGATTTCCTCTTTGATTTCTTCATTGATCACTTCATCATTAAGTAGTGTATTGTTTAGCCTCCTTGTATTTGTATTTTTTTACAGATCTTTCCTGTAATTGATATCTTGTCTTACAGCATGAGGGTCGGAAAAGATACCTGATACAATTTCTATTTTCTTAAATTTACAAAGGCTTGATTTGTGACCCAAGATATGATCTATCCTGGAGAATGTTCCATGAGAACTTGAGAAACATGTTTATTCTGTTGTTTTTGGATGGAATGTCCTATAAATATCAATGAAGTCCATCTTGTTTAATGTATCATTTAAAGCTTGTGTTTCCTTATTTATTTTCATTTTGGATGATCTGTCCATTGGTGAAAGTGGGGTGTTAAAGTCCCCTATTATGAATGTGTTACTGTAGATTTCCCCTTTTGTGGCTGGTAGTATTTGCCTTACATATTGAGGTACTCCTACGTTGGGTGCACAAATATTTACAATTGTTATATCTTCTTCTTGGATTGATCCCTTGATCATTATGTACTGTCCTTTTTTGTCTCTTGTAATAGTCTTTATTTTAAAGTCTATATTTTCTGATATGAGAATTGCTACTCCAGGTTTCTTTTGGTTTCCATTTGCATGGAATATCTTTTTCCATCCCCTCAGTTTCAGTCTGTATGTGTCTTTATGTCTGACGTGGGTCTCTTGTAGACAGCATATATATGGGTCTTGTTTGTGTGTCCATTCAGCCAGTCTGTGTCTTTTGGTGAGAGCATTTTCTCCATTTACATTTAAGGTAATTATTGATATGTATGTTCCTATTCCCATTTTCTTATTTGTTTTGTGTTTATTATTATAGGTTTTTTCCTTCTCTTGAGTTCCTTGCCCAGAGAAGATCTTTTAGCATTTGAGGTAAAGCTGGTTTGGTGGTGCTGAACTCTCTCAGCTTTTGCTTTTCTGTAAAGGTTTTAATTTCTCCATCAAATCTGAATGAGATCCTTGCTGGGTAGAGTAATGTTGGTTGTAGGTTTTTCTCCTTCATCACTTTAAATATGTTCTGCCAGTCCCTTCTGGATTGCAAAGTTTCTGCTGAAAGTTCAGCTGCTAACCTTATGTGGTTCCCTTGTGTGTTATTTGTTGTTTTTCCCCTGCTGCTTTTAACATATTTTCTTTGTATTTAATTTTTGACTGTTTGATTAATATGTGTCTTGGCATGTTTCTCCTTAGATTTATCCTGTATGGGACTCTCTGTGCTTCCTGGACTTGATTACCTATTTACTTTTCCATATTAGGGAAGTTTTCAACTATAATCTCTTCAAATATTTTCTCAGTCCTTTTCTTTTTCTCTTCTTCTTCTGGGACACCTATAATTTGAATGTTGGTGCATTTATTGTTGTCCCAGAGTTCTCTTAGACTGTCCTCAGTTCTTTTCATTCTTTTTTCTTTATTCTGCTCTGCAGTAGTTATTTCCACTATTTTATCTTCCAGGTCACTTATCCATTCTTCTGCCTCTGTTATTGTTGTATTGATCCCTTCTAGAATATTTTTAATTTCATTAATTGTGTTGTTCATCATTGCCAGTTTCATCTTTAGTTCTTCTAGATCCTTGTTAAATGTTTCTTGCATTTTCTCTATTCTATTTCCAAGATTTTGGATCATCTTTACTATCATTACTCTTAGTTCTTTATCACGTAGACTGCCTAGTTCCTCTTTATTTGTTAGGTTTGGTGGGTTTTTATCTTGCTCCTTCATCTGCTGTGTGTTTTTCTGTCTTCTCATTTTGCTTACCTTACTGTGTTTGGGGTCTTCTTTTTGCAGGCTGCAGGATCGTAGTTCCCATTGTTTTTGGTGTCTGTCCCCAGTGGCTAAATTTGGTTCAGTGTGTTGTGTAGACTTCCTGGTGGAGGGGAGTAGTGCCTGTGTTTTGGTCGATGAGGCTGTATCTTGTCTTTCTGGTGGGCAGGTCCACGTCTGGTGGTGTGTTTTGGGGTGTCTGTGACCTTGTTATGAGTTTAAGCAGCGTCTCTGCTAATGGGTGAGGTGGTGTTCCTGTCTTGCTAGTTGTTTGGCATAGGATGTCCAGCACTTTAGCTTGCTGATCATTGAGTGAAGCTGGGTGTTGGTGTTGAGATGGAGATCTCTGGGAGATTTTTGCCGTTTGATATTACGTGGAGCTGGGAGGTCTCTTGTGGACCAGTGTACTGAAGTTAGCTCTCCCACCTCAGAGGCAGAGCACTGACTTCTGGCTGCAGCACCAAGAGCCTTTCATCCACACGGCTCAGAATAAAAGTGAGAAAATGTAGAAAGAACGAAAGAGGATAAAGAAAATATAATAAAGTATGGTAAAATAAAATAAAGTTTTAAAATAAAAAAATAGTATTAAGAATTTTTTTTTAAAAAAGTAAAAAACAAACAAAAAACGGATGGATAGAACCCTAGGACAAATGGTGAAAGCAAAGCTGTACCGACAAAGTCTCACACAGAAACATACACATACACACTCACAAATATAGGAAAAGGGGAAAAAATAGTAAATCTTGCTCTCAAAGTCCACCTCCTCAATTTGGGATGATTCGTTGTCTATTCATGTATTCCATAGATGCAGGGTACATCAAGTTGATTGTGGAGATTTAATCCGTTGCTCCTGAGGCTGCTGGGAGAGATTTCCCTTTCTCTTCTTTGTTCGCACAGCTCCAGGGGTTCAGCTTTGGATTTGGCCCCGCCTCTGCATGTAGGTCACTGGAGGGCGTCTGTTCTTCGCTCAGACAGGACGGGGTTAAAGGAGCCGCTGATTCGGGGGCTCTGGCTCACTCAGGCTGGGGGCAGGGAGGGGTACGGTTTGCGGGGCGAGCCTGCGGTCACCGAGGCCGACGTGACGTTGCACCAGCCTGAGGCACACTGCTTGTTCTCCCGGGGAAGTTGTCCCTGGATCCTGGTACCCTGGCAGTGGCGGACTGCACATGTTCCCCAGAAGGGAGGTGTGGAGAGTGACCTGTGCTCACACACAGGCTTCTTGGTGGCGGCAGCAGCAGCCTTAACATCTCATGCCCGCCTCTGGGGTCTGCTTTGTTAGCCGCGACTTGTGCCCATCTCTGGAGCTTCTTTAAGCAGCACTCTAAATCCCCTCTCCTCGTGTACCCAGAAACAAAGAGGGAAGAAAAAGTCTCTTGCCTCTTTGGCAGGTCCAGACCTTTTCCCTGACTCCCTCCCGGCTAGCCGTGGTGCACTAACCCCCTGCAGGCTGTGTTTCTGCTGCCAAATCCAGTTCTCTCCCTGCACTCCGACCAAAGCCTGAGCCTCAGCTCCCAGCCCCGCCCACCGCGGCGGGTGAGCAGACAAGCCTCTCGGGCTGGTTAGTGCTGGTTGGCACCGATCCTCTGTGTGGGAATCTCTCCACTTTGCCCTCCGCACCCCTGTGGCTGTGCTCTCCTCCGTGGCTGCGAAACTCCCCCCTCCACCACCCACAGTCTCTGCCCGCAAAGGGGCTTCTAGTGTGTGGAAACCTTTCCTCCTTCACAGCTCCCTCCCACTGGTGCAGGTTCCGACCCTATTCTTTTGTCTCTGTTTATTCTTTTTTTCTTTTGCCCTACCCAGGTATGTGGCGAGTTTCTTGCCTTTTGGGAGGTATGAGGTCTACTGCCAGCATTCAGTAGGTGTTCTGTAGGAGTTGTTCCACGTGTAGATGTATTTCTTGTTTATCTGTGGGGAGGAAGGTAATCTCCGCGTCCTACTCTTCAGCCATCTTCCCCCTCTCTCCGAGCTTATGTCTTTCTACTCCACCATCTTGAGCTAATCTTCCCCATTAATTTCTTGTTTGATCCATCAGTTATTCAGGAAAGTGTTGTTTAATTTCCGTGTATTCATAAATTTTCCAGTTTTCATCTTAAAGAATAGAAATCTTTGATATGTGTACTTCAGCTTTGAGCTTATGGAACATAACCCAGAATTTTACTTTTGTCTCTGGACCTGACATTTTTCCTAGGCCATGGAAAGGAACTTTGACAGAGAAGGGAATAATCCTTTAGACAATCAGATGAGGGCCTTGTGGGAGAATTATCATCTCATTAATTTTGAGGTATTAAAGCCTGAGAGAGAGAGAGAGAGAGAGAGAGAGAGAGAGAGAGAGAGAGAGAGAGAGGAGAGAGAAAGAGAAGAGAGAAAATAAAGGACATGCATTCCTCCTCTAGTATTTGCCTTTTCACCAGGCACTGTAGCAGAATGGTTCAAGGGACTTCTATTTTGACTACCTCCTCTTGCCAACTTTGTAGGCTAAGAAGTATGTGGATCCCCATCATAATGGGGTCATAGGTATACTTGGCCAGCAGCTGGCTGTGTGCCTTTGGGCCTCAGTTTCCCTATCTGTAGCTCAAGGTGCTTGGAGTTCATGTCCTCTGAGGACTCACCCAGGCTGAGTATTTGGCCTTTGAATGGAAGTATCTATCACTGTTGTGGTTGTTTTATACCTTGCCCCTTTATGTTTTCCCTGGTGACTTTGGCTTTTTGAAAACCTGCTGTATTGTTTATATTTTCCTGTGTTAAAAATATCTCAAAAGTGAGGTAAACATGTTATCTCACACATCTGTGGGTCAGGAGTGATTTATCTGGGTGCTTCTGTTTCAGATGCTGTCATGTGGTTACAGACAAGATTTTGGCCAGGGCTAGAGTCATCTGAAGCTTGACTAGAGCTGGAGGATCTGCTTCCAAAATGGTTCTCTCACATGACTAGCATATTAATGTTAGTTTTTGGTTAGAGGTCTCAGTTCTTCACCATGAAGGCCTCTTGAGTGTCCTCATGGCATGGCACCTGGATTTTCCCAGCAAGTGATCCAGGAGATAGCCATGGTGGAAACTGCAATGTTTTCTTTATGAACTAGTCTCAGAAGTCACACTCTCCACAATATTCTATTTGTCAAATAGATCTGCCCTATGTAGGATGGAGACTACATAAGGGTGTAAATACCAAGTGGCAAGAGTTATCAGGGGCTGTCTTGGATGGTGGCTACCACATATATATTGTAGCCACATAGCCACTTGGGTTCATGAACATTTGTGACTTCCTGGTATCTGTCCTTCTGCTTTTTTATCCAGGTCCATAATGCATAGTTGTGCAAATTGGGACACTGAACTAGGGCTCCAGGCCAAGTGGGAAAATAGGTGATGAAACAGAGCCTGAGCTCCACTTACCAAGTCTTGCCCTTGTAAGGCTGCATCTTCCCAAACAATATGTGCCTGTTAAAATTTTTCATTAGGGTATCACCTGAGATATTTGGGCCAAAAATCACTCAGATTTGCCTGGCTCATTCTATCAGAGGACTTGCTTTGACCTCATTCCATCCTCATTCCCCAGCTCTTACCTCAGACTGCCTAGCCCTTCTGTTTGTTTTCTCTCCTAACATTCTCATTGTTTACCTTTCCCCCTTGAAGCTTTTTGTCTGTTATCTAGAGTTCAGTGCTTCTCAAACTGTTATTTGTATGGGAATCCCTGGGGAATCTTATGAAAATGCAAATTTGTTTTCAGCAGATCTGTGGAAGAGCCTGAGATTTTGCATTTCTCCCAGGCTCCAAAGTGATGCCCATCTGCTGGTCCATGGATCACACTTTGAATTGTAAGAGGCTAGAACCTGCTCTGACTTTCTGTAGCTCTCACCACTTTTCAGCAGAGAATAACAAAAACAATAACAAATTGAAAAACAATAACAAAAAGAATAACAAATAACAATAACAAAAACAACAGTAACAACAGTAACAATAGTAATAATAGTAATAGTAAAACAACAATAACAATAGTAATAAAAACAATAGTAATAATACAATCCAATATTTTTAAGTTAATTTTTATTGGAATGTAATTGTTTTACAATATTGTGTTAGTTTCTACTGTACAGCAAAGTGAATCGGCTATAAGTATACATACATCCCCTCTTTTTTGGATTTCCTTCCCATTTAGGTCACCACAGAGAATTGAGCAGAGTTCCCTGTGCTATACAGTAGGTTCTCATTAGTTATCTATTTTATACATAGTAGTGTATATATGTCAATCCCAATCTCCCAATTCATCGCACCCCCCTCCCTTCCCCTCTTGGTATCCATACGTTTGTTCTCTATGTCTGCGTCTCTATTTCAATAGCAGCTAATATTTAATAATAATTTACTACATGTCAGGGACTTTTCTAAATATGTTACAAACACTAATTCATTCAGTTCTGAGAACAAGCCTGTGAGGTATGTCTATTGTTATCACTCCCATTTTGTACAGGAGTAAATTGAGACACAGAAAAGGTGAAGCCCTTTTGTGGGGGAATAGGCAATGGCTTGCTCAAGGGCATGCATCTAGTGAATGGCAAAGTCAGGATTCTAACCTAGGTGGTCTGGCACCAGAGTCCTTTCTCTTAACTGCATCATCACACTATCTCTTGTTTAATCAACTACCATTTGCCTGGTACTATATTAGGTGCTTTCTACATAGTCTCTCTTAATCACTATGAGCTAGGTAGTAGTAGTTCTCATTTTATAAATGAGGCACAGAAAGCTTAAGTAATTCTCTGAAGATCACACAGCAAAAGTTGCTACAGGAATCCAATTTGTTCTATAACTTCTCCTTTACCCACTTCTCAAACTGCCAGAAATTTGAGGCTTTTCAGTCACTCAAGATTCCTTATTCAAAGTGATCCCCATCATGGAAAGAGAAACAGCCAGTACTTTCAGCTGGATGTGCCAGGTTACTTAGAAAGGCCAGTGCTTTCTAAGAGAGAGAGGGAAGGGTCTGAGGATTTAGGGCCCCAGCCCTGTATACAAGGGTGGGGTGAGTAGTCTGGAAAAGAGCAGTGGATGGGGTCAGTGGCAGACTGTGAAGTCTTTTCAGTTTTTCTAGGTCCCTGTGTCTCTTGGAACTCCTGGGAGGGTATGGGGTTGTGGTGGGAGTGAAGTGCCATCTGGCCCTCTATGAAGACACATTGTTGTTTGGGGGAAGTGAGTCAGAGCCCTGCCAGGCAATGCTTTCCTAGCCTTCTCAGGAAGGTGAACTAATATTCTGTGGTGGAAACTAAAGCCCAGAGGCACTCTCCTGAGCCTCTCAGCAGGCCTTTCATCTTGGGACACCCTGAGATACCCTGGAGGTTCCTTCTACCCAGTACTTCCCAGACTTGAGTGTCTAGAGCCTCCTTCCTCCCCAGACCTGGCAGAACTCTTGACGTCTTGCCTGCCTCAGCTCTTAAAGGTCAATCTCCCTCATCCACCTCCCACTCCACACCAGGCTGGATTCATGCCACTCCACCCAAGTCTTTTTGTTCATTCCCTTGTTCACTGAGGCCTACAAATTTTTCAGCTGGAATTTAGGCCTTTTTTCCATAGAAAAGAATCAGGCCTAGAATGCTGAGTATGCCAGTTGAGAAAACATGAAGACTGCCATTTTCTTCTATTCCCACCAAGGAACTAGTAACCAGGGTCTCTGTGGGATGAAAACAACAGTGGGAGTCACAAGGCCTGGGTTTTATTCCTGGTTTGCCCACTACTAGCTGAGTGAATTGGGGTGCATCCCTTCTCAGAATTTCAGATGGGGAAACTCTGGGACGCAGTTTCCCTATCTGAAACTTGAGAGGGTAAGGCTAGATGGTATCTAAGAAATCACGCTGCTCTCACATTCTGTGCCTTGCATTCCCTGGGAGAAGTAAGTTACTGAGTAAAATAACAGAAACAATAAGAATAACTAACATTAATTGAACATTTGTTATGTGCTAGGCATTGTAAATTCTTCAGATATACATTAATTCAGTGACTACTTGCTTAATATTAGTAAGGATTCTACTCTTTGAGGTAGATATTATTATTGCCATTTTACATATATGAAAACTAAGGCACAGAGAAATTAGTCAAGGTGATACAGCTAGTGAGAGGAGGATATCCTAGCATAATAATTGTATTGAAGGTCCAGAAAGGGAAGGTCCAGGAAGGTGCTCTGCCTCCATTCATCATCTACCTTGTTTAGTCTGTCTCTCTTATTCTCTCTCTCTCTCTCGTTTTTTCACTATGCTTTGGTCTACCTCAGACCCTGACAGCCCAAGAACAGAACAGTCAACTCTCTTCTCTACCCTTATGAGTCTAGTAAACCACAAAGGACTTGAAGAGAAGGGGATTGTTTGACAGGTGGTAGTTCCTCGCATCTGTCACAGTACCTGCTAATCTTCCATTAGAGCAGAGGATCTAGGAATCATGGTAGTCTGGGAACACAAAGCCTGGGAAAGAGGGACATGCAGATGGATGCTGGAGTTCTGGCATTTTCCCTTAACCCCATAAGTAGGATAATGGCTTTTAGTATAACTGGACATTCTTGAAGGGCATACTGCTACTTCCCACCAGGGGCTATTTCTTATATACTAAGCTGAGCTTCAGTTTTGCTACCTTTACTCATCTTTACTCTCCAGGGTGGCATCAAACCCAGCAGAGAAAGAAAGTGCTTAGGGAAGAGTAGTGCCCCAAGTAACAGCTTAAGCAAGCTGCAAGGTCTGAGGATGGCAATCCCTCTGTCACTCTCTGTCCCAGGCTGGAGGACTTCTAGGAGTTGGGTCTATTGAGGCTAATGTAAAGAATATCTGTGTTCACCCCTATGGATAAGGTCTGTTTAGTCTGTTTTGAGAGAAATCCTTAAAAGTTACTAGTATTTTGACAGGAAGAAAAATGAATATGGAGGCAGACAGGAAGGATATTAATAGAAAGACAACATGTGCCAAGCCCTAGAGGTGGGAAGGCATACACTGTGTTTGGAGGCTAGAGTTAGGCAGAGTGGCTAGAATATGTGATCAAAGTATAGGCAAGAGAATGAAAAGAGATGGGGCTGCAGAGGTATAAAACAGCCAGATTACAAAGATCCTTGAATGAGTATTTTTTTAATATCAAAATATTTTTAAAATCTACTTTTGAGAAACTTGAAGCTGAGGAAAAGTTTTAAGCAAGAGAATGGGTGGATAATAGTAACAATAACAGTAATAATAATAACACTTATTGAGATGTTACTACATGCCAGGACTTGTGCTAAGTGCTTTATGTATATCCTGTGCTATCCTGTTTAATCCTCACAACTACCCTATGAGATGAATAGGATGAGATACTAGTTCCATTTTGCAGATGAGGAGTTGAAGCACAGAGCAGATAGGGAAATATGTAAGCCAAACTGTGTTCAATTTTGGAGCCTCCTGTATACTCACTGTCCTTAGGAGTGGCCTGAGGCCAGTGCTGGCAAACTTATAAGACCTCAGTTCATCTTCTTTTGGTTTTTCTCCCTGGGCATCAAATGAGAAAGAGTCTGAGAGGATCATGATCTTGCTGAGATAGTGTATAGAAGGATCCCTGCCTGGTCCAGTTGAGGCCTCCATGCTTGCCCCAGGCCTGACTGCTGGAACTTGGCTGTCATGGAAGACTCCCCTGAGGGTCCCCACCTCTGCTGTCTCACCTCTGCCACTCACCTGAGCACATATCCTTCACTCTCTGGGCCTCCAGCTCCTCACTTGTGACCTAAAGGAAAGGTATGTGCCATGAACTATTCTGGGTGCTGGAGATATAGTGATGACTTAACATAGCTAAATACCTGCATTCATGTGGCTAACATTCTAGTGGTGAGAACCAGTAAACAAAGAAATGATTCTTTTAAATGACAATGAGAACCATGAAGAAAGCAAAATATGATAATGTGCTACAGAGTGACTGGACACAGAATGTACCATCAGTAGAGTGATCAGGGAGGGCTTCTATGAAGAGGTAACATTTCAGCTGAGATCTGAAGGATGAGAAAAGCCAGTCAAGCAGAGTAGGGGAAGAACATTCCAGGTAGTGAAAACAGCAAAACAAAGGCCCAGAGGTAAGAACTACCTTCAAGTGTTTGAGGGACAAAAGAAAGCTTGATAAGGCTGGTATATAGTCGTGTGTAGGAAGTGAGTATAAAATGAAGTAAAATAGGAAACAGGGGCTAGATCACATGTAGCTTTGTAAAACACAAAAAGGAGTTTGGACTTATTCTAAATGTGATAGGAAATTTTAAGTAAAGGCATGACATAATCTGATGCAGATTTTTAAACATGATCCTTCTGGTTGTAGCATGAATGCTTGTAGCAGAATGGGAGCCCAATGATGAGGCCATTGTAGTAATCCATGTGACATATGATTGGTGTCTGAGACTAGGGTGTGGTCAGTGGAGAGGAGATACAGTGTTGTAATTGGGATGTGTTCTGGAGATAGTATTACCAGGATTTGTTGTTGGCTTAGCAATGGGAGGAGAGCTGAGAGAAAAGATATAAATCAAGAATGACTCCTAAGTTTGGGATTTTTCTGCAACAAGACTGGTGTTTGTATTATTTTCTGAGATGAGAAAGTTTAGGTAAGGGAGCGGTGTAATCCAAGTAGTTAAAATATGGGCTTTGGAGACAAGCTGCTTAGCTTCAAATCTCAGTGCTATAGCCTGTGACCTTTGGCAAATTTTTAAATCTGTGGGCCACAGTTTCCCCATCTGCACAAAGGGGATAATAGCAGTGATAATAATAGTACCTACATAACAGGGTTGTTGTAAGGATTACGTAAATTAATGGTTAAAGCACTTGGAACCATGCTTGTCATAGAGTAAATGCTCTGTTACTTGTTACAATTCTCCCTTTTAGTGGATTCACTTGCAACTTTGTAAACTTCGTCCAACTATGTGCTCTGGATCTCACTTTATGTTTATTATTTTGTCTACTTCTTGCCTCTGACTTGGTCTTCCTTCTATTGGGATCCAGGAGATAAACAGAGGAGGCTCATATGGCCAACTCAGGCTCTGTGGGTAAGCTGTCTGCAATTAGGTAGAGTAGAAGTTGCCTCAGGCAGGAAGGGAGACTACACTTATCTTGGCAGTCAGCGTATCTTGAGGCTCCAGGATGGGCTGACTTTGATAGGGTTTGTTACAGACCATGTATAGAGTGTATGCTGGGGAAAGACTTTGGCAAGCTACTGATGTTTCATGAAACTGCACTCTGGCTTCTTTTTCCCTTTTCTGGATTATTTGTTCTATTCTCTGTCTTATCTCTTCAAAAGATACCTACAAACTAACCCTTGATCTGTATGTTCCCTTCAAATGGATATCCTGCTGAACATTAATAGTTTTTTTTTTCCTGAGGGGAGGGTGAGGTGTCCTATGATCATATTTCATGAAAAAGAAAATTAAACATTTTTAGGAGCCTCTACTCTGCTAACGTACCTTGTGAATCTCCAAAAAGAAAGATAAAGTTACAGCATTTCTTAAACTTACTTGAACAGGGAGTCCTACTTTTAGAGGAGTATGTCACATTTTGGGAAATGCTGTCATAGCCACACCCTTCTCAGGAGAGCCCAGCACCATGATCCTTCTTTTGATAGGGACACACTCGTGTCTAAGTTCACTGTCCTAGAAGATTTGCCTTCTCAGCTCAAATTTTAATGTGGAAAGAAAAACATGTCAGACTTTAGAACCTGTCAAGCCTGTCTCAAATTCTGACCCTGCCTCTTATAAACTGTGTGCTTTAAGCAAGTTCCTTTGCCTCTCTGGACTTTAATAAAAGCCTTATTTGTATAATAAACATTTAGTAATTCCTGTTCTTCAGGAGTATTATAAGAGTTGAAATACTGTATTATAAGAGTTGAAATACTGCAACTGGTACACTAAATGTGGTCCACAGTCTTGAGAAGTTACTTTTCAGACATCAGCAGGCAGGTGGGGCATTTAACTCTTTCTGTTGTTTAGGACATGGCATCGCACAGGAAATGACTTGCAGAAGAAGACATGATGCTGGAAACCTGACTAGAAATGGGATTGGAATAGCCCTGGCACACAGGTCTGTAATACTCAGATATAACCACTAGAGGACGAGGACTTATGCTCAGAAGGTTTTATAAAAAATGAAAACTTTTCTGATTATAAACTTACCAAATATACCAAAGGGGAAATGTGAGGGGAAGTGATAAATTAGGAGATCGGGATTAACATATGCACACTATTATATATAAAATAGATAACTAGCAAGGACCTACTGTATAGCACAGGGAGCTCTACTCAATATTCTATAATAACCTATATGGAGAAGAATCTGAAAAAGAGTGGCTATATATATATATATATATGTATAACTGATTCACTTTGTTGTACAACTGAAGCTAGCACAACATTGTAAATCAAATATATTCCAATAAAAATTAAAAAAAAATAAACTTACCAAATAAATGCTCATTGTAGAAATTCTGGAAAATACAGAAAAGTTAGCAAGGAAAATTTTTAAATCTTTCATGATTCCACTCCACCCATAGAGACATTGTTAATGAATATTTTATTTTCCTCCAGAGTTTTTTGCATTGTATATATTTATAGAGTTTATATCATGCTGTGTATGTAATTTTGGTTCTTGCTTTATTCATTGAACACAACCACATAACCATTTCCCCTCTCAAGTCACTTGAGAATTATTTGTCAATATGCTATATATTTTAGAATAAGCATATTTTAGCTTATGAATGCTTTCTAAAATGAATGTAAGTTGAGGTCGCTACTGAATTTTTATTATTTTAAATAAAGCTGTGGTGAAAATCTATGTGCATAAAATGTTTCTCTATTTCAAGTAATGTCTTTAGGCTCAATTCCCAGAAGTGGGATTCCTGGGCTCAGGAACTTGTTGTTTGAAGGCTCATGATATATGTAGCTGGAATTCTTTCCAGATTGGCTACGTCAATTTTTATTTCCACCAGCAGTCTCAGTTACTCTACACTCTCTCTGGCAATTGGTATGCATATTCTAAAAGGGCTTTGCTAATTTGATAGGAGAAAAATACTGACTTGTTTAATTTGCATTTATTTAATTACATATGACTTTGAGTATTTTTCAATGTGTGTATTATCCATTTGTATTTCTTTACTGATTTGTCTGTTCACATCTTTTACTCTGTATGCACTGGGAGGCTTGTTCATTCCTGTGAATTATTCATATTTTAAGGTTTTTGAACATTTTGTCTTATTTGTTGCAAATGGTTTTTAGTTTTGCTTTCTTTAAAATTGCATCTTGGGAGCTTCCCTGGTGGCGCAGTGGTTGAGAGTCCGCCTGCCGATGCCGGGGACACGGGTTAGTGCCCCGGTCTGGGAAGATCCCACATGCCACAGAGCGGCTGGGCCCGTGAGCCATGGCCGCTGAGCCTGCACGTCCAGAACGTGTGCTCCACAATGGGAGAGACCACAACAGTGAGAGGCCCACGTACTGCCAAAAAAAAAAAAAATCCATCTTGTATTTAGGTATATAAATAGCTGTTGAGACTTATGACCAAGCATTTGTAGAGACTGATAAAGGACAGAGAAGTAATTTGAAAAGCATATAGAGATATGGGAGGCAATGGAAAATCAAGTACCTATCTGAAATTCTTTGGTGTTGGAGCTGTAACAATAATGATGGTTCATGTGTATTGAGTGCTTGCCAGTTACCAGGCACACTGCTGAGTGACATCAGTAATCTCATTTAATTTCTACCCCAACATCATGAAGAAAATATTATAATTATGATATTTAGAGAGAAAAGTCACTTTTCTGAAGTCAGCTGATAACAGCTATCTCTAGATCCTGCAGTTCTAAACATTGTGCTCTATTTCCTTGGTATTGAGTCCTGAGGGCCTTGTGTATGGTTACACAGGTTATTCACTATTCAAGGAGTTCCATTCACATTGTAGTCCAGTTTATGCATGGTACAACTCTAGGGAGTACCAGAATTGTGCCATGCACAAACTGTGTGATCATATGCAGTTTTCCAGTGAGTTTCTTCCCTTTGATAAAGGAAGTTTTGAGAATATATTTGGTCCTTGGAAATATGAGATCTGACTATGGGGATGTGCTCAAACTATTTTTGACTTCTGAATCAATTTTCCCATAGAGAAAAGTGATGGGTTCAACTAAATCAATGCCCTAAAAAAGTGTAGCATGTATTCCAGAGATGACATCAGGCATGCTTATAGAAGGTAATTCCCATGATGATTTCTTTAACAGTAACAAATTTATTTTATACTTATCTTCTAATAATGACATATTACTGGTTCTCCACTTATAATAATGTTATAATTTCCTTTAAAAATAAATGTCTGTAAGTAAAAAGTAGATTTAAACAAAAAATTAAATGTAGTCACATAGGTAGACTTTGAATGTCTATTTCTTTACTGCCTGTCTTTTTCAATGAGAATGTATACTCCATAGGAGAAGGACATTTGTCTATCTCACTCACTATTGTATTCCCAGATCCTAGAGCAATGTTTGGCATGTAGTAAGTACTCAATGAATGTTATTGAATTAATTTAAAAAGAATGAATGTAATTCTGGGTTCCAGTCTGGCATGTAAGGAGCTTGGAAATTGTTGCTCTCATTCTCACAATAAGAACAAAGCTAAACAAATGGAAAACCAACAACTTTTTTTAGATCCATTAAGAATTTAGGTCACAAATCAAAATTACCATGAGGTATAACTTCACACTGGTCAGAGTGGCCATCTTCAAAAAATCTACAAACAATAAATGCTGGAGAGGATGTGGAGAAAAGGGAACCTTCTTACACTGTTGGTGAGAATGTACATTGATATAGCCACTATGGAGAACAGTATGAAAGATCCTTAAAAAACTAAAAATAGAACTACCATATGACTCAGCAATCCCACTCCTGGGCATATGCCCAGACAAAAACATTATTCAAAAAGATACATGCACCCCAATGTTCATTGCAGCACTATTTATAATAGCCAGGTCATGGAAGCAATGTAAATGTCTATCAACAGAAGAATGGATAAAGATGTGGTACATATATACAATGGAATATTACTCAGCCATAAAAATGAATGAAATTGTGCCATTTGCAGAGACATGGATGGACCCAAAGACTGTCATACAGAGTGAAGTAAACCAGAAAGAGAAAAATATCATACAATATCGCTTATATGTGGAATCTAGAAAAATGATACAGATGAACTTATTTGCAAAGCATAGAGACATAGATGTAGAGAATGGACATATGGATACAGTGTAGGGGGAAGGGGGTGGGATGAACTGGGATTGACATATATACACTACTATGTATAAAATAGATAACTAATGAGAACCTACTGTATAGCACAGGGAACTCTGCTCAATTCTCAGTGGTGACCTAAATGGGATGGAAATCCAAGAAAGAGTGGATATATGTATATGTATAGCTGATTCACTTTGCTGTACAGTAGAAACTAAGACAACATTGTAAAACAACTATACTCCAGTAAAAATTAGTTAAAAAAGAATTTAGGTCAAAATAAAGATGGTGAAGTAAGAGGATGTAGATTCTCCCTTCATGAACATATCAAAAGTACATACACATGTGAAAATATTCTTGCAGAAAACTAACTAGAAACTGGCAGAAGGACTCTTATACAATGAAGGCTATAAGAAAGATAGACATGTAATCAGGTAGGATGGGAAGAAAAGCATCAAGTTAGGGCCTGTGCTTCTAAGAGGGTACTAAGAAGAAAAGGGAGATCCCATGGATAAACACTTGCCCTGGGGAGTGAGTGGGTTGAGCCACAGACTGGCATCCCAGTCCTGGGGTCCTACACATAGGAGACAAGGCCCACTGGCTGCTTGGAGAAATTCTGGGACAGATAGAAAGACTAGAGAAGCATAGACTCATGAGGACGACACAGGTGCTCGTTTGCCCCCAGGCAGGGTTGAGAGAGGTCTTCCTTAATGGCTGCTGCCTTGCCGAGCTTGCCAGTCTGAGCTTAGCAAACATGCTGGCCTCACTTTCTCCATGCCACAGCTTGGCACTAGATCTAGGGCAACCAGGACCTGGGAAAAGACTCAATCTAGGGACATAGAAGTGACCCAAGGGCCCAAAACATTGCCCAAGTGGGCGGTGGCAGACATTTCTGGCACTCACTCAAACAGCACCCCAGAAGCAGCCCAGACTTCTGACAGAAGTGCAGCAGATGGAATTCTTGGACTGCCTCATTACATGCCTGAGCCCAAGCTGGATGAATGCTCCAGCCCCACCCACTCCATGCCACAGAATAGCACTAGATCTGGGGCAGCTATGAAGGGGAAAAGATGTGAACATGGGCTCTGTCTGAGTGGAGCTGTAGACACCTACACAGGCAGTGCATTGGACATCTCTAAGTATATGAGCCCCACTTTAGCACTCCCTTCCTCTAAGGCAAAGGCCCCAGTGTGTGGAGAAGAGAAAACACACACAAAGGGAACAGAGCCAGCTTGAGCTCAACCCTCTGGGCTTCCACTCCAGCAACTAGGAAGACCCCACCCCTGTTATGGCCACTGAGGAGAGAGGAGGTCCCCATCTCACAGGTTACATAGGCTCTATCTCCTCCATCACCAGCCACAATCCCTACCAAGGTGACAGTGACCAGCAAATCCTGAGGAAAAATGTGACTGGTTTCCACATCAAACCTAGCCTTCCCACTAAAGGCATTGGGCACACACAGTCTACATAGGGATGCTCTCACATAAAAACACCCTTTCAAGACCACAGTAGGTAACTGTTTCACCCAAATTCATAGAGACAGAGAAAGTTAGGTAAAATGAAAAGGCAGAGGAACTACTCTTAATTGAAAAAGCAATAGAAAATGCCTGAAAAATTAAATAATGAAAGAGAAATAAACAATCTACCAGAAAAAGAGTTACAAACACTGGTAATAAAAATGCTAACTGAATTAGGGAAGAGCGTTGAACTAAACAGAGATCACCTTAACAAGAAACTAGAAAATACAAAGAAGACCCAATCAAAAATAGTTAATTCAATATCTGAGATAAAAAGCCCTCTAAAAGCAATGAACAGCAGACTAAATGACACAGAATGAATAAGTGATCTGGAAGATAGATAAATGGAAATGACCCAATCAGAACAGCAGACAGAAAGACAAATTTTTAAAAAATGAGCACACCATATAATATCACTGGAATAACATCAAACATATCAAAATTTGAATTATAGGGTTTCCAGAAGAAGAGAGAGAGGAGTATCAAAAAATGTATTTGAAGAAAGTACTGCTCACAGCTTCTCAAACCTAAATAAGGAAACTGATATCCTGGTACAGGAAGCACAGAGTTTCTTAAACAAGATGAACTCAAGCAGATCCACAAAAAAACATATAATTAAAATGGCAAAAGTTAAAGACAAAAGAGAATTCTAAAGGCAACAAGAGAAAACAAATAATCAGTTACAAGGGAACCTCTGAGGGCTATGAGCTGATTTCTCTACAGAGCTTTGTAAGCCAGAAGGGAGTGGCATGATATATTCAAAGTATTGAAAGGAAGAAAACCTGAAGCCTAGGATACTCTACCCAGCAAGACTATCATTTAGAACAGAAGGAGAGACAAAGAACTTCTCAGACAAGCAAAAACTGAATGAATTTAGAAGTACTAAACATACCCTAAGAGAAATGTTGATGTGTCTTCTCTAAATGGAAAAGTAGTAAGATATATAGGAAAGGGAAAATCCTAATAGGAAAGGCAAATACATAATAAGGATTGAAGATTACTTAAATAAGCCAGTACATGGATTAAGAGACAAAAATATTTCTAAGCAAATATAATTACAATAAATAGTAAAGGGATAAGCATGAAGATGTAAAATAGGACATCAAACACAAAAAATGTGGGGGAAGGTAATAAACAATATAGATCATTTAGATTGTGTTTGAATTTAAATGACTATCAGTATAAATCAAGTAGATATAATTATGGGTCAACATATATGAACCACATTTTAAACACAAATTAAAAACCTACAATAACTACACACACACAAACACAAAGAAAGGAACTGAAACATATTAAAGAAGAAAATCATTGAACCATAACAGAAAGTAGAAGAAATGAACAGAGAACTACAAATGAAACAAACAAACAAAAAACTGGAAAACAAGTAATAAAATGGCAATAAGTACAAAACTATCAATAAGTACTTAAAATGTGAGTGGGCTAAATGCTTTGATCAAAAGACAAAGGGTGTCTGACTGGATAAACACACACACACACACAAACAAAAATGAAAAACAAACAAACAAAAACCCCAAGACCCTTCAATATGCTGTCTGCAAGAGACAGACTTCAGGGATAAAGACACACAGACTGAAAATGAGGGAATGGAAAAAGATATTTCATGAAAATGGAAACAAGAAAGAGAGGGTAATAATACTCTATCAGACAAACTAGATTTTAAAATAAAGGCCATAACAAAAGACAAAGGAGGGCATTATATAATGATGAAGAGATCAATACAAGAAGAGGATATTCCACTCATTAACATATATGCACCCAATACAGGAGCACCTAAATGTATCAAGTAAATACTAACAGACATACAGGGAGAAACTGAAAATAATACGATAATAGTAGAAGACGTTAACACCCTATTGACATCAACGAACAGATTACCCAGACAAAAAGTCCATAAGGCAAGAGTGGCCTTATATGACACAATAGACCAGTTGGAATAAATTGGTATTTATAGGTTATTACATTCAAAAACTGCAGCATATAAACTCTTTTCATGTGAACATGGAACATTCTCCCCAAGATGTCACATACTACACTAAAAAACAAGCCTCAGCAAATTTAAGAGGATAGAAATTATATCGTGTATTTACTCTGACTACAATATAATGAAACTAGAAATCAACTACAGAAAGAAATATGGGAAAATAACAAACGCATGGAGACTAACCAACATGCTCCTAAAAAACGAATGGGTCAATGAAGAAATCAAGAGGAAATCAGAAAATACCTTGAGACAAATGAAAATAAAAACACAACTTTCCAAAATTTATGGGATGCAGCAAAAAGTTATGAGGGAAGTTCATATGATATAGACCTTCCTCATAAAACAAGAAAAAATCTAAAATAAACAACTTTACCTACCACTAAAAGAGCAGAAAAAGAAGAACAAAGCTCAAACTAAGTAGAAGAAAAGAAATAATAAAGATCAGAGAGGAAATAAATAAGACAAAGATAGAAAAACAATAGATCATGAAATGAGCTCTTTTTTTATGAAAAGATAAACAAAATTGATAAACCTTTAGCCAGGTTGATCAAGATGAACAGAGAAAGGACCCATATAAAGGGAATAAAAAATGAAAGAGGAGAAATAAAAACTGATACCACAGAGATTTAAAACAATCATAAGAGAATACAATTAACCTTTATATGCCAACAAATTGGACAAATTTCTAGAACCATACAGCCTGCCAAGACTGAGTCAAGAAGAAACAGAGAATTTGAACAGACTGAAGTAAAATTGAATTTGTAATAAAAAATACCCTCCCAGCACAAAAGTCCAATAAAGAAGTATTAATATCTACCCTTCTCAAACCACTGAGTAAAATTGAATAGGAGATAACTCTCCCAAATTCATGCTACAATGCCACCATTACCCTGATACAAAAACCAAACAAAGACACTTAAAAAACTTACAGGCCAATATCTTTGATGAATATAGATGCAAAATTCTCAACAAAACATTAGGAAACTGAACCCAACAATACATAAAAAGGATCATATACCATGATCAAGTTCAATTTACCGCAGGGTCACAACAATGGTTCAACATTCTCAAATGGAGCAATGTGATACACCACATTAAAAAAGGGAAAGATAAAAATCACATGATCATCAAAATAGACACAGAGAAAATATTTGACAAAATTTAACATACTTCATGATGAAAACTTTCATCAAAGTGGATATAGAAGGAACATATCTCAACATAATAAAGAATTTATGACAAAACCATAGCCAACATCGTAAGCAATGGTGAACAGCTGAAAGTCTTTCTGCTAATTCAGGAAAAGTTAAGCATTCCCACTCTCACTAACTCTATTTAACATCATTTGGAAGTCCTAGACAGAGTAATCAGACAAGAACACCAAATAAAAATGATCCAAACTGGAATAGAAGAAGAAAAACTGTCACTATTTGCAGATGGCATGATATTTTATAGAGAGAACCCAAAAGCTTCCACCCTCAAAATATTAGAAATAATAAATGAATTCAGCAAGGTTGCAGGATACAGGATTAATATACAGAAATCTGTTTCATTTCTATACAATAATAATGAAGTATCATAAAAAGAAAGTTTAAAAATCCAGTTAAAAATCAGATAAGACACAATAGAATAACTAGGAATAAACCTAAACAAGGAGGTGAAAGATTTATACTATGAAAATTGTAAAATATTGAGGAAGAAAACTGAAGATGACGCAAAGAAATGGAAAGATACTTAGTGCTCCTGTATTGGAAGAATTAATATTGTTAAAATGGTCATAATCCCCAAAGCAATCTACAGATTTAATGCAGTCCCTATCAAAATACCATGACATTCTTCACAGAACTACAACAAATTCACATGGAACCACAAAAGAAACCAAATTGCCAAAGCAACCTTGAGATAAAAGAACAAAGCTGGTGGTAACCCCCACCCCAGACTTAACACTATACTACACAGCTATAGTAATGAAAACAGCTTGGTATTTGCACAAAACAGACACCTAGGTCAATGGAACAGAATAGAATGTCCAGAAATAAACCCGTGCACCTATGGTCAATTAACCTACAACAAAGAAAGAAATAAGATACAACAGAGAAAAGACAGTCTCTCAATAAGTGATCCTGGGAAAACTGGGCTGCCACATGTAAAACAATGAGATTAGAACATTCCATATACAAAAATAAACTCAAAATGGATTAAAGTCTTAAATGTAAGACCCAAAACTATCAAATTCCTAGAAGAGAACATAGAATGAATATTCTTTGAAATGAAATGGAGCAATATTTTTTTGACAGTCTCCTAAGGCAAAAGAAATAAAAACAAAATTAAGCAAAAGGGATCTAATTAAATTTAAAAGCTTTTCCATGGTAAAGGAAACTGCTGACAAAATGAAAAGACAACCTACAGAATGGGAGAAAATATTTGCAAATGTTGCAACTGACAAAAGGGGTTAATATCAAAAGTAAACAAACAGCTCATACATCTTGATATCAAAAAGACAAACAACCCAATTGAAAAATCGACAGATCCTGAATAGACCTTTCTTCAAAGAAGATGTGCAGATGGCTATCAGGCACATGAAAAGGTGCTCAACATCACTAATTATTATAGAAATGCAAATTAAAACCACAAGGAGATATCACCTCACACCTGTCAGAACGGCTATCATCAAAAAATCTACAAATAATAAACTTTGGCAAGGATGTGGAGAAAAGGGAACACTTGTACACTCTTGGTGAGAATGTAATTGGGTGAAGCCACTGTGGAAAAGAGTATGGAGGTTCCTCAAAAAACAAATAATAGAACTACCATATGATCCAGCAATTCCTTTCCTGAGCATATATCTGGATAAAATGAAAACAGTAATTCAATGAGATACATCCACCCCAATGTTCATAGCAGCACTACTTACAATACCAAGAAACGGAAGCCAGGGGAGCCCTTCAAGATGGTGGAGGACTAAGACGTGGAGATCACCTTCCTTCCCATAAATACATCAGAAATACATCTACATGTGGAACAACTCCTAAAGAACATCTACTCAAAGCTGGCAGAAGACCTTGGATTCCCAAAAGGCAAGAAACTCCCCATGTATCTGGGTAGGGCAAAAGAAAAAAGAAAAAATCAGAGACAAAAGAATAGGGACAGGACCTGCACCTCTGGGAGGGCACTGTGAAGGAGGAAAAGTTTCCACACACAAGGAAGCCCCTTCACTGGCGGAAACGAGGGTGGAGGTGGGGCAAGTTTCAGAGCCATGGAGGAAAGCACAGCAATAGGGGTGCAGAGGGCGAAGTGGAGACATTCCCACACAGAGGATTAATGCTGACCAGCCCTCAAAAGGCTGAGAGGCTTGTCTGCTCACCCACTGGGGCAAGAGGGGACTGGGAGCTGAGGCTCAGGCGTCAGAGTTCAGATCCCAGGGAGAGGACAGGGGTTGGCTGTGTGAACACAGCCTGAAGGGGGTTAGTGCACCACAGCTAGCCAGGAGGGAGTCCAGGAAAATGTTTGGATATGCTTAAGAGGCAAGAGACCATTGTTTAGGGGTGCTTCAGGAGAGGGGATTCAGAGCACTGCCTAAACGAGTTCCAGAGGTGGGCACAAGCCGTGGCAATCAGCACGGACACCAGTGACTGGCATGAAATGTTAAGGCTGCTGCTGAAGCCACCAAGAAGCCTGTGTGTAAGCACAGGTCACTATCCACACCTCCCCTCCCGGGAGCCTGTGCAGCCTGACACTGCCAGGGTCCCATGATTCAGGGACAACTTCCCTGGGAGAATACATAACACACCTCAGCCTGTTGCAATGTCACACGGGCCTCTGCCACCACAGGCTCAGCCTGCATTCTGTATCTCTCCCTAACCCTGGCCTGAGTGAGCCAGAGCCCTCTACTCAGCTGCTCCTTTAACTCCGTCCTGTCTGAATGAACAACAGACACCTTCAGGTGACCTACACGCATAGGCAAGGCCAGATTAAAAGCTGAAACCCAGGAGCTGTGCGAACAAAGAAGCAAAAGGGAAATTTCTCCTAGCAGCCTCAGGAGCAGTGGATTAAATCTTCACAATAAACTTGATGTAACCTGCATCTCTGGAATACCTGAATAGACAGTGAATCATCCCAAAATTGAGGCAGTGAAACTGGGGAGCAACTGTAGACTTGGGGTTTGCTTTCTGCATCTAATTTGTTTCTGGTTTTATGTTTATCTTAGTTCAGTATTTACAGTTTATTATCATTGGTAGATTTGTTTATTGATTTGGTTGCTCTCTTCCTTTTTTTAAAAAAAATATATATTTTGCCTTTCTTTTTGTGAGTGTGTATGGGTATGCTTTTTTGTATGATTTTGTCTGTATGGCATTGTTTTTACCTAGAGAGTCCTAGGGCTCTGTCTGTCAGTTTTTTTTTTCCTTCTTCAACTTTAGTATAGATTTTAAAGCTTGTTATCATTACTGGATTTGTTTTTTGGTTAGGTTGTTCCCTTCTTTCTTTCTTTTTTATTACTTTTAAATATTTTATTTTTAATAATTTCTTTATTTTAATAATTTTATTTAATTTTTTTCTTTCTTTCCTTCATTTTATCTCCCTTTTCTTCTGAGCCATGTTGCTGGAAGGGTCTTGGTGTTCTGACCGGGTGTCAAGCCTGTGTCTTTGAGGTGGGAGAGCCAAGTTTAGGACATTGGTCCACCAGAGACTTCAAGGCTCCACATAATATCAAACAGTGAAAGCTCTCCCAGAGATCTCCGTCTCAACGCTAAGACCCAGCTCCACTCTATGACCAGCATACAGTACTAGATACCCTATGCCAAACAACTAGCAAGAGGGGAACACAACAAAACCCATTAGCAGAGAGGTTACCTAAAACCATAATGTCACAGACACCTCAAAACACACCACCGGACATGGTCCTGTGCACCAGAAAGAAAAGATCCAGATTTGTCCACCAGAACACAGGCACCAGTCCCCTCCACAAGGAAGGTTACACAACCCACTGAACCAAACTTAGCCACTGGAGGAAGACACCAAAAACAATGGGAACTATGAACCTGCAGCCTGTGAAAAGGAGACCCCAAACACAGTAAGTGAAGCAAAATGAGAAGACAGAGAAACACACAGCAGATGAAAGAGCAAGGTAAAAACTCACCAGATCAAACAAATGGAAAGGAAATAAGCAGTCTACCTGAAAAAGAATTCAGAATAATGATAGTAAAGATGATCCAAATGTTGGAAATACAGTGGAGAAGATACAAAAAACGTTTAACAAGGATCTAGAAGAACTAAAGAGCAAACAATGATGAACAAAACAATAAATGAAATTAAAAATTCTCTAGAAGGAATCAATAGCAGAACAACTGAGGCAGAAGAACAGATAAGGGACCTGGAGGTAAAATAGTGGAAATAACTACCACAGAGCACAATAAAGAAAAAAGAATGAAAAGAATTGAGGACAGTCAGAGAGATGTCTGGGACACCATTAAACCCACCAACATTCAAATAATAGGAGTCCCAGAAGAAGAAGAGAAAAAGAAACGGACTAAGAAAATATTTGAAGAGATTATAGTTGAAAACTTCCCTAATAATGGAAAAGAAATAGTCAATCAAGTCCAGGAAGCACAGAGATGCCCATACAGGATAAATCCAAGGAGAAACACACCAAAAAACATATTAATCAAACTATCAAAAATAAAATACAGAGAAAAAATATTAAAAGCAGGAAGAACAAAACAACATATAACATACAAGGGAATCCCCATAAGGTTAACAGCTGATCTTTCAGCAGAAACTGTGCAAGCCAGAAGGGAGGGGCAGGACATATTTAAACTGAAGAAAGGGAAAAAGCTACAACCGAGATTACTCTACCCAGCAAAGATCTCATTCAGATTTGACAGAGAAATTAAAACTTTTACAGACGAGCAAAACCTAAGAGAAGTCAGCACCACCAAACCAGTTTACAACAAATGCTAAAGGAACTTCTCTAGGCAGTACACACAAGAGAAGGAAAATACCTTCAATAACAAACCCAAAACAATTAAGAAAATGGTAATAGAAATGGACATATTGATAACTACCTTAAATGTAAATGCATTAAATGCTCCAACCAAAAGACATAGACTGGCTGAATGGATACAAAAACAAGACCCATATATATGCTGTCTGCAAGAACCCCATGTCAAAACCTAGGGACACACACAGACTGAAAGTGAAGGGATGAAAAAGGTATTCCATGCAAATGGAAATCAAAAGAAAGCTGGAGTAGCAATTCTCATATCAGACAAAATATGTTTTAAAATAAAGACTATTACAAGGGACAAAGAAGGACACTAATAATGATCAAGGCATCAATTGCAAAAGAAGATATAACAATTGTAAATATGTATGCACCCAACGTAGGAGCACCTCAATACATAAGGCAAACACTAACAGCCATAAAAGGGGAAATCGACAGTAACACAGTAATACTGGGGACATTAACACCTCACTGTCACCAATGGACAGATCATCCAAAATGAAAATAAATAAGGAAACACAAGCTTTAAATGATACATTAAACAAGATGGACTTACTTGATAGTTATAGGACATTCCATCCAAAAACAACAGCATACACTTGCTTCTCAAGTGCTCATGGAACATTCTCCAGGATAGACCATATGTGGGTCAGAAATCAAGCCTTGGTACATTTAAGAAAATTGAAATCGTATCAAGTATATTTTCCAACCACAACACTATGAGACTAGATATCAGTTACATGAAAAATGTATAAAAAATACAAATACACTATTATATAAACAAGGGGTCACTGAAGAAATCAAAGAGGAAATCAAAAAATACCTAGAAACAAATGACAATGAAAACAAGATGACCCAAAACCTATGGGATGCAGCAAAAGCTGTTCTAAGAGGGAAGTTTATAGTAATAAAATCCTACCTCAAGAAACAAGACACATCTCAAATAAACTACCTAACCTTACGACTAAGGCAGTTAGAGAAAGAAGAACAAAAAACCTCCAAAGTTATCAGAAGGAAAGAAATCATAAAAATCAGATCAGAAATAACTGAAAAAGAAAGGAAGCAAACAATATCAAAGATCAATAAAATTAAAAGCTGGTACTTTGAGAAGATAAACACAGTCGATAAACCATTAGCCAGACTCAAAAGAAAAAAGGGAGAAGGCACAAATCAATAGAATTAGAAATGTAAAAGGAGAAGTAACACCTGACACTGCAGAAATACAAAAGATAATCAGAGGTTACTACAAGGAACTATATGTCAATGAAATAGACAACCTGGAAGAAATGGACAAATTCGTAGAAAAGCACAACCTTCTGAGACTGAACCAGGAAGAAATAGAAAATATAAACAGACCAATCACAAGCACTGAAATTGAGACTGTGATTAAAAATCTTCCAACAAACAGAAGCCCAAGACCAGATGGCTTCACAGACGAATTATACCAAACATTTAGAGAAGAGGTATCACCTATCCTTCTCAAACTCTTCCAAAATATAGCAGAGGAAGGAACACTCCCAAACTCATTCTATGAGTCTGCCATCACACTGATACCAACAACAGACAAAGATGTCACAAAGAAAGAAAACTACAGCCCAATATCACTGATGAACATAGATTCAAAAATCCTCAACAAAATACTAGCAAACTGAATCCAATAGCATATTAAAAGGATCATACGCCATGGTCAAGTGGGGTTTATTCCAGGAACGCAAGGATTCTTCAATATACACAAGTCAATCAGTGTGATAAACCATATTTAAAAATTGCAGGATAAAAACTTTATCATATCAATATATGCAGAAAAAACTTGGACAAAATTCAACACCCATTTATGACAAAAACCCTCCAGAAAGTAGGCATAGAGGGAACTTATCTCAACATAAGAAAGGCCATATATGACAAACCCATAGAAAACATCATTCTCAATGGTGAAAAACCGAAACCATTTCCTCTAAGATCAGGAAAAAGACAAGGTTGTCCACTCTCTCCACTATTTTTCAACAGAGTTATGGAAGTTTTAGCCACAGCAATCAGAGAAGAAAAAGAAATAAAAGGAATCCAAATCAGAAAGGAAGAAGTAAAGCTGTCACTGTTTGCAGATGATATGATAGTGTACATAGAGAATCCTAAAGATGCTACCAGAAGACTAGTAGAGCTAATCAATGAATTTGGTAAAGTAGCAGGATACAAAATTAATGCTCAGAAAACTCTTGCATTCCTATACACTAATGATGAAAAATCTGAAAGAGAAATTAAGAAAACACTCCCATTTACCATTGCAACAAAAAGAATACAATAGCTAGGAATAAACCTACCTAAAGAGTCAAAAGACCTGTATGCAGAAAACTGTAACACACTGATGAAAGAAATTAAAGATCATATCAACAGATGGAGAGTTATACCATGTTCTTGGATTGGAAGAATCAACATTGTGAAAATGACTATACTACCCAAAGCAACCTACAGATTCAATGCAATACCTATCAAACTACCAGTGGCATTTTTCACAGAACTAGAGCAAAAAATTCCACAATTTGTATTGAAACACACAAGACCCCGAATAGCCAAAGCAATCTTGAGAAAGGAAAATGGAGCTGGAGAAATCAGGCTCCCAGACTTCAGACTATAGTACAAAGCTACAGTAATCAAGACAGTAAGGTACTGGCACAAAAACAGAAATATAGATGAATGGAACAGGATAGAAACTCAGAGATAAGCCCACACACTTATGGTCCCCTTATTTTTGATAAAGGAGGCAAGAATATACAGTGGAGAAAAGACAGCCTCTTCAATAAGTGGTGCTAGGAAAACTGGACAGCTATATGTAAAAGAATGAAACTGGAACACTCCCTAACACCATACACAATAATAGCCTCAGAATGGGTTAAAGATCTAAATGTAAGGCCAGACATTATAAAAGTCTTAGAGGAAAACATAGGTAGAACACTCTATGACATAAATCACAGTAAGATCCTTTTTGACCCACCTCCCAGAGAAATGGAAATAAAAACAAAAATAAACAAATGGGACCTAGAAACTTAATAGCTTTTGCACAGTGAAGGAAAATATAAACAAGATGAAAGACAACCCTCAGAA
Organism: Leucopleurus acutus; assembly: GCF_964270905.1. NCBI lineage: Eukaryota > Metazoa > Chordata > Mammalia > Artiodactyla > Delphinidae > Leucopleurus > Leucopleurus acutus. The sequence goes on along the minus strand of NC_139148.1, from coordinate 53,129,949 downwards.
TGGGCTAAAATATTTTCAAATGAAGCAACTGACAAAGCATTAATCTCTAAAATGTACAAGAAGCAAGACATAGAAAAGACATAGCAAGACATAGAAAAGACATAGCAAGACATAGAAAATGTACAAGACATAAAATGTACAAGATACAGACATAGAAAATGATCTTGAGGACACAGGGAGGGAGAACTCTAGGCTGGGATGAAGTGAGAGAGTAATATGGGCATATATACACTACCAAATGTAAAATAGATAGCTAGTGGGAAGCAGCCACATAGCACAGGGAGATCAGCTCGGTGCTTTGTGACCACTTAGAAGGGTGGAATAGGATGGGCGAGAGGGCAACACAAGAGGGATGAGCTATGAGGATATATGTATATGTATAACTGATTGACTTTTTTATAAAGCAGAAACTAACACACCATTTTAAAGCAGTTATACTCCAATAAATATGTTTAAAAAAGAAAGAAAGAAAGAAATGGAAGCCAGGCACATTCTCATCAACAGAAGATTGGATAAATAAGATGTGCTGTATATATACACAATGGACTATTAGCTCAGTCCTAAGAAAGAATGAAATACTGCCATTTGCAGCAACGTGGATGGACCTAGAGAATACTATCCTTAGTCAAATAAGTCAGACAGCGAAAGACAACTACTGTATGATATCACTTATGGAATCTAAAAAGTAATACAAATGAATGTATATGCAAAACAGAAACAGACTCACAGATATGGAAACAAACTTGTGTATACCAAAGGGGAAGGGAAGGAGGAAGGGACAAATTAGGTGTATGGGATTAACAGATACAAACTACTATACATACAATAGATTAGCAACAAGGATATATTATATAGCACAGTGAATTATACACATTATCTTGTAATAACCTATAATGAAGTATAATGTGCAAAAATACTGAGTCACTATTCTGTATGCCTGAAAGTCATAATATTGTAAATCAACCATACTTCAATTTTTAAAAAAAGAATAAAGTATATATTTGGCATAATGTTAAAAAAATGGAATTGCAGTCATAGGGCAAACCACTTCCCCCCAATTTGGACAGAAAGAAGGGCAGATACAGAGAATCACAGAACTGGAGTAGAAGACCAGGAGCAAAACCCTTCAATAAAACCAGTACAGGAATAGAAAACATTTCCCTCAAAGAGTTGAATCCTGGAGGCTCAGTTTGGACACGGGGTGGGGCACCTACTTTTGTGAATTTTACCTCTAGAAGCCATGCTGTGTTACCACAGGGAAGATCTGTGAGAAACCCGCTCCCACTTCTAGCAGGGGAAAGGGAAAATAGACATTTTAAAGTAAAGTCAGAACATTCTATTATTCTTAATAAGACCTGCCCTCAAGATAAACTATTTCACCATATCTTAACTGACTGGGGTAAGTTAAGGAGAAATAACCAGCTCCAGCCCCGCCTAGCTTCCCTTTCTCACCTGACAGGGGAACAAAAACAGAAGCACTTGTAGAGGTTACATCCCATGGGCACAGGCTCACTAAAAGTCTGAGACCTAATCAGAGAATGCTCCTCCTCTCCTATCTTCCCAGCATATCAACAGGTTTTCTGTTTAGCAACAAGGTAATGTAATAAATGTACTGCATGTTTCAGAACGTGTTTAAGAAAAAAACCTCCAGGAAATCCCAAGACATCAGGGGGACAATAACAGGGGAACCAGAGGTAATTTAACCTCTGACTTTTACAACTATAGCAAACAGTAAACAACAGACTAACTCTTATTCAGGTAAACACAGAACCTCATACTGAAGCTCTATTTACCTTGATTCCTTTTAGTCAATACATCATGTTTGGCTTTCAACAAAAATATTACAAGGCATACAAAAGTGCAAAAACACATTTTAAGGGGCTTCCCTGGTGGTGCAGTGGTTGAGAGTCTGCCTGCCGATGCAGGAGACATGGGTTCATGCCCTGGTCTGGGAAGATCCCACATGCTGCAGAGTGGCTGGGCCCGTGAGCTATGGCCACTGAGCCTGTGCATCTGGAGCCTGTGCTCCACAATGGGAGAGGCCACAACAGTGAGAGGCCTGCATACCACAAAAACAAACAAAACAAAACAAAACAAACAAACAAAAAAACATTTTAAGAGATAGAGTCAGACACAGGTATGGCAAGGATGTTGGAATTATCAGACCAAGTATTAAAACATCCATGATTTAAAAACTAAGGGCTTTACTGGAAAAGTGGAAAACACGCAAAAAATAGATGTGTGAGTGAGAGTGAGATAAAGACTATTAAAAAAATTGAAAAGGAAATGCTAGAAATCAAACATTATACAACAGAAATAAAGAAAGCTTTTGATGGACTCATTGATAGCTTGTAAATGGCCAAGAAAATGTCAGTGAGCTTGAAGAAACATAAACTGAAACTCCCAAAACTGAAATGGAAAGAGAAAAAAGAAAGAAATATCAGAGCAGAATTACTAAAATTTGTGAGACATTTGCAAAAGGTGTAACATACACATACTGAGAATACCAAAAGGAAAACGTAGAATACCAAACAAGGTAAATGTTTAAAAATCTACACTGAGGTATATTCAAACTGCATAAAATCAAGGACAAAGAGAAAAATTTGAATGGATCCAGGGTGGAGGAGTGGGGGAATCTATTTATCAAAGAGTAAAGATAAGAATTAGTTTAGATTTCTTTTCAAAAACCATGCATGCAAGAACATAGTAGAGTGAAATATTTAAGGTGTGGAAAGGAAGAAACACACCAACCTAGAATTTTGTATCCAGTGAAATTATCCTTCAAAAGTGAAGGAGAAATACTTTCTCAGGCAGACAAAAATTGAGACATTTTGTCACCAATACAGATGCCTTGTAAGTAATGTTTTAAAAACTTTTTTTAGAAAGAAGAAGAATATAGATCAGAAACTCAGATCTATATGAAAAAAGGAAAATCATTATTAAATGAATAAATGAAAGCAAATTAGGATCTTTTATTTTTCTTATTATTAATTGATTTAATAGTGAAAATAATAACAGGAACAACTTATTCACTAATTATAGCTTATGGACAGGTGAAATGAACAACAGCAATATTATAAGAAATTGGAGGGTGGAATTAGGAATACTCTGTTATAAGTTATTTGCATGCACTACATGAGAAGTGGTATAGTATTATCTGACAGACGATTTGGATTAGTTGTAAATGTATACTGCAAAGCTCAATGACAACCACTTTAAAAAAGTTAAAAAAGAAATATGAAAGATATACTGAGAGGAAAGAAAATAGAACCTTACAAAATGCTCAATTAAAACCAGAGAAGAACAAAAGAGTAGAAGACAAAAAAGAAAAACAGAACATGATGAACAAATAGAAACCATTAACAAATATGGTAGATATTAATCCAGATATATAAACAATCGCTTAAAACATCATTATTCTAAATATACCAACTAAAGTGCAGAAATTATCTTTTGAAACATGAAAATAATGAGACTACACTACATGTGGTCCACAAGAAATGCATTTTTTTAACATCTTTATTGGGGTATAATTGCTTTCCAATGGTGTGTTAGTTTCTGCTTTATAACAAAGTGAATCAGTTATACATATACATATGTTCCCATATCTCTTCCCTCTTGCGTCTCCCTCCCTCGCACACTCCCTATCCCACCCCTCCAGGCGGTCACAAAGCACCGAGCCGATATCCCTGTGCCATGCAGCTGCTTCCCACTAGCTATCTACCTTACGTTTGTTAGTGTGTATATGTCCATGACTCTCTCTCGCCCTGTCACAGCTCACCCTTCCCCTGCCCCATATCCTCAAGTCCGTTCTCCAGTAGGTCTCTGTCTTTATTCCTGTCTTACCCCTAGGTTCTTCATGACATTTTTTTCTTAAATTCCATATATATGTATTAGCATACAGTATTTGTCTTTTACTTTCTGACTTACTTCACTCTGTATGACAGACTCTAGGTCTATCCACCTCATTACAAATAGCTCAATTTCGTTTCTTTTTATTGCTGAGTAATATTCCATTGTATATAGGTGCCACATCTTCTTTATCCATTCATCCAATGATGGGCACTTAGGTTGTTTCCATCTCTGGGCTATTGTAAATAGTGCTGCAATGAACATTTTGGTACATGACTCTTTTTGAATTTTGGTTTTCTCAGGGTATATGCCCAGTAGTGGGATTGCTGGGTCATATGGTAGTTCTATTTGTAGTTTTTTAAGGAACCTCCATACTGTTCTCCATAGTGGCTGAACCAATTCACATTCCCACCAGCAGTGGAAGAGTGTTCCCTTTTCTCCACACCCTCTCCAGCATTTATTGTTTCTAGATTTTTTGATGATGGCCATTGTGACTGGTGTGAGATGATATCTCATTGTAGTTTTGAGTTGCATTTCTCTAATGATTAATGATGTTGAGCATTCTTTCATGTGTTTGTTGGCAGTCTGTATATCTTCTTTGGAGAAATGTCTATTTAGGTCTTCTGCCCATTTTTGGATTGGGTTGTTTGTTTTTTTGTTACTGAGCTGCATGAGCTGCTTGTAAATTTTGGAGATTAATCCTTTGTCAGTTGCTTCATTGGCAAATATTTTCTCCCATTCTGAGGGTTGTCTTTTGGTCTTGTTTATGGTTTCCTTTGCTGTGCAAAAGCTTTGAAGTTTCATTAGGTCCCATTTGTTTACTTTTTTTTTATTTCCATTACTCTAGGAGTTGAGTCTGAAAGGATCTTGCTGTGATCTATGTCATAGAGTGTTCTGCCTATGTTTTCCTCTAAGAGTTTGATAGCTTCTGGACTTACATGTAGGTTTTTAATCCATTTTGAGCTTATTTTTGTGTATGGTGTTAGGGAGTGATCTAATCTAATACTTTTACATGTACCTGTCCAATTTTCCCAGCACCACTTATTGAAGAGGCTGTCCTTTCTCCACTGTACATTCCTGCCAACTTTATCAAAGATAAGGTGTTTATATGTGCGTGGGTTTATCTCTGGGCTTTCTATCCTGTTCCATTGATCTATCTTTCTGTTTTTGTGCCAGTACCATACTGTCTTGATTACTGTAGCTTTGTAGTATAGTCTGAAATCAGGGAGCCTGATTCCTCCAGCTCCTTTTTTCATTCTCAAGATTGCTTTGGCTATTCGGGGTCTTTTGTGTTTCCATACAAATTGCGAAATTTTTTGTTCTAGTTCTGTGAAAAATGCCAGTGGTAGTTTGATATGGATTGCATTGAATCTGTAGATTGCTTTGGGTAGTAGAGTCATTTTCACAATATTGATTCTTCCAATGCAGAACATGGTATATCTCTCTATCTATTTGTATCATCTTTAATTTCTTTCACTAGTGTCTTATAATAAGAAATGCATTTTAAAATAAAGATAGAGATTAAAATTAAAGAGATGGAAAAACATAATATGCTAACACTAATCAAAATAAAGCTAGAGTAGCTGTATTAATTTCAGACAAAGTCAAGTTCAGAGCAAGGAAAATTAAAAGGTAAAGAGGGGCATTACACACTGATAAGGGGTCAATTCTCCAAGAAGACATAACAATGCTTAATGTGTATGTGCCTAACAACAAAGTGACAAAATAGGTGATGCAAATAATAATAGAAATGCAGGGAAAAATAGCTTAATCCACTATTATAGTTGAAGACTTCCACACCCCTCTGTTACTAATTGACAAATTCTGCTGACAGAAAATTGGTAAGGGCATTGTTGAACAGAAAAGCACCATCAGTCAACTGGATATGTCACATATATTGAATATTTTACCGAACAGCAACAGAATACACATTCTTCTCATGTCACACAGAACATTGAGCAAGACATTTTGGGTTATAAAACATCCCATAACAATTTTTAAAAGAATAGCATTCATGCAAAATATGCTCTCAGACTACAATGAAATTAAGTTAGAAATCAATGACATAATGATAGCTGGCAAACCACAAAATGCTAGAGTGAACTCCCCCTCTTCATTGTGTGTGTGTGTGTGTATACACGTACATACACATATAAAAGATTAAACTATATATATATTAGATTATATAGATTTATATATATATATATATATATAAACCTCATGGTAACCACAAAGCAAAAATTTATATTGGATACTGATGACAAATTGAAATTATAATGGAGTAATCATAGTTCAGGAATACAACAATTGAGTCAAGTGGTCATTAAGGTATGTCTCTGCACCACTGAGACCTACAATTTTTCTCTGAATCATATTAAACCCAAGAATACCACCAGTCTTATTTAGAACACCCACCAGCTCCAAACTTATAATCTCAAGGTACCTCTTTTAAATATGCAACCATTTCAGACTCCAACAAATTCTTGCACCCTTACTTCTTGCCCACTCCAATTATAATTCTTGAGAAATAATTTATGTAACTAACTGTGGCTTTGCAGTTTTTGCCTTTGTTAGCTTCCTCCATTTTGTCATCTGGTGGAACACAAGCCAAGTGCTCCTTGAAACTGTGTCTCCTGGGCTGTAGTCCTAATAAACCTCCAATAAATGTCTCTTTACTTCAATCATGTCTCTGTTTCTGAAATTTTGGTTGACATAACTGGCATAGTGGGCAGGATCCAGAGTGACCCTTTCTGAAATCCCATACTTCTTCAGACTTAGTGTACAGTACCTACACGGATCCATTTTGTTCAATTCGGTCACATGGGGACTGGAAGGTGAGTGCTCCTGGATGTGAACCTCCCATTTGGTCAAGGTTCAGATTTTTTATTTGGGCATTTCTTTCATGTTTTTTCCACCTCGAGACTCAGGTTCAAGGTCTTTTCTATCTCAAGATTCAGGTTCAAATTGTTTTACAACTTTAGATTCAGGTTTCAGGTTTTTCTGTCTCTGCCACTTGGTGAGAAATTTGGGTTTCAGGTTTTCTTTTTACTTTTGGTGAATACTCAGAATAATGGGAAGTTCTTATAGCAGAGATTCAAAGAAAGGTGTACCCCCCCCCCAGGAACCCCTGCTGGTTTTATGTTTAACACCTATGTACCTTCATTCTATAGCTACCTATAAAAATGAGTTCATTTAGCTTGGGGTGATTTAAAGTTATATCGGCCAAAATGGGGAAATTGTAAACTTCCCAAATGAGTTTATCATCATGCATGAGTAGAGAAAAGTATCAGAACCAGACAAATAATGGGAAGTATAGTGTAATTGGTACCTAGAGGCTTCTAAACATAACACTGAGAAAATTGTCTCCCTCCAAGCTGTAAATGAAAAGTTGACTTACACTGTCTCTAAACTTGAAAAATCAGCTGAACATTGTCACCCTTCTCCTGCCTCCTCCCCCAATTCTGCATCTTTTCCTCCATCCCTTTACCTGCTTCTTTCCCAAGCCCCCTTTTTTTGTCCAAATGACTCCTTCCATGCTCCTCCTCCACCAATTGACATCCCTGAGCCTGAAGTCCCTCTTTACCACCCTGTTGTAGCAGCCCCTTTAAAAACTAAGTCCACTTGACAAGGGGAAAAATACTGTTCCATTTCAGCAATTCCCTGTGCCTTCCTACAAATAATCAGAAAATAAATCACCTGGAAACCAATATTCAATGGCTAATAGAAACAACTGTCTTTCTCTTGCAAATCTCTACAACACCAGAAGTACAACTCTAAAAACAAATCAAGGACTACCTATTTTACCAGTCCCAAGGTCTCATCTATTCCTCTCAAAGTGATTGTAGGTATTATAAAAGACCAGGATATTAGAGCAAAATTGTTCTGTACTGAAGAAAAAGTTAATAAAAATTACCCCATGACATGATAATAGACAAATGTACTCAAAAACTCCTAGGAGAAAATTTATATTTTCTTTCTCTGTTCCTTAAAGTTATAAATCTTTTTATGTCTTTGAAAAGTAAACACAGTCTCCATTGTCTGACACTGCAGCCTTGGCTGAATCAGTAGAACCTGAAACTTAAAAAAACAAACAAACAATAAAAACAGCCTTTTGAACACAAACTGCTAAAAGGACCCTCTTGCCTCCTCAGAATTCCTTGTCAAGGGCAAAGAAAGATTTTTTAAATCTTCTCTACAAATAATAAATACTTTAGTCTCCTGAGAGAATAATCTAATTTATTCAAACCATCATTTATAAACTAACGAGTTTTGTACTGTATCTGATTCATGACTAATTTTTTTAAATGAAAACTATGAGATCTCTGGCTGTCTATATATCTATATGTGTATGTTATAAATATGGTATCTTCCTACCTGAAGATAATGCTGACAAAATTAATTTGTAAAAGAGTTCTATTTAATTGACTTAAGCAAACAGACACTTATGTAAAAACTTTCAAAAACTAACCCAAATATTTTTCAAGTTCATACAGTCTAGGTTAGTTTAAAAGCTAATTTTAAGCTTGTTGGTTTAATTAATACAGGTATGTCTTCAGAGTTAGCATTAAAAATAATGGAGATAAACAACTCTTGTTCTACCTGGGTTTACTAGCCAAATGGGCTAATGTTGCCTCTGTTGCTAAGTTTACTTTTTTAAAAAAAATCTTAAAATAATTATTAACTACTTTAATGTCTTATGAAAATTTAATGAGTAAGTATGATTGTTAAGAACAAGTGAATTAAAAAGATGTAAATGAGGTAAGGATTTTAGGTAAACATTTTAACAATAACTTTTATTATATGTCTACTTAAATAGTTCCCTAAATCTCTTTGGTAGTTTGCACCCTTAGAGTTGTGCTAAGTTAAATTATGATGAGAATTAATTGAATGCCTAGATCATTTCCAAACAAGGTAAAATACTGAAATATTAATTGCTAAACTAGTCTAAGTTTACCTACTTTTGACCTCTTATTACAGAGACTAAGTATGTTTGGGTATACTAGTAAATATATTTTGTGCTTTATTGAAAGATTGTACTATGAAGTGTACATGTTTCTAAAATATATTTAAGTTGGCTAAGACAGAAAATATTAATTCTTTTGTATTTTCATTTAAAAATTAAAATTTCAAAGGATTAAGATTCTAATTAATATATTTGGTCAAAGGTACCAGGTATAATAGTAGAAATATGATATATATTAGGGTAAGAAAAGGTATATGCTATAGAGATGATTTTTGTTAAGAAAAAAGAAAGTGATTTTATCCTAAAGATGGTTATTTTTTAAAATTGAAGTATAGTTGATTTACAAGGTTGTGTTACTTCCTGATGTACAGAAAAGTGATTCAGTTATATATATATAGTTATATTTTTATATGTAGGTATATATTCATATATATATGCACATGTATTCAATATATTGTTTCTCAGATACTTTTGTAGTCTTTTCCATTATGGTTTATTACATGATATTGAATATAGTTCCCTGTGCTATACAGTAGGACCTTGTTTATCTTATATATAATAGTTTGTATCTCCTAATCCCAAACTCCTAATATATAGCTCCCCCTCCACTTGCCCCTTTGGTAACCATAAGTTTGTTTTCTATGTATGTAAGTCTACTTCTGTTTTGTAAATAAGTTTTTTGTATCTTTCCTTTTTAGATTTCACATGTGAGTGATATCATATGAAATTTGTCTTTAACTTACTTCATTTTGTATGATATTCTCTAGATCCATCCATGTTGCTGCAAATGGCATTATTTCATTCTTTGTTATGGCTAATATTCCATCCTATACATATATACCACATCTTCTTTATCCACTCATCTGTCTATGGACATTTAGGTTGCTTCTATGTTGTGGCTACTATAAATAGAGCTGCTATGTACATTGGGGTGCATGTAAAATTTGGAATTAGAGTTTTTTCCACATATATGCCCAGGAGTGGGATTGCTGGATCATATGGCAGCTTAGGTTTTTTTTGTTTTGTTTTGTTTTAATTTTTGAATTTTATTTTATTGATTTTTTCATACAGCAGGTTCTTATTAGTCATCCATTTTATACACATCAGTGCATACATGTCAATCCCAATTGCCGAATTCAGCACACCACCACACCCAACACCCCACCGCTTGCCCACTTGGTATCCATACATTTGTTCTCTACATCTGTGTCTCAATTTCTGCCCTGCAAACTGGTACATCTGTACCATTTTTCTACATTCCACGTATATGTGTTAATATGATATTTCCTTTTCTCTTTCTAACTTACTTCACTCTGTATGAAAGTCTCTAGATCCATCCATGTCTCAACAAATGACCCAATTTTGTTCCTTTTAATGGCTGACTAATATTCCATTGTACATATGTACCACAACTTCTTTATCCATTCGTCTGTCGATGGACATTTAGGTTGCTTCCATGACCTGGTTATTGTAAATAGTGCTGCAATGAACATTGGGGTGCATCTGTGTTTTTGAATAATGGTTTTCTCTGGGTATATGCCCAGTAGTGGGATTGTTGGATCATATGTTAATTCTATTTTTAGTTTTATAAGGAACCTCCATACTGTTCTCCATAGTGACTGTATCAATTTACATTCCCACCAAGAGTGCAAGAGGGTTCCCTTTTCTCCAAACCCTCTCCAGCATTTGTTGTTTTTAGATTTTTCTGATGATGCCCATTCTAACTGGTGTGAGGTGTTACCTCATTGTAGTTTTGATTTGCATTTCTCTAATAATTAGTGATGTTGAGCAGCTTCTCATGTGCTTTTGGCCATCTGTCTGTCTTCTTTGGAGAAATATCTATTTAGGGCTTCTGCCCATTTTTGAATTGGGTTGTTTGTTTTTTTACTATTGAGCTGCATGAGCTGTTTATAAATTTTGGAGATTAATCCTTTGTACGTTGATTCATTTGTAAATATTTTCTCCCATTCTGAGGGTTGTCTTTACGTCTTGTTTATGGTTTCCTTTGCTGTGCAAAAGCTTTCAAGTTTCATTAGGTCGCATTTGTTTTTATTTCCATTACTCTAGGAGGTGGATCAAAAAAGATCTTGCTGTGATTTATGTCAAAGAGTGTTCCTCCTCTGTTTTCCTCTAAGTTTTACAGTGTCCAGTCTTACATTTAGGTCCCTAATCCATTTTGAGTTTATTTTTGTGTAAGGTGTTAGGGGATGTTCTAATTTCATTCTTTTACATGTAACTGTCCAGTTTTCCCAGCAGCACTTACTGAAGAGACTGTCTTTCCTCCATTGTAAATCCTTGCCTCCTTTGTCATAGATTAGTTGACCATAGGTGCATGGGTTTATCTCTGGGCTTTCTATCTTGTTCCATTGATCTATTTACTGTTTTTGTTCCAGTACCATATTGTCTTGATTAGTGTAGCCTTATAGTATAGTCTGAAGTCAGGGAGTCTGATTCCTCCAGCTCCATTTTTTTTTCCCTAAAGACTGCTTTGGCTATTCAGGATCTTTTGTGTCTCCATACAAATTTTAAGGTTTTTTGTTCTAGTTCCATAAAAAATACCATTAGTAATTTGATAGGAATTGCATTGAAACTATAGATTGTTTTGGGTAGTAGAGTCATTTTCACAATATTGATTCTTCCAATCCAAGAACATGGTATACCTCTCCATCTGCTGGTATCATCTTTAATTTCTTTCATCAGTGTCTTATAGTTTTCTGCATACAGGTCTTTTGTCTCCCTAGGTAGGTTTATTCCTAGCTATTGTATTCTTTTTGTTGTAATGGTAAATGGGAGTGTTTCCTTAATTTAACTTTCAGATTTTTCATCATTAGTGTATAGGAATGCAAGAGCTTTCTGTGCACTAATTTTGTATCCTGCTAAGTTACCAAATTAATTGTTTAGCTCTAGTAGTTTTCTGGTGACATCTTTAGGATACTCTATGTGTAGTATCATGTCAACTGCAAACAGTGACAGTTTTACTTCTTTTTTTCCAATTTGTATTCCTTTTATTTCTTTTTCTTCTCTGATTGCTGTGGCTAGGACTTCCAAAACTATGTTGAATAATAGTGGCGAGAGTGGGCAACCTTCTCTTGTTCCTGATCTTAGAAGAAAGGCTTTCAATTTTTCACCATTGAGAATGATGTTTGCTGTAGATTTGTCCTATATGGCCTTTATTATGTTGAGATAGGTTCCCTCTATGCCCACTTTCTGGAGAGTTTGTTTCATAAATGGGTGTTGAATTTTGTCAAAAGCTTTCTCTGCATCTATTGAGATGATCATATGGTTTTTATTCTTCAATTTGTTAATATGGTGTATCACATTGATTGATTTGTGTATATTGAAGAATCCTTGCATCCCTGGTGTAAATCCCACTTGATCATGGTATATGATCCGTTTAATGTGTTGTTGGATTCTCTTTGGTTGTATTTTGTTGGGGATTTTTGCATCTATATTCATCAGTGATATTGGTCTGTAATTTTCTTTTTTTGTAGTATCTTTTTCTGGTTTTGGTATCAGGGTGATGGTGGCCTCATAGAATGAGTTTGGAAGTGTCCTTTCCTCTGATATTTTTTGGAAGAGTTTGAGAAGGATGGATGTTAGCTCTTCTCTAAATATTTGATAGAATTCACCTGTGAAGCCATTTGATCCTGGACTTTTGTTTGTTGGAAGATTTTTAATCACAGTTTCATTTTCATTACTTGTGATTGGTCTGTTCATATTTTCTCTTTCTTCCTGGTTCAGTCTTGGAAGGTTATACCTTTCTAAGAATTTGTCCATTTCTTCCAGGTTATTCATTTTTTTGGCATAGAGTTGCTTGTAGTAGTGTCTTAGGATGCTTTGTATGTCTGTGGTGCCTGTTGTAACTTTTCATTTTTCATTTCTAATTTTATTGATTTGAGTTCTCTCCCTCTTTTTCTTGATGAGTCTGGCTAATGGTTTATCTATTTTGTTTATCTTCCCAAACAACCAGCTTTTAGTTTTCTTGATTTTTGCTATTGTTTTCTTTGTTTCTATTTCATTTGTTTCTGCTCTGATCTTTATGATTTCTTTCCTTCTGCTAACTTTGGGTTTTGTTTGTTCTTCTTTCTCTAATTCCTTTAGGTGTAAGGTTAGAATGTTTGAGGTTTTTTTTTTTGTTTCTTGAGGTAGGCTTGTATACCTATAAGCTTCCTTCATAGAACTGCTTTCCTGCATCCCATAGTTTTTGCCCCATGTGTTTTCCTTGTCATTTGTCTCTGGGTATTTTTTGATTTCCTCTTTGATTTCTTCATTTATCTTTTGGTTGTTTAGTAACATATTGCTTAGCCTCCGTGTGTTTGTGTTTTTTACATATTTTTCCCTGTAATTCATTTCTAATCTCATACTGTTGTGGTTAGAAAAGATACTTGATATGATTTCAATTTTCTTATATTTACTGAGGCTTACTTTGTGACCCAAGATGTGATCTATCCCTGAGAATGTTCCATGCCCACTTGAGAAGAAAGTGTAATCTGCTATTTTTGGATGGAATGTCCTATAAATATCAAGTAAATCTATCTAGTCTATTGTGTCATTTAAAGCTTCTGTTTCCTTATTTATTTTCATTTTGGATGATCTGTCCATTGCTGTAAGTGAGTTGTTATAGTCCCCCACTCTTATTGTGTTACTGTCGATTTCCTCTTTTATAGCTGTTAGTAGTTGCCTTATGTATTGATGAGCTCCTATGTTGGGTGCATATATATTTATCATTTTTATATCTTCTTCTTGGATTGATCCCCTGATCATTATGTATTGTACTTCCTTGTCTCTTGTAACATTCTTTATTTTAAAGTCTATTTTATCTCTTATGAGTATTGCTACTCCAGCTTTCTTTTGATTTCCATTTTCATGGAATATGTTTTTCCATCCCCTTACTTTCAGTCTGAATGTGTCTCTAGGTCTGAGGTGGGTCTCTTGTAGACAGCATATATATGGGTCTTGTTTTTGTATCCATTCAGCAAACCTCTGTCTTTTGTTTGGAACATTTAGTCCATTCACATTTAAGGTAATTATTGATAAGTATGTTCCTATTACCATTTTCTTATTTTGGGGGGTTTGTTTTTGTCGATCCCTTTCTTCTCTTGTGTTTCCCACTTAGAAAAGTTCCTTTAGCATTTGTGGTAGAGCTGTTTTGGTGGTGCTGAATTCTCTTAGGCTTTGCTTGTCTGTAAAGCTTTTGTTTTCTCCTTGAATCTGAAGGAGATCATTGCCGGGTACTGTAATCTTGGTTGTAGGTTCTTCCCTTTCATCACTTTAAGTATATCATGCCACTCCCTTCTGGCTTGTAGATTTTCTGCTGAGAAATCAGCTGTTAACCATGGGAGTTCCCTTGTATGTTATTTTTCATTTTTTCCTTGCTGCTTTCAATAATTTTTCTTTGTCTTTAATTTTGGCCCATTTGATTACTATGTGCCTCGGTGTGTTTATCCTTGGGTTTATCCTGTATGGGACTTTCTGCACTTCCTGGACTTGGGTGACTATTTCCTTTCCCATGTTAGGGAACTTTTCGACTATAATCTCTTCAAATATTCTCTCAGGTCCTTTCTCTCTCTCTTCTTCTGGGACCCCTATAATGCAAATGTTGTTGTGTTTAATGTTGTCCCAGAGGTCTCTTTTGCTGTCTTCATTTATTTTCATCCTTTTTTCTTTATTCTGTTCCGCAGCAGTAAATTCCACCATTCTGTCTTCCAGGTCACTTATCCGTTCTTCTGCCTCAGTTATTCTGCAATTGATTCTTCTGGTGTAGTTTTCATTTCAGTTATTGTATTGTTCATCTCTGTTTGTTTGTTCTTTAATTCTTCTAGTTCTTTGTTAAACATTTCTTGCATCTTTTCGATCTTTGCCTCCATTCTTTTTCCGAGGTCCTTGATCATCTTCACCATCATTATTCTGAATTCTTTTTCTGGAAGGTTGCCTATCTCCACTTCATTTATTTGTTTTCTTGGGGTTTTATCTTGTTCCTTCAACTGGTATGTAACCCTCTGCCTTTTCATCTTGTCTATCTTTCTGTGAGTGTGGTGTTTGTTCCACAGGCTGCAGGATTGTAGTTCTCCTTGCTTCTGCTCTCTGCCTTCTGGTGGATCTGGCTATCTTGGCAACTTAGTTTTTTAAGGAACCACAATACTGTTATTCACAATGGCTGTACTAATTTACATTCCCGCCAACAGTACAGGGAGGTTCCTTTTTCTTCACACTCTCTCCAGCATTTATTATTTGTAGACACTTTGACAATGGCCATTCTGACTGGTTTGAGGGGATACCTCATTGTAGTTTTGATTTGCATTTCTCTAATAATTAGGGATGTTGAGCATATTTTCATGTGCTTGTTGGCCACCTCTATGTCTTCTTTGGTGAAAGTTCTATTTAGGTCTTCTGCCCATTTTTCAATTGGGTTGTTTGTTTTTAGATATTGAGCTATATGAGCTGTTTGTATATTTTGGAAATTAATCCTTTGTCAGTCACATGATTTGCAAATATTTTCTCCCCTTCTGAGGGTTGTCTTTTCATTTTGTTGATACTTTTCCTTTTCTGTGCAAAAGCTTTTAAGTTTCATTAGGTCCCATTTGTTTATTTTTGCTTTTATTTATTTTGCCTTGGGAGACTGACCAAAGAAAATATTATTACGATTTATGTTAGAGAATGTTTTGCCTATGTTCTCTTCTGGGACTTTTATGGTTTCTGGTCTTACATTTAAGTCTTTAATCCATTTTGCAGTTATTTTTTATATGGTGTGAGGGAATGTTCTAATCTTATTGTTTTACATGTGGCCATCCAATTTTCTCAGGACCACTTGTTGAAGAGATTTTTTTTTACTCCATTATATATTCTTTCCTCTTTTGTCAAAGATTAATTGACCATAGGTGTGTGGGTTTATTTCTGGGCTCTCTATTCTGTTCTATTTGTTCATATATCTGTTTTTGTGCCAATATCACTCTGGTTTGATCACTGTAGCTTTGTAGTATTGTCTGAAGTCTGGGAGTGTTATGCTTCCAGCTTTGTTTTTGTTGTTTTTTCCCCTCAGGGTTGCTTTCACAATTCTGAGTCTTTTGTGGTTCCTTGTGAATTTTAGGATAATTTGTTCTAGCTCTGTGGAAAATATCATGGGTATTTTGATAAGGATTGCATTAAATCTGTAGATTGCTTTGTGGAGTATGGCCATTTTAGCAATATTAATTCTTCCAATCCAAGAACATGTGATATCTTTCTATTTCTTAGAATCTTCTTCAATTTACTTTATCAATGTTTTATTGTTCTTAGCATATAATTATCTCACTTCCTTGGTTTATTTCTGGTATTTTTGATGAGATTTTAAAATGGATTTTTTTTACTTTCCCTTCCTTATATTTCATTGTTAGTATAAAGAGATGAAGCAGATTTCTGTATGCTAATATTTTATCTTGCTACCTTGCTGAATTTGTTTACCAGTTCTAGTAGTTTTTGTTGAAGTCTTTAGGGTTTTCTATATATATAGTATCATGTCATCTGCATATTATGACAATTTTATCACTTTCCTTCCAATTTGGATATCATTTATTTCTTTTCCTTGCTGATTGCTGTGGCTAAGACTTCTAATACTATGTGGAATAGAAGTAGTGAGAGTGGGCATCCTTGTCTTGTTCCAGATTTTAGCAGTAATGCTTTCAAGCTGTTCATTTTTAAATGGGACAAAAACAAGGGATAAACTAAAATGGGCACAGAAAGTTTTAAAAGGTTTGTGAAAAAGGAATCTTCAGAAAGGAATTTTATGTGTGGTCAGGACTAGATAACATTGACATTAATTTAATTAATTGTGTTTTAATATGAAAAAATAAATTGGTGCAAAATTATAGTTTGGTTTGATCTCTGTTAAAAGGACAAAATATTTTTTTTCTTTTGGTCTGCTGTCAGTAATAAGAGATTATGAAAAGTTTTTCTCTCTCTTTACATAATCTGCAAAAGAAAATTTTATGTCTTGTCAAAAGAATCACTTATGTTCTATACTGTCTTTATCAGGTCTTTGATGATTTAAGTGACGTAGTCCTTTCAATATTAAAACAGCTAAGTTTTGCTTAAAACTATCTAACCGTCTATATTTGAAGGTTTTAATTGTTATTTTGGTTAAATGAGTAATTAAGCATTGTTTCACAGTGACCTCTTTGACTAAGTGTTTTAAAAACTTTTTGATACTTTTGACAAATTTCCCTAAAATCAAATTCTAAATGAAGATTATTGACTTAGAACTGACTTTGAGATTTGTTCTTTCTACTTACAAAAAGGGATATAACACTAATTATGCACACTTGATATGTTAAATTACATGGAAACCATTATCAGATAAGAAGTAAGATTAAGTCTTCTTTACACTATTTCTGTACATTTATGTATTTTAAGTGTTCCAGAAATTGTATGAAATTCCAGGAATCTTATACATTCTGACATAAAATGTTGCCTGCCATCAAAATTCAGGCTCACACTAAAGGAACTGAACCCAAGTATCAGGGAAATGTCCTGACTTTCATGCAAAGGCAGCAACAAGGAAAGAATCTGTAAAGATTATATATGGTAGGGAGTTCCCTGGTGACACAGTGGTTAAGAATACACCTGCCAGTGCAGGGGACATGGGTTTGATCCCTGGTCTAGGAAGATTCCACATGCTGCAGAGCAACTAAGCCTGTGAGTCACAACTACTGAGCCTGCACTCTAGAGATCATGAGCCACAACTACTGAGACCACGTGCCACAACTAGTGAAGCCTGTGCACCTAGAGCCCGTGCTCTGCAACAAGAAAAGCCACTGCAGTGAGAAGCCCGTGACCACAACGAAGAGTATCCCCTGCTCTCCACAACTAGAGAAAGCTCCTGTGCAGCAGCAAAGACCCAACGCAGCCAAAAATAAACAAACAAACAAACAAATAAATAAAAATTATGTATGGCACATGGGGATGAAGTCCATTCTGTTTCTGCAAAATAAATAAACCCTCATTGCCTGATTTTGCCATCCTCATATCCTTGTAACATGGCAACATTCTGCTTCTAAATCAGAAAAATTAGGATGGGTAAACAATAGCTGTACATTTAACAAATAGTTGGGGCTATGGCAAACTGAAGACAGCCACTTTGCTCCTCCAGGCTACCTGACAATCCCATTTTAAACTTTTATTTTGCATTCCTTCACCCACCATAGTGCAGCTAAGATGATTCAAGTTGTAAATAGTCATTGGCAGGGAGATTTCTATAAAATTGTGAAAATATTCTAGAAACAATGTCTAACCTGTCAGGTCCATGAGCTTGGGGGAAATATTTTTGTTCCCAAAGGCCTCAGACATCTTCCCTCTAGACCCTTTGAACATCTGCAACTTTATTACATTCAACTGAAACTTTGTATGGTTTACAAAAATGTTTTTGTTATTGAATGGAAATTTTCTAGGTGCGTTAAAGCCTTCCCTTACTGTGAGACTGATGCCAACACAATGGCAAAGAAACTGTTAGAAAATGTGTTTTCCACTTGGGGTATACCTTCCACAATCTCCAATGACCAAGGCACCCACTTAACTGGGCAAATCATATGAGATTTTTGTGTTTTTTTTTGTTTTTTTTTTGCGGTACGCAGGCCTCTCACTGTTGTAGCCTCTCCCGTTGCAGAGCACAGACTCCAGACATGCAGGCTCAGTGGCCATTGCTCACGGGGCTAGCCGCTCCACGGCATGTGGGATCTTCCCGGACCGGGACACGAACCCGTGTCCCCTGCATCAGCAGGCAGACTCTCAATCACTGCGCTATCAGGGAAGTCCCAAATCATATGAGTTTTAACAAAAACTTTGCAAATTTCTTGAAATTATCCCTGTCACTATCACCCTCAATCATCTGGCAAGATCTACAGAACTAATGGAAAAACTGGACTCAAGTACAACAAGAATTAATTTCATAGGATCAAGTGAACTGAAAAATATAATTTTTATGTCATTTTTGTCTAAAATATTACCCGTTTTTAACCCTTTTTTCCCCAGATTTAAGGAAATTTTTAAAAATACTTACAATTTGGTAAATTATACCTTTGCAAGAAAATTTAAGTTTATATTTTTCTCCCTGCTTGAACCTTCCAGAATTCAGAAACTCTCCGTGAGTATTCTTATTTTCTTATAATATAGTTGTTTGCATAAATTCAATACGAATCTGCCCTCTTAATAATTAGCATTGTTGAGCATCTTTTCATGAGCATTTGGGCCATCCTTATGCCTTCTTTGGAGAAATGTCTAACTATAAATCTTCTGCTCATTTTTGATTGGGTTGTTTGTTTTCTTTATATTGAGCTGTATGAGCAAATTGTATATTTTGGAGATTAATCACTTGTCAGTTGCAACATTGGCTAATATTGCCTCCCATTCTGTAGGTTGTCTTTTTGTTTTGTTTATCATTTCCTTTGCTGTGCAAGAGCTTTTAAGTTTAATTAGGTCCCATTTGTTTTTGTTTCCATTACATTAGGAGATAGATCCAGAAAGATATTGCTGGTTTTATGTCAGAGAGTGTTCTGCCTATGTTTTCCTCTAGGAGTTTTATAGTATCCGGTCTTACATTTAAGTCTTTAATCCATTTTGAGTTTATTTTTGTATATGGTGTTAGGGAGTGTTCTAATTTCATTCTTTTACATGTAGCTGTCCAGTTTTCCCAGCACCACTTATTGAAGAGGCTGTCTTTTCTCCATTATATATTCTTGTCTCCTTTGTCATAGATTAATTGACTATAGTTGTGTAGGTTTATTTCTGGGCTTTCTATCCTGTGGTATTGATATATATTTCTGTTTTTGTGCCAGTACCTACTGTTTTGATTACTCTGTAGTCTGAAATCAGGGAGCCTGATTCCCCTAGCTCCATTTTTCTTTCTCAAGATTGTTTTTGCTATTCAGGGTCTTTTGTGTTTCCATACAAATTAAAAAAAAGATTTGTTCTAGTTCTGGGAAAAATGCCATTGGTAATTTGATAAGAATTGCATTGAATTTGTAGATTGTCTTGAGTAATATAGTCATTTTGACAATATTGATTCTGCCAACCCAATAACATGGTATATCTTTCCATCTGTTTGTTTCATCTTCAATTTCTTTCATCAGTGTCTTATAGTTTTCACGGTAAAGATATTTTACCTCCTTAGGTAGGTTTATTCCTAGGTATTTTATTCTTTTTGATGCAGTGGTAACTGGGATTGCTTTCTTAACTTTTCTTTCTGACCTTTTGTTGTTAGTGTATAGAAATGCAACCGATTTCTGTGTATTAATTTTTTATCCTGCAAATTTACCAGATTCATTGATGAGATCTAGTAGTTTTCTGGTAGCATCTTTAGGATTTTCTCTGTATAGTATCATGTCATCTGCAAACAGTGGCAGTTTTATTTCTTCTTTTCCAGTTGGGATTCATTTTATTTCTTTTTTTCTCTGATTGCTGTAACTAGGACTTCCAAAACTATGTTGAATAAAAGTGGTGAGAGTGGGAATACTTGTCTTGTTCCTGATCTTAGAGGAAATGCTTTCAGCTTTCACCATTGAGTATGATGTTAATTGTGAGTTTGTCATATATGGCCTTTATCATGTTGAAGTTGGTTCCCTCTATGCCCACATTCTGGAGAGTTTTTATCATAAGTGAATGTTGAATTTTATCAAAAGCTTTTTCTGCATCTATTGCGATGATTATATGGTTTTTATTCTTCAATTTGTTAGTGTGGTGTATCACACTGATTGATTTGCAGATATTGAAAAATCCTTGCCTCCCTGGGATAAATCACACTTGATCATGGTGTATGATCTATTTTTAATTAATTAATTAATTTTTATCTATTTATTTTTGACTACTTTGCGTCTTAGTTGTAGCATGCAGGATCTTCATTGAGACATGCAGGATCTTTCCTTATGGCATGTGGGTTCTTCGTTGTAGGCTCTAGTTGTGGTGTTCTGGCTTCTTTCTAGTTGTGTCATGTGGGTTTTTCTCTCTAGTTGTGGTGCATGGGTTCCAGAGTGTGTGGGCTCTGTAGCTTTTGACACGTAGGCTCTAGTTGAGGTATGCAAGGTCAATAGTTGTGACATACAGGCTTAGTTTCCCCGAGGCATGTGGGATCTTATTTCCCTGACCAGGGATCAAACCCATGTCCCATGCATTTTGAGGAGGATTCTTTACCACTGGACCACGAGCGAAGTCCCTGTATCCTTTAGTGTATTGTTGAATTTGGTTTGCCAGTATTTTGTTGAGGGTTTTTGTGTCTATGTTCATCAGTGATATTAACCTGTCATTTTCTTTTTTTGTGGTATCTTTGTCTGTTTTTGGTATCAGGGTGTTGGTGACCTTATAGAATGAGTTTGGAAGTATTCTTTCCTCTGCAAGTTTTTTGAATAATTTCAGAAAGATATGTGTTAACTCTTCTCTAAATGTTTGATAGAATTCGCCTGTGAAGCCATCTGTCTCTGGACTTTCATTTGTAAACTACAATGAGGTATCACCTCACACTGGTCAGAATGACCATCATCAAAAATCTACATATAATAAATGCTGGAGAGTGTGGAGAAAAATGAACCCTCCTACACTGTTGGTAGCAATAGTTTATAATTTGCTCCAATCATTAACCTTTGTTTTTCTTTTGTTTCCATAGAAGTGTCTCTTGT
The DNA here is from genome assembly GCF_964270905.1 of Leucopleurus acutus. NCBI lineage: Eukaryota > Metazoa > Chordata > Mammalia > Artiodactyla > Delphinidae > Leucopleurus > Leucopleurus acutus. The sequence goes on along the minus strand of NC_139148.1, from coordinate 53,108,496 downwards.
TAAATACCTGATTGCTTGAACTATAGGCCTAGCTTTGGGAGCCCACCTGCATCACCACCTCCTTAAATAAAATATAACTGTTTAACTAACTGACCTGTTCTCAGAAGTAAAAAACTGGTTCAAAGAAAAGGAAAACTGTACTAACCTGTTTTCTCACAATTACAGTCACTAGCTCATCTTTTAATATGTGAAATTTCCAGAGATGTTTTGGAGGAAGGAACTGTTGGGGGCCAGGGTAGCTTGCACCAAAATATGGCATATTGATTATTTTAAATTAAAGTTAATTAAGAAGCAACCAGCTCAAGGTAACACTCTGCCCCTACTTTCTGTCTCCCCAAAAGCAGGAAATAAATCTATGTGAAAGGTACATCTGAAAGTAGAAGGACATTCTTATTGCTAGAGATTAGGAAATTCAGATCAAGAAGCTTATATAAACAAACTTTGTTACTTCTTTAATTTACTACCCTAAATCCAAACTCTATTCAGATTTTTCACCAGTTGTGTACCCAAAACCGAAGTATCTTGGTCTTATCAATTTCTAACAAATTTATTTTTTTCTTTGTCTATAACCACACAACAAGGAGGAACGTGTGCTCTCCTTGGAGGAAAGTGCTGTTTTTATATATATAAATCATAAAAGATGGTCCAACAATTAGAAATATTAAAGGCTAATATTACTATTTAAAAAAATCTGAGAAACCCCTTGGAACTGGACAGACCTATAGTTGGTTGCCTTCTTGAGTAAGGTCCCTTTTAAAATCAAGACTGAAATTTGTATTCCTAATTGTAATCTTAGCCCTATCTATTTGGTTGTTATTCAAACTAATTGTATGTTTTATTTCAAAAATGTTTAAACATCAGATCTATAAGGATAATGGTGAAGCAGAGAATGGGGCAAGCCTTCACCTCATAACCTGCCTTGCATCCTCTGAGAGATCAACTAACTCTGAACTTAATTGAGATTTGACTTGCCTGAGATCATACCCCTAAAGCCCCTTGTTACTCAAATGTGGCCCAAGCCTGAAACACTAAAACTCTCTCCTCTCACTCCTTTTGCCCCAAATGCAGACTTCCTGGGACAGATCCGTGAGACAAAAAAAAAATCTAATTGATACAGACTTCCTGGGAGAAATCCATCCCAGCTCCATGGGACAAAGGATCTAATCAATACAGAAGGTTCAAAGGCCTATTTTTGTTGACATACTTCTGTCTAGTTATCAATGTTAGGAGAAAACTAAGTCATAATGAACAAGCACAGAGGTATGCTAACTGGGAAACATTTTATGGGCTATATATTTTATCAGTTATACAAAACAGCCACACAAACATTATATGTGTGCTTTTAGCAGTAGACTTGAAACAAGCAGTGATATATGTCATGAGTAGTTATGCACTTTGACAACTTTACTAAAGAATTTGTTTTCCCTCCTGAACACTGAGGCAAACGTATACCTAGAAATAAAAGAATAATTTTCAATTTTGATAGGGTAGTTAAATTGAATTAGTAGGATGAGTCTTATAGGCCTGGCCCGAATTCTTGGGTCAGCCACCTACTATTGCTGTTGTCTTCTTCTCATCTTGGTGTGGGTGTCATTTGAGATCACAAGTCCTTCCTATAGACCAGTCCAGTGTATAGGCTTTCTTAAAGTCAGAAATATGAATTCAAGAGCCAATTCCCTGCAGTTTTACAGTGTGTGAGATACTTAAGAATACTGATAAGGGTCCTTTCATCTAGGTTAAAATGAGAGACCTTTATATTATGTCTTTTACAGTGTGCATAATCCCCTAGTTGCTGGTCATGGGGCATCTGATCTTCATCCAAAGATTATTGTGATCAGCTTCAGAAACAAGTTTAGAATATCTTTTTAATAATTTAACTTTACAGGGCTTCCCTGGTGGTGCAGTGTTTGAGAATCCACCTGACAATGCAGGGGACACGGGTTCGTGCCCCAGTCCAGGAAGATCCCACATGCCGCAGAGCAGCTGGGACTGAGCCATGGCCACTGAGCCTGCGTGTCCAGAGCCTGTGCTCTGCAATGGGAGAGGCCACAACAGTGAGAGGCCCGTGTACTGCAAAAAAAAAAAAATTAAACTTTACAAAAATGTAACATAGCAACAAGGAGCCATGTTGGATGCAGGAAATAAATACATTACCTCAATATTCACAAAGGTATATACAAAACCTCAATATCCATAAAGGTATATTATTGAAACATATTTTTTCTCTCTAGATTATCCTCATTTCTACTAAATCTAGCCAAATAAGACTGATTTGCTTGCAAAATAAGTCTGGTTTCAATTAACTTGTCCTGATTATTTACATAAGTGCAATTGATCATATAAGCTCTTTTAAATTGGCTGTGTTGGAAGTTTTCATAAGGAATCTCAAACTTTTAAAAATCTTCTCAAGGCCAGGAAAGTTACCTCAAGGATTTGCCATCGGATTTTGCCTGCAACATCTACAGATTTGGGCAAACTCCTCTCTTCTTTAGGTCCCCCAAATATCTTGAGATTCCTGCACTTGCCAGAAAGTTGCCTCTCTTATTCACCTGGAAATACTTCTGGAAACCCTGTAAGCAAGGTACCAAGTTGTTTTTCCAAGGGGCTTTATGACTCCATAAAGTCCACCTTAGTTCTTTGAAGCTTTCTGGTCATATTTGATTTTACATATATTCCAAATATGACATTTCAGTCAGAACCATGGTAATATAAAAAATATTTCCAACTGTGTGCTGTTTAGGAGAATAGATTCTTACTGAATTCATGCAAATAACTATATTGCCATAAAAATAAGAATGCTCTCTAAGAGTTTCCAAATTCTGGAAAGATTGGGTAGAGAGGAAGGATAAATACGTATTTTATGTAAAATGTATAACTTATCAAATTGCTATATGTCATATTTTGCTTAAGAAATAAAGGTTTTCTTATATCTGGAAAACACAGATTAAAAGCCAATATTATTTTAGACAAAGCCCATAAAAATTATAACCACATGTATCAGCTCACTCAGTCCTGTGTAACAACTAATTCTTGATCTTCTGTTAAGTGTTTATGAAGCCATCATTTTTTAAATTATAATTCTTTAATTCCTTACCCAGTTCAGTGGTGTGATCTGAAAGTTTTCAGAAACCTGTACTTGTCAAAAAGTCTTTTTTGTGAATTTTCTTGAAGATGAAACAGTTGTGCAAAAACATCAGAGTAAAACAATAACTGTCAACAAATGACTAAATACTTAAAAAGGCATCATTAAAGATCTGATTACAATGCAATTGACAAAGAAACTTGGTTATTTTTGTGACATATAATAATTTAAGATAATAACTAGAATTATGACTGATAGCATACCAGGACATTTTTAAATTTTAGCAACTCCATATAATTTCCCTAATTTTTATATTAATAACATTTACCCATACAAAGTAACCTAAGAAGGGTTATCACCATTCATTTTGCAATGCTTCCCATGTAATTTAATATACTAAATAAGCTTTATTTTAATTTCTCTCTTTGAGATGTATCAGGGGCCCTCTGAAATGTCCTAAAGTTAGCTAGAGTTCAAAACAATTTCATTTATAATTTGATTTCAGGGTCAAAAATATCAAAAATGTTTTAAAATGCTTACTTGGTCAAATAAGATCATATGTGACTGTGAAAGTATACTTATTCAGTTAACCAAAGTGACAATAAATGATTTCTAAGGCAAGTATGGAAAGTTACAACAGATTACTTAAAATGTAAAGAAACTTAGAATCTGTTATCTAAAGCAGCTCAGTACTCCAGGAAAACTTTATTCTCTTAACAGAGAGATGAAACCAAACTCCAGTCTTGTATCAACTTACTTTAAATAAAAAATTCATTTACTTTGTTAAATTCAATCTAATCTTAGCCAGTCTTGACCATGCACAAAACTATTTTCTCAGGGTTCCTTTTCCTTCTATAACTTCTGTATCCATATTAGTCTGTCCCTTATTTTCTTTCCCATCCAGAAACTACCAGCTTTAGGACAAAATTATTTTATTTTCCCTTAACAAAAATCTATCCATTCTTCATAACTTCTCTTACCACAACATATATCCTACTGTTTTTTAATCAAAAAAGAATTTGACTTCTTTTTTCTTATTAGCAGTCTGCAAAAATGTCAAAGTTATTGAATTACCAAAGAAGTAATTTTAATAGTTAAAGTAAATAATGTAAAGCATCATTTCAGTTCTGCTTTAAAATTCAAGAAAAAAAGGAAATAAAATTGTAAATCAACATGCTTTCAGAATTCAAGGGATACGGCATCCTACTTTCTTTACACACTGAAAAGTTTCCCTTATAAGTTCTAGCAAATTTAATTACATATATGTTAAAATTTTGACCCATAAAACCCTAATCTCTAGCAAAAACCAAGAAGCAAGAAATTGTCATACCAGCATTTTTTGATTGGCAAACTTATAAACATATTCTATAACTTCTATAAATATATATTTTCTCATAGCAGAATTTATTTTCTCAATGTGGGACATGTGTCCAATAAACCCAAATATCTTTAGTTACTTCTCATAAGAAGACAAAATTAAGTAAACTTAGATTTGTCTAGTAATCAATGTTCCAGTTTTATCTTATTTAAAAATCATCTAGACTTTTTACAAATTTTCATTATTTAACTTAATTAGGAAAACCCTAATGTTCCAAGTTACCAGAAATCTTGAAAAACTATTTTAGATAGACATACCTAAAACATAATTATTCCTAAAGAGTTAATCTAAAAACTTTTATCTCATGTATCTCTCTTTCATTAATTATGAAAATATTATCATACAAAGTTAATTTTTTGTTGTTGACAAATATTGCAACATAAATAATATCTTATTTGATTTATAGTAAACTTAGGTACAATAAAAATATTATATTCAAAGTTAGTGACTCCAAAACATGTCTGTATTAATTAAATCAACAAACTTTAATATAAAATATTAATTTAATATTAAATATTTCCCACATTAGTTTCTTTTGTATTTTTGAGGATTTATATAAGCTCTTAATTTTCTTTAAGCCAATTAAATAGAGCTCATTCATAAATTGATTTTGGTATAATCCTCTGGAGGTAAAGATATATCATATTTATAATGTACACACAGATGTAAAGACAGAACCTGATACCTCATAGTTTTATTTTAAAATATAGTCATGAATCAGATATTAAAATATAAACTCATTATTTTGTAAATAGAAGTTGTAATAAGTTAAGGTTACTCAAGTTTTAAAAGGCCCCTCTTTTCCTTTTTTTTTTTTTTTTCAATTTTAGGTTCTGCTAATGGAACCAAGGCTGTAGTCTCAGGCAATGTTTATTGTGTTTGCATTTCAAGGACATGATAAAAGTTCCTGAGAGCCCATGTAGAACATTTACATCTTAAAGGCATAGGAAGGAAAAAGCAAGGTCCTAGAAGGACTTGTTTCCTTAGAATTCTGAAAAGATGTATTATTAAGGTGGCAAATCCAGTTTTGGAATGTCAAATGAGCCCCATCTTGAGCATCTTTTTCTGGAGTCTAAAGAATATTGTGTCCATGTGGTGTTACAAGTAAAATATCTTTTTTTTTTCTCGTAGTTGCAAAACAAAATACTTCTCAATTCAGTAAAAAACTTCTTAATGGGCTACAAGATGGGACAGAACTGTGCATCTCATTTTTGTTATTCACAGATGGTGTTGTCAATTATCTAGCAAACAAGAAAATAAATACTAAGTGGTCTCTCTGGGTCTCAGTTCCATAGTCCAAAAGGGAAAGTCCCAACAAGTGGAGTCAAATGACAGAGAATAATACCCTGGTGTTGTCATATGTGAGTTCTGCTATTTACCAGAGATGTCTCAAACAGCCAATACCTTGTTTTCTTTAACAGAAACTCGAAAGGATTGTAAGCAAATGACGCCTGATTTGAGGCAGGTGCTCAGGGATGCCCCTGAGACAAAGGTGCTCAGTACAGAATCTGAGAGCCTCCAAGCCTCCACCAGCCAGATGCTGATGTGCCATGGGCAAGATGCTTACCCGGGAGAGTGATGCCTTTCATGGTCATCAAAATTTTTAACAAACTGAACTCGGGTTCACTTGTCTGGCATACAGCAAAGCCAATCTACTGACACTGGGTTGAGGTGAAGGAAAGTACAGCATTTATTTGCAAGGTACCAAGCAAGCAGAATGACCAGATAATGCTCAAAAGATCTGAACTCTGCATTGGCTTACATGTAGAGGTTTTTAAAGGCAACATTAGGTGTGAGGGTCACAGGTGCATGATCAGTTTGTGGACATCCTTCTGATTGGTTGGTGGTGAGGTAACAGGGTGATATTTTGGGAATTTGGGGAATCTCAATCATCAATTTTCTGGCTCCAACCAGTCTGTGGTCTATGTTTGTTATCAGCATGCAGTCAATTTCTTCCACCAAGTGGAGGGTCATAGTTTCTACAAAATTACTCAAGGATATGCATCAGGATAGCTTAACTGCTTTCCCTAGTTTCTGCATTTTTTCACTTCTGTAATTGTTAACTAATCAAATTTGCTATTTGGAATTCAGAGAAGGCCTAGGAGGCTAAAGTTAAGCAGGCGACTCAGGGAGACTTGCATCTGGGAAGGCCCCACAGGGTCTGGCTCAGTTTCACCTAGCACATGGTAAGTATTCAATGAATATTTATTGACTAAATAAAATAATTGTATTTGAACCTCCCATAATAGGACCATGGTTTATTTCTCCAGTCTCATCCCCTACTTCCCCATCCTCTTGCACTCTAGGCTCTAAGCCTATCAAACAATGTCATTGCCCTTGAATACACCACATTCTTTCATACTGCAGTAATGTTTTGTGTACTCTTGCCCCTTTCTCAACTGGTAGACTTCCTTCGATCCCAGGAGGCTCTGCACACTCATCAACTTTTCTGGAGGAGCCCATACCAACACACTTTCTCTTAAATACTCTTATTGTAGCACAGACTATATCATATTAAAGTTACTTACCTTTGGAATCCTCCAGTAGCTAGGAGATCCTCATGGGTCAGGATTAGATGAAAGTCCTATTTATGTTCCCAGTGCCTGGAACATACCCACTATGTAATAAGGGCTCAAGAAATGCTTGCAAAATAGATGGATGAAATAAAAAAATGAATCAATCGGCTAAGGAGAGATGAGAGTCAGAGTGGAAGCAAGTGACTACAGTTTTAAAAAGATAAGGAGCAGGTTGGTGTAGTGAAAGGAGCTTTTTTGGAGGCAGGTATACTTGGCTTAGAATCCTAGCTTCACTATTAATATTTGTGTGACCTTGGTCAAATCATTGCACAGCTTGTGCCTCAGCTTCTTCTATATTAGTAACATGGGTCTAATAATTACTTCTAGATATGTTGTAACAGGGGAAACAACACCCACAAAATGCCTAGTATAGAAACAGATACATGGAATATAATCAAAATGAGTTTTCTTTCTCTTCCTACTATTGTCTACTTGTCACCCTGCTTTGTTCCCAAATACTTTCTTCTTTACTCATCTCCACCAACTCCCTCTTTATCCTGTCCTCTGCTAATTCCCAAGAGGTCTTAGTCCCCAACCACCTAGCTGCTGGGAGACTGAATCTTCTCCACAGGACAGACTTCTGACTCGGGATAGCTGTTCCACCCCCTGCGGAAGTGCTGTTATTGTGGGTCATCAGACTGACTCTGGGCCATTTTCTTGTTAGTACTTGACCACTCTGGAACCAATGGCTGTTGCTTTATAATTGCTTTTCCTAGATTTGTTTTAGTACTCCATAGAGCAATTGTGCTCTCTAATGCACCGCTGCCCCCAACCTCCATCTTGGCAGTGGAGAATGTCATCTCTTCTCCTTGAAGGGGTGGAGAATATGTTGCTGCATGGTACAGCCCTGTCTGCCTTTTCTCCTGAGACTTCCTGTTCTAGGCCCCTGGGAACCAAGCAATGGAAATAGCCGAGAGGTTAGAGCCTTGCACGTTCCTGTCAGCCTGCCTTCCTCTAAGCCTTGTTTGTGTATGTTTATTTTGGGGTCAAGAATACATTGGTAGTGGAGAAGGTGTGAGGGAAAAGCCAAGATATTTTTTCTGGGGAAAGGAATTGGTACCTTTTCTTTACCTCTTTTATAAGTATCTCTCTAACCTCAATATTCTGGAGTCCTGTAGGTAACTATATAGGCAAATCCAGTCTCAGAGCTGAAAAAGACCTTCGCAATTTCCTTAGACTATCCCATCATTTTTAAGGCAGAAAAATCAAAGTCTAGAGAAGTGGAAATAATTTACCCAAGGTTGCCCAGTGAGTTATCTCTTTTGTGAGTCTTTAGACTTTCCTTAGAGAATCAAGTGGCTCAGATGAGTAGCAGTTCCATTCTCTGGGGCCTCTAAATTTGTCATGAACTAAAAATTTTACTCAGGGTAACCCAGAGAAAAAGGGGAATCCTAAAATAAGAAGATTTTTCTGCTCCCAGGCAAAGTATATTGAGCATGTCATGAGTACCTCACTAATATTTTCAAAATTCTTGTTGCCATGCTGGGTTCCATTTCAAGTACAAGCATTAACCAATGATCCTGGAGAGTTGGAGAAATTATGAAGGATAAGAAACAGAAAAATGCTTCATTTTTCCAAAATGAAATGAGCAGATACTGAAAACCAGGGACCAAACAGCTTAATTTTTACATTAGGCAAAATTCTGGGACAGACTATGCAAATAACGATGTGTGGAAACTTAGAAAAGGAAGTGGTAATCAGGACAACCATAATAGGCTTGCCTGGAATGCAAACATGTCAGATGAGTCAACTGCATTGCTTTTATGCAATGAAACTAGCCTTATGAATTGGGAAAAAGGAGATAAATGATTATCTGGCCAAAGGTAGAAACTTACCATGTCTTTTCTGATTGCTTCTTGGTCTACATAGATAAATAAAGATTGACTGACAGGGCAGTTTGGTGAATTTGTATAAGCTAAATGATTATACCCAATATATGGTTACTGCTATGGTTACTGCTAACATTGTGGCTACTGATGTTATATTATTAACATTAATAGCATAAAGGCCCATAGAAGTAAATAAAAATTTTAAATGTTTACTATTTATTATAAAGGATATAGATGAACTGACAGATGAAATATTTTGGTTTCTATAAATGAATAAGACATATATTTGTGGCCAACTTACTTTTAACAATGATGCCAAGACCATGCTATGAGGGAAATAATAATCTCTTCAACAAATTTCATTAGAACAATTAGATAGTCACATGAGAAATAATTAATTTGGACTCCTATCTCAGACCTTATACATATATTAACTCAAAATGGATCAAAGTCCTAAATGTAAGAGCTTAAACAATAAAACACTTGAAAGAACATATAGATACACATTTTTATGACCTTGAGTTTGGTAGTGGCTTTTTAGATATGATGCCAAAAACATAAGCAATAAAAGAAAAATGGAGTTCATCAAAATTTAAAACTTTGCACTTCAAAAGATACTAACAGTAAAGTGAAAAAGACAATAAACATAATTTTTTTACACATCATATACCTGTTAAGTGTCTAGTATCCAAAAACGTATAAAGAACTGAATATATTACAACTCAAAGTAAAAGACAAATAACACAATTTTTAAATGTACAAGAATGCCGATAGACACTTATCCAAAGATATATAAATGTCTAATAGTCACATGAAGATATGCTCAACATCGTTAGTCAATTTGAATTAGGAAAACGCAAATTAAAACCACAATGAGATGCCACTTCATACCTTTTATAATGACTATAATAAAAATTAGCAACAACTGTTGATGAGGATGTGGAGGAACACTTATATATCACTGATGGAGATGTAAAATGGTGCACCCACTATGGAAAAGAGCCTGGCAGTTTCACAAAAAGTTAAAAATAAAGTTACCATTTGACTCTACAGTTTCACTCCTAGGTATATACCCAGGAGAAATGAAAACTTATGTCCATACCAAAACTTGTACACAAATGTTCATAGCAGCATTATTCATAGGTAGACAAAAAAGTCAAGATAGCACAAATGTCTATCAACTCATGAACAGGAAAACAAAATGTGTTATATCCACACAATGAAATATAATTCATTCATAGAAAGCAATAAAGTGAAGGTGAGAGGGAAGATGGCAGAGTAGAAAAGAATAGGGATCTGTCTCTGTACACTAGACAAGAATTGTATTTTCAGAAACTGCTAGAGTATCTATTTTGGAACTATGGATTCTATTCAAACAACTGAAGTTTCCAGGGGAAATCAGACTGGTAAATTATGATTAATTTCAGTCAATTTCAACCATTAGGGAGACTCCCCCATAATGAACAGAAATGCCTGCATTCTGGAAAAGGCTTGTGAGAGCCAGAGTTGACAATAAGGACATTATCCTCCAAATATTGGGGGGTCTATGTTCTGATCACTGATTATTGCTTCTGATCACAGAGGTTCAGGTAAAGAGTCAGGCTGTCACTGTTTCATCCCCAACATCCATTGTTTCTTCTCCTTCAAGTTGAAATGGCTTCCAGGAGATTTATAAGAACAGCTCCTGTATTTTTTTTTCTTCTTTTTTCCCTTTTTCTCATTTTGGGAGACAAGAATTTAAGGATTAGTTAATTCAAAAGTAACTGCATATATCAGATAATTTAGAAAGCTACCACATATGACCAGAGAAAGACACAGGCTCAGAAAAGACCTGAGAAGACCTTACACTTTCACCTCAGGCTGATACCTGGCACAGAGACACCCTACAACAATTGCCAAAATAGCAAACTTTAACCAAGTGGTGAAATCTGATTTTCAGATTTAGCACACCAAGGTTCAGATTTTGTTTTCAACAACAACAACAAAAACCCACAAAGGCATATAAAGAAACATGAAAGTATAGCCAATTTAAATGAATAAAATAAATCAATAGAAACCTCCTGTAAGGAAGTTCAGATGATGGAATTTCTAAATAAAGACTTTAAAACAATTGTGTTAAAGATGCTCAGAGAGCTAAAGGAAGACATGGACAAAAACAGGAAAACAGTGCATTAACAAAGTGAGAATATCAATAAAGAGAAAATACAGAGAGAAACTGAAAAGAAATGTTGGACCTGAACAATACAATAACTAAGATGAAAAATCAATTATAGGTTTCAAAGCAGGTTTAATCAGGCAGAAGAATCAAACCTGAAGACAGGACAATTGAAATTATCAAGTTTGATAAAGAGAGAAAGAAGATGGAAGAAAAGTGGACAGAGACTGAGACACCCATGGGATACCATCAAGCAGACCAACATATGCATTGTGGTAGCTCCAGAAAGAGAAAGGGAAGTGGTTAAAAAGAATATTTAAAGAAATAATGGCTAAAAACTTCTCAAATTTGATGAAATACATGAATCTATAAACTCAAGACTCTTAACAACCTCCAAGTAGAATAAAGAGATACCCACACTGAGATACATTATAATCAAACTGTCAAAAGCCAAGACAAAATGAGAATCTTGGAAGCAAAAAGGGAGAAACAACTCATCACATTTAAAGGATCCTAAGTAACTTTATCAACTGATGTCTCATCAAGAATCTTGGAGGCCTGAATGCAATGGGTTGATATGTTCAAAGTGCTGAAAGAAAAAAATAAAATCAACTGAGAATACTATATCCAGCAAAATCACCCTTCAAAAATGAGGGAGAGGGAGACTGTGGGTGGCAAGGGGGGGGAGCTTCAGAGCCGCAGAAGAGAGCACAACAACAGGGGTGTGGAGGGCAAAGCGGGGAGATTCCTGCACAGAGAATGGGTGCCAACCGGCACTGACCAGCCCTAGAGGCTTGTCTGCTCACCCGCCGGGGAGGGCAGGACTGTGAGCTGAGGCTTGGGCTTTGATCAGAGTGCAGGGAGAGGACTGGGGTTGGCGGCGTGAACACAGCCTGAAGGGGTTAGTGCACCACGGCTAGCCAGGAGGGAGTCCAGGAAAAGGTCTGGAGCTGCCGAAGAGGCAAGAGACTATTTCTTCCCTCTTTGTTTCCTGGTGTGTGAGGAGAGGGGATTAAGAGCGCTGCTTAAAGGAGCTCCAGAGATGGGGGGGAGCCGTGGCTAAAAGCGCAGACCACAGAGACGGGCAGGAGACGCTAAGGCTGCTGCTGCTGCCACCAAGAAGCCTGTGTGAGAGCAGAGGTCACTATCCACACTTCCCTTGGGGGAGCCTGTGCAGCCCGCCACTGCCAGGTTCCGGGGATGCAGGGAGAACTTCCCTGGGAGAGCGCACGGTGAGTTTCAGGCTGGTGCAACGTCACGCCAGGCTCTGCCGCTGCAGGCTCGCCCCGCATTCCATCCCCCTACCTCCCACCCAGACTGAGTGAGTCAGAGCCCCCGAATCAGTGGCTCCTTTAACCCCGTCCTGTATGAGCGAAAAACAGACGCCCTTCAGTGATCTACACACAGAGGCGGGGCCAAATCTGGGAGCTGTGAGAACAAAGAAGAGAAAGGGAAATCTCTCCCAGCAGCCTCAAAAGCAGCGGATTAAATCTCCACAATCAACTTGAGGTACCCTGCAGCTGTGGAATACATGAATAGACAACGAATCATCCCAAATTGAAGAGGTGGACTTTGAGAGCAAGATTTAGGATTTTTTCACTTTTTCCTCTTTTTGTGAGTGTGTATGCGAATGCTTCTGTGTGAGATTTTGTTTGTATAGCTTTGTTTCCACCATTTGTCCTAGGGTTCCGTTCGTCCATTTTTTAAAAAAAAATTTTTTTTCTTAATAATTATTTTTGATTTTAACAACGTTATTTTATTTTACTTTATCTTCTTTCTTTCTTTCTTTCTTTCTTTCTTTCTTTCTTTCTTTCTTTCTTTCATTCATTCGTTCATTTGTTCTTTCTTTCTTTCTTTCTTTACTTCCTTCCCTCCTTTAGACAACGAATCATCCCAAATTGAGGAGGTGGACTTTGAGAGTAAGATTTATGATTTTTTTCAACTTTTCCTCTTTTTCTGAGTGTGTATGTGTATGCTCCTATATGAGATTCTGTCTGTATAGTTTTCCTTCCACCATTTGTCCTAAGTTACTATCCGTCCATTTTTTAAAAATTTTTTTCTTATTTTTTAATTTAATAATTTTATTATATTTTACTTTATTGTATATTACTTTATCTTCTTTCTTTCTTTCTTTCTTTCCTTCCTTCCCTCCTTCCTTCCTTCCTTCCACCATCCCTCCCTCCCTTCCTCCCTTCTTTCTTTCTTTCTTTCTTTCTTTCTTCCTACTTCTACTAATTCTTTCTCTCCACATTTTCTCCCTTTTATTCTGAGCTGTGGGGATGAAAGGCTCTTGGTGCTGCAGCCAGGAGTCAGTGCTGTGCCTCTGAGGTGGGAGAGCCAACTGCAGGACATGGGAAAACAAGAGACCTCCTAGCACCACATAATATCAAATGGCAAAAAACTCCCAGAAATCTCCATCTCAATGCCAGCACACAGCTTCACTCAACGACCAGCAAGCTACAGTGCTGGACACCCTATGACAAACAACAAAATAAACAGGAACACAACCCCATCCATTAGCAGAGAGGCTGCCTAAAATCATAATAAGCCCACAGACACCCCAAAACACACCACCAGACATGGACCTTCCCAGCAGAGAGACAAGATCCAGCCTCATCCACCTGAAAACAGGCAATAGTCTCCACCACCAGGAAGCCTACACAACACATTGAACCAACCTTAGCCACTGGAGACAGACACCAAAAAATACGGGAACTATGAACCTGCAGCCTGCAAAAAAGATACCCCAAACAGAGTAAGATAAGCAAAATGAGAAGACAGAAAACCACACTACAGATGAAGGAGAAAGATAAAAACCCACCAGACCTAACAAATGAAGAGGAAATAGGTAGTCTACCTGAAAAAGAATTCAGAATAGTGATAGTAAAGATGATACAAAATCTTGGAAATAGAATGGACAAAATGCAAGAAACATTTAACAAGGACCTAGAAGAATTAAAGATGAAACAAACAACAATGAGCAACACAATAAATGAAATGAAAAATACCCTAGATGGGATCAGTAGCAGAATAACTGAGGCAAAAGAACAGATAAGTGAACTGGAAGATAAAATAGTGGAAATAACTACTGCAGAGCACAATAAAGAAAAAAGAATGAAAAGAACTGAGGACAGTCTCAGAGACTGCTGGGAAAACATTAAATGCACCAATATTCAAATTATAGGGGTTCCAGAAGAAGAAGAGAAAAAGAAAGGGACTGAGAAAATATATGAAGAGATTATAGTTGGAAACTTCCCTAATATGGGAAAGGAAATAGTTAATCAAGTCCAGGAAGCACAGATATTCCCATACAGGATAAATCCAAGGAGAAATACACGAAGACACATATTAATCAAACTGTCAAAAGTTAAATTCAAAGAAAAGCATATTAAAAGCAACAAGGGAAAAACAACAAATAACACACAAGGGAACCCCATAAGGTTAACAGCTGATCTTTCAGCAGAAACTCTGTAAGCCAGAAGGGAGTGGCAGGACATATTAAAAGTGATGAAGGAGAAAAACCTGCAACCAAGATTACTCTACCCAGCAAGGATCTCATTCAGATTTGATGGAGAAATTAAAACCTTTACAGACAAGCAAAAGTTGAGAGAGTTCAGCACAACAAAACCAGATTTACAACAAATGCAAAAGGAACTTCTCTAGGCAAGAAACACAAGCGAAGGAAAAGACCTACAATAACGAACCCAAGACAATTAAGAAAGTGGGAAAAGGAACATACATATTGATAATTATCTTAAATGTAAATGGACTAAATGCTCCCACCAAAAGATACAGATTTGCTGAATGGATCCAAAACCAAGACCCATATATATGCTGTCTACCAGAGACCCACTTCAGACCTAGAGAGACATACAGACTGAAAGTAAGGGGATGGAAAAAGATATTCCATGCAAATGTGGAAACCAAAAGAAAGCTGGAGTAGCAATTCTCATATCAGACAAAATAGACTTTAAAATAAAAACAATTAGAAGAGAGAAAGAAGCGCACTACATAATGATCAAGGGATCGATCCAAGAAGAAGATATAACAATTGTAAGTATTTATGGACCAAAAGTAGGAGCACCTCAACACATTAGGCAAATACTAACAGCCATAAAAGGGGAAATCAACAGTAACACATTCATAGTAGGGGACTTTAACACCCCACTTTCACCAATGGACAGATCATGCAAAATGAAAATAAATAAGGAAACACAAGCTTTAAATGATACATTAAACAAGACAGACTTAATTGATATTTATAGAACACTCCATCCAAAAAGAACAGAATACACATATTTCTCAAGTGCTCATGGAACATTCTCCAGGATAGATCATATCTTGGGTCACAAATCAAGCCTTGGTAAATTTAAGAAAATTGAAATTGTATCAAGTACCTTTTCCGACAACAACGCCATGAGAGTAGATATCAATTACAGGAAAAGATCTGTAAAAAATACAAACACATGGGGGCTAAACAATACATTACTTAATAACGAAGTGATATATGAAGAAATTAAAGGGGAAATAAAAAAATACCTAGAAACAAATGACAATGGAGACACGACGACCCAAAACCTATGGGATGCAGAAAAAGCAGTTCTAAGACGGAAGTTTATAGCAATAAAAGCCCACTTTAAGAAGCAGGAAACATCTCAAATAAACAACCTAACCTTGCACCTAAAGTAATTAGAGAAAGCAGAACAAAAAACCCCAAAGTTAGCAGAAGGAAAGAAATCATAAAAATCAGATCAGAAATAAATGAAAAAGAAATGAAGTGAATGACAGCAAAGATCAATAAAACTAAAAGCTGGTTCTTTGAGAAGATAAACAAAATTGATAAACCAGTAGCCAGACTCATCAAGAAAAAAGGGAGAGGACTCAAATCAATAGAATGAGAAATTAAAAAGAAGTAACAACTGACATGGTAGAAATACAAAAGATCATGAGAGATTACTACAAGCAACTCTATGCCAATAAAATGGACAAACTGGAAGAAATGCACAAAAACTTAGAAATGTGCAACCTGCGAACTGAATCTGGAAGAAATAGAAAACATGAACAGACCAATCACAAGTGCTGAAATTGAAACTGTGATTAAAAATCTTCCAACAAACAAAAGCCCAGGAACAGATGGCTTCACAGGAGAATTCTATCAAATATTTAGAGAAGAGCTAACACCTATTCTTCTCAAACTCTTCCAAAATATAGCAGAGGGAGGAACACTCCCAAATTCATTCTACAAGGCCACCATCACCTTGATACCAAAACAGAAAAGGATGTCACAGAGAAAGAAAACTAGAGGCCAATATCACTGATGAATATAGATGCAAAAATCCTCAACAAAATATAAGCAAACAGAATCCAACAGCACATTAAAAGCATCATACACCATGATCAAGTGGGATTTACTCCAGGAATGCAAGGATTCTTCAATATATGCAAATCAATCAATGTGATAAACCATATTCACAGATGGAAGGAGAAAAACAATATGATCATCTCAATAGATGCAGAGAAAGCTTTCTACAAAATTCAACACCACTTTATGAAAAGAAACCTGCAGAAATTAGGCATAGGGGGAACTTTCCTCAACATAATAGAGGCCATATATGACAAACCCACAGCCAACATCATCATCAATGGTGAAAAACTGAAAGCATTTCCACTAAGATCAGGATCAACACAAGGTTGCCCACTCTCACCACTCTTATTCAACATAGTTTGGAAGTTTTAGACACAGCAATCAGAGAAGAAAAGGAAATAAAAGGAATCCAAATCAGAAAAGAAGTAAAGCTGTCACTGTTTGCACATGACATGATACTATACATAGAGAATCCTAAAGATGCTACCAGAAAACTACTAGAGCTAATTAATGAATTTGTTAAAGTTGCAGGGTACAAAATTAATGCACATAAGTCTCCGGCATTCCTAAACACTAATGATGAAAAATCTGAAAGTGAAACCAAGAAAACACCCCCATTTACCATTTAAACAAAAAGAATAATATATCTAGGAATAAACCTACCTAAGGAGACAAAAGACCTGTATGCAGAAAATTATAAGACACTGATGAAAGAAATTAAAGATGATACAAATAGATGGAGAGATATATCATGTTCTTGGATTGGAAGAATCAACACTATGAAAATGACTCTACTACCCAAAGCAATCTACAGATTCAATGCAATTCCTATCAAACTACCACTGACAATTTTCTCAGAACTAGAACAAAAAATTTCACAATGTGTATGGAAATACAAAAGACCCCGAATAGCCAAAGCAATCTGGAGAACGAAAAACTGAGCTGGAGGAATCAGGATCCCTGACTTCAGACTATAAAACAAAAAGCTACATTAATCAAGACAGTATGGTACTGGCAGAAAAACAGAGAGATCGATCAGTGGAACAGGATAGAAAGCCCAGAGATAAACCCACGCACATATGGTCACCTTATCTTTGATAAAGGATGCAAGAATGTACAGTGGAGAAAGGACAGCCTCTTCAATAAGTGGTGCTGGGAAAACTGGACAGGTACATGTAAAAGTATGAGATTCGACCACTCCCTATCACCATAAACTAAATTAAGCTCAAAATGGATTAAAGACTGAAATGTAAGTCCAGAAACTATCAAACTCTTAGAGGAAAACATCGGCAGAACACTCTATGACATAAATCACAGCAAGATCCTTTTTGACCCACCTCCTAGAGTAATGGAAATAAAAACAAAAGTAAACAAATGGGACCTAATGAAACTTCATAGCTTTTGCACAGCAAAGGAAACCATAAACAAGACCAAAAGACAGCCCTCAGAATGGGAGAAAACATTTGGAAATGAAGCAACTGACAAAGGATTAATTTCCAAAATTAACAAGCAGCTCATGCAGCTCAATAACAAAAAACACAAACAACCCAATCCAAAAATAGGCAGAAGACCTAAATAGACATTTCTCCAAAGAAGATATACAGATTGCCAACAAACATATGAAAGAATGCTGAACATCATTAATCATTAGAGAAATGCAAATCAAAACTACAATGAGATATCATCTCACACCAGTCAGAATGGCCATCATCAAAAACTCTAGAAACAATAAATGCTGGAGATGGTGTGGACAAAAGGGAACCCTCTTGCACTGCTGGTAGGAATGTGAATTGGTTCAGCCACTATGGAGAACAGTATGGAGGTTCCTTAAAAAACTACAAAGAGAACTACCATATGACCCAGCAATCCCACTACTGGGCATATACCCTGAGAAAACCATAATTCAAAAAGAATCATGTACCAAAATGTTCATTGCAACTCTATTTGCAATAGCCCAGAGATGGAATCCACCTAAGAGCCCATCATTGGATGAATGGATAAAGAAGATGTGGCACATGTATACAATGGAATATTACTCAGCCATAAAAAGAAATGAAAT
Organism: Leucopleurus acutus; assembly: GCF_964270905.1. NCBI lineage: Eukaryota > Metazoa > Chordata > Mammalia > Artiodactyla > Delphinidae > Leucopleurus > Leucopleurus acutus. The sequence continues at coordinate 53,090,052 of NC_139148.1, read as the reverse complement.
TGGGCTATTTTTAGTGAGGTGGATAGACCTAGAGTCTGTCATACAGAGTGAAGTAAGTCAGAAAGAGAAAGACAAATACTGTATTCTATCACATATATATTGAATTTAAGAAAAAAATCTGTCATGAAGAACCTAGGTGTAAGACAGGAATAAAGATACAGACCTACTAGAGAATGGACTTGAGGATATGGGGAGGGGGAATGGTGAGCTCTGACAAAGCAGTAGACAGGCATGGACATATATACATTACCAAACGTAATGTAGATAGCTAGTGGGAAGCAGCCGCATAGCACAGGGAGATCAGCTCAGTGCTTTGTGACTGGCTAGAGGGGTGGGATAGGGAGGGTGGGAGGAAGGGAGAAGCAAGAGGGAAGCAATGTGGGAACATATGTATATGCATAACTGATTCACTTTGTTATAAATTAGAAACTAACACACCATTGTAAAGCAATTATACCCCAATAAAGATGTTAAAAAGAATGAGGAAGAAATTAATACACTCTCAAATGAACAAAAGCTAAGAAGATTCATTAACAAAAGATCTGTCCTGAAAGGAATGCAAACAGGGTTCATCAGACTGAAATGAAAAAGCACAACAGAATGGCTTGAAGCTGTATGAATAAATAAAGATCCCTGGAAAATGTAAGTGCATGGACAATTATAAATCATGTGTTATTGTGATTTTGTTGTAAACTCCACTTTTTAATTTTCTACATTATTTTAAAGGCAGATGCATAAAATAATTATTTAACTATGTTATTGTGTATGAAATGTACTAAGATGTAATCTTGATGGCAATAACAGAAAAATGTGGTTGGAGCTGTAGAAAAGCAGAGTTTCTGTATACCATTGAAGTTAAGTAGGTATATATTTAAATTAGATTTTTATTACTTTAGAATGTTAATATCATCCTCATGGTAGCCACAAAATATATCTACAGAAAATGCACAAAATAAAATGAAAAGAGTAACAGAATGGTTCAATATGAAAATTAAATGCAAAAGAAAGCATTAATGGAGGAAATGAGGGAGAAAAATTGTACAAGATATATAGCAAACAAATAGAAAAATGGGAGAAAGAAGCCTTCTTGTTATTTTAAATATAAATGGATTAAACATTTTGTTCAAAAGGCAGAAATTGAGGGACTTCTCTGGTGGTCCGGTGGTTAAGACTCCATGCTTCCACTCCAAAGGGACTAGGTTTGAGGAACTAAGATCCTGCATGCCACACAGTGAGGCCAAAATAAATAAATAAATAAGTAAAAAGGCAGACATTGGGGGGCTGAGGTAAGGTGGCGGAAGAGTAAGTCGCAGAGATGACCTTCCTCCCCACAGATACATCAGAAATACATCTACACATGGAACAACTCCTACAGAACACCTACTGAACGCTGGCAGAAGACCTTAGACCTCCCAAAAGGCAAAAAACTCCCCACGTACGTGGGTAGGGCAAAAGAAAAAAGAATAAACAGAGACAAAATGATAGGGACAGTACCTGCACCAGTGGGAGGGAGCCATGAAGGAGGAAAGGTTTCCACACACTAGAAACCGCTTCGCGGGTGGAGACTGTGGGTGGCGGAGGGGGAAACTATGGAACCGCCGAGGAGAGCACAGCCACCCAGGTGCGGAGAGCAAAGCGGAGAGATTCCCGCACAGAGGATCAGTGCTGACCGGCACTCACCAGCCCTAGAGGCTAGTCTTCTCACCGGCCGGGGAGGGCGGGGCTGGGAACTGAGGCTTGGGCTTCGGTTGGAGCGCAGGGAGAGGAGTGGTGTTGGCAGCAAACACAGCCTGCAGGGGGTTAGTGCACCACGGCTAGCTGGAAGGGAGTACAGGAAAAAGTCTGGACCTGCAGAAGAGGCAAGAGACTTTTTCTTCCCTCTTTGCTTCCTGGTGCGCAAGGAGAGGGGATTAAGAGCGCTGCTTAAAGGAGCTCCAGAGAGGGGTGCAAACCTCGACTAAAAGTGCAGACCCCAGAGATGGGCATGAGATGCTAAGGCTGCTGCTGCCACCAACAAGAAGCCTGTGTGTGAGCACAGGTCACTATCCACACCCCTCTTCCGGGGAGCCTGGGCAGCTCGCCACTGCCAGGGTCCCGGGATCCAGGGACAGCTTCCCTGGGAGAACGAACGGCACGCCTCTGGCTGGTGCAACATCACACTGATCTCTGCAGGCGAGGCTCGCCCCGCACTCCGTGACCCTCCCTCCCCCAGGCCTGAGTGAGCCAGAGCCCCCAAAGCAGCTGTTCCTTTAACCCCGTCCTTTCTGAGTGAAAAACAGATGCCCTCTGGTGATCTACACACAGAGGCGGGGCCACATCCAAAGCTGAGCTCCTGGGAGCTGTGAGAACAAAGAAGAAAAAGGGAAATCTCTCCCAGCAGCCTCAGAAGCAGTGGATTAAAGCTCCAGAGTCAACTTGATGTACCCTGCATCCGTGGGATACATGAATAGACAAAGAATCATCCCAAATTGAGGAGGTGGACTGTGAGAGAAAGCTTTATGATTTTTTTCCCCTTTTCCTCTTTTTGCGAGTGTGTATGTGTATGCTTCTGTGTGAGATTTTGTCTGTATAGCTTTGCTTCCACCATGTGTCCTAGGGTTCGCTCCATTTCCTTTTTAAAAAATTTTTTCCCTAATAATTATTTTTTATTTTAATAACTTTATTATATTTTATCTTCCTTTATTTTACTTTATCTTCTTTCTTTCTTCCTTCCTTCCCTCCTTCCTTCCTTCCTTCCTCCCTCCCTCCCTCCTTTCTTTCTTTCCTTCCTTCCTTCTTTCTTTCTTTCTTTCTTTCTTTCTTTCTTTCTTTCTTTCTTTCTTTCTTTCTTCTTCTACTAATTCCTTCTTTCTACTTTTTCTCCCTTTTATTCTGAGCCATGCAGATGAAACGCTATTGGTGCTGCAGAAAGGAGACAGTGCTGTGCCTCTGAGGAGGGAGAGCCAACTTCAGGATACTGGGCCACAAGAGACCTCCCAGCTTCACATAATATCAAACGTTGAAAATCACTCAGAGATCTCCATCTCAACACCAGCACCCAGCTTCATTCAACGACTAGCAAGCTACAGTGCTGGACACCCTATGCCAACACAACTAACAAGACAGGAACACAACACCACCCATTAGCAGAGAGGCTGCCTAAAATCATAATAAGTCCACAGACACCACAAAGCACACCACCAGACGTGGACCTGCCCACCAGGTCCTGCTAATCAATGAATTTGGTAAAGTAGCAGGATACAAAATTAATGCACAGAAGTCTCTGGCATTCCTATACACTAATGATGAAAAATCTGAAAGTGAAATTAAGAAAACACACCCAATTACCATTGCAATAAAAAGAATAAAATATCTAGGAATAAACCTACCTAAGACGACAAAAGACCTCTATGCAGAAAATTATAAGACACTGATGAAAGAAATTAAAGATGATACAAATAGATGGAGAGCTATACCATGTTCTTGGATTGGAAGAATCAACATTGTGAAAATGAATCTACTACCCAAAGCCATCTACAGATTCAATGAAATCCCTATCAAACTACCACTCGCATTTTTCACAGAATTAGAACAAAAAAATTCACAATTTTTATGGAAACACAAAAGACCCCGAATAGCCAAAGCAATCACGAGAATGAAAGATGGAGCTGGAGGAATCAGGCTCCCTGACATGAGACTCTACTACAAAGCTACAGAAATCAACACAGTATGGTACTGGCACAAAAAGAGAAATATAGATCAATGGAACAGGATAGAAAGCCAAGACATAAACCCACGCACATATGGTCACCTTATCTTTGATAAAGGAGGCAGGAATGTACAGTGGAGAAAAGACATCCTCTTCAATAAGTTGTGCTGGGAAAACTGGACAGGTACATGTAAAAGTATGAGAATACAATACTCCCTAACACCATATACAAAAATAAGCTCAAAATGGATTAAAGACCTAAATTTAAGGCCAGAAACTATCAAACTCTTAGAGGAAAACATAGGCAGAATATTCTATGACATAAATCACAGCAAGATCCTTTTAGACCCACATCCTAGAGGAATGGAAATAAAACCAAAACTGAACACATGGGACCTAATGAAACTTCAAAGCTTTTGCACAACAAAGGAAACCATAGACAAGACCAAAAGACAACCCTCAGAATGGGAGAAAATATTTACAAATGAAGCAACTGAAAAAGGATTAATCTCCAAAATTTACAAGCAGCTCATGCAGCTCAATACAAAAAAAAACAAAAAACAAACAAAAAAAAACAACCAAATCCAAAAATGGGCAGAAGACCTAAATAGACCTTTCTCCAAAGAAGATATACAGATTGCCAACAAACACATGAAAGCCTGCTCAGCATCATTAATCATTAGAGAAATGCAAATTAAAACTACAGTGAGATATCAACTCACACTGGGCAGAATGGCCATCATCAAAAAATCTAGAAACAATAAATGCTGGAGAGGGTGTGGAGAAAAGGGAACACTCTTGCACTGCTGGTGGGAATGTAAATTGATACAGCTACTGTGGAGAACAGTATGGAACATCCTCAAAAAACTTCAAATACAATTACCATACAACCAAGCAGTCCTACTACTGGGCATATACCCTGAGAAAACCAAAATTCAAAAAGAGTCCTGTACCAAAATATTCATTGCAGCTCTATTTACAATAGCCAGGAGATGGAAACAACCTAAGTGTCCATAATTGGATGAATCGATAAAGAAGATGTGGCACATATATACTATGGAATATTACTCAGCCATATAAAGAAATGAAATTGAGTTATTTGTAGTGAGGTGGATGGATCTAGAGTCTGTCATACAGAGTGAAAGAAGTCAGAAAGAGAAAAACAAATACCGTATGCTAACACATATATATGGAATTTAAGAAAAAAAAAAGGTCATGAAGAACCTAGCGGTAAGATGGTAATAAAGAAAGAGACCTACTAGAGAATGGACTTGAGGATATGGGGAGGATGAAGGGTAAGCTGTGACAACGTGAGAGTGGAATGGACATATTTACACTACCAAACGTAAAATAGATAGCTAGTGGGAAGTAGCTGCATAACACAGGGAGAACACCTCGGTGCTTTGTGACCACCTAGAGGGGTGGGAAAGGGAGGGAGGGAGGGAGGGAGATTCAAGAGGGAAGAGATATGGGAATATATGTATATGTATAATTGATTCACTTTGTTATAAAGCAGAAACTAACACATCATTGTAAAGCAATTATACTCCATTAAATATGTTAAAAATAAAAGATTGCTTTGGCTATTTGGGGTCTTCTGTGTTTCCTTCAAAATGTGAAATTTTTTCTTCTAGTTATATGAAAAACACCACTGGTAGTTTGATAAGGATTGCCTTGAATCTGTAGCCTGCTTGGGTAGTACAGTCATTTTCACAATGTTGATTCTTCCAGTCCAAGAACATGGTATAATTCTCCAGCTTTTTTTTTTTTTTGCAGTATGTGGGCCTCTCACTGTTGTGGCCTCTCCTGTTGCGGACCACAGACTCAGGACGTGCATGCTCAGTGGCCATGGCTCACGGGCGCAGCATACACAGCATGTGGGATCTTCCCAGACCAGGGCACGAACTCGTGTCCCCTGCATCAGCAGGCAGACTCTCAACCACTGCACCACCAGGGAAGCCCTGTTTTGTTTTGTTTTTAACATATTTATTGGAGTAAAATTGCTTTACAATGTATGCCAGTCTCTGCCCTATAACAAAGCAAATCAGTCATACATACAATACACACATGTTCCGATATCTCCACCCTCCTGCATTTCCCTCCCTCCCACCCTCCCCATCCCACCCCTCTAGGTGGTCACAAAGCACCGAGCTGATGTCCCTGTGCTATGCGGCTGCTCCCCACCAGCTATTCATTCTATGTTTGGTAGTGTATATATGTCCATGCCACTCTCTCACTTTGTCACAGCTTACGCCTCCCCCTCCTCATATCCACTCCGTAGTAGGTCTGCATCTTTATTCCCGTCTTACCCCTAGGTTCTTCATGATTTTTTTTCCTTAGATTCCAAATATATGTGTTAGCATACGGTATTTGTCATTCTCTTTCTGACTTACTTCACTCGGTATGACAGACTCCAGGTCCATCCACCTCACTACAAATAACTCAATTTCGTTTCTTTTTATGGCTGAATAATATGCCATTGTATATATGTGCCAAATCTTCTTTATCCATTCATCCGATTATGGAAACTTAGGTTGCTTCCATGTCCTGGCCTTTGTAAATAGAGCTGCAATGAACATTTTGGTACACGACTCTTTTTGAATTTTGGTTTTCTCAGGGTATACGTCCAGTAGTGGGATTGCTGGTTCATATGGTAGCTCTATTTGTAGTTTTTTAAGGAACCTCAATATGGTTCTCCATAGTGACTGTACCAATTCACATTACAACCAGCAGTGCAAGAGTGTTCCCTTTTCTCCACACCCTCTTCAGCATTTATTGTTTCTAGATTTTTTGATGAAGGCCATTCTGACCTGTGTGAGATGATATCTCACCATAGTTTTGATTTGCATTTCTCTAATGATTAACGATGTTGAGCATTATTTCATGTGTTTCTTGGCAATCTGTAAATCTTCTTTGGAGAAATGTCTATTTAGGTCTTCTGTCCATTTTTGGATTGGGGTGTTTGTTTTACTGTTATTGAGCTGCATGAGCTGCTTGTAAATTTTGGAGATTAATCCTTTGTCAATTGCTTCATTTTCAAATATTTTCTCCCATTCTGAGGGTTGTCTTTTGGTCTTGTTTATGGTTTCCATTTTTGTGCAAAAGCTTTGAAGTTTCATTAGGTCCCATTCATTTATTTTTGTTTTTATTTCCATTTGTCTAGGAGGTGGGTCAAAAAGGATGTTGCTGTGCTTTATGTCATGGAGTGTTCTTCATATGTTTTCCCTTAAGAGTATGATAGTTTCTGGCCTTATATTTAGGTCTTTAATCCATTTTGAGCTTATTTTTGTATATGGTGTTAGGGAGTGTTCTAATCTCATACTTTTATATGTATCTTTCCATTTTCCCCAGCCCCACTTATTGAAGAGGCTGTCCTTTCTCCACTGTACATTCCTGCCTCCTTTATCAAAGATAAGGTGACCATATGTGATTGGCTTTATGTCTGGGCTTTCTATCCTGTTCCATTGATCTATATTTCTCTTTTTGTGCCAATACCCTGCTGCATTGATAATTGTAGCTTTGTAGTATAGTCTGAAGTCAGGTAGCCTGATTCCTCCAGCTCTGTTTTTCTTTCTCAAGATTGCTTTGGCTATTCAGGGTCTTTTGTTTTTCTGTAAAAATTGTGAAATTTTTTGTTTTACTTCTGTGAAAAATGCCAGTGGTAGTTTGATAGCGATTGCATTGAATCTGTAGGTTGCTTTGTGTAGTAGATTCATTTTCACAATGTTGATTATTCCAATCCAGAAGCATGGTATATCTTCCCATCTATTTGTATCATCTTTACTTTCTATCATCAGTGTCTTATAATTTTCTTCATACAGGTTTTTTGTATCCTTAGGTAAGTTTATTCCTAGATATTTTATTCTTTTTGTCGCAATGGTAAATGGATGTGTTTTCTTCATTTCGCTTTCAGATTTTTCATCATTAGTGTATAGGAATGCCAGAGATTTCTGTGCATTAATTTTGTATCCTGCTACTTTACCATATTCATTGATTAGCTCTAGTAGTTTTCTGGTAGCATCTTTAGGATTCTCTATGTATAGTATCATGTCATCTGCAAACAGTGACACCTTTACTTTTTCTTTTCTGATTTGGATTCCGTTTATTTTCTTTCTTCTCTGGTGGCTAAATGTTCCAAAACTATGTTGAATAATCGTGGTGAGAGTGGGCAACCTTGTCTTGTTCCTGATCTTAGTGGAAATGGTTTCAGGTTTTCACCATTGAGGACGATGTTGGCTGTGGGTTTGTCATATATGACCTTTATTATACTGAGGAAAGTTCCCTCTATGCCTGCTTTCTGCAGGGTTTTTATAATCAATGGGTGTTGAATTTTGTAGAAAACTTTCTCTGCATCTAATGAGATGATCTTATGGTTTTGCTCCTTCAATTTTTAATATGGTGTATCTCATTGCTTGATGTGCATATATTGAAAAATCCTTGCATTCCTGGAATAAACCCCACTTGACCATGGTGTATGATCCTTTTAATGTGCTGTTGGATTCTCTTTGCTAACATTTTGTTGAGGATTTTTGCATCTATGTTCATCAGTGATATTGGCCTGTAGTTTTCTTTCTTTGTGACGTCATTGTCTGGTTTTGGTATCAGGGTGATGGTGGCCTCATAGAATGAGTGTGTGAGTGTTCCTCCCTCTGCTATATTTTGGAAGAATTTGAAAAGGATAGATTTTTGCTCTTCTCTAAATATTTGATAGAATTCGCCTGTAAAGTCATCTGGTCCTGGGCTTTGGTTTGTTGGAAGATTTTTAATCACAGTTTCAATTTCAGTGCTTGTGATTTGCCTGTTCTTATTTTCTATTTCTTCCTTTTTCAGACTTGGCAGTTTGTGCATTTCTCAGAATTTGTTATTTCTTCCACGTTGTCCATTTTATTGGCATAGAGTTGCTTGTAGTAACCTATCATGATCCTTTGTATTTCTGCAGTATCAGTTGTTACTTCTTTTTCATTTCTAATTCTATTGGTTTTGAGTTCTCTCCCTTTTTTTCTTGATGAATCTGACTAATGGTTTATCAATTTTGTTTATCTTCTCAAAAACCAGCTTTTAGTTTTATTGATCTTTGCTATTGTTTCCTTCATTTCTTCCCCATTTTTGAAATCTGACCTTTATGATTTCTTTCCCTCTGCTAACTTTGGGGGTTTTTGTTCTTCCCTCTCCAGTTGCGTTAGGTGCAAGGTTAGGTTGTTTATTCGAGATGTTTCCTGTTTCTTAAGGTAGGATTTCATTGCTATAAACTTCCCTCTCAGAACTGCTTTTGTGCATCCAGTAGGTTTTGGGTCGTCGTGTCTCCATTATCATTTGTTTCTAGGTATTTTTTGATTTCCTCTTTGATTTCTTCAATGATCACTTTGCTATTAATTAGTGTATTGTTTAGCCTCCATGTGTTTGTATTTTTTACAAATCGTTTCCTATAATTGAAAACTAGTCTCATAACATTGTGGTCAGAAAAGATACCTGATATGATTTCAAATTTCTTAAATTTTCCAAGGCTTGATTTGTGACCCAAGATATGATCTATCCTGGAGAATGTTCCATGAGCACTTGAGAAAAATGTGTATTCTGTTGCTTTTGAATGGAATGTCCTAAAAATATCAATTAAGTTCATCTTGTTTAATGTATCACTTAAAGCTTGTGTTTCCTTATTTATTTTCATTTTGCATGATCTGTCCATTGGAGAAAGTGGGGTGTTAAATTCACCTACTATGAATATGTTACTGTTGATTTCCTCTTTTATAGCTGTTAGTGTTTGCCTTATGTATTGAGGTGCTCCTATGTTGGGTGCATAAATAGTTACAATTGTATCATCTTCTTGGATTGATCCCTTGATCATTATGTAGTGTCCTTCTTTCTCTCTTCTAATAATCTTTACTTTAAAGTCTATTTTGTCTGATATGAGAATTTCTACTCCAGCTTTCTTTTGGTTTCCATTTGCATGGAATATCTTTTTCCATCCCCACACTTTCAGTCTGTATGTGTCCCTAGCTCTGAAGTCGATCTCTTTTAGACAGCATATATATGGGTCTTGTTTTTGTATCTATTCAGCCAGTCTGTGTCTTTTGATGGGATCATTTAGTCCATTTACATTTAAGGTAATTATCAATATGTATGTTTCTATTCCCATTTTCTTAATTCTTTTGGGTTTGTTATTGTAGTTCTTTTCCTTCTCTTGTGTTTCTGGCCTAGAGAAGTTCCTTTAGCATTTGTTGTAAAGCTGGTTTGGTGGTGCTGAACTCTCTCAGCTTTTCCTTTTCTGTAAATGTTTTAATTTCTCCATCAAATTTGAATGAGATATTTGCTAGGTAGAGTCATCTTGGTTGTAGGTTTTTCTCCTTCATCACTTTAAATATGTCCTGCCACTCCCTTCTGGCTTGCAGAGTTTCTGCTGAAAGATCAGCTGTTAACTTTATGGGGATTCCCTTGTGTGTTATTTGTTGTTTTTCCCTTATTGCTTTTAGTATGTTTTCTTTGTATTTAATTTTTGATAGGTTGATTAATATATGTCTTGGCATGTTTCTCCTTGGATTTATCCTGTATGGAACTTTCTGTGCTTCCTGAACTTGATTAACTATTTCTTTTCCCATGTTAGGGAAAATTTCGACTATCATCTCTTCAAATATTTTCTCATTCCCTTTCTTTTTCTCTTCTTCTCCTGGGACCCCTATCATTTGAATGTTGCTGCATTTAATGTTGTCCCAGAAGTCTCTGAGACTGTCCTCAGTTTTTTTCATTCTTTTTTCTTTATTCTGCTCTGCAGCAGTTATTTCCACTATTTTATCTTCCAGTTCACTTATCCGTTCTTCTGCCTCACTTATTGTGCTATTGATCCCTTCTAGAGTATTTTTAATTTCATTTATTTTGTTGCTCATTGTTGCTTGTTTCCTCTTTAGTTCTTTTAATTCCTTGTTAAATGTTTCTTGCATTTTCTCTATTCTATTTCTAAGATTATGTATCATCTTTACTCTCATTATTCTGAATTCTTATTTCAGGTAGATGGCCTATTTCCTCTTCATTTGTTCTGTCTGGTGGATTTTATGTTGCTCCTTCATCTTCTGTGTGTTTTTCTGTGTTCTCATTTTGCTTATCTTACTGTGTTCAGTGTCTCCTTTTTGCCAGCTGCAGGTTCATATTTCTCATTGTTTTTGGTGTCTCCCCCCAGTGGCTAAAGTTGGTTCATTGGGTTGTGTAGGCTTCCTGGTTGAGGGGACTAGTGTCTGTGTTCTGGTGGATGAGGTCCAATATTGTCTTTCTTGTGAGCAGATCCACATCTGAGGGTGTGTTTTGGGGTGTCTGTGGCCTTCTTATGATTTTAGGCAGCCTCTCTGCTAATTGGTGGTGTTGTGCTCCTCTCTAGCTAGTTGTTTGGCATAGGGTGTCCAACACTGTAGCTTGCTGGCCGTTGAGTGAATCTCGGTGTTGGTGTTGAGATGGAGATCTCTTGGAGATTTTCGCTATTTGATATTACATAGAACTGGGTGGTCTCTTGTGGACCAGTGTCCTGAAGTTGCCTCTCCCAACTCAGAAGCACAGCACTCACTCCCGGCTACAGCAACAAGAGCCTTTCATCCACATGGCTCAGAATAAAAGGGAGAAAAAGTAGAAAGAAAGAAAGAAAGAAAGAAAGAAAGAAAGAAAGAAAGAAAGAAAGAAAGAAAGAAAAGAAAAGAAAGAAAGAAAGAAAGAGAAAGAAAGAAAGAAAGAAAGAAAGAGGATAAAATAAAGTTATTAAAATAAAAAAATTATTAAGAAAAAAATTTTTTAAATAAAAAACAAACAAGCAAACCAAAAATGTACGGACAGAACCCTAGGATAAATGGTGAAAGCAAAGCTTTACAGACAAAATTTCTCCCAGAAGCATACACGTAAACACTCACAGAAAGATGAAAAGGGGAAAAAATAATATGTCTTGCTCTCAAAGTCCACCTCCTCATTATGGGATGATTCGTTGTGTATTCAGGTATTCCACAGATGCAGGCTACATCAAGTTGATTGTGGAGATTTAATCCGCTGCTTCCGAGGTTGCTGGGAGAAATTTCCCTTTCTCTTCTTTGTTCCCACAGCTCCCGGGGTTCAGCCTTGGATTTGGCCCCGCCTCTGCATGTAAGTTGCCGGAGGGCGTTTGTTCTTCGCTCAGACAGGACTGGGTTAAAGGAGCCCCTGATTCGGGGGCTCTGGCTCACTCAGGCCGGGGTTGGGTGGGGCATGAAAAGCGGGGCAAGCTTGTGGCTGCAGCGGCCGGCATGATGTTGCACCAGCCTGAGGTGCTCCATGTGTTCTCCCAGGGAATGTGACCCTGGATCATGGGACCCTGGCAGTGGCGGGCTGCATAGGCTCCCAGGAGGGAAGGTGTGGTTAGTGACCTGTGCTCACACACAGGCTTCTTGGTGGCAGAAGCAGCAGCCTTAGCATCTCATGACCGGCTCTGGGGTCCGTGCTTTTAGCCGTGGCTCATGCCCATCTCTGGAGCTGCTTTAAGCAGCGCTCTATCCCCTCTCTTCATGCACCAGGAAACAAAGAGGGAAGAAAAAGTCTCTTGCCTCTTCGGCAGGTCCAGACTTTTTCCTGGACTCCCTCCTGGTTAAGTGCTGCACTAACCCCTTTAGGCTGAGTTCACACTTCCAACCCTAGTCCTCTTCCTGCAATCCTACTGAAGCCTGAGGCTCAGCTCCCAGTCCCCACCTGCCCTGGTGGGGAAGCAGACAAGCCTCTTGGGCTTGTGAGTGCTGGTCAACACTGATCCTCTGTGTGGGAATCTCTCCACTTTGCCCTCTGCATCCCTGTGGCTGCGCTCTCCTCTGTGGCTCCGAAGCTCCCCACCCCCCTGCCACCCACAGTCTCTGCCCGTGAGGGGCTTCCTAGTGTGTGGAAACCTTTCCTCCTTCACAGCTCTCTCCCACTGGTGCAAGTTCCATCCCTATTCTTTTGTGTCTGTTTATTCTTTTTTCTTTTGCCCTACCCAGGTATGTGGGGAGTTTCTTGCCTTTTGGTAGGTCTGAGGTCTTCTGCCAGTGTTCTGTGGGTGTTCTGTAGGAGTTGTTCCACATGTAGATGTATTTCTGATGTATCTGTGGGGCAGAAGGTGATCTCCACATCTTACTCTTCCACCATCTTCCCCCGGACCTCTGCATCTGTTTATATCATCTTTAATTTGTTTCATCAGTGTCATAGTTTTCTGCATACAGGTTTTTGTCTCCTTTGGTAGGTTTTTTCCTAGATATTTTCCTCTTTTGGTTGCAGTGGTAAATGGGAGTGTTTCCTTAATTTCTCTTTCAGGTTTTTCATCATTAGTGTATAGGAATGCCAGAGATTTCTGTGCATTAATTTTGCATCCTGCTACTTTACCAAATTCATTGATTAGCTCTACTAGTTTTCTCATAACACCTTTAGGATTCTCTCTATATAATATTATGTCATCTGCAAACAGTGACAGTTTTTCTTCTTCTTTTCCGATTCAGATTCCTTTTATTTCTCTTTCTTCTCTGATTTCTGGGGCCAAAACTTTCAAAACTATGTTGAATAATAGGGGTGAGAGCGGGCATCCTTGTCTTGTTCCTGATATTTGAGGAAATGGTATCTTTTTTTCACCCTTGAGAACGATGTGGGCTGTGGGTTTGTCATATATGGCCCTTATTATGTTGAGGTAAGTTCCCTCTATGCCTACTCTCTGGAGAGTTTTTATCATAAATGTGTTGAATTTTGTCAAAAGTTTTTCTGCATCTATTGAGATTATCACATGCTCTTTATACTTCTGTTTGTTAATATGATGTTTAACATTGATTGGTTTGTGTATATTGAAGAATCCTTGCGTTCCTGGGATAAACCTCATTTGATCATGGTGTATGATCCTTTTCATATGCTATTGGATTCTGTTTGCTAGTATTTTCTTGAGGATTTTTGCATCTATGTTCATCAGTGATATTGGCCTGTAGTTTTTTTTTTTTAATATCTTTATTGAGGTATAATTGCTTTACAATGGTGTGTTAGTTTCTGCTTTATAACAAAGTGAATCAGTCATACATAAACATATGTTCCCATATGTCTTCCCTGTTGTGTCTCCCTCCCTCCCACCCTCCCTATCCCACCCCTCCAGGCTGTCACAAAGCACTGAGCCAATATCCCTGTGCCATGTGGCTGCTTCCCACTAGCTATCTACCTTACTACGTTTGTTAGTGTGTATATGTCCATGACTCTCTCTCGTCCTGTCACAGCTCACCCTTCCCCCTCCCCATAACCTCAAGTCCGTTCTCTAGGAGGTTTGCGTCTTTATTCCTGCTTTACCCCTAGGTTCTTCATGACATTTTTTTTCTTAAATTCCATATATATGTGTTAGCATATGGTATTTGTTTTTTTCTTTCTGACTTACTTCACTCTGTATGACAGACTCTAGGTCTATCCACCTCATTACAAATAGCTCAATTTCGTTTCTTTTTATGGCTGAGTAATATTCCATTGTATATATGTGCCACATCTTCTTTATCCATTCATCCGATGACGGGCACTTAGGTTGTTTCCATCTCCGGGCTATTGTAAATAGAGCTGCAATGAACATTTTGGTACATGACTCTTTTTGAATTTTGGTTTTCTCAGGGTATATGCCCAGTAGTGGGATTGCTGGGTCATATAGTAGTTCTATTTGTAGTTTTTTAAGGAACCTCCATACTGTTCTCCATAGTGGCTGAACCAATTCACATTCCCACCAGCAGTGCAAGAGTGTTCCCTTTTCTCCACACCCTCTCCAGCATTTATTGTGTCTAGATTTTTTGATGATGGCCATTCTGACTGGTGTGAGATGATATCTCATTGTAGTTTTGATTTGCATTTCTCTAATGATTAATGATGTTGAGCATTCTTTCATGTGTTTGTTGGCAGTCTGTATATCTTCTTTGGAGAAATGTCTATTTAGGTCTTCTGCCCATTTTTGGATTGGGTTGTTTGTTTTCTTGTTATTGAGCTGCATGAGCTGCTTGTAAATTTTGGAGATTAATCCTTTGTCAGTTGCTTCATTTGCAAATATTTTCTCCCATTCTGAGGGTTGTCTTTTGGTCCTGTTTATGGTTTCCTTTGCAGTGCAAAAGCTTTGAAGTTTCATTAGGTCCCATTTGTTTATTTTTGTTTTTATTTCCATTACTCTAAGAGGTGGGTCAGAAAGGATCTTGCTGTGATTTATGTCATAGAGTGTTCTGCCTATGTTTTCCTCTAAGAGTTTGATAGTTTCTGGCCTTACATTTAGGTCTTTAATCCATTTTGAGCTTATTTTTGTGTATGGTGTTAGGGAGTGATCTAATCTCATACTTTTACATGTACCTGTCCAGTTTTCCCAGCACCACTTATTGAAGAGGCTGTCCTTTCTCCATTGTACATTACTGCCACCTTTATCAAAGATAAGGTGTCCATATGTGCATGGGTTTATCTCTGGGCTTTCTATCCTGTTCCATTGATCTATCTTTCTGTTTTTGTGCCAGTACCATACCGTCTTGATAACTGTAGCTTTGTAGTATAGTCTGAAGTCAGGGAGCCTGATTCCTCCAGTTCCTTCTTTCGTTCTCAAGATTGCTTTGGCTATTCGGGGTCTTTTGTGTTTCCATACAAATTGTGAAATTTTTTGTTCTAGTTCTGTGAAAAATGCCAGTGGTAGTTTGATAGGGATTGCATTGAATCTATAGATTGCTTTGGGTAGTAGAGTCATTTTCACAATGTTGATTCTTCCAATCCAAGAACATGGTATATGTCTCCATCTATTTGTATCATCTTTAATTTCTTTCATCAGTGTCTTATAATTTTCTGCATACAGGTCTTTTGTCTCCTTAGGTAGGTTTATTCCTAGATATTTTATTCTTTTTGTTGCAATGGTAAATGGGAGTGTTTTCTTGATTTCACTTTCAGATTTTTCATCATTAGTATATAGGAATGCCAGAGATTTCTGTGCATTAATTTTGTATCCTGCCACTTTACCAAATTCATTGATTAGCTCTAGTAGTTTTCTGGTAGCATCTTTAGGGTTCTCTATGTATAGGATCATGTCATCTGCAAACAGTGACAGCTTTACTTCTTCTTTTCCGATTTGGATTCCTTTTATTTCCTTTTCTTCTCTGATTGCTGTGGCTAAAACTTCCAAAACAATGTTGAATAAGAGTGGTGAGAGTGGGCAACCTTGTCTTGTTCCTGATCTTAGTGGAAATGCTTTCAGTTTTTCACCATTGAGGATGATGTTTGCTGTGGGCTTGTCATATATGGCCTTTATTATGTTGAGGAAAGTTCCCTCTATGCCTACTCTCTGCAGGGTTTTTATCATAAATGGGTGTTGAATTTTGTCAAAAGCTTTCTCTGCATCTATTGAGATGATCATATGGTTTTTCTCCTTCAATTTGTTAATATGGTTTATCACATTGATAGTTTTGCGTATATTGAAGAATCCTTGCATTCCTGGAATAAACCCCACTTGATCATGGTGTATGATCCTTTTAATGTGCTGCTGGATTCTGTTTGCTAGTATTTTGTTGAGGATTTTTGCATCTATGTTCATCAGTGATATTGGCCTGTAGTTTTCTTTCTTTGTGACATCCTTGTCTGGTTTTGGTATCAAGGTGATGGTGGCCTCGTAGAAGGGGTTTGGGAGTGTTCCTCCCTCTGCTATATTTTGGAAGAGTTTGAGAAGGATAGGTGTTAGCTCTTCTCTAAATGTTTGATAGAATTCGCCTGTAAAGCCATCTGGTCCTGGGCTTTTCTTTGATGGAAGGTTTTTAATCACAGTTTCAATTTCAGTGCTTGTGATTGGTCTGTTCATTTTTTCTATTTCTTCCTGATTCAGTCTTGGCAGGTTGTGCATTTCTAAGAATTTGTCCATTTCTTCCAGATTGTCCATTTTATTGGCATAGAGTTGTTTGTAGTAATCTCTCATGATCTCTTTTATCTCTGCAGTGTCAGTTGTTACCTCTCCTTTTTCATTTCTAATTCTATTGATTTGAGTCTTCTCCCTTTTTTTCTTGATGAGTCTGGCTAGTGGTTTATCTATTTTGTTTATCTTCTCAAAGAACCAGCTTTTAGTTTTATTGATCTTTGCTATTGTTTCCTTCATTTCGTTTTCATTTATTTCTGATCTGATTTTTATGATTTCTTTCCTTCTGCTAGCTTTGGGGTTTTTTTGTTCTTCTTTCTCTAATTGCTTGAGGTGCAAGGTTAGGTTGTTTATTCGAGATGTTTCCTGCTTCTTAAGGTGGGCTTGTATTGCTATAAACTTCCCCCTTAGAACTGCTTTTGCTGCATCCCACAGGTTTTGGGTCGTTGTGTCTCCATTGTCATTTGTTTCTAGGTATTTTTTGATTTCCTCTTTGATTTCTTCAGTGATATCTTCATTATTAAGTAGTGTATTGTTTAGCCTCCATGTGCTTGTATTTTTTACAGATCTTTTCCTGTAATTGATATCTAGTCTCATGGCATTGTGGTCAGAAAAGATACTTGATACAATTTCAATTTTCTTAAATTTACCAAGGCTTGATTTGTGACCTAAGATATGATCTATCCTGGAGAATGTTCCATGAGCACTTGAGAAAAATGTGTATTCTGTTGTTTTTGGATGGAGTGTCCTATAAATATCAATTAAGTCCATCTTGTTTAATGTATCATTTAAAGCTTGTGTTTCCTTATTTATTTTCATTTTGGATGATCTGTCCATGGGTGAAAGTGGGGTGTTTAAGTCCCCTACTATGAATGTGTTACTGTCGATTTCCCCTTTTATGGCTGTTAGTATTTGCCTTATGTATTGAGGTGCTCCTATGTTGGGTGCATAAATATTTACAATTGTTATATCTTCTTCTTTTATGGATCCCTTGATCATTATGTAGTGTCCTTCTTTGTCTCTTTTAATAGTCTTTATTTTAAAGTCTATATTTTCTGATATGAGAATTGCTACTCCAGCTTTCTTTTGGCTTCCATTTGCATGGAATATCTTTTTCCATCCCCTTACTTTCAGTCTCTATGTGTCTCTAGGTCTGAAGTGGGTCTCTTGTAGACAGCATATATAAGGGTCTTGTTTTTGTATCCATTCAGCTAATCTGTGTCTTTTGGTGGGAGCATTTAGTCCATTTACATTTAAGGTAATTATCAATATGTATGTTCCTATTCCCATTTTCTAAATTGTTTTGGGTTCGTTATTATAGGTCTTTTCCTTCTCTTGTGTTTCTTGCCTAGAAAAGATCCTTTAGCATTTGTTGTAAAGCTGGTTTGGTGGTGCTGAACTCTCTCAGCTTTTGCTTGTCTGTAAAGGTTTTAATTTCTCCATCAAATCTGAATGAGATCCTTGCTGGGTAGAGTAGTCTTGGCTGCATGTTTTTCTCCTTCATCACTTTCAGTATGTCCTGCCACTCCCTTCTGGCTTGTAGGGTTTCTACTGAGAGATCAGCTGTTATGTGTTATTTGTTGTTTTTCCCTTGCTGCTTTTAATATGCTTTCTTTGTATTTAACTTTTGACAGTTTGATTAATATGTGTCTTGGCGTATTTCTCCTTGTATTTATCTTGTATGGGACTCTCTGTGCTTCCTGGACTTGATTAACTATTTCCTTTCCCATGTTAGGGAAGTTTTCAACTATAATCTCTTCAAATATTTTCTCAGTCCCTTTCTTTTTCTCTTCTTCCTCTGGAACCCCTATAATTTGAATGTTGGTGCGTTTCATGTTGTCCCAGAGGTCTCTGAGACTGTCCTCAGTTCTTTTCATTCTTTTTTCTTTATTCTGCTCTGCAGTAGTTATTTCCACTATTTTATCTTCCAGGTCACTTATCCGTTCTTCTGCCTCAGTCATTCTGCTATTGATCCCATCTAGAGTACTTTTAATTTCATTTATTGTGTTGTTCATCGTTGCTTGTTTCATCTTTAGTTCTTCTAGGTCCTTGTTAACTGATTCTTGCATTTTGTCCAATCTATTGTCCATTCTATCTCCTAGATTTCGGATCATCTTTACTATCATTATTCTGAATTCTTTTTCAGGTAGACTGCTTATTTCCTTTCCATTTGTTTGATCTGGTGAGTTTTTACCTTGCTCTTTCATCTGCTGTGTGTTTTTCTGTCTTCTCATTTTGCTTATCTTACTGTGTTTGGGGTCTCCTTTTTGCAGGCTGCAGGTTCGTAGTTCCTCCTGTTTTTGATGTCTGTCTCCAGTGGCTAAGGTTGGTTCAGTGGGTTGTGTAGGCTTCCTGGTGGAGGGGACTAGTGCCTGTGTTGTGGTGGATGAGGCTGGATCTTGTCTCTCTAGTGGGCAGGTTCACGTCTGGTGGTGTGTTTGGGGGTGTCTGTGGCCTTATTATGATTTTAGGCAGCCTCTCTGCTAATGGGTGGGGTTGTGTTCCTGTTTTGCTAGTTGTTTGGCATAGGTTTTCCAGCACTGTGGCTTGCTGGTCGTTGAGTGAAGCTGGGTGCTGGTGTTAAGATGGAGGTCTCTGGGAGATTTTCGCCGTTTGATATTATGTGGAGCTGGGAGGTCTCTTGTTGATCAGTGTCCTGAAGTTGGCTCTCCTACCTCAGAGGCAGAGCCCTGCCTCCTGGCTGGAGCACCAAAAGCTTTTCATCCACACGGCTCAGGATAAAAGGGAGAAAAAGTAGAGGGAATTAGTAGAAGTATGAGGAAAGAAAGAAGGAAAGGAGGGTAGGAAGGAAGGAAGAAAGAAAGAAAGAAGCAAGGAAGGAAAGAAGGCAAGAAGGAAAGAAAGGAGGGAGGGAGGGAGGTAGGAAGGAAGGAAGGAGGGAAAGAAGGAAAAAAGACAGAAAGAAAGAAGATACAGTAAAAATAAAATAAAGTATAATAAAGTTATTGAATTAAAAAATTCTTATTTAGAAAAAAAAAAAAGGGGACGGAAAGAACCTTAGGACAAATGTTGGCAGCAAAGCTATACAGACAAAATCTTACACAGAAGCATACACATACACCCTCACTAAAAGAGGTAAATGGGGAAAAATCCTAAATCTTGCTGTCAGAGACCACCTCCTCAATTTGGGATGATTCGTTGTCTAAAGGAGGGAAGGAAGGACGGAAAGAAAGAAAGAAAGAACGAAGGTAAAGTATAATATTGTTATTAAAATTAATTATTAAGAAAAAAAATTTAAAAAAAACATGGACGGATAGAACCCTAGGACAAATGGTGGAAGCAAGACTATACAGACAAGATCTCACACAGAAGCATACACATACACATTCACAAAAAGAGGAAAGGGGAAAAAATCATAGATCTTGCTCCTAAAGTCCACTTCCTTAATTTGGGTTGATTGGTTGTCTATTCAGGTATTCCATAGATGCAGGGTATATCAAGTTGATTGTGGAGCTTTAATCCGCTGCTTCTGAGGCTGCTGGGAGAGATTTCCCTTTCTCTTCTTTGTTCTCACAGCTCCCAGGGCTAAGCTTTGGATTTGGCCCTGCCACTGCGTGTAGATCGCTGGAGGGCGTCTGTTTTTTGCTCAGACAGGATGGGGTTAAAAGAGCCGCTGATTGGGGGCTCTGGCGCACTCAGGCCGGCGGGGACGGAGGGGCACAGAGTGCGGGGCGGGCCTGCGGTCGCAAAGGCCGGCGTGACTTTGCACCAGCCTGAGGCGCGCTGTGCGCTGTCCCGGGGAAGTTGTCCCTGGATCCCGGGAACCTGGCAGTTGGCCTGTAGTTTTTTTCATTGTGACATCTTTGTCTGGTTTTGGTATCAGGGTGATGGTGGCCTCGTTGAATGAGTTTTGGTGTGTTCCTCCCTCTGCTATATTTTGGAAGAGTTTGAGAAGGATAGGTGTTAGCTCTTCTCTAAATGTTAGATAGAATTCACCTGTGACTCCATCTGGTCCTGGCTTTTTGTTTGTTGGAAGATTTTTAATCACAGTGTCAATTTCAGTGCTTGTGATTGTTATGTTTATATTTTCTCTTTCTTCCTGGTTAAGTCTCAGAAGTTTGTGCTTTTCTAAGAATTTGTCCATTACTTCCAGGTTGTCAATTTTATTGGCGTATAATTACCTGTAGTAATCTCTTATAAGCTTTTGTATTTCTGCAGTGTCAGCTGTTACTTCTCCTTTTTCATTTCTAATTTTGTTGATTTGAGTCTTCTCTCTTTTTTTTCTTGATGAGTCTGGCTAGTGGTTTATCAATTTTGTTTATCTTCTCAAAGAACCAGCTGTTAGTTTTATTGTTCTTTGGTCTTGTTTCTTTCATTTCTTTTTCATTTATTTCTGATCTGGTCTTTATGATTTCTTTCCTTCTGCTAACTTTCCATTCTGTTTGTTCTACTTTCTCTATTTTCTATAGGAGTAAGTTTAGGTTCTATATTTGAGATGTTTCTTGTTTCTTGAGGTAGGATTTTATTGCTATAAACTTCTTTTAGAACAGTTTTTGCTGCATCCCATAGGTTTTGCGTCATCATGTTTTCATTGTCATTTGTTTCTAGGTATTTTTTGACTTCCTCTTTGATTCCTTCAGTGATCTCTTGGTTATTAAATAGTGCATTGTTTTGTCTCCATGTTTTTGTATTTTTTTTAAAGTTTTTTGTCCTGTAATTGATATCTAGTCTCATAACGTTGTGTTGTAGAAAGATACTTGATATGATTTCAGTTTTCTTAAATTTACCACGGCTTGATTTGTGACCCAAGATATGATCTATCCTGGAGAATGTTCCATGAGTATTTGAGAAGAAATTTTATTCTGTTTTTTTTTTTGGATGGAATGTCCTATAAATATCTATCAAGTACATTTTGTTTAATGTGTAATTTAAAGCTTGTGTTTCCTTATTTTTTTTCTTTTTAAAAAATTATAATTAATTTATTTTTATTAATTTTTGGATGCATTGGGTCTTTGTTACTGTGCACAGACTTTCTCTAGTTGTGGCGAGCAGGGGCTACTCTTTGTTGTGGTGCACAGGCTTCTCATTGTGGTGGTTTCTGTTGTTGAGAAGCACAGGCTCTAGGTGCGTGGACTTCAGTAGTTGCAGCTTGCTGTTTCAGTAGTTGTGGCTCGTGGGCTCTAGAGTGCAGGCTCAGTAGTTGTGGTGTAAGAGGTTAGTTGCTCTGTGGCATGTGGTATCTTCCTGGACCAGGGCTCGAACCTGTGTCCCCTGCATTGGCAGGTGGATTCTTGACCACTGGACCACCAGGGAAGTCCCTCCTTATTTTTTTTACATTTTGGATGATCTGTCCTTTGGTGAAAGTGGGTGTTAAAGTCCCCTACTATTATTGTGTTGCTGTCAATTTCCCCTTTTATGGCTGTTAGCATTTGCCTTATATATTGAGGTGCTCCTAAGTTGGGTGCCTAAATATTTCAATTGTTATATCTTCTTCTTGGATGGATCCCTTGATCATTATGTAATGTCCTTCTTTGTCTTTTGTAGTAGTTTTTATTTTAAATTCTATTTTTTCTGATATAAGAATTGTTACTCCAGCTTCTTTTGAATTTCCATTTGCATGGAATACCTTTTTCCATTCCCCTCATTTTCAGTCTTTATATTTCTCTATGTCTGAATTGGGTCTCTTGTTGACAGCATATTTATGGGTCTTGTTTTTGTATGCATTCAGCCAGTCCATGTCTTTTGGTTGGAGCATTTAATCCATTTACATTTAAGGTAACTATTAATATGTTTTGCCTATTACCATTTTCTTAATTGCTTTGGGTTTCTTTTTTTTTTTTTTTTTTTTTTTTTTTTTTTTTTAACATCTTTATTGGAGTATAATTGCTTTACAATGGTATGTTAGTTTCAGCTTCACAACAAAATGAATCAGTTATATATATACATATATTCCCATATCTCTTCCCGCTTGCGTCTCCCTCCCTCCCACCCTCCCTATCCCACCCCTCCAGGCGGTCACAAAGCACCGAGCTGATCTCCCTGTGCTATGCGGCTGCTTCCCACTAGCTATCTACCTTACGTTTGGTAGTGTATATATGTCCATGCCTCTTTATCGCTTTGTCACCGTTTACCCTTCCCCCTCCCCATAGCCTCAAGTCCATTCTCTAGTAAGTCTGTGTCTTTATTCCTGTTTCACCCCTAGGTTTTTCATGACATTTTTTTTTTTAAATTCCATATATATGTGTTAGCATACGGTATTTGTCTCTCTCTTTCTGACTTACTTCACTCTGTATGACAGACTCTAGGTCTATCCACCTCATTACAAATAGCTCAATTTCGTCTCTTTTTATGGCTGAGTAATATTCCATTGTATATATGTGCCACATCTTCTTTATCCATTCATCCGATGATGGACACTTAGGTTGTTTCCATCTCTGGGCTATTGTAAATAGAGCTGCAATGAACATTTTGGAACATGACTCTTTTTGAATTATGGTTTTCTCAGGGTATATGCCCAGTAGTGGGATTGCTGGGTCATATGGTAGTTCTATTTGTAGCTTTTTAAGGAACCTCCATACTGTTCTCCACAGTGGCTGTATCAATTTACATTCCCACCAACAGTGTAAGAGGGTTCCCTTTTCTCCACACCCTCTCCAGCATTTATTGTTTGTAGATTTTTTGATGATGGCCATTCTGACTGGTGTGAGATGATATCTCATTGTAGTTTTGATTTGCATTTCTCTCATGATTAGTGATGTTGAGCATTCTTTCATGTGTTTGTTGGCACTCTGTATATCTTCTTTGGAGAAATGTCTATTTAGGTCTTCTGCCCATTTTTGGATTGGGTTGTTTGTTTTTTTGTTATTAAGCTGCATGAGCTGCTTATAAATTTTGGAAATCAATCCTTTGTCAGTTGCTTCATTTGCAAATATTTTCTCCCATTCTGAGGGTTGTCTTTTGGTCTTCTTTATGGTTTCCTTTGCTGCGCAAAAGCTTTTAAGTTTCATTAGGTCCCATTTGTTTACTCTTGTTTTTATTTCCATTTCTCTAGGAGGTGGGTCAAAAAGGACCTTGCTGTGATTTATGTCATAGAGTGTTCTGCCTATGTTTTCCTCTAAGAGTTTGATAGTTTCTGGCCTTACATTTAGGTCTTTAATCCATTTTGAGCTTATTTTTGTGTACGGTGTTAGGGAGTGATCTAATTTCATACTTTTACATGTAGCTGTCCAGTTTTCCCAGCACCACTTATTGAATAGGCTGTCCTTTCTCCACTGTACATTTCTGCCTCCTTTGTCAAAGATAAGGTGACCATATGTGCGTGGGTTTATCTCTGGGCTTTCTATCCTGTTCCATTGATCTATCTTTCTGTTTTTGTGCCAGTACCATACCGTCTTGATAACTGTAGCTTTGTAGTATAGTCTGAAGTCTGGGAGCCTGATTCCTCCAGTTCCTTCTTTTGTTCTCAAGATTGCTTTGGCTATTCGGGGTCTTTTGTGTTTCCATACAAATTGCAAAATTTTTTGTTCTAGTTCTGTGAAAAATGCCAGTGGTAGTTTGATAGGGATTGCATTGAATCTATAGATTGCTTTCGGTAGTAGAGTCATTTTCACAATGTTGATTCTTCCAATCCAAGAACATGGTATATCTCTCCATCTATTTGTATCATCTTTAATTTCTTTCATCAGTGTCTTATAATTTTCTGCATACAGATCTTTTGTCTCCTTAGGTAGGTTTATTCCTAGATATTTTATTCTTTTTGTTGCAATGGTAAATGGGAGTGTTTTCTTGATTTCACTTTCAGATTTTTCATCATTAGTATATAGGAATGCCAGAGATTTCTGTGCATTAATTTTGTATCCTGCCACTTTACCAAATTCATTGATTAGCTCTAGTAGTTTTCTGGTAGCATCTTTAGGGTTCTCTATGTATAGGATCATGTCATCTGCAAACAGTGACAGTTTTACTTCTTCTTTTCCGATTTGGATTCCTTTTATTTCCTTTTCTTCTCTGATTGCTGTGGCTAAAACTTCCAAAACTATGTTGAATAAGAGTGGTGAGAGTGGGCAACCTTGTCTTGTTCCTGATCTTAGTGGAAATGCTTTCAGTTTTTCACCATTGAGGATGATGTTTGCTGTGGGCTTGTCATATATGGCCTTTATTATGTTGAGGAAAGTTCCCTCTATGCCTACTTTCTGCAGGGTTTTTATCATAAATGGGTGTTGAATTTTGTCAAAAGCTTTCTCTGCATCTATTGAGATGATCATATGGTTTTTCTCCTTCAGTTTGTTAATATAGTTTATCACATTGATAGATTTGCGTATATTGAAGAATCCTTGCATTCCTGGAATAAACCCCACTTGATCATGGTGTATGATCTTTTTAATGTGCTGTTGGATTCTGTTTGCTAGTATTTTGTTGAGGATTTTTGCATCTATGTTCATCAGTGATATTGGCCTGTAGTTTTCTTTCTTTGTGACATCCTTGTCTGGTTTTGGTATCAAGGTGATGGTGGCCTCGTAGAAGGAGTTTGGGAGTGTTCCTCCCTCTGCTATATTTTGGAAGAGTTTGAGAAGGATAGGTGTTAGCTCTTCTCTAAATGTTTGATAGAATTCGCCTGTGAAGCCATCTGGTCCTGGGCTTTTCTTTGTTGGAAGATTTTTAATCACAGTTTCAATTTCAGTGCTTGTGATTGGTCTGTTCATATTTTCTATTTCTTCCTGATTCAGTCTTGGCAGGTTGTGCCTTTCTAAGAATTTGTCCATTTCTTCCAGATTGTCCATTTTATTGGCATAGAGTTGCTTGTAGTAATCTCTCATGATCTCTTTTATTTCTGCAGTGTCAGTTGTTACCTCTCCTTTTTCATTTCTAATTCTATTGATTTGGGTCTTCTCCCTTTTTTTCTTGATGAGTCTGGCTAGTGGTTTATCTATTTTGTTTATCTTCTCAAAGAACCAGCTTTTAGTTTTATTGATCTTTGCTATTGTTTCCTTCATTTCTTTTTCATTTATTTCTGATCTGATTTTTATGATTTCTTTCCTTCTGCTAGCTTTGGGGTTTTTTTGTTCTTCTTTCTCTAATTGCTTGAGGTGCAAGGTTAGGTTGTTTATTCGAGATGCTTCCTGCTTCTTAAGGTGGGCTTGTATTGCTATAAACTTCCCCCTTAGAACTGCTTTTGCTGCATCCCACAGGTTTTGGGTCGTTGTGTCTCCATTGTCATTTGTTTCTAGGTATTTTTTGATTTCCTCTTTGATTTCTTCAGTGATATCTTCATTATTAAGTAGTGTATTGTTTAGCCTCCATGTGTTTGTATTTTTTACAGATCTTTTCCTGTAATTGATATCTAGTCTCATGGCGTTGTGGTCAGAAAAGATACTTGATACAATTTCAATTTTCTTAAATTTACCAAGGCTTGATTTGTGACCCAAGATATGATCTATCCTGGAGAATGTTCCATGAGCACTTGAGAAAAATGTGTATTCTGTTGTTTTTGGATGGAATGTCCTATAAATATCAATTAACTCCATCTCGTTTAATGTATCATTTAAAGCTTGTGTTTCCTTATTTATTTTCATTTTGGATGATCTGTCCATTGGTGAAAGTGGGGTGTTAAAGTCCCCTACTATGAATGTGTTACTGTCGATTTCCCCTTTTATGGTTGTCAGTATTTGCCTTATGTATTGAGGTGCACCTATGTTGGGTGCATAAATATTTACAATTGTTATATCTTCCTCTTGGATTGATCCCTTGATCATTATGTAGTGTCCTTCTTTGTCTCTTCTAATAGTCTTTGTTTTAAAGTCTATTTTGTCTGATATGAGAATTGCTACTCCTGCTTTCTTTTGGTTTCCACTTGCATGAAATACCTTTTTCCATCCCCTTACTTTCAGTCTGTATGTGTCTCTAGGTCTGAAGTGGGTCTCTTGTAGACAGCAAATATATGGGTCTTGTTTTTGTATCCATTCAGCCAATCTGTGTCTTTTGGTGGGAGCATTTAGTCCATTTACATTTAAGGTAATTATCGATATGTGTGTTCCTATTCCCATTTTCTTAATTGTTTTGGGTTTGTTATTGTAGGTCCTTTCCTTCTTTTGTGTTTCTTGCCTAGAGAAGTTCCTTTAGCAGTTGTTGTAGAGGTGGTTTGGTGGTGCTGAACTCTCTCAGCTTTTGCTTGTCTGTAAAGGTTTTAATTTCTCCATCAAATCTGAATGAGATCCTTGCTGGGTAGAGTAATCTTGGTTGCAGGTTTTTCTCCTTCAACACTTTCAATATGTCCTGCCACTCCCTTCTGGCTTGCAGAGTTTCTGCTGAAAGATCAGCTGTTAACCTTATGGGGATTCCCTTGTGTGTTATTTGTTGTTTTTCCCTTGCTGCTTTTAATATGTTTTCTTTGTATTTAATTTTTGACAGTTTGATTAATATGTGTCTTGCCGTATTTCTCCTTGGATTTATCCTGTATGGGACTCTCTGTGCTTCCTGGACTTGATTAACTATTTCCTTTCCCATATTAGGGAAGTTTTCAACTATAATCTCTTCAAATATTTTCTCAGTCCCTTTCTTTTTCTCTTCTTCTTCTGGAACCCCTATAATTCGAATGTTGGTGCGTTTAATGTTGTCCCAGAGGTCTCTGAGACTGTCCTCAGTTCTTTTCATTCTTTTTTCTTTATTCTGCTCTGCAGTAGTTATTTCCACTATTTTATCTTCCAGGTCACTTATCCGTTCTTCTGCCTCAGTTATTCTGCTATTGATCCCATCTAGAGTACTTTTAATTTCATTTATTGTGTTGTTCATCGTTGCTTGTTTCATCTTTAGTTCTTCTAGGTCCTTGTTAACTGATTCTTGCAATTTGTCCATTCTATTGTCCATTCTATCTCCAAGATTTCGGATCAACCTTACTATCATTATTCTGAATTCTTTTTCAGGTAGACTGCCTATTTCCTCTTCATTTGTTAGGTCTGGTGGGTTTTTATCTTGCTCCTTCATCTGCTGTGTGTTTTTCTGTCTTTTCATTTTGCTTATCTTACTGTGTTTGGGGTCTCCTTTTTTTTTTTTTTTTTTTTTGCAGGCTGAAGGTTCGTAGTTCCTGTTGTTTTTTGAGTCTGTCCCCAGTGGCTAAGGTTGGTTCAGTGGGTTGTGTAGGTTTCCTGGTGGAGGGGACTAGTGCCTGTGTTCTGGTGTATGAGGCTGGATCTTGTCTTTCTGGTGGGCAGGTCCACGTCTGGTGGTGTGTTTTGGGGTGTCTGTAGACTTATTATGATTTTGGGCAGCCTCTCTGCTAATGGGTGGGGTTGTGTTCCTGTCTTGCTAGTTGTTTGGCATAGGATGTCCAGCACTGTAGCTTGCTGGTCGTTGAGTGAAGCTGGGTGCTGGCGTTGAGATGGAGATCTCTTGGAGATTTTTGCTGTTTGATATTATGTGCAGCTGGGAGGCCTCTTGTGGACCAGTGTCCTGAAGTTGGCTCTCCCACCTCAGAGGCACAGCACTGAGTCCTGGCTGCAGCACCAAGAGCCTTTCATCCACAGGGCTCCTTAATTTGGGATGATTCGTTGTCTATTCAGGTATTCCACAGATGCAGGGTATATCAAGTTGATTGTGGAGCTTTAATCCGCTGCTTCTGAGGCTGCTGGAAGAGATTTCCCTTTCTCTTCTTTGTTCTCACAGCTCCCAGGGCCTCAGCTTTGGATTTGGCCCCGCCTGTGCGTGTAGGTCGCCGGAGGGCGTCTGTTCTTTGCTCAGACAGGACGGGGTTAAAGGAGCCGCTGATTCGGAGGCTCTGGCTCACCCAGGCCGGGGGGTAGGGAGGGTCACAGAGTGCAGGGCGGGCCTGCAGCGGCAGAGGCCGGCGTGACGCTGCAGCCTGAGGCGCGCCGTGCGCTCTCCCGGGGGAGCCGTCCCCGGATCCCGGGACCCCGGCAGTGGCGGGCTGCACAGGCTCCCCGGAAGGGCGTGTGGCTAGTGACCTGTGCTCGCACACAGGCCTCCTGGCGGCGGCAGCAGCGGCCTTAGCGTCCCATGTCCGTCTCTGGGCTCCGCACTCTTAGCCGGGCTCGCGCCCGCCTCCGGAGCTCTCCCAAGCAGCGTTCCCAATCCCCCCTCCTCGTGCACCAGGAAACAAAGAGGGACGTAAAAGTCTCTTGCCTCTTCGGCAGGTCCAGACCCCTCCCCAGACTCTCTCCCGGCCAGCCGCGGCGCACCAACGCCCTGCAGGCTGTGTTCACGCCGCCAACCTCAGTCCTCTCCCGGCGCTCCGACAAAAGCCGGAGCCTCAGCTCCCAGTCCCGCCCGCCCCGGCGGGCGAGCAGACAAGCCTCTCGGCTGGTGAGTGCCGGTCGGCCCGATCCTCTGCGCTGGAATCTCTCCGCTTTGCCCTCCGCACCCCTGTTGCTGTGCTCTCCTCCGCGGCTCCCAAGCTCCCCCACTCCGCCTCCCGAAGTCTCCACCCGCGAAGGGGCTCCTAGTGTGTGGACACTTTTCCTCCTTCACAGCTGTCTCCCGCTGGTGCAGGACCCGTCCCTATTCTTTTGTCTCTGTTTAGTTTTTTCTTTTGCCCTAACCAGGTACGTGGGGGGTTCCTTGCCTTTTGGGAGGTCTGAGGTCTTCTGCCAGCGTTCAGTAGGTGCTCCGTAGGAGTTGTTCCACGCGTAGATGTATTTCTGGTGTATCTGTGGAGAGGAAGGTGATCTCCGCGTCTTACTCTTCCGCCATCTTCCCGGAACTCCCTGGGTTTCTTTTTTAAAATATCTTTATTATACTATAACTGCTTTACAATGTTGTGTTAGTTTCTGCTGTATAACAAAGTGAATCAGCAATATACATACATATATGTGCATATCCTCTCTGTCTTGCATCTCCATCCCACCCTCCTTGTCCCACCTCTCTAGGTGGTCACAAAGGCCTTTTCCTTTTCCTGTTTTTCCTGCTTAGAGAAGTTCCTTTATCATTTGTTGTAATGGTGGTTTGGTGGTGCTGGATTCTCTTAACTTTTGCTTGTCTGTAAAGGTATTATTTTCTCCATCTAATCTGAATGAGATCCTTGCTGGGTAGAGTAATCTTGGTTGTAGGTTTTTCCCTTTCATCACTTTAAACATATCATGCCACTCCCTTCTGTCTTGTAGAGTTTCTTCTGAAAGATTAGCTGTTAACCTTATGGGGATTCCCTTGCATGTTATTTGTTGCTTTTCCCTTGCTGCTTTTAATGTTTTACCTTTGTATTTAAGTTTTGATAGTTTGATTAATATGTGTCTTGGCATGTTTCTCCTTGGATTTATCCTCTATGGGACTCTCTGCACTTCCTGGACTCGATTGACTATTTCCTTTCCCATGTTAGGGAAGTTTTCCACTATAACCTCTTCAATATTTTCTCAGTCCCTTTGTTTTTCTCTTCTTCTTCTGAGACTGCTAAAATTCGAATGTTGGTGCATTTAATGTTGTCCCAGAGGTCTCTGAGACTCTCCTCAATTCTTTTCATTCTTTTTCATTTATGCTGCTCTGCAATAGTTATTTCCAGTATTTTATCTTCTAGGTTACGTATCTGTTTTTCTGCCTCAGTTATTCTGCTATTGATTCCTTCTAGAGAACTTTTAATTTCATTTATTGTGTTTTGCATCATTGTTTTTTTGTTCTTCAGTTCTTCCAGGCCCTTGTTAAACCTTTCTTGTATTTTCTCCATTCTTTTTCCAAGATTTTGTATCATCTTTACTATCATTATTTTGAATTCTTTTTCAGGTAGACTGTGTATTTTCTTTTCATTTTTTGATCTAGTGCCTTTTTCCTTTGGTTCTTCAACTGCTGTATGTTTCTCTGTCTTCTCATTTTGCTTAACTTACTGTGTTTGGTGTCTCCTTTTTGCAAGCTTCAGGTTCATAGTTTCCATTGTTTTTTTGTGCCTGCCCCCAGTGGGTACAATTGGTTCAGTGGCTTGCGTAGGTTTTTTGGTGGAGGGGACTGGTGCCTGTGTTCTTTTGGGTGGAGTTGGTTCTTGTCTTTCTGGTGGGAAGGTCTGCTTCTGATGCTGTTTTTTGGGTGGTCTATGAACTTAGTATGATTTTAGGCAGCCTGTCTGCTAATGGGTGGGGTTGTTTTCCTGTCTTGTTAGTTGGTTGGCATGAGGCTTCCAGCACTGGAGCTTGCTGGCCATTGGGTGGATCTGGGTCTTAGCATTGAGATGCAGATTTCTAGGAGAGCTCTTGACAATTGATATTATGTGGGGCCAGGAGATGTCTGGTGGTCCAATGTCCTGGACTTGGCTCTCCCACCTCAGAGGCTTACACCCGTCACCAGGCTGGAGCACCAGGACCATGTCAGCCACATGGCTCAGAAGAAAAGGGAGAGAAAAAGAAAGAATATAAATAAATAAGATAAAGTTATTAAAATTTAAAAAAATAAAAAATGTAATAATAATAGTATAAAGAAGAGAGCAACAAAACCAATAAATAAATCCACCAGTGATAACAAGCATTGAAAACTATACTAAGATAAACATAAAAATCAGAAACAAGTCAGTCACATACAGTAAACTCCAAGTCTACATTTCCTCCCAAAGTCCACCACCTCCATTCTGGGTTGATTCATTGTCTATTCAGGTATTCCACAAATGCACTGTACCTCAAGTTGATTGTGGGTATTTAATCCCCTGCTCCTGAGGCTGTATGGAGAAATTTCTCTTTCTCTTCTTTGTTTGCACAGCTCCTGGGGTTCGGCTTTGGTTCTGGCCCCACCTCTGACTGTAGATCACCCTCAGGCATCTGTTCCTGCCCAGAGAGGATGGGGTTAAAGCAGCTGATTAGAGGGCTCTGACTCACTCATGCCAGGGAGAAGGAGGGGTACGGTAGTTATAATTGGAATGTGGGGCAAGCCTGCCATGGCAGAGGCCAGCAGGACATTGCAACAGCCTGAGGCATACCCTTCTTTCTCCCAGGGAAGTTATCCCTACGTCACAGGACCCTGGCAGTTGCGGGCTGCACAGGATCCTGGGGAGAGTTGTGTGTAAAGTGACCTGTGCTTGCACACAAGATTCTTGGTGGCTGTAGCAGTAGCATTAGTGTTTCATGGCCATCTGTGGTGTCTGAGCTGATAGCCAGGGCTCGTGCCCTCCTCCAGAGTTCATTTAGGTGGTGCTCTTCCTTCTGTGACCAGACAGGGAAGGAATCCCCTCTCCTCACACACCCCTTAACAATAGTCTCTTGCCTCTTAGGCAGGTCTCAAGTTTTTCCTGGACTCCCTCCCATCTAGTTGTGGCACACTAGCCCACTTCAGGCTGTGTTCATGTAGCCAACCCCAGTCCTCTCCCTCGGATCTGAACTCCAAAGCCTGAGCCTCAGCTCTCAACCCCTACCCACCCCAGCGGGGGAGCAGACAAGCCTCTCAGGCCAGTGAGTGTTGGTTGGCACCAGTCCTCTGTGCGGGAATCTGTCTTCCTTGCTCTCTGCACCCCTGTTGCTTCACTCTCCTCCATGGCTCCATAGCTGTCCCCTCGCCCTCCCCTGTTTCTGCCAGTGAAGGGGCTTCCAAGTGTGTGGAAACTTTTCCTCCTTCACAGCTCCCTCCCAGATGTGCAGGTCCCATCCTTATTCTTTTGTCTCTGTTTTTCCTTTTGCCCTACCCAGGTATGTGGGGATTTTCTTGCCTTTTGGGGAGTCTGAGGTCTTCTGCCAGTGTTCAGTAGGTGTTCTATAAGAGTTGTTCAACATGTATATATGTTTCTGATGTATTTGAGGGGAGGAAGGTGATCTCCATGTCTTACTCCTCCACCATCTTGAAGGTCCCAGTTTCTGATATTAATGTTTCTATTGTTTTGCCTGTGAAATGTAATTTTTAAGTAGCACTTTGGATAATCACAGGCAGCTCAACAGTGGCCCTAGAATGTGAATCCACTCTCTTTTAATTAAAACTGCACACCTGGTGCCAGTAGTTACTGAAACTCAGATTCTTTTGTCTTGTTACAGAAAGAATTCAGTGTGAGGCAAAGTGATATAGAAAGAGTGAGTTTATTAGCATAGGACATTTGTGAGAGATACAAGCGGGCAGGCAAGGGAGCACAGCCCAGAGAACAAAGGGAGCTACATTTTTATAATCAAAGAAAACGTGGGGTAGACATCAAGGCTTACATCATTTGTCCCTCTTTAGACCCTATATGGTCTAACTGGGACTGTCAAGGCACTATTTTAATCATATATATATTAGTAAAAGGGTGGTAACATATACTAATATATGGTAATTCATCTCAAGTTTTAGTATAATGTCCCCTTTCACTTAGTTTCTGTCCCTTTTCACATAGTTTCACCCCTTTTCTGTCTTGGCTACATGCAGATATGCTATTCTTCAAGAACAATTAACTCCCTGACTTTATGTAAAAAAGATTCAGACCCCATATCTATTGTCTTGTGTTTGAAGTATCAGGACTAGTGGCTTGAGTGTGCCTGGCACTTGAATGCATCTGGTCTTACCTCAAGGTAGAGTAGATTGTTGCTAGGTTACTGGATTATTTTCTTGAGTGGTCATTAGCTTACAACAGTCTCCCAAACTCCCTTAAAATTCCCTTTCTGTTTTTAATCCCCTAGTGGGATTTTAAACTAAACACTTAATTATTCTACTTTATCCTTATCAGATATGTAGGAGTATTTGCAACAAAACCCAGGTAGAGAGACATTAAAATTTTTACTGTTAATTAAAGAAACATTAGACATCTCAAGTTATGAACTAATATTTTTCTGTGTCAGGGAAGATTAAAGAGTCTGGGGTCATTTAAATCATTGATTTAAATGATTTAATTGATCATTTGATCAATTGATATGATCATTTGATCAATTGATATGATCAATTGATCATACATATCAATTGATCATTGATATGTACCTTAACTCTCTAGGCCAGTATCCTGCTTTTCTCCATCCTGAATTCCCTCAGGGTGCACAGCCATAGGCGGCTGCAGTGGCTGATAACTTGATGGCTACAACATCCTTTGCTTACTGATATGGCAGGCGACATTCCTCATTCACAGTACCTCCTCTTGGTCATAAACTCCACCACTGTTGGGAGGAATTTCATGACCAATTTTGTCCCATGGTGCTAGGAGGGCTCATTCTTAGATCAGGCAAAGATTTTGATGATAGGCCACTCAATGTGCTGATTTTGTTTCTTTTTGTATCAGCCCCTGTTGATAATCTAAAATACTCTGGATTGCCTGTCTTACTAGTTTATTATGATCCAGGAAATGTTTTCCCATGTTGCTTCTTCCCATATCTAGAGTGGCACTATTACAATTATTCTATGTAGAGTTATATATATGATCATCTGCCTCAAGACCTTTAGCCATCATTTTGTCAGAGGCCTGGGTACACATTGGGTAATGCAAGAGACAGCAATCTTATAAAACAGGCAGGATATAAGTAATACAGCTAGTAACATTAATAAAGTCATAGTGCAGCAGAGAGAGGCACAAGGCATAAATAATTTGAAAATAAAGAGAACAAATTAAAACAATGATTAGTATAACTAGTGCAATCTGGTCGCAATAAACCATCAAGTTCACAGGGGAGCCACTGGAGAAACCAAATTCTGGAGGGATCAGGTAGAGAGAAAAAGACAAATGTTTTATCTTTGTTTACAATGGTATACTTCATCAACTTGTTGTAGGTCATAGTGCAAGAGGAAAGGTTTTTCTGGAAAACAAAGATTAAAAGCCAGTATGTTTCAGAAAAAGTCATAAAATTATAAATTAAATTTATCAGCTCATTCACTCTCATAAAAATAATTCCTGTTGATCTGGATGAAGTCATCAGGTTTTCCATTAGAGTTCTATAATTTCTTACCCAGTTCAGTGGAATGATCTAAAAGTTATCAGAAACTTATATTTATCAAAAAGTCCTTTTTATGAATCCTTTCGAAGTGATTCATTTTATAAAAGCGCCAGATTAAGCAATGATTGTCTATAAACAACAAGACTTAAAATGGTGTGGTTAAAGATCTAATTACAATGCAATTGACAAGAAACTTGGATATTTCTGTGACATATAACATTTTAAGATAATAACTAGGATTATGCCTAATAACATTATACCAGGACATATCAGATTTTTAGGAATTGCATATAACTTTTGGAACATCTATATTAATGACATTTACCCATAAAATGTAACCTAAGAAGGTTTACCTCCAATCACTTGACAATGCTTCTCAAATAATTTAACATATCAAGTAAGCCTAATTAGTTTAACATTTCTCTCTGATATGACTCAGGTTTCCTTTGAAGCATCCCAGAGTTAGCTGGAAGTCAAAATAACTTCAGTTAGAATTTGATACTTGGGGAGTTTGTCAAAAATATCAAAAAGGTTTTAAAACACTTGATCAAATAGAATCATAGGTCATGTGAAACAATACTTATTCACTTAACCAAAGTGACAAAAGATTTTGAAAAACAAATACAGATCACTTAAAGGCAAATAAATTCACACAATCTGTCCACAAAAGTAATATTCCAAGGTAACTTTCTTCTCCTTACAGAGAAAGAAAGAACTAAACTGCAGTCCTGCACTAGCTTACTTTTAAAAACAAAATTCAATTACCTAATTAATTACATATATTACAATTTTAACACTTAAGAGCCTTAATCTCTATTGAAAACCAAGAAGCAAGTAATTGTGAACTGTTTGTCATACCAGCATGTCCTGGTTGTCAAATTTAGGAATATTATATAACCTTTAGAAACATACATCATTTCACAGTATAATTTCTTTCTTTAATGTGTTACAAGATGTGTCTAATAAACCCAAATATCTTTAGTTTTCCTCTTGTAAGAAGACAAAAGTAGTTAAACTTAGACCTGTTTAGCAATTAAAGTTTCAATATTTTATCTTATTTGAAATGACTTGGGTGTTCATTGGATTCTCATCATTTAACTTAATTTAGCAAAATTCAAGTTACCAAAACTCTAGAGAAACTATTTTAGATAAACATACTGAAAAATGGAATATTGCCTGCCATATCAATAAACAAAGTATGTCACAGTCATAAGCCATTGCAGCCACCACCAGACGGTCAGCTGGTGAGCCCTAAGGGAACTTGGGAAGGAAAGAATACCTGCCATTTAGCTGCCATCAGAATGCAGCCACTCCCTATGGTGAGCTCTGAGGAAACTCAGGATGTGAAAGCACAGGATACTGGCCCAGAGAGCTGAGGTATTGATACATATTAAAATAATGATTTCAGTGAGCCCAAACTCTTGCATCTTCCCATACAACAGAAAAGTGCTAAATTCCTTAACTTGGGATATCTGGTTTTCTTTTTTATAATGTATAAATTTATTTATTTATTTTTGGCTATGTTGGGTTTTTGGTTCTGTGCATGGGCTTTCTCTAGTTGTGGCGAGTGAGGGCCACTCTTCGTTGTGGTGTGTGGGCTTCAGGAGTTGTGGCATGCGGGCTCAGTAGTTGCAGTTGCGGGCTCTAGAGCACAGGTTCAGTAGTTGTGGCACATGGGCTTAGTTGCTCTGCGGCATGTGAGATCTTCCTGGACCAGGGTTCAAACCCATGTCCCCTGCATTGGCAGGTGGATTCTTAACCACTGCACCACCAGGGAAGTCCCTGGTTTTCCTTAATTAACAATAATCTTTTGATGTTCCTGATTACCTTTGTTGCAAACTCCTATATATCCTAGCTCCCCCTCACCTCCCTGGAGTAATTCTCTCAGGGTTACTTGAGATGCTGTCTCCCAGGCTTGAAGTCCTAAAATTTCCCACCGAATAAAACATAACTCTCAACTTTTAGGTTGTGAGTATTTATTAAGTCGACGATACGCCAAAAATAATTATTCCTAAAGAGTTCAACTGAAAACTCTTATGTCGTTTACCTTTATTTTATAATTTATGAACATATTAACATACCAAGTTAATTTTCTTCTTGCTGACAAACTCTGTAACAAAAATAACATGAACTTATTGACCTTCAGTAAACCTAGGTACAAGAAAATAAGACATGTCTATATTGATTAAACCAACAAGCTTAAGCTAGCTTTAATATCAGATATTAATTTAATATTGAATAGTTCCTAGATCACATAAATATGAAATTTATTCTGACCAGTTTCTTTTACATTTAGAAATATGTAATCGTAAGTGTTACTGTGTCCAAGCTCAGTCTTCTCAATGCACAACAGGCCAATAAATTGGGAGTGTTGAGACAAGGAATAGTGGCAGTATTCAGAAAGCTGGCAGACTGAGAAGATGGCAATCTAGTGTCTCAAAAAGATCATCTTCTTGGGGTCTGGAATGCCAGATTCTTTTATAGAACAGAGAGGGGGAGGAGGTGAGGAAATAAAGTAAAAAGGTCATAAGTCTTGCAAATATCTCCTAGAATGGTCAGCCTTGGGGAGGGGATGTGTTAATTTCTTCTTTCTTGTAGCCATTCACAGGTGGACAGAGTCAGGATCTTTCCCTGAACAAAGGCACTTTGGTTTAACATTCAGGCAGAGGGGCAGGGTTCCCCAAGGCAGGCCATTATGTATA
This sequence comes from Leucopleurus acutus, assembly GCF_964270905.1. Taxonomy (NCBI): domain Eukaryota; kingdom Metazoa; phylum Chordata; class Mammalia; order Artiodactyla; family Delphinidae; genus Leucopleurus; species Leucopleurus acutus. The sequence goes on along the minus strand of NC_139148.1, from coordinate 53,053,059 downwards.
GACAGTATCCTTTTAGTGAGCAAAAGCAACAGGAAGCAAAGGTTAAAGTAAAAGAAACAGATCCAACATGTAGTCAGATTTTGTTCTTCCTTGTAACATAAACGCTTACTTTTGAGTCAATTAATCAGAGCTCTTTTATAAGTTTAATTTTGATAATGTTTCCTGGAGGCAGAGACATTTCATGTGTATAATATGTACAGAGACATATGAATAGACAAATCTAGAGATCTCATAGCTTCACTTTAAAAACTTAGTTTTGAATTAGGTATTACAATACAAACTTACTAGTTTATAAATAACAGATGGAAGAAGTTAAATTTTTTTCTCAGATGACTAAGACTTTCCTACTTGTGGAAAAGACTTTAAGATTTGAATTTGTCCTTGATAAACATTTAAGGAGGTTGTAAATTATATTTGGGGTGAGGGAGCATTCCAGCAGTTTGAGTTTAGAAGGTCTCCCCCTGCCACCTTTTTTTTTTTCTTAATTCAAGTTTTACCTGATTGAACTAATTAGGCTCAGGCTTAGGTCACTGTGGGCTGTATTTACATTTCTGATTTGTTGAGATTTGCAAGACAAAGGCAGTTGCCTTTAATTCTGCAAAGAACAAGTCTGTCACCTAAATGATATTAAAAGGTTGATTTGCCCAACTATATTTTCTTTAATCTGTTTTCTTATGTGAGTGAGAAGATTTCCAACTGAACTGAAAGTGAAGAGTTCTATGTTGTAAAACTTTAGTGTTTAATTTATCATATCTACAAAGGCTGCATAAGGCATTCAACCAAGGCCCTCTTTCTGAGGACACAGGTTAGACCCAGAACAAAATCTCTATTGTTTTTATTAGTACCTGAATATTGTTCCCACTTTTTACTTTATATTGTATGGGCTCAGGTAACCCTATTGATTTCCTTTAGAATGTTTAATTAATATTTCCTGAGGGGAAGATCTATATGCCCTGTCTTATCATACCAAACAGGGGAAGCATTCCCCTGTGAAACATGTCTCTCACACAGTATAATTAAGCAAAAGAGATATAACCATCTTAAATATATAAAGCCCATTTAAATATAACAATTTTTATAAACTTTCATCTCAATTCTGTCAACCTTTATACCTTTAACTTCAGTTTCCATTAAAACCCAATCAACAAGGCTTAAACTTACAAGGGATCCTAGAAGTTTTCTTACTTTTTATCCCCCAACCATTTAATCTACTTTGTATAAAAGGCTCTGGAGGGCTTCCCTGGTGGCACAGTGGTTGAGAATCTGCCTGCTAATGCAGGGAACACGGGTTTGGGCCCTGGGCTGGGAAGATCCCACATGCCACGGAGCAACTAGGCCCGTGAGCCACAACTACTGAGCCTGCGCATCTGGAGCCTGTGCTCCGCAGCAAGAGAGGCCGCGATAGTGAGAGGCCCGTGCACTGCGTTGAAGAGTGGCCCCCGCTCGCCACAACTAGAGAAAGGCCTCGCACAGAAACGAAGACCCAACACAGCCAAAAGTAAATAAATAAATAAATAAATAAATAAATAAATAAAATAAAATAAAATAAAAAAGGGCTCTGGAGTCCCCAGTGAGGGCTTGGGTCAAGGGACTCAGGCCTTTTTGTCAATCTTTTAACTTGGTGAATTGACATAATTGTTGCCCCAAGTTGCTCAGGTATCTCAGTGTAGTTTTCTTCCAGCCTTTTTAATATATGTTTTTTAAACTGGGGTAAATAGAACAGACTTGTTTGGGGCCCTTTAATATTGGAGATCAATACAATGTCCCTTTGGCCCATCCAAACTTAGGTAGTGTTGTATCAAACCTTTGATTTACTCTCATTAATGTCTGTTTAATTTATCCCATTTTTAAACAATCATCTAAAGATTTCATTATTCATTTGGGATGAGTCTCTTTAAAATTTCTACCTTGCAGGGCAAAAAACCATTAGATTTTCTGTTCAGTTTTTTCTTTTCTTCTTTCTTTCTTTCTTCTTTCTTTCTGTATTCATTCATTCATTCATTCAGCTTTATTGAGGTATACTTGACAAAATTGTAACATATTAAAATTGTACATCATGATGATTTGATATATGCATACATTGTGAAAGGATTCCCATCTAGTATCTTTTTAATCCAAAATGTGTTTATTGGGATGGCTTCCCGTTCATCTTTTTTTAAATTATTATTTTTTTTTTTAGTGGAGTATACTTGATTTACAATGTTGTGCTATTTTCTGCTGTACAGCAAGGTGAATCGGCCATACATATACATATATCCACTCTCTTCTAGAATCCATTCCCACAGAGGTCATTACAGAGCATTGAATAGAGTTCCCTGTGCTATAAAGTAGGTTCTTATTAGTTATCTTTTATATACAGTAGTGTGTATATGTCAATCCTAATCTCTCAATTTGTTCACCACCACCACCACCCCCCACCTTTCCCCCTTGGTAACCATAAGGTTGCTTTCTGTTCTGTAAAAAAGTACATTTCTGTTTTGTAAATAAGTTTATTTGTACCATTTTTTAGATTCCACATATAAGCAATATCATATGATATTTGTCTTTCTCTGTATGACTTACTTCACTCAGTATGACAAACTCTAGGTCTATCCATGTTGCTGCAAATGGCATTATTTCTTTCTTTTTTATGGCCGAGTAATATTCCATGGTATATATGTACCAGATCTTATTTATTCATTCCTCCATCAAAGGACATTTAGGTTGCTTCCATGTGCTGGCTGCTGTAAATAGTACTGCAATGAATATTGGGGTGAATTTATCCTTTCAAATTACAGTTTTCTCTGGAAATATGCCCAGAAGTGAGACAACTGGATCATATGGTAGCCTGATTTTTAGTTTTTTAAGTAATCTCCATACTGTCCCCCCATAGTGGCTGTACCAAATTACATTGCATCCAACTATGTAGGAGGGTTCCCTTTTCTCTACACCCTCTCCAGCATTTATTGTTTGTAGATTTCATGATGATGGCCATTCTAACTGGTGTGAGGTAATACCACATTGTAGTTTTGATTTGATTTTTCTAATAATTAGTGATGTTGAACATGTTTTCATGTGCCTCTTGGACATCTGTATGATTTCTTGGGAGAAATATCTTTTTAGATATTCTGCCCGTTTTTTGATTAGGCTGTTTCCTTTTTTGATATTGAGCTACATGAGCTGTTTGTATATTTTGGAGATTAATCCCTTGTCAGTCACCTCATTTGCAAATATTTTCTCCCTTTCTGTGGGCTTTCTTTTCATTTTGTTGGTGGTTTCCTTTGCTGTGTAAAAGCTTTTAAGTTTGATTTAGTCTCATTTGTTTATTTTTGTTTTTATTACTCTTAGAGGTGGATCAAAGAAGATCTTCCTGCAATTCATGTCAGAGAGGGTTCTGTTTTCCTCTAAGAATTTTACAGTGTCCAGTCTTACATTCAGGTCTGTAATTCATTTTGACTTTTTTTTCGGTTATGGTGTTAGAGAATGTTCTAATTTCATTATTTTACATGTAGTTATCCAGTTTTCCCACCAACACTTATTGAAGAGACTGTCTTTTCTCGATTGTATATATTATTTCCTTCTTTGTCATAGATGAGGTGACAATACATGCATGGGGTGATCTCTGGACTTTCTATCCTGTTCCATTGATCTATATTTCTGTTTTTGTGCCTGTATCATACTGTTTAGATGACTTAGCTTTGCAGTATCATCTGAACTCAGGGAACCTGATCCTGCAGCTCCATTTTTCTTTCTCAAGATTGCCTTGGCTATTTGGGGTCTTTTGTGTTTCCATACAAATTGGAATTTTGTTTTTGTAATTCTGTGTAAAATGCTATTGGTAAATTGATAGGAATTGAATTGAATCTGTAGATTACATTGGGCAGTATAGCCATTCTGAAATTATTGATTCTTCCAATCCAGGAAAATGGTATATCTTTTACATCTGTTTGTGTCATCTTTAATTTCTTTCATCAGTATCTTATAGTTTTCTTCATACATGTCTTTTTCCTCGTAGGTAGGTTTATTCCCAAGTATTTTATTCTTTTTGACGTGATGGTAAATGGGAGTGTTTCCTTAATTTCCCTTTCTGAACTTTCATTGTTAGTGTACAGGAATGCCAGAAATTTCTATGTATTAATTTTGTATCCTGAAAACTTATCAGATTCATTGATGAGCTATAGTAGTTTTCTGATAGAATCTTTAGGATTTTATATGTATAGTATCATGTCATCTGCAAACAGTGATAGCTTTACTTCTTCTTTTCCAATTTTGATTCTTTTATTTCTTTTTCTTCTCTGATTGATATGGCTAGGACTTCCAAAACTATGTTAAGTAATAGTGGCAAGAGTGGACACCCTTGTCTTTTCTCTGATCTTAGAGGAAATGCCATTTTTGTGTTGGGTTGTTTGTTTTTTTATTATTGAGCTGCATGAGCTGCTTGGAAATTTTGGAAATTAATCCTTTGTCAGTTGCTTCATCTGCAAATATTTTCTTCCATTCTGAGGGTTGTCTTTTGGTCTTGTTTATGGTTTCCTTTGCTGTGCAAAAGCTTTGAAGTTTCATTAGGTTCCATTTGTTTATTGTTGTTTTCATTTCCATTTCTCTAGCAGGTGGGTCAAATAGGACCTTGCTGTGATTTATGTAATAGAGTGTTCTGCCTATGTTTTCCTCTAAGAGTTTGATAGTTTCTGGCCTTACATTTAGGTCTTTAATCCATTTTGAGCTTATTTTTGTGTATGGTGTTAGAGAGTGATCTAATCTCATATTTTACATGTACCTGTCAAGATTTCCCAGCACCACTTATTGAAGAGGCTGACCTTTCTCCACTGCACATTCCTGCTTTCTTTATCAAAGATAAGGTGACCATATGTGCGTAGGTTTTTCTATAGGAATTCTATCCTGTTCCATGGATCTATATTTCTGTTTTTGTGCCAGTACCATACTGTCTTGATTACTGTAGCTTTGTTGTACAGTCTGAAGTCAGGGAGCTTGATTCCTCCAGCCCCATTTTTCGTTCTCAAGATTGCTTTGGGTATTTGGGGTCTTTTGTGTTTCCATACAAATTGTGAAATTTTTTGTTCTACTTCTGTGAAAAATGTCAGTGGTGGTTTGATAGGAATTGTATTGAATCTGTAGATTGCTCTCAGTAGTAGAGTCATTTTCACAATATTGATTCTTCCAATCCAAGAACATTATATATCTCTCCATCTATTTGTATCATCTTTAATTTCTTTCATCAGTGCTTATAATTTTCTGCATACACGTCTTAGGTCTCCTTAGGTAGGTTTATTCACAGATATTTTATTATTTTTGTTGCAATGGTAAATGGGAGTGTTTCCTTAATTTCACTTTCAGATTTTTCATCATTAGTGTACAGGAACGCCAGAGATTTCTGTGCATTGATTTTGTATCCTGCTACTTTACCAAATTCATTGATTAGATCTAGTAGCTTTCCGGAAACATCTTTAGGATTCTCTATGTATAATATCATGTCATCTGCAAACAGTGACAGCTATACTTCATCTTTTCCGATTTGGATTCCTTTTATATCCTTTACTTCTCTGATTACTGTGGGTAAAAGTTCCAAAACTATGTTGAATAAGAGTGGTGAGAGTGGGCAACCTTGTCTTGTTCCTGATCTTAGTGGAAATGCTTTCTGTTTTTTACCATTCAGGACAATGTTGGCTGTGGGTTTGTCATATATGGCCTTTATTATATTGAGGAAGGTTCCCTCTATGCTTACTTTCTTCAGGGTTTTTATCATAAATGGGTGTTGAATTTTGTCAAAAGCTTTCTCTGCATCTATTGAGATAACCATATGAATTTTCTCCTGCTATTTTTTAATATGGTGTATCACGTTGACTGATTTGCATATACTGAAGAATCCTTGCATTCCTGGAATAAACCCCCTTGATTATGGTGTATGATCCTTTTAATGTGCTGTTGGATTCTGTTTGCTAGTATTTTGTTGAGAATTTTTGCATCTATCTTCATCAGTGTTATTGGCCTGTAGGTCTCTTTCTTTGTGACATCCTTGTCTGGTTTTGCTATCAGGGTGATGGTGGCCTTGTAGAATGAGTTTGGGAGTGTTCCTCCGTCTGATATATTTTGGAAGAGTTTGAGGATAGGTGTTAGCTCTTCTCTAAATGTTTGATAGAATTCTCCTGTGAAGCCATCTCTTCCTGGGCTTTTGTTTGTTAGAAGATTTTTAATCACAGTTTCAATTTCAGTGCTTGTGATTGGTCTGTTCATGTTTTCTATTTCTTCCAGATTCAGTTTGCAGGTTGCACATTTCTAAGCTTTTGTCCATTTCTTCCAGGTTGTCCATTTTATTGGCATAGAGTTGCTTGTAGTAATCTCTCATGATCTTTTGTATTTCTGCCGTGTCAGTTGTTACTTTTCCTTTTTAATTTCTCATTCTATTGATTTGAGTCCTCTCCCTTTTTTCTTGATGAGTCTGGCTAGTGGTTTATCAATTTTGTTTATCTTCTCAGAGAACCAGCTTTTAGTTTTATTGATCTTTGCTATCATTCACTTCATTTCTTTTTCATTTATTTCTGATCTGATTTTTATGATTTCTTTCCTTCTGCTAACTTTGGGGTTTTTTTGTTCTGCTCTCTCTAATTATTTTAGGTGCAAGGTTAGGTTGTTTATTCGAGATGTTTCCTGTTTCTTAAGGTGGGCTTGTATTGCTATAAACTTCCGTCTTAGAACTGCTTTTGCTGCATCCCATAAGTTTTGGGTCATCATGTCTCCATTGTCATTTGTTCCTAGGTATTTTTTGATTTCCTCTTTGATTTCTTCAGTGATCACTTCTCTATTAAGTAGTGTATTGTTTAGCCTCCATGTGTTTTTATTTTTACAGATCATTTCCTGTAATTGATATCTAGTCTCCTGGTGTTGTGGTCAGAAGAGATACTTGATACAATTTCAGTTTTCTTAAATTTACCAAGGCTTGATTTGTGACCCAAGATATGATCTAGCCTGGAGAATGTTCCATGAACACTTGAGAAAAATGTGTATTCTGTTGTTTTTGGATGGAATGTCCTGTAAATATCAATTACATCCATCATGTTTAATGTATCATTTAAAGCTTGTGTTTCCTTATTTATTTTCATTTTGGATGATCTGTCCATGGGTGAAAGTGGAGTGTTAAAGTCCCCTACTATGAATGTGTTACTTTCAATTTCCCCTTTTATGTCTCTTAGTGTTTTCCTTATGTATTGTGGTGCTCCTAAGTTGGGTGCATAAATATTTACAATTTTTATATCTTCTTCTTGGATCGATCCCTTGATCATTATGTAGTGTCCTTCTTTTTCTCTTTTAATAGTCTTTATTTTACAGTGTATTTTGTCTGATATGGGAATTGCTACTCCAGCTTTCCTTTGGTTTCCATTTGCATGGAATATCTTTTTCCATCCCCTTACTTTCAGTCTGTATGTCTCTCTAGGTCTGAAGTGGGTCTCTTGTAGACAGCAAATATATGGATCTTGTTTTTGGATCCATTCAGCCAGTCTGTTTCTTTTGGTGGGAACATTTAATCCATTTACATTTAAGGTAATTATTGATATGTATGTTCCTATTCCCATTTTCTTAATTGTTTTCTGTTTGTTATTATGGGTCTTTTCCTTCTCTTGTGTTTCTTGCCTAGAGAAGATCCTTTAGCATTTCTTGTAAAGCTGCTTTTGTGGGGCTGAACTCTCTCAACTTTTACTTTTCTGTAAAGGTTTTAATTTATCCATCAAATCTGAATGAGATCCTTGCTGGGTAGAATTATCATAGTTGTAGGTTTTTCTCCATCATCACTTTAAATATGTCCTGCCAGTCCCTTCTGGCTTGCAGATTTTCTGCTGAAAGATCAGCTGTTAACCTTTTGGGGATTCCCTTGTGTGTTATTTGTTGTTTTTCCCTTGCTGCTTTTAATATGCTTTCTTTGTATTTAATTTTTGACAGCTTGATTAATATGTGTCTTGGCATGTTTCTCCTTGGATTTATCCTTTATGGGACTCTCTGTGCTTCCTGGACTTGATTATATATTTTCTTTCCCATATTAGGGAAGTTTTCAACTATAATCTCTTCAAATATTTTCTCAGTCCCTTTCTTTTTCTCTTCTTCTTCTGGGACCCCTGTAATTTGAATGTTGGTGCACTTAGTGTTGTCCCAGATGTTTCTGAGACTGTCCTCAGTTCTTTTTATTGTTCTTTCTTTATTCTGCTCTGCAGTAGTTATTTCCACTATTTTATCTTCCTGGTCACTTATCCATTGTTCTGCCTCACTTATTCTGCTCTTGATTCCTTCTAAATTATTTTTTATTTCATTTATTGTGTTGTTCATCATTGTTTGTTTCATCTTTAGTTCTTCTAGGTCCTTGTTAAATGTTTCTTGCATTTCATCTATTCTATTTCCAAGATTTTGGATCAACTTTACTATCATTATTCTGAATTCCTTTTGAGGTAGATTGCCTATTTCCTCTTCATTTCTTAGGTCTGCTGGGTTTTTATCTTGCTCCTTCACCTGCTGTGTGTTTTTTTGTCTTCTCATTTTGCTTATCTTACTGTGTTTGGTGTCTCCTTTTTGCAGGCTGGAGGTTTATAGTTCCTGTTGTTTTTGGTGTCTGTCCCCAGTGGTTAAAGTTGGGTCAGTGGGTTGTGTAGGCTTCCTGCTGGAAGGGGCTAGTGCATGTGTTCTGGTGGATGAGCCTGGATCTTTTCTCTCTGGTGGGCAGGTCCACGTCTGGTGGTGTGTTTTGGGGTGTCTGCAGACTTATTATGATTTTAGGCAGCCTCTCTGCTAATGGGTGGGGTTCTGTTCCTATTTTGCTAGTTGTTTGGCACAGGGTGTCCAGCACTGTAGGTTGCTGGTTGTTGAGTGAAGCTGGGTGCTGGCATTGAGATGGAGATCTCTGGGAGATTTTTGCCATTTGATATTATGTGGAGCTGTGAGGTCTCTTGTGGACCAGTTTCCTGAAGTTGGCTCTCCCACCTCAGAGGCAGAGCTCTGACTCCTGGTTGCAGCACCAGGAGCCTTTCATCCACATGGGTCAGAATAAAAGAGAGAATAAATAGAGAGAAAGAATTAGTAGAAGTAGGAGGGAAGAAAGAAAGATAGGAAGGAAGGAAGGAAGGATGGAAGGAAGCAAGGAAGGAAGGAAGGAAGAAAGAAGAAAAGAAGGAAAGAAGGAAAGAAAGAAAGAAAGAAAGGAGGGAGGGATGGAGGGAGGGAGAGAGGGATGGTGTGAGGAAGGAAAGAAGGAAGGAGGGAAGGAAGGAAAAAAGAATGAAGGAAGATAAAGTAAAATAAAATAAGGTTATTAAATTAAAAAATAATTATTAAGTAAAAAATTAATACAAACAAACAAAAAAAACAGATGGATAGAACCTTAGAACAATTGGTGGAAGCAAAGCTATACAGACAAAATCTCATACAGAAGCATACACATACACACTCACAAAAAGAGGAAAAGTGGAAAAAATCATAAATCTTGCTCTCAAAGTCCCCCTCCTCAATTTGGGATGATTCGCTGTCTAAAGGAGGGAAGTAAGGAAAGAAAGAAAGAAAGAAGGTAAAGTAAAATAAAATAAATTATAATAAAGTTATTAAATTAAAAAATAATTATTAAGAAAAAAATTTAAAAAAAACGGGCAGATAGAACCCTAGGACAAATGGTGGAAGCAAAGCTATACAGACAAAATCTTTCACAGAAGCATACACATACACACTCACAAAAAGAGGAAAAGGGGAAAAATCATAAATCTTGCTCTCAAAGTCCCACTCCTCAATTTGGGATGATTCGTTGTCTATTTATGTATTCCACAGATGCAGGGTACATCAAGTTGATTGTTGAGCTTTAATCCGCTGCTTCTGAGGCTGCTGGGAGAGATTTCCCTTTCTCTTCTTTGTTCTCACAGCTCCCAGGGGCTCAGCTTTGGATTTGGCCCTGCCTCTGCTTGTAGGTCGCCAGAGGGTGTCTGTTTTTCGCTTAGACAGGACGACATCCCCTCACTTTCATTCTGTATATGTCCCTGGGTCTGAAGTTGGTGTCTTGTAGACAACATATATATGGATCTTGCTTTTGTATCTATTCATCCAGTCTATGTCTTTTGGTTGGAGCATTTAATCCATTTACATTTAAGGTAATTATCAATATGTAAGTTCCTATTGCCATTTTCTTAGTTGTTTTGGGTTTGTTTTTGTAAGTCTTTTTTTCTTCCCTTCCTCTTTTGTTCTCTTCTCTTTTGGTTTGAGGACCAACTTCAGTGTTGTGTTTGGGATGCTTTTTCTTTTGTGTGTGTGTATGTATTGTAGTTTTGGGGTTTGCTGTTCCTATGAGGTTGTGATTTAGCAGTCTATATATGTACAAGGTTGTTTTAAGTTGCTGGTCTCTTTCCAACCTAGAGAAGTTTCTTTGCCATTTGCTGTAGAGCTGGTTTGGTGGTGCTGATTTCTCTTAGCTTTTGTTTGTCTGTAATGCTTTTGATTTTTCCATCAAATCTGCATGAGGGCCTTGCTGGGTAGAGTATTCTTTGGTGTAGGTTTTTCCCTTTCATCTCTTTAAACATATCATGCCCCTCCCTTCTGGCCTGCAGAGTTTCTGCTGAAAAATAAGCCAATAACTTTATGGGAATTCCCTTGTATGTTATTTGTTGCTTTTCCCTTGTTGCTTTTAATATTTTTTTCTTTGTATTTTTGTTTGTTTGTTTGTTTGATTAATAGATGTTCAACATGTTCCTCCTTGGGTTTATCCTGCATGGGACTCTCTGCACTTCCTGGGCTTGGGTAACTATTTCCTTTCCCATGTTGGAGAAGTTTCTGACTATAAGGTCTTCAAATGTTTTCTCAGGCCCTTTTTTTCTACTTTTTCTCGGACCTGTATAATTCGAATGTTGTTGCATTTAATGTTGTCTCAGATGTCTCTGAGACTGTCCTCATTTCTTTTCATGCTTTTTTCTTTCTTCTGTTCCACAGTAGTGATTTCCACCATTCTATCTTCCAGCTTGCTTATTTGTTCTTCTGCCTCAGTTATTTTGCTATTGATTCCTTTTAGTGTATCTTTTATATCAGTTATTGTATTGTTAATCTCCGTTTGTTTGTTCTTTAGTTCTTCTAAGTCTTTGTTAAACATTTCTTGTATCTTCTCAATTTGTGTCTCCATTCCTTTTCCAAGATCTTGGATCATCTTTACTATCATTTTTCTGAAATAGTTTTCAGGTGGATTGCTTATCTCCTCTTTATTTAGTTGTTCTTGTAGGTTTTTATCTTGCTCCTTCATCCACAACATATTTCTTTGTTGTCTCATTTTGTCTAACTTTCTGTTTTTGTCATCTCCTTTCCACAGCCTGCAGGGTCATAGTTCCTCTTGCTTCTGTTGTCTGCCCCCTGTTGGGTGAGGTTGGTCTAGAGGCTTGTGCCATTATCCTTTTGATAGGGGATTTGACTGGTGTGTGGTGACAAGAGCTTGCCCTGGATATTGACTGGGGCCTCCTCTTTGCTCCATGGTTGTCACTGACCAGTCAGGGGTGGGGTCTGTTCCCTAGTTGTTGGAGTAGAGGGTCCCAGATTTGTTTCTTCACTGTGTTTCTGATCCATGGTGCAAGGTAGTCAGAATTGTAGCATTCCCACTGGGAAGGAAGTGACTGAGTATTCCTCCTCTGGAGCTGTTCACCTGTGTGTGTGCTCTGTTGTGTCAACTTTCACCCTTTGTGTGAGCTCTCAGATTACACTGTTGTTGGCACTGCTTTCAGCCCCACCTTAACTTTTCGTATGCTGACATTTAGCCCTGGTGTCTCTGAGTCATTTTTTTCACCAGGCCACAAGTGTAGATCTACTGAAGTCAGGTCCCAGGATTGCAGTAATCATGGATCTGGACCTGCTGTGGGTGCCCTTGGGGCAGGTCAGATTAGCCTGGCCCAAGCCCCATGTGCATATGCCCACAAAAGTCTACTGCTGCTAAAGCTATGCCCGTCTTGGCTTCAGGAGCAGTCATTGTCCATTCTGATGTTCTATAGGCACTGAGTTTACAAAGCTGGTTGTGGAGGTTTCAGTATGCAGTTTGTGCAGCTGTGAGGAGAGATTTCAGCTCTTCTTCCTTAGTTGCATGGCCCCCTGGGGCTCAGCTGTAGTTTCAGCCCCACCTCTGTATGTAGGCTACCCACAGTTACCTACTCCTGAGGCTGCCTTGGAGCACATGGGTCTTCCCCAGCAAGGAGGGCATGCAGAGGCAGCATGGTGGCTGGGGTTGTGGGAGTCCTGGTGGCGAGGGGTGAATGGGTGAGCCAGCAGCTGTGGGCCCAGGAGTTTCATCCCTGGCATGGCCCTTCCCAGTGCTGGGCTGTGGACATGAGAGCCAGGCCCAGCAGTGATGAGGTGTGCAGTGAGGCCAGCAGCTGTGTGCATGGGAGAGCCGACCCCGGTGGAACACCCTCACAGTGCCTGGGGGGACAGGAGCTGGTACATGTGGAAAGAAGCTGTAATGGTGGCTCTTCCCCTTGCACATCACTTGACAATGACTTGCTTCTACTGCATTCCATATTTCCTCCACAACCATTCCCAGTTGAGGACATCCTCACTCCTGTCCCCTCAGGCCTTCTTCTTGCAGCCATCAGTAGTCCTCTCCCAGGGTTTTCTCTCCAAATCCCACGTTCCAGCACCCAGCCCCCATCTTCACCTGCAGACACATGTCTCAGGCTGAGGTGCACATGGCTGTGGTATGGACCATCTGTGTAAGTCTCACTTTATCCTGCCTGCCACAGACAGGTTGCTGCACTCTCCTTCAATAGCCCCTGAAGCTCCCCTTCTGTCCCAACTGATCTCCCCATTTGTGAGGGGGTTTCCCTGGATGTGGGAACCTCTCCTCTCCTTTGGCTCCCCCTACCCCTGGGCACCAGTCCTGTCCTGCTTCCTCTCCTCTTCTTTTTTCCCTTATTCTTTCTTTCATCATACCCACTTATGCAGAGATCTTTCTTGTCCTTTTAGGTGCCCAAGGTCTTCTGCTCTATGAGAAGAGTCCTATTTGTAGATATATTCTTGATGCATTTGTTGGGAGAGATGAACTCCATGTCCTCCAACATCCCTGCCATCTTGTCCTCTCTCATCTTCAGTTTTTTCTTATTTCCCTGTTAATCAACATAATTAACACTAATTATTCTAATGTTTTTATTAGCATCTCTAGGACCCATTGAGTGGAAGCAGAGACCAGAAATAAGGCTTCCCAAACTGTTTTTTGTTTGTTTGCTTGCTTTTGTTTACTTTAAATTAAAGAAGTTCTTAGGTTAACTATTGTATATATATATTTTTTTTCTTTCACCTTCTAAGTTGTTTTTGTTTATATAGGTACCAATAAAACAGCTGTTTATAACGAGTGCTCTTTAAAATTTTATCAATTTAGAGGTTTTTCCAATTTAAAGGATTTATCACTTGTCCATTAAGGAGATATATCGTAATCATGACTCAAACCAGTAAGATGAAAGTGACATCCCTAGAAGAGAGTGAAAAGATGCTACCTAAGCAAGACCCAGAAAGTTTATTCCCAAAAATGGTCTAAAAAAGTAAAGGCCTTCATTGTACAAGCTGACGTAACAAAGGTTAAGATGGCAAAAAAGACCCTGAGAGATGGCACAGTCAGACAAAAGACTGCTCAGTATCCCTGTCTATTTGATTGGCTGCCAAATGTACACCATATGTGTACCTTCCAGATGGCAGAGACCACATTCTCAAAACACACACACACACACACACACACACACACACACACACACACACAAACACAGAAGAAGATCATGTAGAACATTTACATCTCAAAGACACAGCAAGAGAAATACAAGTTCCTCCTCAAAGGGCTTTTGTTTCTTTAAGGTCAGAATCCTTAAAAACGGTTTTGTCAGGTTGGCTTTATCTAACTTAACTGCACATGTAATAAAAGAGCCCTGTCTTAGTTATTTTCAAGGTGAGATTGCCTTTAATTTACAGTTAAATAAGTATTTTAAATATAAGTTTTGTACATATATAAACCTGTCTGGGGTATTAGTTGGAGGCTGGAAATATGTCATTCCTTTTTCTTTCATTTTGAAAGTTTTCTTCCCCGTTCTAAGGACACTGTGTCAGGATAATTAAAATGAATGTGTTTCCCTATAGGGATGGCTGCATGGTATGAGAACTTGCCTCCACTACTCCCATAAGTTTCTCAGTTGCCTGAGAAAGTCATTGCTGGCTGAGAGGAGATGTCCCATTTTGGAGTTGAACTCTCTCATGAGATATCTTCACTTTTTTTTTTTAACATTCTTTTAAAGTAGCCAATTCAAGGAAAACAACAAGCCATTCTTCTACCTAATTACCCAGTTCAACCTCACTCAGTGTCTTTCAATTGAGCAAAGTTTTCTCAGCCTTTCAACTGAGGATAACCAACTCAGTGTCTAAACTGAACAAAATCTTCCCAGTGTCTTTCAGCTGAATATAATCCAGGTACCAATTATTGAAACCAAGTTTCAAGGATAACTTTCTCCTCCAGAGGGTTTAACACCACCAAATAAAACTTATTATCATCAGCCAATAATGGGAGATCCAAGAACCAGTAGAGACTCACCAAAATTCATCCAGAATCTGCAAAGAGGCGGACAGGCCCAAGAGGCCTCTGTTGATACTAGGCTCCATATCCTTGTAGAGTTTAGGCAAAGGAGAAAAGCCTGTTCTGGATCCCTTTTTTGGTCACCAAAAGCAGTCAACTAAAAAAAAAAATGCACATACTAAAAGTTGAGAATTGTGTTTTATTCGGCAGACTTGCTGATAACTTAAGCCTGGGAGGCACCTTTCGCAGAGCTCTGAGGGACTACTTCAAAGAGTTAAGAGATGAGCCAGGATATATAGGAGTATTTGCAACAAAAACCAAGTAGTTGGGACATCAAAAGATTACTGTTAATTTAAGAAAAACAAGAAATCTCAAGTTAATGAGTTTAGTACTTTTTATGTATGGGAAGGTACAAGAGTCTGGGCTCATTTAAATCATTCCTTTGATATGCACCTTAACTATCTAGGGCCAGTATCCTATTTTTCTCCATCCTGAATCCCCTCAAGGTGCACAGTCAGGGACAGCTGATGGCTTGATGGCTGCAACACCCTTTGTTTATTGATATGGCAGAAGGCTTTTTTTTTGTGCACAACAGTGACAGTAGTTTTCAAATAGTAATGTATGAATTGCTGCTTTTTGTTTTGTTTTGTATTTTGTTTCCTGCAATGGATCCTTTCCTTAGCTCTCCTAAAGAAGCTGTTCTGAAACATTTCTGGATCACATCTCCTTGTGTCTCACAGTCAGGAAGTGTTTAATAATACCTACCTAGAAGCTGAACTGTTGCTCTTGGCATCATTTCTGTCTTGTCTGGCTGTTGTGAAAGCAGTAATCAGCAGCCCATGATCACCCCTATCTCCCCGCTTCCTTTCTGTTTTTGTTAAGGGTCTCTTAACAGAGTTACAGTTGCTGTATATAGGGTTGCACAGCCTGTACTGTGTGCAAGTTCAGGGAGTACCATTCACCTAGACTTCAATGTGAGTGGTACCCCTTGGAATTGAGCAACTTATTGGCCCTCTGAGATCTTTGTGATCAGAAAGGCACAAAGGAGCCCAACTGGTTTCTATAGCAAGTAAAGCCTCTGTATTCTTCTAATGCACTTCTACTATGTTGAAAGCAGATGGAGAGGAAGTGAGACAACCCCCACATCCCCTTTGTTCAGGAACAACAGTAATAATGGATATAACTCAACTTCCCTTTCCTCTTGCAGCCTCAGCCTTCACTAGCAGTCCCCACACAAGACTAAAGTGTTCAAGAGAGGGAATACTTCTTTTATCTTCTTCTTTGGCTCTTTTGAGCTTATACATTTTCATTTCTTATTCAATGTAATGTCCCTAACAAGCATCTTTAGAATTTCTCTGCACAAGACATGGCTTTTCCAGAAGCAATAGAGATAACATTTTCTTGGCTGACTTTTTGGTTGTGGATAAAACAGAAGGGTTTAATAATGTAACATCCTAGATCTATCCACTAATATTTTAATTTCTTCAAGGTCTACGTTTTACCATCCCATGGTTAATAACAGTCTTTACTTTCCACACTTCTAAGAGGATTGCCCCCAAAATGGACAATTCTGCTGATTTAGAATATAATTCTTCCAGATTTGAAGGATGTGATTGTGAAACGAAGTTGGAAACTTTAGCTAATCAGAGGAGGTCCTACTATCAGAGGAACCTTCTGGGTTCTTCTTAAACCATCAGGATTTTGAATGGAGGGGAAAGGGAAGCCATGGATAACTCCCCCGGGATGGGTAATCAAATATCTAACTACTGATTAGCTAATGTCAGACTTATTGAAGCTTACATCTATGCTTGTTTCAGAAGGGAGTGGCCACCTTGCATCAAATCCTGCTGGCAAGAGCCTGCCCACTGGGGTCTCAGCACCGGTCTACAGGCATACTTCATGTGAGGAAATGTTTGTTTTCTTGTGTGACTCACCACCAGAGTTGTGAGAAAAGGGGTTGCCTCAGCAATGGTGTGGGAACAACCCAGAGTCACAGTCTGGGCCTCATGCCAAGACATAGTGCTCAGTTATTATTAGGTGCATCAGGAGAATCCAAGACCGGAAAGACCTATGAGGTTATTTTTCTCTGCCCAGGAACCAGGAAACTACTCCCCCTCCTTTTCTTACCTTCCTCTCTCTACCTACTGGGTGATTCAGAAAGCAATACTTTGTTTATCTTTTCCCCTATTTTATATTCAGTAGTTCCTCTAGCTGGAGTACTGGGCAGGGCAGTCTGCTCCTTTTTAGTCCTGGGTTTAATTGCAATAGATGAACTCAATAAGCTAGTTAAAAGTTCTGTAGGCAAGAAAGCCAGGATGCAACAAAATATAGCAGCCCTTCCCAGTCTACCCCTCACCTCCAACACACACAAACACCTGAAGTGCACACTGGTGCAATTCAGCACATGATCCTAGACATGGGGAACCTGGCTTAGTTAGGGAATGGCAAGTGGCCAAATCAACGTTCAGTATCTTGCTGACTTGACTGGGGATGTACAATCAGAGATGTTTAGTTCTTTTCTAGACATTAGCTTGGGGATTGACTCAAAATTGGTTGGCTTCTAATCAGTCTTGGGTGGAAGGGTAGAGCTTACAGCCCTCAGAACAAAAGATGCTTTTAAAGGGGTACTTATAATAAAGGGTAAAGCACTTTGGACAGTCAATGGTGACCACATCTACATTCTCTGTGGTCAAAACAGAATAAAACCATAGCTTCATATATATATATATATATATATATATATATATATATATATATTTTAAATGGAGTTTCTAATTTATTTACCTCTATGAGATTTTGTACAAATTTATATGTTGGTTGATCATCTTTACCAAATTTATCTCCCTTTTTTTTAACCAGTGGTATTATAGGGTAAATGTTCTTTTAAAAATTATTCATTAAAATTTTAATGCTTTGATAACTGATTTGATTCCCTCTAATTAAGATCTTGACAAAAATATATATTACACTTGGCCTGACTTATCCTCTTTATAGAAAAAAAAACTTCATTTTGTGATAATTGTAGATTCACATGCGGTTGTAAGAAATAATGCAGAGAGATCCTGTGTACTCTTTATCCAGTTTCCCCATTCGTAACATCTTGCATAACTGTAGTACAATATCATAACCAGGATACTGATACTGATACAATCCAGTTTTCAGATTTCACCAGTTTTAGATGCACTCAGGTGTGTGTGTGTGTGTGGTGATTAAGTTCTATACAATTTTATAACGTGTAATCATCACCAGAAATAAGCTATAGAACTGTTTCATAGAATGTATCCTTCATGTAACCTTTTTATAGCCACAGTCACCACCATCCTATTATGCTTACTAACTGCTGGAAATCACTAATATCTATAATTCTGTCATTTCAGGAACGTTATAAAATTGGAATCATACACTTTGTAACTTTGGGGATTGCCTTTTATTTTTCACTCAGTATAATTCCCTCTAGGTTCATCAGAGCTGTTGTGTGTATCAATAGTTCACTTCTTCTTATTGCTGAGTTGTATTCTATGGCATGGATGTACCACTGTTGATTTAACCATTCAGCTGCTAAAGGACATCTGGGCTGTTTCTGGGTTTTTGCTGTTACAGTAAAGCTTCTAAGAATATTCATATACAAGTGTTTGTGTGAACATAGCTTTGTGGGTTTTTTTTTGTTTTTTTGTTTTTTTCTGGAGGATAAATGCCCAGGAGTTCAATTGCTGGGTCATGGTAATTGCATGGTTTCTTGTCTAAGAAACCGTCAAATTGTTTTCCAGAATAGCTGACCATTTTACATTCCTACCAGCAATGGACAAGTGATCCAGTTTTTTACATCCTTCCCAGCATTTGGTGTTATCACTATTTTATTTTTAATTTCTATACTTGATTTTTGATGCACATTCTGATAGGTGTATAATGATATCTCATGGTGGTTTTAATCTGCATTTCTCTATGACTAATAACGTTGATCGTCTTTTCAAGTGTTTATTTGCCATCTTTACATTACCTTCAGTGAAATGTCTGTGTCTTTTGGATGACTTCACTTTAGCCTCCTTTCTCTCCTTAATAAGTTTGTCTAAAATTCTCAAGTGTGTTCTACAATCCCTCCTCTCCCAAACACCTTAGTGGTGTAGAAGTCACTGATAAGGAAATTTACTGGGTCTCAGCATCATCTCTAACCATCTACCTATCACCAAAAAAATCCCAATAAGTATCTTCCTGAACCGGGGTGATCTGAAGAAGTCTCATCCATAGTGTTTTGGGAAACTAGGATAGGAAAGAATCAGAAATGGAGTTTTCACTAAAAGTGCATTTTCCAGAAGTGTACATTAACATATAGAAACAAAGCCTTAACTTCTCAATGCAGAAAGATCTTTACGCCTTATCTTTAGTCTTCCTTGAGAGGCTCCAAAGACACAGAGTTAGTCATGCAAATAGGGAAACTGAGGCTTCCAATTACACACTAGGATGTAAAAGCCAGCCACAAGATACTTCTTGGGCAGTTCCTCAAGCTCTTATCATAGTATCAGTACTATGATTTTTATATTTATGGTAACTGCTTCACAAAACAGTGGCTGGGGTCAGACCTTGTGAAGAAGCCTATTGAGACCAGGGCTCAGCTTTTATGCAGCTGGCAATAGGAAAATTCAGAAGTATGGATGTTCCTACAATTGAGGACTAGAGTGTGATTCCTTGGGTAAAGCTGAGGAGGCAGCTGGACCTTCTCTTTTAGTTAATAATTAATGACCAGCCCTAGATTGTCTCTTCCTCAAAAGGTAATAAACCAAGCCCCAGGTCTGAAACATCATCTCTTCTAGGGTGCCTTTCCCCTTGTTAGAAGCTCTAACCAGTTCCTATGACCTTTGAACCTTGAATGAGTGTGAAGAAATAACCTCTCTTCCCTTTCCAGTTTATATCCTGTGTTTTGTGATCAGATAAGTAACATAATTTATGTGAAGTGTTTAGCATGGATGCCTGACACTCAGTAAGACTTGGATTGAGTACTCCCCCTGACTTTGTTTGGATGAGACGTGTTGAAGTATATTATGGACCTTCAATATACTACTGTAATTGTCAGGTGGTGACATCAGGCACAAGGAAGAGAAAGAAGCTGTTTAGAGATGGGAACAGAAGAAATGGTGGCTTAAAGAAGATCAAAAGAGAAAAACTTGAGAGGAAGGGAGATCAAGATGGCAGATTAGGAAGACACTGAGCTCAGCTTCCTATGTGAACACATAAAAAATACATCTACATGTGGAACAACTCTCACTGAAAACAAACTGGAGACTAGCACTAAGGCTTTTCTATAAACAAAGCTATAAAGAAAGATCCACATGGAATTGGGTAGAAATAGAGAAGCAATTAGTTTGGCATCCATGCTCCTAGCAGGGGAGACAGAAGAAGAGGAGAATACCATGGGCTCAGGAATCCTTCCTGGGGAGTGAGGTGTTCCAGCCACATATTGGGCAACCCAAACCTGGGGTCCAACACTGCAAAGATGAGTCCCATTAACTGATTTGGAAACCAATGGGACTTAATGGAGAGCTGTAAGAAACTGAGACTGATCCTGAAGAGTGTGCACACATGTTTGCTTACTCCTGGGAACAGGGCAGAGGGAGTGGATTGAAAACAGGCTGGGCCTTTGACAGACTTGATAGGACTCTTCCAGCATGAACCTCAGTCCACACAGGGTGCATGCTTCAGCCCATCGTGCTTCACATTGCTCTCCACTAGAGTGGAGATAATATTACTTGGGAGAGAGCACACACTTGGAGGGAATAGAACCAGCTCAGGCCTGAAAATCAGGGCTTCTACTCCAGAACCTTGGGCCCTGCCTCTGCCACTATAGGGTGGTGTTGACCATTGAGCACAGTAGAGGCCCCAGCTCACATTTGGCTCTGGTTCTGGCTCTAGCCAATCCAATACAGCCATATATCCCACTAAGGTAGTAGCTGCCAGTGTAACCTGGGGGAAAATGTGACCCATAATCACTTCAAATCCAGTACCCCCACAAAAGCCACTGGGATCATGAAAACTGCATATGAATGCTCCCACACAAGACACCCTTTCAAGAATGGGAGAGGTAACTCTTTCACCTTAATCTCATAGAATCAGGGAAAGTTAAGAAAAATAAGAAGAAAGAGAAATTTGTTTCAAATGAAAGAACAATGAAAACCCTGAAAAAACAACTAATAAACAGATACATAATTTACTGATAAATAATTCAAAGTATTAGTAATAATAATGCTAACTGAATTAGGAAAAAGACTAGATGAACACACTGATAAGTTTAAGAAGAAAGTAGAAAATATTAAAAACAGAACTGAATAATACCATAACTGAGATGAAAAATACACTAGAAGGAATTAACAGCAGACTAGGAGATACAGAAGAATGCATAAGCAATATGGACGATAAAATAATGGAAGTCATCCAATAAAAACAGCAAAAAAAGAAAAAAATTTAAAAAGATAAGAGTTTAAGGGACCTCTAGGACAACATTAAACACACTAACATTCATATTATAGGAGTCCCAGAAGGAGGAGAGGGAGACAAAGGATCAGAAAATGTACTTCATGATATTATGGCTGAAAACTTACCAAACCTGAAGAAGGAAACAGATATCCAGGAACAGATAAACTGAGGGTCCCAAATAAATTGAACTCAAACACACCTACATCAAGATATATCATAATTAAAATGGCAAAATTTAAAGATAAAGAGAGAATTCTAAAGGCATCAAGAAAAAACAGTCATATACAAGAGAAATCCCCATAAGGCTATCACCTAATTTATCTGGAGGAAACTTGGAGGTCAAAAGGGAGTGGCATGATAATATATATATTTTTTTAACATCCTTATTGGAATATAATTGCTTTACAGTGGTGTGTTAGTTTCTGCTTTATAACAAAGTGAATCAGCTATATGTATACGTATATCTCCATATCCCCTCCCTCTTGCGTCTCCCTCTCACCCTCCTAATCCCACCCCTCTAGGTAGTCACAAAGCACCAAGCTGATCTCCCCATGTGATGCAGCTGCTTCCCACTAGCTATCTATTTTACATTGGGTAGTGTACATATGTCAGTGCTGTTCTCTCACTTTGACCCAGTTTACACTTCCCACTTCCCGTGTCCTCAAGTCTACTCTCTATGTCTGCGTCTTTATTCCTGTCCTGCCCTTAGGTTCATCATAACCAGTTTTTTTTTTAGATTCCATATATATGTGTTGCATACAGTATGTTTTTCTCTTTCTAACTTCACTCTGTATGACAGGCTCTACGTCCATCCAAATCACTACAAATAACTCAATTTCATTTCTTTTTATGGCTAATTAATATTCCATTGTATATATGTGCCACATCTTCTTTATCCATTGCTCAACATCACTAATCATTAGAGAAATGCAAATCAAAACTACAATGAGGTGTCAACTCACATTGGTCAGAAAGGCCATTATCAAAAAATCTACAAACAATAAATGCTGGAGAGAGTGTGGAGAAAAAGGAACCCTCTTGCACTATTGGTGGGAATGAGAATTGATACAGCCACTATGGAGAACAGTATGGAGGTCCTTTAAAAAACCAAAAATAGAACTACCATAAGACTCAGCAGTCCCACTACTGGGCATATGCCCTGAGAAAACCATAATTCAAAAACAGTCATGTACCGCAATGTTCATTGCAGCACTATTTACAATATCCAGGACATGGAAGCAACCTAAGTGTCAATTGACACGATATATTGAAAGTGATGAAAGGGGAAAAACATGCAACCTAGAATACTCTACCCAGCAAGGTTATCATTTAGAATTGAAGCAGAGAGAAAGAGCTTCTCAGACAAGCAAAATTTTAAAAGTTCATCAATACAAAATGTACCCTAAAAGAAATGCTGAAGCATCTTCTCTAAGTGGAAAAGAAGTAAAAATCTATAAGAAAGGGAAAATCCCATAGAAAATGCAAATATAGTAAGGGTTGAAAATCAACAATTTACATAAGCCAAGTCCAAAGATTAAAGGACTAAAAAAAATGAAAAAAGCTATATCTACAATAAAAAATTAAGGGATTAAAGCAAAAGATGTAAACTATGACACCATAAATACAAAATGTGGGAGAGGGGAGTAAAAAATGTAGATGTCTTAGAATGTGTTTGAACTTAAATGACTACCAATTTAAAACAAGTACATATAGTTCAAAGTTAACATATATGAAACTCATGGTAACCAGAAACCTAAAATAGATACACAAAAACTATAGAGAAAGGAACACAAGCATATCACCAAAGAAAACTATCCAACCACCCATGAAGAAACTAAAAGAAGAACAACAGAGAAGAACTAACTAAACAACCAGAAGACAAGTTACAAAATAGCAATAAGTACAGGTCTATTAGTAATCACTTTAAATGTCAATGGACTAAATGCTCCAATCAAAAGACATGGGGTGGCTGATTGGATTTAAAAATGACCCATTTATATGCTGCTTATAAGAGACTCACTTCTGAGCTAAAGACAAACACAGACTGAAAGTGAGGGATGCAAAAAGATATTTCATGCAAATAGAAATGACATGAGGTAGGGGGGAAGATGGCGGAAGAGTAAGATGCGGAGATCACATTCCTCCCCACAGATACACCAGAAATACATCGACACGTGGAACAACTCCTACGAAACACCTACTGAATGCTGGCAGAAGATCTCAGACCTCCGAAAATGCAAGAAAGTCCCCACATACATGGGTAGGGCAAAAGAAAAAAGAATAAACAGAGACAAAAGGATATGGACAGGACATGCACCAGTGAGAGGGAGCTGTGAAGGAGGAAAGGTTTCCACACACTAGGAAGCCCCTTTGTGGGAGGAGACTGCAGGTGGCAGAGGGGGAAAGCTACAGAGCCGCGGAGGAGAGCACGGCAACAGGGGTGCGGAGGGCAAAGTGGAGAGATTCCCGCACAGAGGATAAGTGCCGACTGGCACTCACCAGCCCGAGAGGCTTGTCTACTCACCCACTGGAGTGGGCAGGTCTGGGAGCTGAGGCTCAGGCTTTGGTCTGACCACAGGGAGAGGACTGGTGTTGGTGGCAAGAACACAGCCTGCAGGGGGTTAGTGCACCATGGCTAGCCGGGACGGAGTCCAGGGAAAAGTCTGGACCTGCAGAAGAGGCAAGAGACTTTTCTTCCCTATTTGCTTCCTGGTGTGCAAGGAGAGGGGATTAAGAACACTGCTTAAAGGAGCTCCAGAGACGAGCGCAAGCCGCGGCTGTAAGTGCAGAACCCAGAGATGGGCGTGAGATGCCAAGGCTGCTGCTGCCGCCACCACGAAGTCTGTGTGTGAGCACAGGTCACTCTCCCCACCTCTCTTCTGGGGAGCCTGTAGAGCACACCACTGCCAGGGTCCTGGGATCCAGGGAAAGCATCCCCAGGAGAACACATGGCATGCCTCAGGCTGGTGCAACGTCACACATGCCTCTGCTGCTGCAGGTTCACCCCGCACTCCATGCCCCTCCCTCCCACCAGCATGGGTGAGCCAGAGTCCCTGAAGCAGCTGCTCCTTTAACGCCGTCCTGTCTGAGCGAAGAACAGACGCCCTCTGGCGTCCTACATGCAGAAGTGGGGCCAAATCCAAAGCTGAGCCCCTGGGAGCTGTGAGAACAAAGAAGAGAAAGGGAAATCCCTCCCAGAAGCCTCAGAAGAAGCAGATTCAAAGCTCCACAATCAACTTGATGTACACTGCACCTGTGGAATATCTGAATGGACAACAAATCATCTCAAATTGAGGAGGTGGATTTTGAGAGCAAGATTTATTATTTTTTCCCCTCTTCCTCTTTTTGAGAGTGTATATGTGTATGCTTCTGTGTGAGATTTTGCCT
The DNA here is from genome assembly GCF_964270905.1 of Leucopleurus acutus. NCBI lineage: Eukaryota > Metazoa > Chordata > Mammalia > Artiodactyla > Delphinidae > Leucopleurus > Leucopleurus acutus. Next base: position 53,028,668 of record NC_139148.1, on the reverse strand, counting down.
GTATAGCTTTGCTCCCACCATTTGTCCTAGGGTCCTATTTGTTCATTTTTTTTCTTCAGTATTTCTTTTTCTTAATAATTATTTTTTATTTTAATTATTTTATTTTATCTTACTTTACTTTATTTTATCTTACTGTATTTTATTTAATTTTCTTTCTTTCTTTCTTTCTTTCTTTCCTTCCTTCCTTCACTCCATCCTTCCTTCCTCCCAAAATCCACTCCCTCCTTTCTTTCCTTCTTTCTCCCTTTCTCCCTTTCTTTCTTTCTTTCTTTCTTTCTTTCTTTCTTTCTTTCTTTCTTTCTTTCTTTCTTTCTTTCTTTCTTTCTTTCTTTCTTTCTTTCTTTCTTTCTTTTTTATTCCCTTCCTTCGCTCCTTCCTTTATTCCTCCCAACCCCCACTCCCTCCTTTCCTTCCATCTTTCTCTCTCTCTCTTTCTTTCTTTCTTCATTTTATTCCTTTTATTCTGAGCCATGTGGATGAAAGACTCCTGGTGCTGCAGCCAGGAGTCAATGCTATGCTTCTGAGGTGGGAAAGACAACTTCAGGACACTGGTCCACAAGAGACATCCCAGCTCCACATAATATCAAATGGCGAAAAAATCCCAGAGATCGCCATCTCAACACCAGCACTAAGCTTCACTCAATGACCAGCAGGCTACAGTGCTGGAAACCCCATGCCAAACAACTAGCAAGACAGGAACACAATCCCACCCAGTAGCAGAGAGGCTGCCTAAAATCATAATAAGTCCTCAGACAACGCAAAACACACCACCAGACGTGGACCTGTCCACCAGAAAGACAAGATCCAGCCTCATCCACCAGAACACAGGCACTAGTCCCCCTCCACCAGGAAGCCTACACAACACACTGACCCAACTTTAGCCACTGGGGACAGACACAAAAAACAACGGGAACTATGAAGCTGCAGCCTGCAAAAAGGAGACCCCAAACACAGCAAGATAAGCAAAATGAGAAGATTGGAAGACACACAGCAGACGAAGGAGCAAGATAAAAACCCACCAGACCTAACAAATGAAGAGGAAATAGGCAGTCTACCTGAAAAATAATTCAGAATAATTATAGTAAAGATGGTCCAAAATCTTGGAAATACAATAGACAAAATGCAAGAAACACTTAATAAGGAGCTAGAAGAACTAAAGAGGAAATAAGCAACGATGAGCAACACAATAAATGCAATTAAAAATACTCTAGATTGGATCAATAGCATAATAACTGAGGCAGAAGAACGGATAAGTGACCTGGAAGATAAAATAGTGGAAATAACTACTGTAGTGCAGAATAAAGAAAAGAGAATGAAAAGAACTGAGGACAGTCTCAGAGACCTCTGGGACAACATTAAGCATGCCAACATTTGAATTATAGGGGTTCCAGAAGAAGAAGAGAAAAAGAAAGGGACTAAGAAAATATTTGAAGAGATTATACTTGAAAACTGTACTAAAATGGGAAAGGAAATATTTAAACAAGTGCAGGAAGCACAGAGTGTCCCATATAGGATAAATCCAAGGAGAAACACGCCAAGACACATATTAATCAAACGGTCAAAAATTAAATACGAAGAAAACATATTAAAAGCAGCAAGGGAAAAACAGCAAATAACACACAAGGGAATCCCCATAAGGTTAAGAGCTGATCTTTCAGCAGAAACTCTGCAAGCCAGAAGGGACTGGCAGGACATATTTAAAGTGATAAAGGAGAAAAATCTGCAAACAAGATTACTGTACCCAGCAAGTATTTCATTCAGATTTGATGGAGAAATTAAAACCTTTACAGGCAAGTAAAAGCTGAGAGAATTCAGCACAACCAAACCAGCTTTACAACAAATGCTAAAGGAACTTCTCTAGGCAAGAAGCACAAGAGAAGGAAAAGACCTACAATAACGAACACAAAACAATTAAGAAAAGGGGAATAGAAACATACATATCAATAATTACCTTAAATGTAAATGGACAAATGCTCTCACCAAAAGACACAGATTGGCTGAATGGATACAAAAAAAAGACCCATATATATGCTGTCTACAAGAAACCCACTTCAGACCTAGAGACACATACAGACTGAAAGTAAGGGGATGGAAAAAGATATTGCATGCAAATGGAAACCAAAAGAAAACTCGAGTGTCAATTCTCATATCAGAAAAAATAGACTTTAAAATAAAGTCTATTAGAAGAGACAAAGAAGGACACTACATAATGATCAAGGGAACGATCCAAGAAGAAGATATAACAATAGTAAATATTTATGCACCCAACATAGGAGCACCTCAATACATAAGGCAAATACTAACAGCCATAAAAGGGGAAATCGACAGTAATACATTCATAGTAGGGGACTTTAACACCCCACTTTCACCAACGGACAGATCATCGAAAATGAAAATAAATACGGAAACACAAGCTTTAAATGATACATTAAACAAGATGGACTTAATTGATATTTATAGGACAATCCACCCAAATACAACAGAATACACATTTTTCTCAAATACTTATGGAACATTCTCCAGGATAGGTCATATCTTGGGTCACAAATCAAGCCTTGGTAAATTTAAGAAAATTTAAATTGTACCAAGTATCTTGTACGAACACTATGCTATGAGACTAGATATCAATTACAGGAAAAGATCTGTAAAAAATACAAACACATGGAGGCTAGACAATGCACGACTTAATAACGAAGTGATGACTGAAGAAATCAAAGAAGAAATCAAAAAAACGTAGAAACAAATGACAATGGAGATATGATGACCCAAAACCTATGGGATGCAGCAAAAGCAGTTTTAATAGGGAAGTTTATAGCAATACAAGCCCACTTTAAGAAACAGGAAACATCGTGAATAAACAAGCTAACCTTGCACCTAAAGCATTTAGAGAAAAAAGAACAAAAAAACCCCAAAGTTAGCAGAAGGAAAGAAATCATAAAGATCAGATCAGAAATAAATGAAAAAGAAATGAAGTGAATGATAGCAAAGATCAATAAAACTAAAAGCTGGTTTTTGAGAAGATAAACAAAATTCATAAACCATTAGCCAGACTCATCAAGAAAAAAAGGGAGAACACTCAAATCAATAGAATTAGAAATGAGAAGGAAGAAGGAACAACTGACTCTGCAGAAACAAAAAAGATCATGAGAGATTACTACAAGCAACTCTATGCCAATAATATGGACCACCTGGAAGAAATGGACAAACCCTTCGAAATGCACAACCTGCCAAGACTGAATCAGGAAGAAATAGAAAATATGAAAAGACCAGACACAAGCCCTGAATTTGAAACCGTGATTAAAAGTCTTCCAACAAACAAAAGCCCAGGACCAGATGGCTTCACAGAATTCTATCAAACATTTAGAGAAGAACTAACACCTATCCTTCCCAAACTCGTCCAAAATATACCAGAGGGAGGAACACTCCCAAACTCATTCTACGAGGCTACCATCACTTTGACACCAAAACCAGACACGAATGCCACAAACAAAGAAAACTACAATCCAATATCACTGATGAACATTGAAGCAAAAATCCTCAACAAAATACTGGCAAGCAGAATCCAACAGCACATTAAGGGGATCACACACCATGATCAAGTGGGGTTTATTCCAGGAATGCAAGGATTCTGCAATATACGCAAATCAATCAACATGATACACCATATTAACAAATTAAAGGAGAAAAACCATATGATCATCTCAATAGATGCACGGAAAAGTTTTGACAAATTTCAACACCCATTTATGATAAAAACCCTGCAGAAACTAGGCATAGAGGGAACATTCCTCAACATAATAAAGGCCATATATGACAAACCCACAGCCAACAACATCCTCAGTGGTTAAAAGCTGAAAGCATTTCCACTGAGATCAGGAACAAGACAAGGTTGCCTGCTGTCACCACTCTTATTCAACACACTTTTGGAAGTTTTAGCCACAGCAATCAGAGAAGAAAAGAAAATAAGAGAAATCCAAATCGGAAAAGAAGAAGTAAAGCTATCACTGTTTTCAGATGACATGATATTATATAGAGAGAGTCCTAAAGATGCTACCAGAAAACTACTAGAGCTAATCAATGAATTTGGTAAAGTAGCAGGACACAAAATTAATGCACAGAAATCTCTGGCATTCTTATACAATAATGATGAAATATCTGAAAGTGAAATTAAGAAAACACTTCCATTTACCATTGCAACAATAAGAATAAAATATCTAGGAATAAACCTACCTAAGGAGACAAAAGACCTGTATGCAGAAAATTATAAGACACTGATGAAAGAAATTAAAGATGATATGAAGAGACGAAGAGATATACCATGTTCTTGGATTGGAAGAATCAACATTGTGAAAATGACTCTACTACCCAAAGCAATCTACAGATTCAATACAATCTCTATGAAACTATCACTCGCGTTTTTCACAGAACTAGAAGAAAAAATTTCACAACTTGTATGGAAACACAAAAGACCTCGAATAGCCAAAGCAATCTTGAGAACGAAAAACAGAGCAGGAGGAATCAGGCTCCCTGACTTCAGACTATACTACAAAGCTACACTAATCAAGACAGTATGGTACTGGCACAAAAACAGAAAGATAGATCAATGGAACAGGATAGAAAGCCCAGAGGTAAACCCAAGCACATATGGTCACCTTATCTTTGATAAAGGAGGCAAGAATATACAGTGGAGAAAAGACAGCCTTTTCAATAAGTGGTGCTGGGAAAACTGGACAGGTACATGTAAAAGTATTAGATTAGATCACTTCCTAACACCATACACAAAAATAAGCTCAAAATGGATTAAAGACCTAAATGTAAGGCCAGAAACTATCAAACTCTTAGAGGAAAACATAGGCAGAACACTCTATGACATAAATCACAGCAAGATCTTTTTTGACCCACCTCCTAGAGAAATGGAAATAAAACAAAAATAAACAAATGGGACCTAATGAAACTTCAAAGCTTTTGCAAAGAAAAGGAAACCATTATCAAGACCAAAAGGCAACCCTCAGAATGGGAGAAAATATTTTCAAATGAAGCAACTGACAAAGGTTTAATCTCCAAAATTTATAAGCAGTTCCTGCTGCTCAATAACCAAAAAACAAACAATCAAATCCAAAAATCGGCAGAAGACCTAAATAGACATTTCTCCAAAGAAATATACAGATAGCCAACAAACACATGAAAGAATGCTCAACATCTTTAATCATTAGAGAAATGCAAATCAAAACTACAATGTGATATCATCTCACACCAGTGAGAATGGCCATCATCCAAAAATCTAGAAACAATAAATGCTGGAGAGGGGGTGGAGAAAAGGGAACACTCTTACACTGCTGGTGGGAATGTGATTTGGGACAGCCACTATGGGGAACAGTATGGAGGTTTTTAAAAAACTACAAATAGAAATATCACATGACCCAGCAATCCCACTGCTGGGCACATACCCTGAGGAAGCCATAATTCTAAAAGAGTCATGTACCAAACTGTTCATTCCAGCTCTATTTACAATAGCCCAGAGATGGAAACACCCTAAGTGTCCATCATCTGATGAATGGATATAGAAGATGTGGCACATATATACACTGGAATATTACTCAGCCATAAAATGAGACGAAATTGAACTACTTGTAATGAGGTGGATGGACCTAGAATCTGTAATACAGAGTGAAGTAAGTCAGAAAGAAAAAGACAAATACCGTATGCTAACACATATATATGGAATTTAAGGAAAAAAGTGTCATGAAGAACCTAGTGGTAAGACAGGCATAAAAACACAGTCCTACTAGAGAATGGACTTGAGGATATGAGGAGGGAGAAGGGTAAGATGTGACAAAATGAGAGAGTGGCATGGACATATATACACTACCAAATATAAAATAGGTAGCTGGTGGGAAGCAGTGGCATAGCACAGGGAGATCAGCTTGGTGCTTTGTGACCACCTAGAGGGGTGGGATAGGGAGGGTGGGAGGGAGGGAGATGCAAGAGGGAAGAAATATGGGAACATATGTATATGTATAACTTATTCACTTTGTTATACAGCAGAAACTAACACACCATTGTAAATCAATTATACTCCGATAAAGATGTAAAAAAAAATGATATGAATGCTGTGGTAGCAATACTCACATCAGAGAAAATAGCCTTTAAAACAAAGGCTATAAAAAAAGACAAAGAGGGTGTTATATAATGATAAAGAGATGAATGCAAAAAGAGGATATATCATTTGTTAACATATATGCACCCAATACAGGAGCACATGAACATATAAAGCAAATACTAACAGACATAAAGGGAGAAATTGGCAATAATACAAAAATAGTAGTGTAGTTTCACACTTCACTTACATCAATGGACATATCATCCAGACAAAAAAATCAATAAGAAAACAGTGAGCTTAAATGTACCAGCTGAACTTAATAGTTATCTACAGAACATTCCACCCCAAAACAGCAGAATTCAAATTCTTTTCAAGCGCATGTAAAACGTTCTCCAGGACAGATCACAAGCAAGGCCACGAAATGAGTCTCAACAAATTTAAGACGATAGAAATTATATCAAGCATTCATTCAAACACAACTGTATGAAAAAGGAAATTAATTAAGAGAATAAAAAGAGTAAGACACAAACACATGGAGACTAAAAAACATACTACTCAAAATAAAATGGGCCCATTGTAAAATCAAAGAGGAAATCAGAGAATACCTTGATACAAATGTGAATAAATCAACAATTTTTTAAGATCAATGGGATGCAGCAAATAGGGATGTTAAGAGGGATGTTAAAGCAATACAGGGTTTCTGCAACAAACAAGAAAAATCTCAAATAACAAACCTAAACTCCCATCTAAAATAATTAGAAAAAGAAGAGGTAACAAAATCCCAAACCATCAGAATATAGAAAACAATAAAGATCAGAGCAGAAATAAATAAACTAGTGACAAAAAATAATAGAAAATATCATTGAAACCAAGGGCTCTTTTTCTTTTCTTTTTTTTTTTTTGTTTTAACACACCTTTATTGGAGTATAATTGCTTTACAATGTTGTGTTAGTTTCTGCTGTATAACAAAGTGAATCAGCTCTATGCATACATATATCACCAAATCCCATCCCTCCAACTCTCCCTATCTCACCCCTCTAGGTGGTCACAAAGCACCAAGCTGATCTCTCTGTGCTATGTAGCTGCTTCCCACTAGCTATCTATTTTAAATTTGGTAGTGTATATATATCAATGCAACTCTCTCACCACGTCCCAGCCTCCCCTTCCCTCCCAGTGTCCCCAAGTCTGTTCTCAATGTCTGCATCATTATTCCTTCCCTACAACTAGGCTCATCAGTACCATTTTTCTAGATTCCATATATATGATTTAGAATATGATATTTGTTTTTCTTTCTGACTTACTTCACTCTGTATGACAGACTCTAGGTCCATCCACCTCACTACAAATAACTCAATTTCTTTCTTTTTTATAACTGAGTAATATTCCATTGTATATATGTGCCACATCTTCTTTATCCATTCCTCTGTCGATGGACATTTAGGTTGTTTCCATGACCTGTCTATTGTAGATAGTGCTGCAATGAAGATTGTGGTACATATATGTTTTGAATTATGGTTCTCTCAGGGTATGTGCCCAGTAGTGGGATTGTGGATTATATGGTAGTTTTATTTTTAGTGTTTTAAGAAACCTCCATACTGTTTTCCATAGTGGTTGTACCAATTTACATTCCCACCAACAGTGTAGGAGGGGATCCTTTTCTCCACACCCTCTCCAGCATTCATTGTTTGTAGACTTGTTGATAGTGGTCCTTCTGACCAGTGTGAGGTGATACCTGATTGTGGTTTTGATTTGCATTTCTCTAATGATTAGCGATGTTGAGCATCTTTTCATGTGTTTGTTGGCCATCTATATGTCTTCTTTAGAGAAATGTCTATTTAGGTATTCTGGCCATTTTTGGTTTATGTTATTTGTTTTTTGGATATTTATCTGCATGAGCTGCTTGTATATTTTGGAGATTAATCCTTTCTCAGTTTCTTCGTTTGCAAATATTTTCTCCCATTCTGAGGGTTGTCTTTGTGTCTTGTTTATGGTTTCCTTTGCTGTGCAAAAGATTTTAAGTTTCATTAGGCTGCATTTCTTTATTTTTGCTTTTATTTCCATTTCTCTAGGAGGCGACTCAAAAAGGTTCTTGCTGTGATTTATGTCATAGAGTGTTCTGTCTATGTTTTCCTCTAAGAGTTTTATAGTGTCTGGCCTTACATGTACGTCTTTAATCCACTTTGAGTGTGGTTGTTGCTGTTGTTTTTTGTTGTGTATGTGTGTACGGTGTTAGGGAGTGTTGTAATTTCATTCTTCTACATGTAGCTGTCCAGTTTTCCCAGCACCACATATTGAGGGCACTGTTGTTTCTCCATTGTATATACTTGCCTCCTCTGTCCAAGATAAGTTGACCATATGTGTGTGGGTTTATTTCTGGGTTTCAATCCTGCTCCATTGAACTATAGTTCTGTCTTTGTGCCACTATCATACTTTCTTGATTATGGTAGCTTTGTAGTTTAGTGTGAAGTCAGGGAACATGATCCCTCCCTCCAGCTCCGTTTTTCTTTCTCAAGATTGCTTTGGCTACTTGGGGTCTTTAATGTTTCCACAGAAATTGTAAATTTTTTGGTCTTGTTCTGTGAAAAATGCCATTGGTAATTTGATAGGGTTTGCACTGAATCTGTAGATTGCTTTGGGGAGTATAGTCATTTTCACTATGTTGATTCCTTCAATCCAAGAACATGGTATGTCTCTACATCTGTTTGTATCATCTTTAATTTCTTTCATTAGTGTCTTATAGTTTTCTGCATACAGGTCTTTTTCCTAGTTAGGTAGGTTTATTCCTAGGTATTTTATTCTTTATGATGTGATGGTAAATGGGAGAGTTTCCTTAAATTCTCCTTTTGATTTTTCATTGTTAGTGTATAAGAATGCAAGAGATTTCTGTGCATTAATTTTCTATCCTGTTACTTTACCAAATTCATTGATTAGCTCTAGTAGTTTTCTAGTGGCATCTTTATGATTTTCTATGTATATTATCATGTCATCTACAAACAGTGATAGTTTTACTTCATCTTTTCCAATTTGGATGCCTTTTATTTCTATTTCTTCTCTGATTGCCATGGCTAAATGTTCCAAAACTATTTTGAATAATAGTGGCAAGAGTGGGCAAATTGTCCTGTTCCTGATATTAGAAGAAATGGTTTCAGTTTTTCACCAGTCAGAATGATGTTGGCTGTAGATTTGTCATATCTGGCCTTAATTATGTTGAGGTAAGTTCCTTCTATGACCACTTTCTGGAGAGATTTTTATCATAAATGGGTTTTGAATTTTGTCAAAATTTTTCTGCCTCTGTTTAAATTGTCATGTTTTTTCCTTCAATTTTCTAATATGGTGTATCACATTGATTAATTTGTTTATGTTGAAGAATCCTTGAATTCCTAGGATAAGCACCACTTGATCATGGTGTATGATCCTTTCAATGTGCTGTTTGATTCTGTTTGCTAACATTTTGTTGAGGTTTTTTGCATCTATTTTCATCTGTGATATTGGCCTGTAGTTTCCTCTTTTTGTGACATCTTTGTCTGGTTTTGGTACCAGGGTGATGATGGCCTTGTAGAATTAGTTTTGGTGTATTCCTCCTTCTGCTATATTTTGGATGAGTTTGAGAAGGATAGGTGTTAGCTCTTCTCTAAATATTTGATAGAATTCACCTGTGAAGCCATCTGGCCCTGCGCTTTTGTTTGTTGGAAGAATGTAAATCACAGTTTCAATTCCAGTGCTTGTGATTGGTCTATTCATGTTTTCTATTTCTTCCTGATTCACTATTGGAGGGTTGTGCTTTTCTAAGAATTTTTCTATTTCTTCCACGTTGTCCATTTTATTGGCATATAGTTGCTTGTAGTTTCTCATGATTCTTTGTATTTCTGCCGTGTCAGATTTTACCTCTCCTTTTTCATTTCTAATTCTGTTGATTTGAGTCTTCTCCCTTTTTTTTTCTGATGAGTCTGGCTAAAGGTTTATCAATTTTGTTTATCTTCTCAAAGAAACAGCTTTTAGTTTTATTAATCTTTGACATTCTTTCCTTCATTTCATTTATTTCTGATTTAGTTTTTTTTTTATAAATACAGCTTTTTTTTCTACTTAAAGATGTATGGTTTTTTTGTCTGTTTTGTTTTTGTTTTTTTTGTTTTGTTTTTGTTTTTGATTTTTTGCGGTACACGGGCCTCTCACTGTTGTGGCCTCCCCTGTTGTGGAGCACAGGCTCTGGACATGCAGGCTCAGCGGCCATGGTTCATGGGCCCAGCCACTCTGTGGCATGTTGGATCTTCCCGTACTGGGGCACGAACCCGTGTACCCTGCATCGGCAGGCAGATTCTCAACCACTGCACCACAAGGGAAGCCCTTGATTTAATTTTTATGATTTCTTTCCTTCTGCTAACTTTGGGTTTTTTAAATGTTCTTTCTTTAATTGCTTTAGGTGTAAGGTTAGGCTGTTTATTTGAGATGTTTCTTGTTTCTTGAGGTAAGATTGTATTGCTATAAACTTCCCTTTTAGAACTGCTTTTGCTGCATCCCATAGGTTTTGGGTCGTTTTAATTTTCATTTGTTTCTAGGTATTTTTTGATATCATCTTTAATTTCTTCAGTGTTCTCTTGGTTATTTAGGAGCATGTTGTTAACCTACATGTGGTTGTATTTTTTTACAGTTTTTTTTTCCTGTAATTCATTTCTAATCCCATAGCTTTGTGGTTGGAAAATATACTTGATATCATTTCAATTTTCTTGAATTTACTGAGGCTTCATTTTTGACCCAAGATGTGATCTGTCCTGGAGAATGTTCCATGTGCACTTGGGAAAAATGTGTATTCTGTTGTTTCTGGTTGGAATGTCCTATAAATATCAATTAGGTCCATCTGGTCTAGTGTATCATTTAAAGCTTGTGTTTCCTTAGTTATTTTCATTTTGGATGATCTGTCCATTGGTGAAATTGGGGTGTTAAAATCCCATACTATTATTGTGTTATTGTTGATTTCCCATTTTATGGCTGTTAGCATTTGCCTTATGTATTGAGGTGCTCCTATGTTGGGTGCATAAATATTTACAATTGTTATATCTTCTTCTTGGATTGATCCGTTGATCATTATGTAGTGTCCTTCTTTGCCTCTTGTAAAAGTCTTTATTTTAAAGTCTATTTTGTCTAATATGAGTATTGGTACTCCAGATTTCCATTTGCATGGAATATCTTTTTCCATTCTCTCACTTTCAGTCTCTATGTGTCCCTAGGTCTGAAGTGGGTTTTTTGTAGATAACATATATACGGGTCTTGTTTTGGTATCCATTCAACCATTCTTTGTCTTTTGGTTGGAGCATTTAATCCATTCACAATTAAGGTAATTATCAATATGTATGTTCCTATTACGATTTTCTCAATTGGTGTTTGGTTTTATAGGTTCTTTTCTTCTCTTTTGTTTCCCGCTTAGAGAAGTTCCTATAGCATTTGTTGTAGAGCTGGTTTGATTGTGTGAATTCTCTTAGGTTTTGCTTGTCTGTAAAGCTTTTGATTTCTCTGTCAAATCTGAATGAGATCCTTGCTGGGTAGAGTAATCTTGGTTGTAAGTTTTTCACTTTCATCATTTTAAGTATATCCTTCTGGCCTGCAGAGTTTCTGCTGTAAAATCAGCTGATAACTTTATGAGGATTCCCTTGTATGTTTTTTGTTGCTTTTCCCTTGCTGCTTTTAATATTTTTTCCTTGTATTTAAGTTTTGATAGTTTGATTAATATGTGTCTTGGCGTGTTTCCACTTGGGTTTTTCTGTGTTGGGCTCCCTGTGCTTCCTGGATTTGATTGGCTCTTTCCTTTCCCATATCAGGAAACTTTTTGACTATAATGTCTTCAAATATTTTCTCAGACCTTTTTTCTTTCTCTTCTTTTTCTGGGACCCCTATAATTCAAATGTTTGTGTGTTTAATGTTTTCCCAGAAGTCTCTGAGACTGCCCTCATTTCTTTTCATTCTTTTTTCTTTATTCTGCTCTGTGACAGTTATTTCCATCATTTTATATTCCAGCTCAATTATCCATTAGTCTGCCACAGTTATTCTTCTATTGATTCCTTCTAGAATATTTTTAATTTCAGTTATTGTGTTCTTCATCACTATTTCTTTGTTCTTTACTCCTTCTAGGTTCTTGTTAAACATTTCTTCTATTTTCTCCATTGTATTTCTGAGATTTTATATATCTTTACTATCATTACTCTGAATTCTTTTCTGGTAGACTGCCTGCCTCCTCTTCACTTGCTTGGTCTTGTGGGTTTTTACCTTGCTCCTTCGTCTGTTACATATTTTTCTGTCTTCTCATTTTGTTTAGCTTACTTATTGTGTTTGGGGTGTCCTTTCCACAGGTTTCATGTTCATAGTTCCTCTTACTTCTTTTGTCTGTCTCCAGTGGGTGAAGTTGGTCCAGTGGCTTGTGTATGCTTCCTGATGGAGGGACTGGAACCATTACTCTGGCGGGTGGAGCTGGATCTTGTCCCTCTGATGGGCAAGGCTGCATCTGTTGGTGTGTGTGTGAGCTTAGCATGACTTTAGGCAGCCTGGGTGTGTTTGTGTTCCTCTCTTGCTAGTTGTTTTGCATTAGGCATCCAGCTCTGGAGGTTGCTGGCTGTTGGGTGGAGCCAGATCTTAGTGTTCAGTTTTTACCTTGCTCCTTCATATTCTGTGTGTTTCTCTCTCTTCACATTTTGCTTATCTTACTGTGTTTGGGGTCTCCTTTTCTCAGGCTGCAAGTTTGTAGTTCTCAATGTTTTTGATGTCTGCCCCCTGTGACTAAGTTTGGTTTAGTGGGTTGTGTAGGCTTCCTGTTGGAGGGGACTGGTGCCTGTGTTCTGGTGGATGAGGCTGGATCTTGTCTTTCTGGTGGACAGGACCATGTTCGGCGGTGTGTTTTGGAGTGTCTGTGACCTTATTATGATTTAGGCAACCTCTCTGCTAATGGGTGAGGTTGTGTTCCTGCCTTGCTAGTTGTTTGGCATAGGGTGTCCAGTACTGTAGCTTGCTGGTCGTTGAGTGGAGCTGGATCTTTGCGTTGAGATGGAGATCTCTGGGAGAGCTTTTGCCATTTGATGTTATGTGGAGCTGGGAGGTCTCTGGTGGACCAATGTCCTGAACTTTGCTCTCCCACCTCAGAGGCACAGGCCTGATAACCGGCCAGAGCAGGAAGACCCTGTCAGCCACACAGCTCAGACAAAAATGGCTAAAAAAAGGAAGAAAGAAAGAAAAACTAAAATAAAATTATGAAAATTTAAAAAAATTTAAAAATTAAAAAGTAATATAAAGAAGAAAGAGAGAAAAAAGCATCCAAACCAAAAGTAAATCCACCAATAATAAGCACCAAAAACTGTACAAAACAAAAACAAAAACAAATCAGACAGACAGAACCCTAGGACAAATGGTAAAATCAAAGCTCTAAAGACAAAATCACACAAAGAAGCATACATGTACACACTCACAAAAAGAGAAAAAGGGAAAAAAACATGTATATTTTTGGGAAGTCTGAGGTCTTCTGTCAGTGTTCAGTAGGTGTTCTGTAGGAGTTGTTCCACATGTAGATGTATTTCTGATGTATTTGTGGGGAGGAGGGTGATCTCCACATGTTATTTCTCTGCTACCTTGAAAGTCTCTCTGCTCTATTTTTTAGTGTAACTATACCTCTAGTAGCAAGAATATATCTTTCAACCTTCCTAAAAGGGACTCTTCAGGAAAATCCCAGGCATTATTGGTAAGTGGATGTAATTTTAAATAGTCAGCTGGAGGAAACAGCATACAGACCTGAAATCAACTCCTGCAGCATCAGATCATCTTCTCCTTCTCTTCTCCCCTGTGTCCATACTGAGCTGGGCAGAGAACCTCGTGTTTGTGCTGAGAAGAACGATGCCCTGCTGAAGATACTGGAGTGCCAGACACCATGGAAACCCTGAGCTTTTACACTCTTCACTGTTTTGTTCCAAAGAGAAATTTGACCAAATCGAAGTGGCCATGTGACCTGAAGTGTTCTAAGGAACCACAGGAAGATGAGAAATGCCAGGCAGACAGCGGTCTGAGAGGACTAGTGGGGTTCAGTTTCTGATCCGATGACTGAGGGTTATAAATACAGGGAGTAAAAATCAGTCCTCTTCATGAAACTGCCTGCTGAAACCAGGAGCTCCCTTCACCTTCATGCCTGGCCCACTGCCTACTGCCCTGGGGCCTTGGCCCAGCTGGAGGCACAGGCAGCACCAGAGCCACAGATTGAGCCCTTCACAAAACCCTGGGCAGAAAACAGGTAACATTTAAAAAATCCTAGGGATTAAGATATAGATATCTTTGTGAAGTCATTATTCAGTCTATTTTAAGGCTAATGGAAGGCATAAGACACAAGTATGGACATGAGGAGAAGCTAGAAGAATGAGAGGTAAGGTCTAGGGCAAGGGTTTTTCTCTTGTTATCAACAATTAGCTCATATGGAGTTAAAAAACAAGACCAAGTCCTGTTCAGCACTATGCTTAACAGCTAATTAGAAACATTAGTCCACTCTATCAAATATAGCCAGAAAGTCCATATCCAGTGGATTCCTGTCGAGCATTAACCATCCATGGGGATATTAAATCTACTTGACTTTTGATAGGAAAAGTGTGTAGTGGCAATTTGCTTGCAAAATGTTAGTCCAATTTTCTATAGTCTCTTGGACAAGGAGAAGCAGAAGATGCTAGCTGTGGGAGCTGTTGTGTGCTTACTTATCTCTTGGATTGACAAGGATTGATTGAGAGAAGGATCTGGGCCTTGTCCATATATGTGTCATTCATGGGTCCTAGCCAGGTTGCTTACTAGCATAGGTATCTAGTGAATATATTTTACTTCTTGAATGGCTGTTTTTCTCTGGGAAACCTGAAACACAGGAGTAATTCTTATGGTGAGGGACTCTTGGGAGACATGCAACTAGATGAGATAACCTCTTGAGCTGTCCCTTGTGATCAAAAGTTCTGGGATTATGTTTTTACATGGACAGAATATAGAAGGACCTATCTCAGAAAAAATGTAATCCTCCTGCATCTGTCTCTGGCTCCTTCCCCATTGCAGAGGCTGTTACCCAGCACAGACATTATTATTATTGTTAATATCACAGTGAGTATGATGAAGAGGAATAATTATGGCAATCAAACATGTATTCTTGGGGCTTCCCTGGTGGTGCAGTAGTTGAGAGTCCGCCTGCCAATGCAGGGGACACGGATTCATGCCCTGGTCTGGGAAGATCCCACATGCTGCGGAGCGGCTGGGTCTGTGAACCATGGCTGCTGAGCCTGCACATCCGGAGCCTGTGCTCCGCAATGGGAGAGGCCACAACAGTGAGAGGCCCGTGTACCACACACACACACAAATGTATTCTTGTTTATATTTTCAAAAGCGTGCCTACTCATATATAGCATGTAGAAAGAGTTGGCCTCTGTTTTGAAAGCTTCTGATCTGAGCTCATGAAGACAGACCCTGTAGGACAGCAGTCCCCAACCATTTTGGCACCAAGGACTGGTTTCATGGAAGACAATTTTTCCATGGACTGGGGGTGGGGGCATGATTCAGACAGTAATGTTAGCGATGGTTCCGGTGGTAAGGCAAGTGATAGGGAGTGATGGGGAGTGGCAGATGAAGCTTTGCTGGATTGCCCACTGCTCACTTCCTGCTGTGCAGCCCCATTCCTAACAGGCCATGGGTCTCTATCAGTCTGAGGCCCGGGGGTTGGTGTCCTCTGCTCTAGGGACTCCCCTGAGGGTCCAGTGGTTAAGACTCTGCACTTCCACTGCAGGGGACATGGGTTCAATCCCTGGTCAGAACCAAGACCCAGCAAGGCGCAGCCAAAAAAAAAGGAAAATAAGACAGGCCCTGTGGAAAGGGTAAAGGGGCCTGCTTTTAAAGCAGGAGGCTAGGTCCTTTCCCTCAGATGATGGTTAACTGTTGGTGATCTGGTTTCACCTTCATCAAGGGTAATGGATCATGTATGACAATGGGAAAAAAGGGCAATCTGGGACTCACTATATTTCATTTTGGAAGGGGAAGGGAAACACAGAGCTCTGATTATGGGCCAGGCGTAGATCAACCCATTGAATCCTTTCTGAAATACTTTAAAGGAGGTCCTCTTATTAGGATCATTTAATAGATGAAGAATATTGAAGCTCCAAGATGGTAAAGTGCTTGTTCAAGGTTTTCCTCTCAGTTTGGAGGTGGCGAAGTCCTCTCAGACTCCCATCAGCTACTACACACACTGGTAGGAAGACCAGGAGCAAGAGGAGGCAGTGACAGGTAGGAAAGGAGTAGGTGGAGTGAGATATAAGGGAAACCCCAGATCTGGCTTCTGTATGGAGTTGACAGGCTATCCTGGAAGTCAAGACCCTCTTGACATCTCTGTGGCAAAGTTACAGGATAAACCTGTTCCGTCCATTCATTTGTCAAGGATGGTTGATTTTCTGCCTACTGGCAGAATTTTGAGGAAATCTTTTCCAGGGGAGTGCTGCCTCACACAATTCCCTCCGTTGCACACTGATGTTTTTAGAGTGCTAAAATGATTCATGTGAGTTTTTCCCCCCTCTGGCATGTTATACAGATTTATTAGTATAATTGTCAGTTTGATTAGCCTAATTTCTCTATTTAAAAACAGAGGTGTGTCCATTAAGCTCTCCTGAAAAATTCTGAAGTCAGTCCCTTCCACCTAGCAAGCAAGGGATCCAGGGTAGTGTTCCTCAGCCAGGAGGTGGGATCTCCAAGAGGCAATGCTCCTTCATGTTCTAGTACACATCTGGTGAGAGCTGAAGGAAAGCAACATTTAAGTCCTCCTGCCCACGCACTTGAGATGGGGAGCTTGTCGGCTGGAAGCAAGTGAGCTTATTTTCAAAAAGATGGGGGGAGGGGGTTTAAAAATGCACACTGTGATTAACAGGCAGGGAATCTGCCCTCCTGGGGCTGTTGCAATCGCCAGGAAATTTCAACGAGTGGATTGAATGGATCCAGGAAAATGTTGTTGACAGTCCGGCGTGCCCTTGCACCCCACCCTCCCCTTTCCTCACAAGTAGGCCGGGCCTCCCAGGGACGTGAGACTGGGGGCTCGAGGCCAGGGTTTGGTGCTCCGCAGGGCACTCTGGTGGAGGGTGCAGGTGGCCCCTCAGAGAAGCCCGCAAAGGAGAGGAACTCTTACCCCGCCCTCCTGGCCTTTGGCTCCAGGAAGGTCAGCAATTAGGCTAATGAAATGTTTGGGTTACAAGTCAGAGCTTGGCGGACCAAGCCGGTCTGCTCGACACGAGCAGGTAGCAGGCCTGGGAAAAGGGTGGCATTAGCGAACAGCGGGTTTGAACCGCTGCGCACCCTAACTCGGGCACCTCCGCCTGCACCCCCCTGAGTAGCTAGGTCACCCAAGTCCGCTTCTAGGAGGGAGTGTGCGTTGGCCTTCAGCCAGCCTTCTCTGTGCAGGCAGCAGAGTTCCAATCTGAACTTCAGAGTTGGGACCCCTCCCCTCCCGCCCCCACCCACTTTGCTAGCCTCTAAGGCGCCATCTTCCACCAACTGTGACCCGAACAACCCGCCGCCCCGACACCCAGTAGGTGGCTAGGGGCAGCGGCTGGAGAGGCTTGGTTGAATGCAGGCCTCCTTTCCCCTTAGCTGGCGCCTCGTGCACCTACGCCAGAGCTCTCCGGTGCGTCTGTAACAAGCTGAGGGCGACTGCGGCCACCTGGCGAGCCGCAGTGGGGGGCCAGGGGTGGTCAGAGCAACCGGGCGGTTGGTTCTCTCATTTGGGTTGGCGAGGTGGCGGCCAGCAGTGCTCTGCCGCAGTGGCACCCTCTGCAAAGCTGCCTCTGTGCCAGCCGCCGCCTTCCCGCTAGCCCGGCTGCTTGTCAGTGGGTCCGTCCAACTGCTGGTTACTAGGGACAGGGACCCTCCATCCAGCCTGCCTCCCGGGGCCTGACTGTGGCCGAAGGAGCGCAGCCTAGGTGAGGATCCACCCACTAGTAGGTACAGTCATCTGACGGAGCGCTTCCACCATTTGATGCTTGCAAGATAGCTCCTGCTGTAGGCTCCCTGCAGAACTAGTGCCTTGCACTGCCAGGGCAAAGGCCTAACTTTGCCACCAGCTTGGGGAAAGTGTCCGAGACAAGAGCTACCTGGGGAGCCTGCAGGGACCACTGGGGCATGCCAGGATAGGAAGCTGAGCAGGAGTGCCCGCCTGGCTCAACTCAAGGCCCAACAGTCAGTTTGCATGGGTCAACAATTGAGCTTATAGATTTAGGGATGTAGGGTAGAACTTTATCCACTCCTGAAGAGTTCTCCTGTGGAGATGTGATGGGGAAATGGGGAAGAGAGATGGGGGAGGTAAGGAGCCAAGGATAGGCGTTGGGGAAGCTACCAATGGCAGTGTAAAGCTGTTGGCTCCCCCGAGGGCCCCAACACTTCACTGCCTTGGGGTGTTGTGCCTGGTTCACCCTTTGCTTGTGGTGTAAGGGTAAATGGGCTTGAGGCCACAGGGTAAGTGCACTTCTGTTG
This sequence comes from Leucopleurus acutus, assembly GCF_964270905.1. Classification (NCBI taxonomy): domain Eukaryota; kingdom Metazoa; phylum Chordata; class Mammalia; order Artiodactyla; family Delphinidae; genus Leucopleurus; species Leucopleurus acutus. Next base: position 53,010,070 of record NC_139148.1, on the reverse strand, counting down.
GCTCAACTTCCCAGGCAGAGACCGAGTGACAGCCTCTGGTGAAAAATGTCATGATTTTGTGGATAATGAGGCCAACGTTAGGCCCCTTATTTGCAGGAAGATGAAATCTGGGTGGGTGGAGGGTAGTCGCAGTGAATCATGGTGAGGGAATGGAAGCAGGCTAAGGGTGCTCTCTTCAAATGCCTTAAAAGCTGTCATGTGGAAAAGGATCGTTTGTCTTGTATGGCCCCAGAAAGGAGAACACAGGGTGGGTCAGAATTCAACAGAGTGGAAACCACCAGGAAGGAGGCAGAATTAAGCTTACTGTAAGGAACCCCTTTCTAATAGGGAGGGAGGAGTGTTTTTATTGAGTATCAGGCATTTTACTAAGTACCTTACATAAATTATCCCACTTAACGCTTAGCAAGGTTTGGATATGTCCAATGATAAAATGGAATGCTGGGAGGTAGTGGGGTCTCTGTGCTCATCTAGGCTGCAGTTTTTTTCTGTTTCCAGGTTAAGATGAGGTTGGTGTCAACCACTTGTTCATTTGCTGGAGTTGAAAAAGACTTGTACAAGGAATTGGGAGATTCTATCACCCACTAATGTTGTGACTTTAAAGAAATCCCAGCATCTTTCTGGACCTCAAGTCCCTCATCTGGAAAGTCAGATAATTAGACTTCACTGGGTTACCTGAAAAAATGACCAGTAAAAATAAAAATTAAAACCAAAAAACTAGACTTTAGTTCATTGCACACTTGTATTATAGGAGTGTAGAATTGGAACTCCATAACATCTTGAAGATGGACCCCTGCAAGGAAACTAAAATATCTCTCCTTTCTTTCATTGGCTGAGGTGTGACTCTAATGTCCATTCAACTAAGATATGTTTCAGTGGCTGCAGTGTTTCCAAATAGCCAAGGTCTCCAAAGAGTAAAAACTCAGGGCCTCCTTTGATGGTGCTTGGATTGTCCTATGACAACTGCATTGTTTTCTAGTCACTGCCAAGGCAATTGTTCTGGCCTGTTATGCAAAAATACAGAGCATCTGCTGGTGTGGTTCACTGTGCTGAGCAACTGGAGAGGAGGGCAGAGAGGAATGGATGAAATAGGCTCCTGCCCTTAGGGAGTTTCAAGTTCGTTGTGGGAAAGGTGGATACAAGGACCGTAGACCATATTATAAGGCAGAAAGGTGCTTTGCGGGGAGGAGTACAGAAAAGGCAGAAGCCATGTGAAGCCATAAAAATACACTAGATTAGAAATTTTGGAGACTTAGATTCTAATCTTGGCTGGTCACCTAGGCCAGGTCATCCCACCTCCTGAGGCCTGCAACTTTAAGGCTTTCTGATATTAGATAAGAACTTCTGTTTTGGGTGGGTGCTCAAGAGGTATTAGTGGTGGGCCTTTAAGTGCTCTGGGTAGGGTTTACAATAACAGACGAAGACAGCAGAGGCTGGGACAAAGCTTTCCTGGGCACATGAAAAACATGTGTGCCTTCATGGAGACAAGGAAGTGCTGGATATTCAGTAGACAGCTAATGGCTAGTGTGACTCCTGAGCCAAAAAAGTGAAATAGATATTGAGGTTGCAAAGGGAGCCCTTGAACCCTAGACCCGGGCATTTTGGACCTGCTCCTGGAAAGGCAATAGCAGCCATGCCTGGTTTTTGAGCTGGGCAGTGCCAGTGAGCAAACAGCCGTGACACTGAGTAGAGCCTCCTGTAACAAACTATGCCTTGCCTAATCTTCATTCTGCTCAGAAACTCAAGGAATGGCAGTACCTCCCTCTTGGGAGGTTTTATCAAGTTTTATCAAGTCCTTTCCCTCTCTGAGCCTCAGTTTTTCCACTGTGAGTATGGAAGTTGGGGAGGTTGGCCTCAGTGATTCTTTAGGGACTTCTAGCTTTAAAGATCAAGGAAAGGTATATGATTTGGATCCTCCATGGATGAATCCAGAGAGAATTTAAGTAATAAAGCTGGGATTTATTTTGAACTGAGAGCTTACAAAAAAAAATGTCTTTATATTGGAGAGTGGGGCTCCCTATCCTTGGTAGAGGAAGGTCAGAAAGAGTGTCATTGAGCTGAATTCTTTGGATATTGCCTTTCTCAAATCCCTTTTTATCTTCCCTTCCTTTCCTTCTTCTACCAATACTTCTTTCTCAGATTTCCAGTGACCATTTCTCTGCCCTTAACACTTGGCACGTTGAACTTCATTTTTTTTCTTTTTCTACCTACAGAGGGCAGCTTTTGGGCTCTTTGCCTTGTGTTTACCCAATGAACTTCAGAGCCATCTTCATCTTCTGTTTCCTAATATCCAACATAAACCACCCTATCCCCAATTTACTTAACTTCTAAGTGTCTATAATCAATGCTGATAATATCTTTAATTGTCTTTTATTGCATTTTAAAACATAAGAGTAATTCTGCAACTTACTTTGAAATGCATCAAAAATAAGATGCATAGATAGATTAATGAATAGATAAATGAATGATCATAAATAGATCATAAATAAATGAATAGATAAATGAATGAATGGCAAGCAGATAAATAAAATATGGGGGAAATAAGTAATATACTGTTATATCACAAACAATTCAAACTGTATAAAGGTATACAGAAGGAAAAGCTAAATATAGTTCACAGATTTCTGTGTATTCTTCTAGTCCTTTTTTCTATGTGTCCAAAACTATATACATCCAGTCAACCTCCATATCAACCTAATAGTTTTTCTTTTAAATTTAAATAGATCACACTTTACAGTTGAGTCTGTAATTTGCATTTTTCTACTTCACAATATATTTTGGAAATCTCTTCGTGGCAGTATATAGATCCACCTCATTTTTTAAAACAGCTGCATATTTCATAGTATAGGTATACCATAATGTATTTAAACTTTCCTTCTTGATGGACAGCTAAGGGTTTCCAATTCTTCCCTATGACACACAGGGCGGCAGTGTACCTCCTTGGTTATTTATTACCCATATACATGTGAGCATCTATTCTTGTAAGGTAGATTCTTAGAAATTTGTTGTGCCAAAACACTAATGCTTTAAAATTCTGCCCCTCCCCCACAACATTTCATTATGGACGTTTACAAACATACAGAAAAGTTGAAAGATTGTATAGTGAACACCCATATGTCCACTACTCAGAGTCCACCATTAATATTTAACTACATTTGCTTTACCACATATCCCTCTGTTCAAAAAAAAGTCAAAAAATACCTAGAGACAAATGACAATGAAAACACGATGATCCCAAACCTATGGGATGGACCAAAAGCAGTTCTAAGAGGGAACATTATAGCTATACAAGCCTACCCCAAGAAACAAGAAAAATCTCAAATAAACAATCTAAACTGACACCTAAAGTAACTAGAGAAAGAATAACAAACAAAACCCAAAGTTAGTAGAAGGAAAGAAATCATAAAGATCAGAGCAGAAATAAATGAAATAGAAACAAAGAAAACAATAACAAAGATCAATAAAACTAAAAGCTGGTTCTTTGAGAAGACAAACAAAATTGATACACCTTTAGCCAGTCTCATCAAGAAAAAGAGGGAGAGGACTCAAATCAATAAAATTAGAAATGAAAAAGAAGTAGTTACAACAGACACTGCAGAAATACAATACATCCTAAGAGACTATTACAAGCAAATTTATGCCAATAAAATGGACAACCTGGAAGAAATGGACAAATTCTTAGAAAGGTATAACCTTCCAAGACTGAACCAGGAAGAAATAGAAAATATGAACAGACCAATCACAAGTAATGAATTTGAAACTGATTAAAAATCTTCCAAGAAACAAAAGTCCAGGACCAGATGGCTTCACAAGTGAATTCTATCAAACATTTAGAGAACAGCTAGACTCATCTTTCTCAAATTCTTCCAAAAGTTTTCAGAGGAAGGAACACTCCCAAACTCATTCTACGAGGCCACCATCACCCTGATACCAAAACCAGACAAAGATACTACATAAAAAGAAAATTACAGACCAATATCACTGATGAATATTGGTGCAAAAATCCTCAACAAATTACTAGCAAACAGAATCCAACAACACATTAAAAGTATCATGCACCATGATCAAGTGGGATTTATCCCACCAATGCAAGGATTCTTCAAGATACAGAAATCAATCAATGTGATACACCATATTAACAAATTGAAGAATAAAATCCATATGATCAACTCAATAGATGCAGAAAAAGCTTTTGATAAAATTCAACACTGATAGATGATAAAAACTCTCCAGAAAGTTGGCATAGAGGGAACCTACCTCAACATAATAAAGGCATATATGAAAAACCCACAGCAAACATCATTCTCAATGTTGTAAAACTGAAACCATTTCACTAAGATCAGGAACAAGACAAGGTTGCCCACTCTCATCACTCTTATTCAACATAGTTTTGGAAGTTTTAGCCACAGCAATCAGAGAATAAAAGGAAATAAAAGGAATCCAAATCAGAAAAGAAGAAGTAAAGCTATTACTGTTTGCAGATGACATAATACTATACATAGAGAATCCTAAAGATGCCACCAGAAAACTACTGGAGCTAATCAATGAATTTGGTAAAGTTGCAGGATAAAAAATTAATGCACAGAAATCTCTTGCTTTCCTATACACTAATGATGAGGAATCTGAAGGAGAAATTAGTAAACACTCCCATTTACCATTGCAACAAAAAGAATAAAATACCTAGGAATAAACCTACCTCGGGAGACAAAAGACCTGTATGCAGAAAACTATAAGACACTGATGAAAGAAATTAAAGATGGTACAAATAGATGGAGAGATATACCATGTTCTTGGATTAGAAGAGTTAACATTGTGAAAATGACTATCCTACCCAAAGCAATCTACAGATTCAATGCAATCCCTATCAAATTACCAATGGCATTTTTTACAGAACTAGAACAAAAAGTCTTAAAATTTGTATGTAGACACAAAAAACCCTGAATAGCCAAAGCAGTCTTGAGGGGAAAAAAAAAAACAAAAAACAAAAAAACCGGAGCTGGAGGAATCAGACTCCCTGAATTCAGACTATACTGGAAATATACACTAATCAAAACAATATAGTACTGCCAAAATAACAGAGATATAGATCAATGGAACAGGATAGAAAGCCCAGAGATAAACCCATGCACCTATGGTCAACTAATCTATGACAAAGGAGGCAAGGGTTTACAATGGAGAAAAGTCAGTCTCTCCAATAAGTGGTGCTGGGAAAACTGGACAGGCACATGTAAAAGAATGAAATTAGAACACTCCCTACCACCATCCACAAAAATAAACTCAGAATGGATTAGAGACCTAAATGTAAGACCAGACACTATAAAACTCTTAGATGAAAACATAGGAAGAACACTCTATGACATAAATCACAGCAAGATCTTTTTAGAGCCACCTCCTAGAGTAATGGAAATAAAAACAAAAATAAATGAATGGGACCTAATGAAACTTAAAAGTTTTTGCAAAACAAAGGAAACTATAAACAAGATGAAAAGACAACCCTCAGAATGGGAGGAAATATTTGCAAATGAATCAATGGGCAAAGGATTAATCTCCAAAATATATAAACAGCTCATGCAGCTCAATATTAAAAAAAAACAAATAACCTAATCCAAAAATGGGCAGAAGACCTAAATAAACATTTCTCCAAAGAAGACATACAGATGGCCAAGAAGCATATGAAAAACCACTCAATATCACTAATTATTAGAGAAATGCAAATCAAAACTACAATGAGGTATCACCTCACACCAGTTAGAATGGGCATCATCAGAAAATCTACAAACAGCAAGTGCTGGAGAGGTTGTGGAGGAAAGGGAACCCTCTTGCACTGTTGGTGGGAATGTAAATTGATACAACCACTATGGAGGACAGTAGGGAGGTTCCTTAAAAAACTTAAAATAGAATTACCATATGACCCAACAATCCCACTACTGGGCATTACCCAGAGAAGATCACAATTCAAAAGACACATGCACTCCAATGTTCATTGTAGCACTATGTACAGTAGCCAGGTCATGGAAGCAACCTAAATGTCCATCAACAGACAAATGGAAAAAGAAGATGTGGTACATATATACAATGGAATATTACTCAGCCATAAAAAGGAATGAAACTGGGTCATTTGTAGAGACGTGGATGAGTCTAGAGATGGTCATACAGAGTGAAGTAAGTCAGAAAGAGAAAAACAAATATCGTATATTAATGCATGTATGTGGAACCTAGAAAAATGGTACAGATGAACGGGTTTGCAGGGCAGAAATTGAGACACAGATGTAGAGAACAAACTCATGGACACCAAGGGGGGAAAGTGGTGGGGCGGGGGTGTGTGCTGTGATGAATTCGCAGGTTGGGATTGACATATATACACTAATATGTATAAAATGGCTAACTAATAAGAACCTGCTGTATAAAAAATAAATAAAATAAAATTCAAAAAAATAAAAAGGGAAAAGTGTTCTTCATGGCAATGCCAGACTTACTTTGTGCCCCTACTCTTTTCCAGCCACTGATCCATGTTTTTACTCCTGTGAAGAAGTGGCTTTGAGCATCAGGAAGTAATATAGAAGGACTGATCCCAACCCCAGAGACCTTCTCCTTCCTAATTAGAAATCCTTTAAAGAACTCAAGTCTATTCATTATACTTTTTTATGGCATAGACTTTTTTATTGTGGTAAAATATCCATAACATAAAATTAACCATTTTCAGTGGCATTAAGTACATTTGCAGTGTTATGCAACAGTCACCAACATACACTTCCAAAATTTTTCATCATACCCAATGTAAACTCTGTACCCATTTTAATAACTCCCTCTTCCTGTCTCCAATCCTCTGGTAACCTCTAGCTTATCATCTTTCTCTATGAATTTGCCTAGTTGAGGTACTTCACGTAAGTAGAATCATATCATATGTGTCCTACTGTGTCTGACCCATTTTATTTAGCATAATGTTTTCAAGGTTCATCCACTGTTGTAGCATGTAGCAGAATTTCATTCCTTTTTAAGGCTGATTGATATTCCATCTTATGGATATACTACCTTTTTATCCATTCATCTGTTAATGGGCATTTGGGATGTTTTTTCACCTTTTGCTTATTGTGAACAATGCTGTTGTAAACATTCATGTACAAATATTCATTTGAGTCTTTGATTTCCATTCTTTTGAGTATACACCTAGAAGTAGTAGTTCTATGTTTAACTTTTTGAGGAATCACCAAACTGTTTTCCACAGTACCTGCACCATTTTACATTCCCAACAGTGCATGAAAGTTCCAATTTCCCCACATCCTCATGAACACTTTCTATTTTCTGTATTTTTTTTTTAAATTTAAACATAGTAACGGGTGAGAAGTGGTATCTCGTTGTGATTTTGATTTGAATTTCCCTAACAAATAGTGCTGTTGATCATCTTCATGTGCTTAGTAGCCATTTGTATATCTTCTTTGGAAAAATGTCTCTTGCAGTCCTTTGACCATTTTAAAATAGTTATTTTTTGGGAGGTTTGTCATTTGTTGTTTTTGTTGTTGATGCATAGGAGTTCTTGATATATTCTGGATATTAATCCCTTATCAGATATATGATTTGCAAATATTTTCTCCCATGCTATGCATTATCTTTTCACTCTTTTATTAGTGTCTTTTCATGCACAGAAGTTTTTATTTTGATGAACTCCAATTTATCCATTTTTCTCTTTTGTTACCTGTGCTTTTGGTGTAATATTCAAAAAATACTAACCAAATTCAATGCCATGAAGATTTCCTCAGTATATTCTTCTAAGAGTTCCATAATTTTAACGTGTAAATTTAAGTCTTTAACACTTTTAGATGAACTTTTTGTATATGGTGTGAGATAAGGGCCCAATTTCATTTTTTCACATCTGGACATCCAGTTTTCCAAGCACCACTGGTTGAAAAAACTGTCATTTCCACCATAAAATGGTCTTGGCACCCTTGTTCAAAAGCAGTTGACCATACATGCAACAGTTTCTTTCTGGGCTTTCTGTTCTATTTCATTTGTCTATGTGTTTGTCCTTATACCACTACCACACTGTTTTGATTCTTGTATCTTTATAATAAGTTTTGAAACCAGGAAATGCGAATCCTCCAACTTTGTTCTTTTCAAGATTGCTTTGCCTATTCAAAGTCCTGTGATATATAAATATTAAGATAAGTATTTCTATTTCTGCAAAAGTAGCCATTGAGATTTTGGTAGGGGTGACACTAAATCAGTTGTTCAGTTTGGGTAGTACTATCATCTTAACAACATAAAATCCTCCAATCCATGAATACAGACTTTTCCATTTATTTATGTTTTGTTTAATTTTTCAGTACTGCTTTGTAGTTTTAAGTGAACAATCATTTACCTCCTTGTGTAATTTATTTCTGAGTATTTATTCTTTTAAAATTTCAATACATATTATTCTTCCAGGTTTACTGAGATATAATTGACATACTCCACTATACAAGTTTAAGGTGGTCAATTAATCTATGACAAAGGAGGCAAGACTGTACAAGGGAGAAAAGACTGTCTCTTCAATAAGTGGTGGTGGGAAAACTGGTCAGCTACATGTAAAAGAATGGCATTAGAACATTCTCTAACACCATACACAAAAATAAACTCAAAATGGAATAAAGACCTAAATGTAAGACTGGATACTATAAAACTCCTAGAGGAAAACATAAGCAGAACACTCTTTGACATAAATCGCAGCAATCATTTTTTGGATCTGTCTCCTGATGTAATGGAAATAATAGCAAAAATAAACAAATGGGACCTAATTAAACTTAAAAGCTTCTGCACAGTAAAGGAAACCATAAACAAGATGAAAAGACAACCTATGAAATGGGAGAAAATATTTGCAAATGATATGACCAACAAGGGATTAATTTCCAAAATATACAAACAGCTCATACTACTCAACATAAAAAACAAACAACCAAATCAAAAAATGGACAGAAGACCTAAATAGACATTTCTCCAAAGAAGACAAACAGGTGGCTACCAGGCTTATGAAAAGATGCTCAACATTGCTAATTATTAGAAAAATGTAAATCAAAACTACTGTGAGGTATCACCTCACACCAGACAGAATGGCTATCATCAAAATGTCTACAAATAATAAATGCTGGAGAGGGTGTGGAGAAAAGGGAACCCTCCTACACTGTTGGTGGGAATGTAAATTGGTGCAGGCACTATACAGAAGAGTATGGAGCATCCTTAAAAAACTGAAAATAGAGTTACTATATGATCCAGCAATCCCACTCTTGGGCATATATCCAGAAAAGATGAAAATTCTAATTTGAAAAGATACATCCACCCCAATGTTCATAGCAGCTATTTAAAATAACTGGGACATGGAAACATGGAAGCAACCAAAATGTCCATCAACAGATGAATGTATAAATAAGATGTGGTATACACACACACACACACACACACACACACACACACACACACAATGGAATATTACTGAGACATAAAAAAGAATGAAATAATGATGAATTAATCCCATTTGTAGCAATATGCAAGGAACTAGAGATTATCATATTAAGTGAAGTAATTCAGACAAAGACAAATATCATATCACTTATATATGGAATATAAAAATATGATACAAATGAACTTATTTACAAAACAGAAATAGACTCACAGACATAGGAAACAAATTTATGGTTACCAAAGAGGAAAGGGGTTGAGGAGGAGTAAATTAGGAGTTTGAGATTAACATATACACACTACTATGTATAAAATAGATAAACACCAAGGACCTACTGTATAGCACAGGGAACTATATTTAATATCTTGTAATAATGTATAATGGAAAAGAATCTGGAAAATAATATATATATATGTGTGTACATATATATTTTTATATATATGTATAATATATATATATATATGTACAACTGAATCACTTTTCTGTACACCTGAAACTAACACAACATTGTAAATCAATTATACTTCAATTTCAAAAAATGTTTAAGGTGTACAGAATAATGATTTGACTTACATATATAATGAAGTGTTTATCATAATAGATTCAGTGAACATCCATCATCTCATATTGATACAAAATTAAATAAATAGAAAAAAAATTTTCCTTGTGATAGAACGCTTAGGATTTACTCTCTTAACCACTTTCATATATAACATAAAGAAGTGTTAATTATGTTTCTTATGTTCTATATTACATCCCTAGTATTATTTGTCTTATAATTAGAAGTTTGAACATTTTGACTGCCTTCATCCAATTCCCCCTCTCCCTACCCCTTGCTTCTGGTAGTCACATATATAATCTATTTTTCTATGAGCTTATCTGTTTGTTTGTTTTTGGAAGTATAGTTGACCTGGAACACTATTTAGCTCCTGTTACACAACATAGTTAGTTGATATATCTATATATTTCAAAATGATGACCACAAAAATTCTACTTACAATCTGTCACCATACTAAGATATTACATAAGTATTTACTATATTCCCCACACTATACATTTTATACCCATGACTCATTTATTTTACATCTAGAAGTTTGTACCTTTTAATGTCTGTCACCTATTTCTTTCCTCCTACAACCCCCTTTCACTCTTGCAACCACACGTTTGTTTTCTGTATCTATAACTCTGTTTCTGTTTTATGTTTGTTCATTTGTTTTGTTTTGAGATTTCACACATAGGTGGAATCATACAGTACTTGCTTTCTCTGACTTATTTCACTTAGCATAATACCCTCTAGGTCCATCCATGCTGTCAAAAGTGGCAAGATTTCACTCTTTTCTATGGCTCAGTAATATTCCATAGAATTGACATACCAAATCAAAACAGAACTACTATATTTTCCAGCTATTCAATACTGTTTTCTATAGTGGCTGCACCAATTTACATTCCTGCTAACAGTGTACAAGGGTTCCCTTTTCTCCACATCCTTGCCAACACTTGTTTTTTGTTGTCTTTTTGATAGTAACCCTTTCTGAAATGTGTGAGGTGATACCTTGTGGTTTTGATTTGCATTTCCCTGGTGATTAGTGATGTTGAGCAATTTTTCATGTGCCTGTTGGCCATCTGTACATCTTCTTTGGAAAAATATCTATTCTGATCATCTTCCCATTGTTTAATCTGTTTGTTTGTTTGTTTGATTTTGAGTTGTAAGAGTTCTTTGTATATTTTGAATATTAACCCCTTATTGGATACATCATTTAAAAACTGTTCTTCTATTCAGTAAGGGGCCCGTTTTGTCTTGTTGAAAGTTGCCTTCACTGTGCAAAAGCTTTCTAGTGTGATATAAGCCAATTTCTTTATTTTTTGTTTTGTTTCCCTTGATGGAAGAGACATACCCAAAAAACAAAAATTGATAAGATCCATGTCAAAGAGTGTGTTGCCTATGTATTCTTCTAGAAATGTTGTGAATTCAGGTCTTATATTTAAGTTATTAATCCATTTTAATTTATTTTTGTGCATGCTGTGGAAAAGTAGTCCAGTTTGTTTTGTTTTGGCATGTAGCTGTACAGTTTTCCCAACACAATTTATTGAAGAGGTTATCTTTTCTCCATTGCATATTCTTGCCTCCTTTCTCTTAGATTAATTGCCCATATAAGTATGAGTTCCTTTCTGGGTTCTTTATTATGTTCCTTTTATCAACGTATCTGTTTTTGTGCCCATACTATACTCTTTTGATTACTGTAGCGTTGTTGTAAAGCTTGAAATCAGAGATCATGATACCTCCAACTTTGTTCTTTTTCCTCAAGATTGTTTTGGCTATTTGGGGTCCTTTGTGTTTCCATACAAATTTTAGAATGATTTTTTTAGTTCTGTGAAAAATACCATTGGTATTTTGAAAGGGATTGCATTGCCTTAGGTAGTACGGTCATATTAACAATATTAATTCTTCCAATCCATTAACATGGTATATCTTTCCGTCTGTGTCATCTTCAATTTCTTTCATCAGTGTCTTATAGTTTACTGAGTAAACATCTCTTACCTCCTCAGATAGGTTTATTCGTAGTTATTTTATTATTTTTGATGCAGTGGTAAATGGGATTGTTTCCTTAAATTCTCTTTCTGATAGTTCATTGTTAGTGTGTAGAAATGTAACAGATTTCTGTATATTAATTTTGTATCCTGCAGTTCTACTGAATTCATTGGTGAGATCTAGTAGTTTTTGATGGTGCCTTTGGAATTTTTATGTGTGGTACAATGTCATCTGAAAACAGTGACAGTTTAACTTCTTCCTTTCCAATTTGGCTTCATTTATTTTTTTCCTTGTCTGATGGCTGTGGCTAGTACTTAACAATGCTATATTGAGTAAAATTTGCAAGAGTGCACATCCTTGTCTTGCTCCTGAATTTAGAGGAAATGATTTCAGCTTTTCAGTGTTGAGTATGATGTTAGCTCTGGGTTTGTCATATACAGCCTTTATTATGTTGATATATGTTCCATCTATGCCCAAGTTTTTGAGAGTTTTTATTATAAATGAATGTTGAATATTGTCAAAAGCTTTTTCTGCATCTATAGAGATGATCATATGATTTTTATTCTTCAATTTGTTAATGTGGTGTATCATATTGATAGATTTATGGATATCAAACCATCCTTGTATCCCTGGGTTGAATCCCACTTGATCATGGTATATGATCCTTTTAATATATTGTTGAATTTGATTTGCTAATATCTTATTGAAGATTTTAGTATTCATGTACACTAGTGATATTGGCCTGTATTTTTTTTGTGTGTGTGATATTTTTATCCAGTTTTAGTATTGGGGGTGACACTTACCTTGTAGAATGAGTTCAGAAGCATTCCTTCTACATTTGGGGGGGAATAATTTTAAAAGTATAAGTGTTAGCTCCTTTCTAAACGTTTGGAGAATTTAGCTGTGAAACCATCTGGTCTTGTACTTTGGGAGTTGTTTTATTGCTGATTCAATTTCATTAATGGTAATTTGTTCTTTCATGTTTTATATTTCTTCCTCATTCCATTCAGTCTTGAGAAATTGTACATTTCAAGAATTTGTTCATTTCCTCTACATTTTCCATTTTGTTGCTGTATCATTATTTGTAGTAATCTCTTCTGTTCCTTTGTATTTCTGTAGTGTCGGTTGTAATTTCTCATTTTTCATTTCATTTCTGATTTTATTGATCTGAACTCTCTTTTTTTTTTCTTTTGATGAGTCTGTGTGAAGATTTCTCAATTTTGGTTCTCTTTTCAAAGAACCAGCTCTGAGTGTTACTGATCTTTTCTACTTTTGTCTCTATTTTAGTTATTTATGGTCTGATGTTTATGATTTATTTCCCTTAACTAACTTTGTTTTGTTTGTTTTTCTTTTTCTACTTGCTTTAAGTGTAAAGTTAGGTAATTTATTTGAGATTTGTCTTGTTTCCTTAAGTAGGCTTGTTTCACCATAAACTTCCCTCTTAGAACTGCTCTTGCTGCATCCCATAGATTGTGGATTGTTGTATTTTTGTTTTCACTTGTCTTTAGGTATTTTTAAAATTTCTTCCTTGATTTCTTCAATGATCCATTTGTTATTCAGTAGCATATTATTTGGCCTCCACCTGTTTTTGGTTTTTTTTGCAGTTTTTTCTCAAAGTTGATTTGTAGTCTCATAGTGCAGTTGTCAGAAAATATGCTTGGTATGATTTCAATCTTATTAAAATTTTTGAGATCTCTTTTGTGGGCTTATGTATGATCTATCCTGGAGAATGTTCCATGTGCATTTGAAAATAATTTGTATTCCACTGCTTTTGGGTGGAATGTTCTGTAGATATCTATTAAGTTCTCTGTTATTATTGTTTAAGACCAGTGTTTCCTTATTGATTTTCTCTCTGTGAACTGTCCATTGATGTAAGGGTGGTGTTGAAGTCCCCTACCATTATTTTGTACTGTCAATTTCTCCCTTTATATCTGTTAATATTTGCTTTATGTAGTTAGGTGTCCCTATGTTGAGTGCATTATATTTGCAATTATTATAACTTCTTAATTATTATGTTATTTCCTCTTTTGTCTCTTGTTACACATTTTGTTTTAAAGTACATTTTGTCTGATATAAATATTACTACCCTGGCTTTCTTTTAGTTTCCATTGGCATGGACTACTTTTTTCTATCTCCTCACTTTTGGTCTGTGTGTGTTCTTAGATCTAAAGTAAGTCTCTTGTAGGCAGCATATATATGCGTCTTGTTTGTATAGCCATTCAGCCAGTCTATGTCTATTGATTGGAGCATTTATCCCATTTACATTTAGAGTAATTATTGATAGGTATGTACTTATTGCCACTTTGTTAATTTTTTGGGTTGTTTCCGTCGTTTTTCTTTCTTATTTTGTTCTCTTGTGTTTTGATGACTATCTTTATTGTTATATTTGGATTCTTTTTTGAGTGTGTATTTATTATAGATTTTTGTTTTGTGCAGCTAATTTTGGCTCACTGGTGGTTGGAGCTAGGTCCCTGGATGTCTTTCTTCAGGGCCTCAGGAGGTTCTGGGGCTAGGGCTAGTACTGCACTGGTTAATGGGGCTGGGTTCTGGCACTTAAGCTTGAGGGAGGATCCCAAAATGGTGCTTGCCAGCACCAGTGTCCTTGTGGTGCAACAAACCCCCAGAATAACTGCTGTCAATGTCTGTGCCCAATGGTGAGCTCCAGTTGTTTCCTCCCTGTCTGGGAGGCTCTCCAAGTTCAGCATGTGGGTCTGACCCAGGCTTCTTTCAAATCACTGCTTCTGCTCTTGGTCATGGAGCATGCAAGACTTTGTGTACCCCCTTTAAGAGTGGAATCTGTTTGCCACAGCTCTCTGGCTCTCCTGAAAGTAAGCCCTGCTGGCCTTCAAAGCCAAATGTTCTGAGGCTCATCTTCCTGGTGTAGGACCCCCAGGCTGTGGAGCCCAATAGGTTCTCTTGTGGAGGACCTTTGCATTTGCAATTATCCTTCCATTTGTGGGTTGCCCACCCAGGTGTATTGGCCTTGACTACACTTTATCTTCACCCCTCCCACCTGTCTTGCTATGGTTCCTTCCTTATATCTTTACTTGTAGAAGACGTTTTCTGTTAGTCGTCCAGTCATTCTCATCAATAGTTGCCCTATAAATAGTTGTAATTTTGGTATGCCCATGGGAGGAGACAACAAAAAAATTTATCATGAATGGATGTTAAATTTTGTCAAATCTTTTTCTGCATCAATGTTTATAATCGTGGTGTATCACATTGATTGATTTGCAGATGTCTAACAATCCTTGTGACCTTGGAATATTTCTAAGTTGATTATGGCGTATGCTACTTTTTATGTATTCTTGGGTTAGGTTTGCTAGTACTTTGTTGAGGATTTTTGCATCTATATTCATCAAAGATATGTATTTGCCTGTAATTTTTTTATATTGCTTTTGGTTTTGGTATCAAGATAATGGTGGCCTTGTAGAATAAATAAGGGATTTTTCCATCCTCTTCAAATTTTGGAATAGTTTGTGAAGGTTAGGTGTTATTTCTTCTTTATAAGTTTGGTAGAATTCCCCTGTGAAGCCATCTATTCCCACACTTTTGTGAGCTGGGAAATTTTTTATTACAAATTCAATTTCCCTACTAGTGATTGGTCTGATCAAATGTTCACTCTCTTCTTGATTCAGTCTTGGCAGTTCTTATGTTTCTAGAAATATGTCCATTTCTTCTAGGTTGTCCAATTCTTTGGCATAATACTGTTCATAGCATTCTCATTATTTTTGGTATCATTGTGATATCTGTTGCTATTTCTTCTCTTTCATTTCTTATTTTTTAAAATTTGGGTCATTTCTCTTTTCTCCTTTGTGAACCTGGATAAGGACTTATCAATTTTTCCCATTACTTTTTTGATCTCTATTTTATTTATTTCCTTTCTGATCTTTAATATTCCTTCCTTCTGCTTACTTTTGGCTTTGTTTCTTCTTCTTTCCATTTTTTTAGGCAGTCGGTTAAGTGATTTATTTCAAGTTTTCCTCATTTCTCAAAGAAAGTTTGTATAGGTATAAACTTCTCTCTTAAAACAGCTTTTGCAGCAAAAGCAGAACAGAGGATCCCAAACAATGTCTCTTTGAGTTCACATTGCTTGGGATCCTCTGTTCTTCCTGTACATGGATATCTGTTTTGTTTCTTTTCTTTTTTTTTTTAATTTAGGTTCAGTAAGTTATCAGTCATAGTTTTATCAAGTGTATTTTCAACCCATTTCTCTCTCCTCCTTCTCAGACCCCTATAATGAGAACATTTGTAGGTTTGATGTGGTTCTAGAAGTCCCTTAAATTTTTCTTTTTAAATTATTATTTGTTGCTGTTCTGATTGGGTGATTTATATTATTCTGTCTTCCAAATCACTTATGTTTTCTTCTGTATCACCTAATCTGCTGTTTATTCCTACTAGTGTATGTTTCATTTTAGTTAATGCATTATTCTGTTATCTTTTTCATATTTTTTATTTTCTTGTTAAAATTTTCACTGTGTTCATCTCTTCTTTTTTCCCTAATTCAGTAATCAGTTTTTATTACTAATGCTTTGAGCTCTTTATCTGGCAAATTATTTATCTCTGTTTCATTTTTTTTTCAGTTTTTCTTCCTGTTCTTTCGTTCAAAACATATTATTCTGTCTTATTTTGCTTAATTTTCTATGACTCTACGAAATTAGATGAAACAGTTACCTATCCCAGTCTTGAAAGATTGTACTTTTGTGACAGCATCCTATAAAATCTGAACTGGATTTAATGTGAGCATGAGTCATGTCTTCCCCCAGGTTGTTCTGACACCTATCACATTTGTAGGAGGTGGGTCTGGAGATGGAGTTGCTAGAGCCAGAACCAGGTGTTAGCTGGGTCTTCTCCTTTGCTCAGTGATAAACACCATCCTATTGGGAGTGGGATTGGGGCCCAAGTTGCTGGAGCAGAAGCCTTGAGAGTTGGGTTTAAGCTAGTTCTGTTCCTTCTAAATGTGTGATCTCCCTCCTCCCAGCACTGGAACTTATGCCCTAGAAGGGAGCAGTGATGGAGCAAAGGGCGCTGGAGCCAGCACATGGCATTGATCAGGGCATGTTCTAAGGCAGTCTTGGCAGCAGAATTCCAGACCACTCCCAATCTTCTGCCTCCAAGAACTCCAGTAATGGCTGCCTTTGCCTTGTCCAGTTGCCATGGCAGGTCTGAGCTGGATTTGACCCCTACAACTATGCACTTTTCCTAGCTGTGGCAGTTATTTCCTAGAGTTTAGTTGTGCCATGGAGTAAGTGGAGTGGCAGCAGGCACTGGGCTTGGGCTGGGGTGCATGCTTGGGCAGTTGAGGGAACAAGGCCAGAGTCCTGGGCAATTTTAATCTACTTACTCTGCCTTGTTTCTGGAGTAAGCAAGTGTGTACACACTCTTCATGAGCAGAATCTAGGTTTCTTACATCTCTTCTGTCAGGCTCACTGGTTTTCAAAACAGCTAAGGGGACTCATCCACCCAATGTGGACCCCAGGTTTGGGGTGCCCAATATGTGGTTCAAACTGTTAACTCCCCAGGGAGGATCTCCAAGTTCATGTAATCCCCTTTCTCTTCTGTGCCCATCTCAGTGGTGCAGGTCCTGACATCATTACTTCTGTTTTCTTCCTACATGACTTTGTGTGGGTCTTTCTTACAGCCTTTGTTGTATAAGAGTCTGCCAGTCTCCAGTTTAATTTCAGTGAGAATTGCTGCATATATTGATGAGTTTTTGATATGTTCATGGGGGGAGGTGACCTCTGCATCCTTCTGCTCTGTCATCTTGATCTCCTCCTCCTCTCCTATTTTTATTAGTCAATATAGCTAAATATTTGTCAATTTTGTTGATTTTTCAAAGAACTAACTTTTTTGATTTTCCATATTTTCTATTTTCTCTTTTGTTCATCTCTGCTCTAGTCTTTATTATTTCCTTTCTCCTGCTAGCTTTGATTTCATTTTGCTTTCCTTTTTCCAGTTCCTTTATGTGTATAGTTTGATTATTGATTTGACATCTTTTTTAGTATATGCATTACAGCTATAAATTTCTCTCTTAGTACTTTCTGTTTCCCATAAATTTTGGTATGTTGTGTTTTCTTTTTCATTTGTCTCAAGGTATTTTCTAATTTCCTTTGTGATTTCCTCTTTGACCAACTGATTGCTTGTGTGTATTGCTTAATTTCCACATATTTGTTAATTTCCAGTTTTATTCTGTTATTGTTTTCTAGTTTCCTTCTATTGTGATCGGAAGAGACAATTTGTATAGTTTCAATATTTTAAAACTTTTTAGTCCCTTTAAGATTTGTTTTGTGGACTACTATCATTGTCTGTCTTGGAGAATGTCCAGTTGAGTACGTATTCTGCTGTCATTGGGTAGAATATTATCTATATGTCTACTATGTCTAGTTGATTTCAAGTGTTGTTCAATCATCTACTTGCTTTTGATCATCTGTCTGGTTGCTCTATCCATTAATAAAACTGAAGTATTGAACTCTAACTCTTAATGTAAAACTTTTTTCTCTCTTTATTTCTGTTAATGATTTGCTTCATATATTTTGGGAGCTTTGATGTTTGACACATATGCATTTATAGTTACATACTTGTGGGAAATTGACCCTTTTAATTAATATGAAATGTTCTTCTTTTTCTCTTGTAGCAGTTTTTTAGTTAAAGTCTCTATTATTCAGCTCGGGCTACCATAACAAAATACCATAGGCTGGTGTTCTTAAGGAAGAAAAATTAATTTTCTCACAGTTCTTGAGTCTAGAAGTCCAAGGTCAAGAAGTCATTAGGATTGGATTCTGGTGAGAACTCTTTTTCTGGCTTGTAGATGACTGCCCTCTTGTTGCGTCCTCCATGGCCTTTAGTCTGTCTGCACATCAAGAGAGAGTGTGGTCTCTGCTGTTTCTTCCTCTTCTTATGAGGACACTAGCCCTGCCATATTAAGGCTCCACCCTATGACCTCACTTAAACTTTTTAATATTCTTACAGGCCCTGTCTCCAAATATCGGGGTTTAGGGTTTCAACACATGAATTTGGTTGGAAAGGGCACAATTCAGTCTATAACAAAGTATATTTTGTCTGATATTAGTATGGCCAGTCCATCTCTGTTTTGGTTATTATTTGTATGGAGTATCTTTTACCATTCTCTTCCTTTCAGTTCATTTGTGTCTTTAAATTCTAGAATGAGTTTCTTTTAGATAGCATGTAGTTGTGCCATGTTTTTAAATCTATTCTGCCAATCTTTGCCTTTGATTGGAGAGTTTAATCCATTTACATTTGATGTAACTACTGAAAAGGAAAGACTTACTTCTGCAATTTGTTATTTGTTCTCTGATTTTCTTGTAGCTTTTTGACCCTCATTGCTGTATGATTTTGTGTTTAAATGAATTTTGTAGTGACATGCCCTGATTCCTTCTCATTTCCTTTTGTGTGTATTCTATAGGTATTTTCCTTGTGGTTATCATTGGGATTATATATAATATCCTAAAGTTATAATAATCTAATATGAATTGTCACCAACATATTTTCAATCACAAAAACTCTACTCTTTTACAGCTCTGCATCTTTTATGCTATCAATGTGATTAATCGTGTCTTTATAAGTATGTTCCCAAAAACATAGATCTAAAATTATTTTATACAATTGTGTCTTTAATTCTGTAGAAGATATAAAATGGAGTTACAAACCAAATTACTACGATATTAGTTTTTATATTTGCCTATTTACCTTTACCAGAGATTGTTATATCTTTCATATGACTTTGGATTAATATGGTTTAGTGTTCTTTCATTTCAGCCTAAAAGATTCATTCTCTTAAGCATTTCTTGTAAGGGAAGTCTGGTGCTTATGATATCCCTCAGATTTTGTTTATCTGAGAATGTCTTAATTTCTTCATTTTAAAGGACAGTTTTGCTGGAAATAGAATTTTAGTTTGACAGGTATTTTTTGTCTGCCAGTGCTTTGAATATATCAACCATTGCCTTTTTCCTGCAATATTTCTTTTGAGAAATTGATTGATATTTGTATTGAGGATCCTTTGTTCATGACAAGTTGCTTCTCCTTTGTCTTGGTTTTCAACAGTCTCTTTGTGGCTCTTTGTGTCTCTCTGGAGTTTGTTGAGCTTCTTGTAGATTCATGTCTTTCATCAAATTTGGCACTTTTCATGCACACATTATTTCAAATATTCCTTCTTCCCCTTTCCCTCTTTCTTCTTCTAGGATTCCCATAAGGTATATGTTGGCTTGATTGATGGTGTCCCACAAGTCCTTTAGTCTGTGTTTACTTTTTTCATTTGTTTTTCTTTCTGCTCCTCAGATTAGATTATTTGTCTTATCATATCTTTACGTTTGCTGATTCTTTCTTCTTCGTGGACAAACTTTCTCTTGATCCCCTTTGGTGAATTTTTCATTTCAGTTATTGTACTTTTCAGTTCCAGAATTTAATTTCTTTTTATAATTTTTATCTTTTTTCATATTATTATTTTGTTAATTTATCATTTTCCTGATTTCCTGCAGTTCTTTATTTATGTTTTCCTTTAGCTCTTTGAGTATATTTAAGACAATAGTTTTAAAGTATTTTTTCTACTAAATCTGATGTATGGGCTTCCTCAGGCATGATTTCTGTCAAGTTATTTTGTTCCTCTCAATTAACCATGTTTTCCTGTTTCCCTGTGTGACTTGTGATTTTCTTCTGCTGTTGAAAACTGGACATTTGACCATTATAATGTGGTAATTATGGAAATCAGATTCTTCTCTTTCCCAGAGCTTCCTTTTTTTTTATTCTTGAAGGTTATAGTAGGCCATTTGTTTTGAGACTTTTCCAAATTAATTTTGTTATTCTCTGTAAAGACTATTCTTTGTCATGTGTGATCAATGAGTTCACCTCTTGTATAAGTCATGTTCAGCTAATGTTTTCACAGATTTCCCTTAGTACCAGAAGCTGAAAGAAACAAATAACTCTTCACCCTAAACAAAAAGAAGAGAACAATCACCTGCTCTGGTCTTTGCAGTTGGCTCTCTGCTGGGGTATTCCTATACCTCTTAGCTAGGTTTGCTCTGAGCCTATGGATCAACCCAAAGTGAAAGTGTAGGGTTTCCTGGGACTTTTCTGAACATATATCTTGCCTGGGCATGTGCATCACTTTCTAAGTGGCTAAGTGTGCATGGCTAATTTTCAATGTCATAGGAGTGGAGAGGTGGAGATTAAGGTAGAAATAACATAACACTCTAATCTGAAAGGACTTGGCTATACATTTGCTGTGTGGAAAAATCTGAACTATGTTTTTGGGACTTTTGTTAATCTTTTTTTTTTTTTTTTTTTAGCTTTGAATGCACTGCTGCTGTGGACCACTGGGAATGGTAGTGTTTCTATTCCCTTAAATGAACTCAGTCAAAAACACTTACTGTTCTCCTAAGGAGAACTTACCATGGGTACTCAGGCAAGGCACTGAGGGGGGCTTCTCTGGACGGTGGCCTCACCTTCCATACCTGTAAGATAAGGATTACAAAGTACAGGATCTCCAAAGGCTTTTGAGCTTTCACATTCCAGAAGTTGAAGATTATTTCTGTAGCTATAAGTCCAGAGATAAATGAAACCAGAAAGTTAAGGCAGAGGACATATTTAGGAGCAACAATCAAAGGCTCTCTCTTTTTTTATTTTTTTGACATCTTTATTGGAGTATAATTGCTTTAAAATGTTGTGTTAATTTCGGCTGTGTATCAAAGTGAATCAGCTATACGTATACGTATATCCCCATATCCATACCTCTTGCGTGTCCCTCCCACCATCCCTATCCCACCCCTCTAGGTTGTCACAAAGCACTGAGCTGATCTTGCTGTGCTTTGGGCTGTTTCCCACTAGCTATCTATTTTATATTTGGTAGTGTATATATGTCAGTGCCTCTCTCCCACTTCAACCCAGCTTACACTTCACCCTCCCCATGTCCTCAAGTCCATTCTCTACATCTTTGCCTTTATTCTTGTCCTGCTCCTAAGTTTTTCATAACCAATTTTTTTTAAGATTCCATATATATGTGTTAGCATATGGTATTTGTTTTTCTCTTTCTGACTTACTTTACTCTTTATGACAGACTCTATGTCCATTCATGTCACTACAAATAATGCAATTTCATTTCTTCTTAGGGCTGAGTAATAATCCATTTTATATATGTGCCACATCTTCTCTATCCATTCATCTGTCAATGGACACTTAGGTTGCTTCTATGTCCTGGCTATTGTAAATAGTGCTGCAATGAACACTGTGGTACATGTTTCTTTTTGAATTATGGTTTTCTCAGGGTATAGTCCCAGTAGTGAGATTGCTGGGTTATATGGTAGTTCTATTTATAGTTCTTTAAGGGACCTCCATAATATTCTCCATAGTGGCTGTATCAATTTACATTCCCACCAACAGCGCAAGAGGGTACACTTTTCTCCAAACCCTCTCCAGCATTTACTGTTTGTAGATTTTTTGATGATGGCCATTTTGACTGGTGAGAGGTGATATTTCACTGTAGTTTGATTTACATTTCTCTAATGATTAGTGATGTTGAGCATCCCTTCATGTGTTAGTTGGCAATCTGTATATCTTCTTTGGAGAAATGTCTCTAGGTCTTCCACCCATTTTGGATTGAGTTGTTAGTTTTTCTGATATTGAGCTGCATGAGCTGCTTGTATATTTTGGAGATCAATCCTTTTTCAGTTGCTTCATTTGCAAATATTTTCTCCCATTGTGAGGGTTGTCTTTTCATCTGGTTTATGGTTTCCTTTGCTGTGAAAAAGTTTTAAGTTTCATTAGGTCCCATTTGTTTATTTTGGTTTTTATTTCCACTTCTCTAGGACGTGGGTCAAAAAGGATCTTGCTGTGATTTATACTGTACAGTGTTCTGCCTATGTGTTTCTCTAAGAGTTTTAGAGTGTCTGGCCTTATATTTAGGTCTTTAATCCATTTTGAGTTTATTTTTGTGTATGGTGTTAGGGAATGTTCTAATTTAATTCTTCTACATGTAGCTGTCCAGGTTTCCCAGCAGCACTTATTGAACAGGCGGCCTTTTCTCCATTGTATATTCTTGCCTCCTTTATCAAAGATAAGGTGACCATGTGTGTGTGGGTTTATCTCTGGGCTTTCTATCCTGTTTCATTGATCTATATTTCTGTTTCTGTGCCAGTACCATACTGTCTTGATTACTGTGGCTTTGTAGTGTAGTCTGAAGTCTGGGAGCCTGACTCGTCCAGCTCTGTTTTTATTTCTCAAGATTGCCTTGGCTATACTTTTGGGTTAACATACAAATTGTGAAATTTCTTGTTCTAGGTCTTTGTAAAAAGCCATTGGTAGCTTAATAGGGATTGCATTGAATCTGCAGATTGCTATCGGCAGTATAGTCATTTTCACAATGTTGATTCTTCTAATCCAAGAACATGGTATATCTCTCCATGTGCTTGTATCATTTTTAATTTCTTTCATCACTGTCTTATAGTTTTCTTCATACAGGTCTTTTGTCACTTTGGGTAGATTTATTCCTAAGTATTTTATTATTTTTGTTGCAGTGGTAAATGGGAGTGTTTCCTTAATTTCTATTTCAGAAGATACATCATTAGTGTAGAAGAATGCAAGAGATTTCTGCACAGTAATTTTGCATGCCGCTACTTTACCAACTTCATTGATTAGTTCTAGTAGTTTTCTGGTAGCATCTTTAGTATTCTCTATGTATAGTATCATGGCATCTGCAAACAGTGACAGCTTTACTTCTTTTTTAATGTGCATTCCTTTTATTTCTTTTACTTCTCTGGTTGCTGTGGCTAAAACTTCCAAAACTATGTTGAATAATAGTGGTAAGAGTGGACAACCTTGTCTTGTTCCTGATCTTAGAGGAAATGGTTTCAGTTTTTCACCACTAAGAACGATGTTGGCTGTGGGTTTGTCAAATATGTCCTTTATTATGTTGAGGTAGGTTCCCTCTATGCCAATGTTCTGGAAGGTTTTTATCATAAATCGGTTTTGAATTTTGTCAAAAGCTCTTCCTGCATCCATTGAGATGATCATATGGTTTTTCTCCTTCAATTTATTAATATGGTGTATCACATTGAATGATATGTGTATTTTGGAAAATCTTTGCATTCCTGGGCTAAACCCCACTTGATCATGTATGTTCCTTTTAATGTGTTGTTGGATTCTGTTTGCTAGTGTTTGTTGAGGATTTTTGCATCTCTCTTCATCAGTGATACTGGCCTGTAGTTTTCTTTCTTTGTGACATATTTAACTGGTTTCGGTATAAGGGTGATGGTAGCCTCGTAGAATGATTTTGGGAGTGTTCCTCCCTCTGTTATATTTTGGAAGAGTTTGAGAAGGATAGGTGTTAGCTCTTCTCTAAATGTTGAATAGAATTTGCCTGTGAAACCTTCTGGTCCTGGACTTTTGTTTGTTGGAAGACGTTTAATCACAGTTTCAATTTCAGTGCTTCTGAATGGTCTGTTTATATTTTCTATTTCTTCCTGCTTCAGTCACAGAAAGTAGTGCATTTCTAAGAATTTGTCCATTTCTTCCAGGTTTTCCATTTTATTGGCATATAGTTTCTTGTAGTAATCTCTCATGATTGTTTGCATTTATGCAGTGTCACTTGTTACTTCTGCTTTTTCACTTCTAATTCTGTTGAACTGAGTCTTCTCTCTTTTCTTCTTGATGAGTCTTGTTAATTGTTTATCTATTTTGTTTATCTTCTCAAAGAACCAGCTTTTAGTTTTATAGATCTTTTCTATTGTTTTCTTCATTTCTTTTCCATTTATTTCTGATTTAATATTTATGATTTCTTTCCTTCTGCTAACTTTGGGGATTCTTTGCTCTTCTTTCTCTAATTGCTTTAGGTATAATTTAGGTTGTTTATCTGAGATGTTTCTTGTTACTTGAGGTAGGGTTAAATTGCTGTGAACTTCCCTCTTAGAACTGCTTTTGCTGCCTCCCATAGATTTTGCATCATCCTGTCTCCATTGTCATTTGTTTCTAGGTAATTTTTTTTTCATCTTTGATTTCTTCAGTTATAATTTGGTTATTAAGTAGTTTATTGTTTAGCCTCCCAGTGTTTTTATTTTTTACAGATCTTTTCCTGTAATTGATATCTAGTCTCATAGCATTGTGGTCAGAAAAGATACTTGATATGATTTCAATTTTCTTAAATTTACCAAGGCTTGACTTGTGACCCAAGATATGATCTAACCTGGAGAATGCTCCATGAGCACTTGAGAAAAATGTGTATTCCGTTGTTTTTGGATGGAGTGTCCTATAAATATCAATTAAGTCCATCTTCTTTAATGTATCATTTAAAGCTTGTGTTTCCTTATTTATTTTCATTTTGGATGATCTGTCCATTGGTGAAAGTGGGGTTTTAAAGTCCCCTACTATGAATGTGTTGCTGTCGATTTCCCCTTTTATGGCTGTTAATATTTGCCGTTATGTATTGAGGTGCTCCTATGTTGGTTTCATAAATATTTACAATTGTTATATCTTCTTCTTGCATCTATCCCTTGAGCATTTTGTAGTGTACTTCTTTGTCTCTTGTAATAGTCTTTATTTTAAAGTCTATTTTGTCTGATATGGGAATTGCTGCTCCAACTTTCTTTGGATTTCCATGGAGTATCTTTTTCCATGCCCTCACTTTCAGTCTGTATGTGTCCCTAGGTCTTCTGTGGGCCTCTTGTAGACAGCATATATACAGGTCTTGTTTTTGTATCCATTCAGCCAGTCTTTGTCTTTTGGTGGGAGCATTTAATCCATTTACATTTAAGGTAATTATCGATATGTGTGTTCCTATTCCCATTTTCTTAATTGTTTCGGGTTTGTTATTGTAGATCTTTACCTTCTCTTGTGTTTCTTGCCTAGAGAAGTTCCTTTAGCATCTGTTGTAAAGCTGGTTTGGTGGTGCTGAACTCTCTCAGCTTTTGCTTGTCAGTAAAGGTTTTAAGTTCTCCATCAAATCTGAATGAGATCCTTACTGGGTAGAGTAATCTTGGTTGTAGATTTTTCTCCTTCATCACTTTAAATATGTCCTGCAAATTCCCTTCTGGCATGAAGAGTTTCTGCTGAAAGATCAGCTGTTAATCTTATGGGGATTCCTTTGTGTGTTATTTTTCACTTGCTGCTTTTAATATGTTTTCTTTGTATCTAATTTTTGATAGTCTGATTAACATGTGTCTTGACATGTTTCTCCTTGGATTTCTTCTGTATGGGACTCTCTGTGCTTCCTGGAGTTGATTAACTATTTTCTTTCCCATATTAGTGAAGTTTTCAACTATAATCTCTTCAAATATTTACTCAGTCCCTTTCTTTTTCTCTGCTTCTTCTGGCACCCCTATAATTCAAATGTTGGTGCGTTTCATGTAGTCCCAGGCGTTTCTGAGACTGTCCTCAGTTTTTTTCCATCTTTTTTCTTTATTCTGCTCTGCAGTAGTTATTTCCAACCTTTTATCTTCCAGATCACTTATCTGTTCTTCTGCTTCAGTTATTCTGCCATTGATCCTTTCTACAGTATTTTTAATTTCATTTATTGTGTTGTTCATTGTTGCTGGTTTCCTCTTTAGTTCTTTTCATTGCTTGTTAAATGTTTCTTTCATTTTCTCTATTCTATTTCCACGATTTTGGATCATCTTTTCTATCATTATTCTGAATTCTTTTTCAGGTAGACTGCCTATTTCCTCTTCATTTGTTAGGTCTGGTGGGTTTTTACCTTGCTCCTTCATCTGCTGTGTGATTTTCTGTCTTCTCATTTTGCTTATCTTGCTGTGTTTGGGGTCTCCTTTTTGCAGGCTGTCGGTTTGTAGTTCCTGTTGTTTTTGGTGTCTGTCCCCAGTGGCTAAAGTTGGGTCAGTGGGTTGTGTAGGTTTCCTGCTGGAGGGGACTAGTGCCTGTGTTCTGGTGGATGAGGCTAGATCTTGTCATTCTGCTGGGCAGGTCCACGTCTGGTGGTGTGTTTTGGGGTGTGTGTGGCCTTATTATGATTTTAGGCAGCCTCTCTGCTAATGGGTGGGATTGTGATCCTGTCTTGCTAGTTGTTTAGCATAGGGTTTCCAGCACTGTAGCTTGCTGGACGCTGAGTGAATCTGGATCTTGGTGTTGAGATGGAGATCTCCTGGTGATTTTTGCTGTTTGATATTATGTCAAACTGGGAGGTCTCTTGTGGAACAGTGTCCTGAAGTTGGCTCTCCCACCTCAGAGGCACAACCCTGAAGCCTCACTCGAGCACCAGGAGCCCATCATCCCCATGGCATGGAATAAAAGGGAGAAAAGTAGAAAGAAAGAAAGAAAGAAAGAAGAAAGAAAGAAAGAAAGAAAGAAAGAAAGAAAGAAAGAAAGAAAGAAAGAAAGAAAGAAAGAAAGAAAGAAAGAAAGAAAGAAAGAAAGAAAGGAAGGAAGGAAGGAAGAAAGGAAGGAAGGAAGGAAGGAAGGAAGAAAGAAAGAAAGAAAGGGGATAAAATAAAATAAAGTAGGATAAAATAAAATAAATTTATTAAAATAAAAAATAATTATTAAGAAAAAATTTATTTTAAAAAGTAGAAAAAAAAACCTGACGGACAGAACACTAGGACAAATGGTGAAAGCAAAGCTTTACAGACAAAACCTCACACAGAAGCATACACATACTACACACTCACTAAAAGAGGAAAAGGCGAAAATATAATATATCTTGCTCTCAAAGTCCACCTCCTCAATTTGGGATGATTCGTTGTCTATTCAGGTATTCCACAGATGCAGGGTACATCAAGTTGATTGTGGAGATTTAATCCGCTGCTCCTGAAGCTGCTGGGAGAAATTTCCCTTTCTCTTCTTTGTTTGCAGAACTCCCGGGGTTCAGCTTTGGATTTTTCCCTGCCTCTGCGTGTAGGTCACCTGAGGGCATCTGTTCTTCCCTCAGACAGGACAGGGTTAAAGGAGCAGCTGATTCGGGGGTTCTGGCTCACTCAGGCTGGGTGGGAGGGAGGGGTACGGATGCAGGGTGAGCCTGCGGCAGCAGAGGCCAGCATGACGTTGCCATGCCTGAAGCATGCCATGCGTTCTCCCGGGAAAGTTGTCCCTCGATCACAGGACCCTGGCAGTGGCAGGCTGCACAGGATCTGGAGAGGGACAGTGTGGATAGTGACCTGTTCTTGCACACAGGCTTCTTGGTGGTGGCAGCAGCAGCCTTAGCGTCACATGCCCATTTCTGGGGTCCGTGCTGTTAACCATGTCTCGTGCCCATTTCTGGAGCTCCTTTAAGCAGCGCTCTTAATGCCCTCTCCTTGCGCACTAGGAAACAAAGAGGAAAGAAAAAGTCTTTTGCCTCTTCTGCAGGTCCAGACTTTTCCCCAGACTCCCTCCCAGCTAGCCATGGTGCACTAACTCCTTCAGGCTGTGTTCACGTCACCAACTCCAGTCCTCTCCCTGTGCTTCTACTGAAGCCAGAGCCTCAGCTCCAAGCCTCCGCCTGCCCCAGCGGGTGAGCAGACAAGCCTCCTGGGCTGGTGAGTGCGGGTTGGCACTGATCCTCTGTGCAGGAATGTCTCCACTTTGCCCTCTGCACCCCTGTTGCTGCACTCTCCTCTGTGGCTCTGAAGCTTCCCCCCTCCCCCACCCACAGTCTCTGCCCAGGAAGGGGCTTCCTAGTGTGTGGAACCTTTCCTCCTTCACGGCTCCCTCCCTCTGATGCAGGCCCCGACCGTATTCTTTTGTCTCTGTTTTTTATTTTTTCTTTTGCCCTACCCAGGTTTGTGGGGAGTTTCTTGCCTTTTGGGAGGTCTGAGGTCTCCTGCCAGCATTCAGTGGGTATTCTATAGGAGCAGTTCCACGTGTATTTCTGATGTATCTGTGAGGAGGAAGGTGATCTCTGTGTCTTACTCTTTGAGATTTTGATATAGCAGTCTCTCTCTCTTCTCTCTCTCTCTCTCTCTCTCTCTCTCTCTCTCTCTCTCTCTCTCTCTCTCTCTCTATATATATATATATATATATATATATATATATATATATATATACACAATGTTGCTTTAATTTGCTGGTCTCTTAATTTCAGATGCAAATCCCATTTTCTGCATTGGTACTCTCCTCTCCTCATTGTTGCTGGTTTTGGTATCATATGTGTTTGTGGATGATTTCCTACTTTGACTGTATGTTTGCTTTTACCAGTGAGCTTTCCCATTTGTGACTTTCTTTTTTCTAGTTGTGGCCTCATTTTTTTATGGTAATTATTGATAGTTATCTATCTACTGCCATTTTCTTACTTGTTTTCTGGTTGTTTTTGTAGTTCTTATCTGTTCATTTCTTTTTCTTTTTGTTTCCACCATTGTTGTTTGAAGATTTTGTTTTGTAGTATGTTTGAGTGACTTTTTGTGTGTGTATATATTGTACGTTTTTGATTTGTTGTTACTATGTGGTATAAATGTTGACCTGTAATTATATCTACTTGTTTTAAACTGTTATTCATTTAAGTTTAAACACAGTCTAAAAGATTTACATTTTTTACTCCCCTTCCCCACATTTTGTTTTGTAATATCATATTTTACATCTTCACACTTAACTGTTTATTCTAGTTATAGTTGCTTTTACATTTTTGTCTGTTCATACGCATACTAGCTTATTTAAATAATCTTCATTCCTTACTATAAATTTGCATTTCTTCGTATGATTTTCCATTTCCTATAAATCCTTACTATTTTTCCATTTAGAGAAGGCTCTTCAACATTTCTTTTAGGGTAAGCTTATTATTGATGTACTCTTTTAGTTTCTGTTTGTCTGAAACTTTCTTCTTCCTTCTATTCTAAATGATAATCTAGTTGGGTAGAGTATCCTAAATTTCAGGTTTTTCCCTTTCAATATCTTCAATATATCATGTCACTCCCTTCTCTCCTGAAGAGTTTCTACAGAGAAGTCAGTTGATACCCTTATGGAGATTCTCTTGTATATGACTCTTTGGTTTTTTTCTTACCCCATTTAGAATTCTTTCTTCATATTTTACTTTTGCCATTAAAATATTCTATTTATTGGTGTGGGTATATTTGGGTTCATCTTGTTTGGGACCCTCTATGCTTCTTGTACCTTGATATCTCTTTCATTCTTCAAGTTTGGGAACTTTTTGGCCATAATTTCTTCAAATATTTTTTGATCCCCTTCTCTCCCTCTTTTCCTTCTGGAACACCTGTGATGCTAATGTTGGCACACTTATTATTCTCCCAGAGATTTCATAGATTGCTTTCATTTTTCTTTTGATTTCTTTCTGCTTTTCTCATTGGATGACTTCCATTATTCTATCTTCCAGAATACCTATGTGTTCTACTGTATCACTTAGTCTAGTATTCATCCCTTCTAGTGTGTTTTTTATTTCAGATACTTAATTATTTATTTTGGATTTGGTCATTTTCATATTTTCTAGTTTCTTGTTAAAATGATCAATATTTCCCCCAATTCAGTTGACATTTTTATTACCACTCTTTTATATTATTTATCTGGTAAATTGTTTATTCTTATTTTATTATTTATTTTCAAGTGTTTTCTCTTGCTTTTTCAATTGAGTATCTTTCCTCTGCCTTTTCATTCAACTTGACTTTCTCTGCTCTATGAATATATGTGAAACAGCTATCTATTATGGTCTTAATAGGGTGTTTTTATGTGGGAGTATCCTTATGCAGACTTCATGTGTCCAAGGCCTTTTGTGGCTGTGCTGAATTTGTGTGGACACCAGTCACATCTATCCTTAAGGTGTGCTGGCACCTATTACCTAGTTAGGAGGTAGGGCTGGAGATATAGCAGTTAGAGCCTGTTCAGGTTTCATTTAGTTATCAGTGAGAATCGTTCCACATGTAGGTGTATTTTTTATGTTTTTGTTGAGAAAAATGCATATTTCCTTCCAGTCTGTGTCTTGTCTTTTAATTCTGTTAACAGTGTCTTTCACTGAGCAGATGTTTATTTATTTTAATAAAGTCCTACTTATGAATTACTTTTTTCATGGATTGTGTTTTTAGTTTTCTATCTAAAAAGTCATTGACAACTCATGATCACATAATATTTCTGATTATATCTTCTAGGAGTTTTATAGTTTTGCCTTTCATCTTTATGCCTGTGATCTATTGTATGTTAATTTTTGTGAAAGTACAAGATCTGTGTGTAAATTCATTTTTTTCTGCATGTGAATGTTTAGTTGTTCCAGCACCATTTTTGAAAAAGTAAAAAAAAGTGTCCCTTTTCCATTTAATTGCCTTGCTTCTTTGTCAAAGTTAAATTGACTATGCTTGTATGGGTCTATCTCTAGCATCTTTATCCTGTTCCATTGATTTAATCATCTGTTCTTTCACTGGTACCACATGGTCTTACTTTCTGTGTCTTTATAGTAATTCTTGAGGTCAGATAGTGTCAGTTCTCCAACTTTGTTCTTCAAATTTGAGTTAAATCTACAGGGTCTTTTGTTGTTGTATATAAACTTGAGAATCAGTTTGTCAGTATTCATGAAATAACTTGCTGAGATTTTGAGTGGGATGTTTTTGAATCTATACACAAATTTGGGAGGAAGTAACACCTTCTCAGTTTTGAGTCTTTCTACCCATGTGAATGGAATATCTCTTCTTTAATTAGATATTTATAGTTTTTCTCATGTAGACCTCATGCCTATTTGCTTAGATTTATATATTTATTTGTTTTTATCTAAATGGTATTGTGTTTTTTATTTCAAATTCCAATTGTTCATTGATGGTATATAAGACAGCAATTGCATTTTTATATTAACCTTTTAACTTGCACCATTGATGTATTCTCTTTTTAAGTTTCAGACTTTTTTTCCCAATTCTTTGGGACTTTCTACACTGATAATCATGTTCTCTGAAAACAAAAATTAATTATACTTGTGAATCTGATTAACTTTTTTGTCATCTTATTGAATTAGCTAGGACTTACATTGTGATGTTGAATAGGAGTTGTGAGAGTGGATATCCTTGTCTTGTTCTTTATCTTATTGAGAAAGCATCTGGATTCTCACCATTAAGTATGATGTTTGCTGCAGGTTTTTGGTAGTTTTTCTTTATCAAGTTGAGGAAATTCCCCTCTATTCCCAGTTTACTAAGAATATTTTTTCATGATTAAGGGTTGGATTTCGTCAAATGCTTTTTCTACATATTGATATGATCATATGATTTCTGTTTTTTAGCCTGTTGAATTTATGGATTACATTAATTGATTTTCAAATGTTGAACTAGCCTTACATATTTTGAATAAATTCCACTTGGTTCTGGTGTATTTTCCTTTTTATACATTTTTGGATTTAATTTGGTAAAATTTTTAAGGGTTTTTGTATTTAAGTTCATGAGAGATATATGTCAGTACTTTTCCTTTTTTTTTTTAAACATCTTTATTGGGGTATAATTGCTTTCCAGTGGTGTGTTAGTTTCTGCTTTATAACAAAGTGAATCAGTTATACATATACCTATGTTCCCATACCTCTTCCCTCTTGCATCTCCCTCCCTCCCACTCTCCCTATCCCACCCCTCCAGGCGGTCACAAAGCACAGAGCTGATCTCCCTGTGCTATGCGGCTGCTTCCCACTAGCTATCTACCTTAAGTTTGGTAGTGTATATATGTCCATGCCTCTCTCACGTTGTCACAGCTGACCCTTCCCCTCCCCATATCCTCAAGTCCGGTCTCTAGTAGGTCTGTGTCTTTTTTCCTGTGTGACACCTAGATACTTCATGACATTTTTTTTCTTAAATTCCATATATATGTATTAGCATATGGTGTTAGTCTTTCTCTTTCAGACTTACTTCACTCTGTATGACAGACTCTAGATCTATCCACCTCATTACAAATAGCTCAATTTCATTTCTTTTAATGGCTGAGTAATATTGCATTGTATATATGTGCCACATCTTCTTTACCCATTCATCTGATGTTGGGCACTTAGGTTGTTTCCATCTCCGGGCTATTGTAAATAGAGCTGCAATGAATATTTCAGTACATGACTCTTTTTGAATTATGGTTTTCTCAAGGTATATGTGCAGTAGTAGGATTGCTGGGTCACATGGTAGTTCTATTTGTAGTTTTTAAGGAACCTCCATACTGTTCTCCATAGTGGCTGTACCAATTCACATTCCCACCAGCAGTGCAAGAGTGTTCCCTTTTCTCCACACCCTCTCCAGCATTTATTGTTTCCAGATTTTTTGATGATGGCCATTCTGACTGGTGTGAGATGATATCTCATTATAGTTGTGATTTGCATTTCTCTAATGATTAATGATGTTGAGCATTCTTTCATGTGTTTGTCGGCAGTCTGTATATCTTCTTTGAAGAAATGTCTATTTAGGTCTTCTGCCCATTTTGGGTTGGGTTATTTGTTTTTTTGTTATTGAGCTGCATGAGCTACTTGTAAATTTTGGAAATTAATCCTTTGTCAGTTGCTTCATTGGCAAATATTTTCTCCCATTCTGAGGGTTGTCTTTTGGTCTTGTTTATGGTTTCCTTTGCTGTGCAAAAGCTTTGAACTTTCATTAGGTCCCATTTGTTTGTTTTTGTTTTTATTTCCGTTTCTCTAGGAGGTGGGTCAAAAAGGATCTTGCTGTGATTTATGTCATAGAGTGTTCTGCCTATGTTTTCCTCTAAGAGTTTGATAGTTCCTGGCCTTACATTAAGGTCTTCAATCCATTTTGAGCTTATTTTTGTGTATGGTGTTAGAGACTGATCTAATCTCATACTTTTACATGTACCTGTCCATTTTTCCCAGCACCACTTATTGAAGAGGCTGTCCTTTCTCCATTGTATATTCCTGCCTCCTTTATCAAAGATAAGGTGACCATATGTTCATGGGTATATCTCTGGGCTTTCTATCCTGTTCCGTTGATCTATCTTTCTGTTTTTGTGCCAGTACCTTACTGTCTTGATTGCTGTAGCTTTGTAGTATAGTCTGAAGTCAGGGAGCCTGATTCCTCCAGATCCATTTTTCGTTCTCAAGATTGCTTTTGCTATTTGGGGTCTTTTGTGTTTCCATACAAATTGTGAAATTGTTTGTGTGAGTTCTGTGTAAAATGCCGTTGGTAGTTTGATAGGGATTGCATTGAATCTATAGATTGCTTTGGGTTGTAGAGTTGTTTTCACAATGTTGATTCTTCCAATCCAAGAACATGGTATATCTCTCCATCTATTTGTATCATATTTAATTTCGGTCATCAGTGTCTTATAATTTTCTGCATACAGGTCTTTTTTCTCCTTAGGTAGGTTTATTCCTAGATATTTTATTCTTTTTTTTTAAATGGTAAATGGGAGTGTTTTCTTGATTTCACTTTCAGATTTTTCATCATTAGTATGTAGGAATGCCAGAGAGTTCTGTGCATTAATTTTGTATCCTGCAACTTTACCAAATTCATTGATTAGTTCTAGTAGTTTTCTGGTAGCATCTTTAGGATTCTCTATGTATAGTATCATGTCATCTGCAAACAGTGACAGTTTTAATTTTCTTTTCCTGTTTGGATTCCTTTTATTTCCTTTTCTTCTCTGATTGCTGTGGCTAAAACTTCCAAAACTATGTTGAATAAGAGTGGTGAGAGTGGGCAACCTTGTGTTATTCCTGATCTTAGTGGAAATGCTTTCAGTTTTCAGCATTGAGGATGATGTTTGCTGTGGGTTTGTCATATATGGACTTTATTATGTTGAGCAAAGTTCCGTCTATGACTACTTTCTGCAGTGTTTTTATCGTAAATGGGTGTTGAATTTTGTCGAAAGCTTTCTCTGCATCTATTGTGATGATCATATGGTTTTTCTCCTTCAATTTGTTAATATGGTGCATAACATTGATTCATTTGCATATATTGAAGAATCCATGCATTCCAGGGATAAACCCTACTTGATCATGGTGTATGATCCTTTCAATGTGCTGTTGGATTCTGTTTGCTAGTATTTTGTTGAGGATTTTTGCATCTATGTTCATCAGTGATACTGGCGTGTAGTTTTCTTTCTTTGTGGCATCCTTGTCTGGTTTTGGTATCAAGGTGATGGAGGCCTCACAGTGTGAATTTGGGAGTGGTCCTACCTCTGCTATATTTTGGAAGGGTTTGAGAAATATAGGTGTTAACTCTTCTCTAAATGTTTCATAGAATACGTCTGTGAAACCATCTGGTCCTGGACTTTTGTTTGTTGGAAAATTTTTAATCACAGTTTCAATTTCAGTGCTTGTGATTGTTCTGTTCATAGTTTCTATTTCTTCCTGATTCAGTCTTGGCAGGTTGTGCATTTCTAAGAATTTGTCCATTTCTTCCACTTTGTCCATTTTATTGGCATAGTGTTGCTTGTATTAATCTCTCAAGATCTTTTGTATTTCTGCAGTGTCAGTTGTTACTTCTTCATTTCTAATTCTATTGATTTTTGTCTTCTTCCATTTTTTCTTGAAGAGTCTGGCTAATGGTTTATCTGTATTCTTTATCTTCTCAAAGAACCAGCTTTTAGTTTTATTGATCTTTGCAATCGTTTCTTTCATTTCTTTTTCATTTATTTCTAATCTGATTATTATGATTTCTTTCCTTCTGCTAACTTTGGGTTTTTTTTGTTCTTATTTCTCTAATTGCTTTAGGTGCAAGATTAGTTTGTTTAGTCGAGGTGTTTCCTGTTTTTTAAGGTAGGCTTGTATTGCTATAAACTGCCCTGTTAGAACTGCTTTTGCTGCATCCCATACGTTTTGGGTTGTCATGTCTCCATTGTCATTTGTTTCTAGGTATTTTTGATTTCCTCTTTGATTTTTTAACATCTTTATTGGGGTATAATTGCTTTACAATGGTGTGTTAGTTTCTGCTTTATAACAAAGTGAATCAGTTATACATATACATATATTCCCATATCTCTTCCCTCTTGCATCTCCCTCCCTCCCACCCTCCTATCCCACCCCTCCAGGCTGTCACAAAGCACCGAGCCAATTTCCCTGTGCCATGCAACTGCTTCCCATTAGCTATCTACCTTACGTTTGTTAGTGTGTATATGTCCATGACTCTCTCTCGCTCTGTCACAGCTCACCCTTCACCCTCCCCATATCCTCAAGTCCATTTTCCAGTAGGTCTGCATCTTTATTCCTGTCTTATCCCTAGGTTCTTCATGACATTTTTCTCTTAAATTCCATATATATGTGTTAGCATATGGTATTTGTCTTTTTCTTTATGACTTACTTCACTCTGTATGACAGACTCTAGGTCTATCCACCTCATTACAAATAGCTCAATTTCATTTCGTTTTATGGCTGAGTAATATTCCATTGTATATATGTGCCACATCTTCTTTATCCATTCATCTGATGATGGGCACTTAGGCTGTTTCCATCTCTGGGCTATTGTAAATAGAGCTGCAATGAATATTTTGTTACATGACTCTTTTAGAATTTTGGTTTTCTCAGGGCATAATCCCAGTAGTGGGATTGCTGGGTCATATGGTAATTCTATTTGTAGTTTTTTAAGGAACCTCCATACTGTTCTCTGTAGTGGCTGAACCAATTCACATTCCCACCAGCAGTGCAAGAGTGTTCCCTTTCCTCCACACCTTCTCCAGCATTTATTGTACCTAGATTTTTTGATGATGGCCATTCTGCCTGGTGTGAGATGATATCTCATTGTAGTTTTGATTTGCATTTCTATAATGATTAATGATGTTGAGCATTCTTTCATGTGTTTGTTGGCAGTCTGTATATCTTCTTTGGAGAAATGTCTATTTAAGTCTTCTGCCCATTTTTGTGTTGGGTTGTTTGTTTTTTTGTTATTGAGTTGCATGAGCTGTTTGAAAATTTTGGAGATTAATCCTTTGTCAGTTGCTTCATTTGCAAATATTTTCTCCCATTCTGAGGGTTGTCTTTTGGTCTTGTTTATGGTCTCCTTTGCTGTGCAAAAACTTTGAAGCTTCATTAGGTCCCATTTGTTTATTTTTGTTTTTATTTCCATTATTCTTGGAGGTGGGTCAGAAAGGATCTTACTGGGATTTATGTCATAGAGTGTTCTGCCTATGTTTTCCTCTAAGAGTTTGATAGTTCCTGGACTTACATTTAGGTCTTTAATCCATTTTGAGCTTATTTTTGTGTATGGTGTTAGGGAGTGTTCTAATCTCATATTTTACATGTACCTGTCCAGTTTTCCCAGCACCACTTATTGAAGAGGCTGTCCTTTCTCCATTGTATATTCCTGCCACAATTATCAAATATAAGGGGACCATATGTGCATGGGTTTATCTCTGGGCTTTCTATCCTGTTCCATTGATGTATCTTTATGTTTCTGTGCCAGTACTATACTGTCTTGATTACTGTAGTTTTGTAGTATAGTCTGAAGTCTGGGAGCCTGATTCCTCCAGCTCCTTTTTTCCTTCTCAAGATTGCTTTGGGTATTCGGGGTCTTTTGTGTTTCCATACAAATTGTGAAATTTTTTGTTCTAGTTCTGTGAAAAATGCCAGTGGTAGTTTGATAGGGATTGCATTGAATCTATAGATTGCTTTGAGTAGTAGAGTCATTTTCACAATGTTGATTCTTCCAATCCAAGAACATGGTATATCTCTCCATCTATTTGTATCATCTTTAATTTCTTTCATCAGTGTCTTATAATTTTCTGCATACAGATCTTTTGTCTCCTTAGGTAGGTTTATTCCTAGATATTTTATTCTTATTCTTGCAGTGGTAAATGGGAGTGTTTTCTTAATTTCACTTTCAGATATTTCATCATTAGTATATAGGAATGCCAGAGATTTCTGTGCATTATTTTTGTATCCTGCTACTTTACCAAATACATTGATTACATCTAGTAGTTTTCTGGTAGCATCTTTAGGATTCTCTATGTATAGTATCATGTCATCTGCAAACAGTGACAGCTTTACTTCTTCTTTTCCAAATTGGATTACTTTTATTTCCTTTTCTTCTCTGATTGCTGTGGCTAAAACTTCCAAAACTATGTTGAATAAGAGTGGTGAGAGTGGGCAACCTTGTGTTGTTCCTGATCTTAGTGGAAATGCTTTCAGTTTCTCACCATTGAGGATGATGTTGGCTGTGGGCTTGTCATATATGGCCTACATTATGTTGAGGAAAGTTCCCTCTATGCCTACTTTCTGCAGGGTTTTTATGATAAATGGGGTTGAATTTTGTCAAAAGCTTTCTCTGCATCTATTGTGATGATCATATGGTTTTTCCCTTTCAATTTTTTAATATGGTTTATCATATTGATAGATTTGTGTATATTGAAGAATCCTTGCATTCCTGGAATAAGCCTCACTTGATCATGGTGTATGATCCTTTTAATGTGCTGTTGGATTCCGTTTGCTAGTATTTTGTTGAGACTTTTTGCATCTATGTTCATCAGTGATATTGGCTTCTAGCTTTCTTTCTTTGTGACGTCCTTGTCTGGTTTTGGTATCAAGGTGATGGTGGCCTCGTAGAAGGAATTTGGGAGTGTTCCTCCCTCTGCTATATTTTGGAAGAGTTTGAGAAGGATAGGTGTTAGCTCTTCTCTAAATGATTGATAGAATTCGTCTATGAAGCCATTTGGTCCTGGGCTTTTGTTTGTTGGAAGATGTTTAATCACAGTTTCAATTTCAGTACTTGTGATTGGTCTGTTCATATTTTCTATTTATTCCTGATTCAGTCTTGGCAGGTTGTGCATTTCTAAGAATTTGTCCATTTCTTCCAGATTGTCCATTTTATTGGCATAGAGTTGCTTGTAGTAATCTCTCATGATCTTTTTTATTTCTGCAGTGTCAGTTGTTACTTCTTCTTTTTCATTTCTAATTCTATTGATTTGAGTCTTCTCCCTTTTTTTCTTGATGAGTCTGGCTAGTGGTTTATCTATTTTGTTTATCTTTTCAAGGAACCAGCTTTTAGTTTTATTGATCTTTGCTATTGTTTCCTTCATTTCTTTTTCATTTATTTCTGATCTGATTTTTATGATTTCTTTCCTTCTGCTAGCTTTGGGTTATTTTTGTTCTTCTTTCTCTAACTGCTTGAGGTGAAAGGTTAGGTTGTTTATTCGAGATGTTTCCTGCTTCTTAAGGTGGGCTTGTATTGCTATAAACTTCCCTGTTAGAACTGCTTTTGCTGCATCCCATAGGTTTTGGGTCGTCGTGTCTCCATTGTCATTTGTTTCTAGGTATTTTTTTATTTCCTCTTTGAAATCTTCAGTGATCACTTCATTATTAAGTAGTGTATTGTTTAGCCTCCATGTGATTGTAATTTTTACAGATCTTTTCCTGTAATTGATATCTAGTCTCACGGCATTGTGGTCAGTAAAGATACTTGATACAAGTTCAATTTTCTTAAATTTACCAAGGCTTGATTTGTGACCCAAGATATAATCTGTCCTGGAGATTGTTCCATGTAAATTTGAGAAAAATTTGTATTCTGTTCTTTTTGGATGGAGTGTCCTATAAATATCAATTAAGTCCATCTTGTTTAATGTATCATTTAAAGCTTGTGTTTCCTTATTTATTTTCATTTTGGATGATCGGTCCATGGGTGAAAGTGGGGTGTTAAAGTCCCCTACTATGAATGTGTT
Organism: Leucopleurus acutus; assembly: GCF_964270905.1. Classification (NCBI taxonomy): domain Eukaryota; kingdom Metazoa; phylum Chordata; class Mammalia; order Artiodactyla; family Delphinidae; genus Leucopleurus; species Leucopleurus acutus. The sequence continues at coordinate 52,970,642 of NC_139148.1, read as the reverse complement.
ACTGTCGATTTCCCCTTTTATGACTGTTAGTATTTGCCTTATGTATTGAGGTGCTCCTATGTTGGGTGCATAAACATTTACAATTTTTATATATTCTTCTTGGATCGATCCCTTGATCATTATGTAGTGTCCTTCTTTGTCTCTTGTAATAGTCTTTATTTTGAAGGCTATTTTGTCTGATATTAGAATTCCTACTCCAGCTTTCTTTTGGTTTCCATTTGCATGGAATATCTTTTTCCATCCCCTTACTTTCAATCTGTATGTGTCTCTAGGTCTGAAGTGGGTCTCTTGTAGACAGCATATATAAGGGTCTTATTTTTGCATCCATTTAGCCAATCTCTGTCTTTTGGTGGGAGCATTTAGTCCATTTACATTGAAGGTAATTATTGATATGTATATTCCTATTCCCATTTTCTAAATTGTTTTGGGTTTGTTATTATAGGTCTTTTCCTTCCCTTGTGTTTCTTGTCTAGAGAAGTTCCTTTAGCATTTGTTGTAAAGCTGGTTTGGTGGTGCTGAACTCTCTCAGCTTTTGCTTGTCTGTAAAGGTTTTAATTTCTCCATCAAATCGGAATAAGATCCTTGCTGGGTAGAGTAGTCTTGGTTGCAGGTTTTTCTCCTTCATCACTTTCAGTATGTCCTGCCACTCCCTTCTGGCTTGTAGGGTTTCTGCTGAGAGATCAGCTCTTAACCTTATGTGGATTCCCTTGTGTGTTATTTGTTGTTTTTCCCTTGCTGCTTTTAATATACTTTCTTTGTATTTAATTTTTGACAGTTTAATTAATATGTGTCTTGGCATATTTCTCTGTGGATTTATCCTGTATGGGACTCTCTGTGCTTCCTGGACTTGATTAATTATTTCCTTTCCCATATTAGGGAAGTTTTCAAGTATAATCTCTTCAAATATTTTCTCAGTCCCTTTCTTTTTCTCTTCTTCCTCTGGAACCCCTATAATTCGAATGTTGGTGCGTTTCATGTTGTCCCAGAGGTCATTGAGACTATCCTCAGTTCTTTTCATTCTTTTTTCTTTATTCTGCTCTGCAGTAGTTATTTCCACTATTTTATCTTCCAGGTCACTTATCTGTTCTTCTGCCTCAGTTATTCTGCTATTGATCCCATCTAGAGTACTTTTAATTTCATTTATTGTGTTGTTCATCATTGCTTGTTTCATCTTTATTTCTTCTAGGTCCTTGTTAACTGTTTCTTGCATTTTGTCCATTCTATTTCCAAGATTTTGGATCATCCTTACTATCATTATTCTGAATGCTTTTTCAGGTAGACTGCCTATTTCCTCTTCATTTGTTAGGTCTGGTGCATTTTTATCTTGCTCCTTCATCTGCTGTGAGTTTTTCTGTCTTTTCATTTTACTTATCTTATTGTGTTTGGGGTCTCCTTTTTGCAGGCTGCAGGTTTATAGTTCCTGCTGTTTTTGATGTCTGTCTCCAGTGGCTAAGGTTCGTTCAGTGGGTTGTGCAAGCTTCCTGGTGGAGGGGACTAGTGCCTGTGTTGTGGTGGATGAGGCTGGATCTTGTCTCTCTAGTGGGCAGTTCACGTCTGGTGGTGTGTTTTGGGGTGTGTGTGGCCTTATTATGATTTTAGGCAACCTCTCTGCTATTGGGTGGGGTTGTGTTCCTGTTTTGCTAGTTGTTTGGCATAGGGTGTCCAGCACTGTAGTTTGCGGGTCGTTGAGTGAAGCTGGGTGCTGGTGTTAAGATGGAGGTCTCTGGGAGATTTTTGCCATTTGATATTATGTGGAGCTGGGAGGTTCCTTGTTGACCAGTGTCCTGAAGTTGGCTCTCCCACCTCAGAGGCAGAGCCCTGACTCCTGGCTGGAGCACCAAGAGACTTTCATCCACACAGCTCAGAATAAAAGGGAGAAATGTAGAGAGAATTAGTAGAAGTATGAAGAAAGAAAGAAAGAAAGAAGCAAAGAAGGAAAGAAGAAAAGACAGGAGGGAGGGAGGGAGGGAGGAAGGAAGGAGGGAAGAAAGGTAAAAAGACAGAAAGAAAGAATATACAGTAAAGTAAAATAAAGTATAATAAAGTTATTGAATTAAAAAATAATTATTTAGGGAAAATAAATAAAGGGACGGATAGAACCTTAGGACAGATGTTGGAAGCAAAGCTATACAGAAAAAATCTTACACAGAAGCATACACATACACCCTCACAAAAAGAGGTAAAGGGGATAAATCATATATCTTGCTCTCAGAGACCATCTACTCAATTTGGGATGATTCGTTGTCTAAAGGAGGGAAGGAAGGAAGGAAGGAAGGAAGGAAGGAAGGAAGGAAGGAAGGAAGGAAAGAAAGAAAGAAAGAAAGAAAGAAAGAAAGAAAGAAAGAAAGAAAGAAAGAAAGAAAAAGAAAGAAAGAAAAAAGAAAGAAGGTAAAGTATAATAAAGTTATTAAAATTAATTATTAAGAAAAAAATTAAAAAACAAACCATGAACGGATAGAACCCTAGGAGATATGGTGGAAGCAAAGCTATACAGACAAGATCTCACACAGAAGCATACACATACATATTCACAAAAAGAGGAAAAGGGGAAAAAATCATAGATCTTGCTCTCGAAGCCCACCTCCTCAATTTGGGATGATTTGTTGTCTATTCATGTATTCCACAGATGCAGGGTACATCAAGTTGATTGTGGAGCTTTAATCTGCTGTTTCTGAGGCTGCTGGGAGAGATTTCCCTTTCTCTTCTTTGTTCTCACAGCTCACAGGGGCTCAGCTTTGGATTTGGCCCTGCCTCTGCATGTAGATCACTGGAGGGCATCTGTTTTTTGCTCAGACAGGACGGGGTTAAAGGAGCCGCTGATTCGGGGTCTCCGGCACACTCAGGCTGGGGGGGGAGAAGGAGGGGCACTGTGTGTGGGGTGGGCCTGCAGTGGCAGGGGCCAGCGTGACGTTGCACCAGCCTGAGGCCCGCCGTGCGGTCTCTTGGGGAAGTTGTCCCTGGATCCTGGGAACCTGGCACTGGCGGGGTGCACAGGCTCCCCAGAAGAGGGGTGTGGATAGTGACCTGTGCTCGCACACAGGTCCCTTCGTGGCGGCAACAGCAGCCTTAGTGTCTCCTCCACCCCCCGTCCCTGGTGTCTGTGCTTTTAGCTGTGGCTCGCACCCGTCTCTGGAGTTCCTTTAAGCAGCGCTCTTAAACCCCTCTCCTCACACACCAGGAAACAAAGAGGGAAGAAAAAGTCTCTTGCCTCTTCGGCAGGTGCAGACTTTTCCCCGGACTCCCTCCCAGCTAGCCGTGGTGCACTAACCCTTTCAGGCTATGTTCAAGTTGCCAACCCCAGTCCTCTCCCTGCACTCCAACAGAAACCCGAGCCTCAGCTAGCAGCCCCGCCCACCCCAGCGGGTGAGCATACAAGCCTCTCGGGCTGGTGAGTGCTAGTTGGCACCGATCCTCTGTGCGAGAATCTCCCCGCTTTGCCCTCTGCACCCCTGTTGCTGTGCACTCCTCTGCAGCACCAAAGCTCCCCCCTCTGCCTCCCACAGTCTCCACCCGTGAAGGGGCTTCCTAGTGTGTGGAAACTTTTCCTCCTTCACAGCTCCCTCCCACTGATGCAGGTGCCTTCCCTATTCTTTTGTCTCTGTTTTTTCTTTTTTTCTTTTGCCCTACCCAGGTATGTGGGGAGTTTCTTGCCTTTTGGGAGTTCTGAGGTCTTCTGCCAGCCTTCAGTAGGTGTTCTGTAGGAGTTGTTCCACGTGTAGATGTATTTCTGATGTATTTGTGGGGAGGAAGGTGATCTCCATGTCTTACTCTTCCGCCATCTTCTGTCCTGTACCTTTTAGATCATCATGTTTTCTTTTTCATTTGTTTCTAAGTATTTTTTGGCTTCCTTTTGGTTTCTTCAGTGATCCATTGGTTGCTTAGTAGCATATTGTTTAGCCTCTGTGTTTTGTGTTTTTTGCAGTTTCTTTTCTTTAGTTGACTTTTAGTCTCATAGCATTGTGGTTGGAAAAGATGCTTGATGTGATTTCAGGTTTCTTAAATTTACCAAGGCTTGCTTTGTGGCCCAGCATGTGATCAATCTTGGAGAATGTTCCAGGTGAACTTGAAAAGAATGTGTATTCTTCTGCTTTCAGATGGAATGCTCTATTAATATCAATTAAGTCCATCTGGTCTAATGTGTCGTTTAAGGCCAGTGTTTCCCCTTCAATTTTCTGTCTGGAATGATCTGTCCATTGATACAAGTGGGGTGTTAAAGTCCCCTTTATTGTGTTACTTTTGATTTCTCCCTTTATGTCCGTTAATATGTGCCTTATGTATTTAGGTGCTCCTTTGTTTTGTGCATATATTTTTCCAATTGTTATATCTTCCTGTATTGTTCCCTTGATCATTGTGTATTGTCCTTTGTCTCGTGACAGTCTTTATCCTGAAGTTTATTTTGTCTGATATAAGTGTGACTACTCCAACTTTCTTCTTATTTCATTTACATGGAATAACTTTTTGCATCCCCTCATTTTTGGTCTGTGTCTTTAGAACTGAAGTGAGTGTCTTGCAGGCAGCATATATACAGGTCTTATTTTTGTATATCCATTAAGCCATTATGTGTCTTTGGATTGGAACATTTAGTACATTTACATTTAAGGTAATTACTGATATGTATGTTCTTATTACCATTTTGTTAATTGTTTTTGTATTGTTTTTGTAGGTCCTTTATTCTCTTCTTTTGTTCTCTTCTCTTGTGATTTGATGACAATCTTTAGTGGTATGCTTGAATTCCTTTTCCTATTTCTTCTTTGTGTGTATATTTATTTTAAATTTTTGGTTTGTTTTTACCATGAGGTATTATGTAGTAGTATATATATATATATATATACACATGATTGTTTTCAGTTGCAGATCTCTTAATTTCAAATGCACTTTAAAACCCTTGCATTTGTACTCTCCTCCTTTCATGATTACTGTTTTTGATACCATATTTTACATACAATTGTTTTCTGTATCCCTTAACTGCTTATTATGGATATAGAATATTTTACCACTTTTGTCTTTTAAACTTCCTAGTAGCTTTGTGTGTGGATGCTTTCCTACCTTTACTGTATGTTGGCTTTTACAGTAAAACTTTTTTTGTAATTTTCTTGTTTCTAGTTGTGGCCTTTTGTTTTTCACCTAGAAAAGGTCCTTAGCATTTGTTGTAAAGCTGGTTTGATGGTATTATAAGCTTTTACCTTTTGTCTGTAAAGATTTTGGTTTCTCCATGAAATCTGAAGGAGAGCCTTACTGGGTAGAGAATTGTTGGTTATAGGTTTTTTCCCTTTCATTGCTTTAAATATATTGTGCCACTCACTTCTGACCTGCAGAGTTACTGCTGCAAAATCAGCCGACAGATTTATGACAGTTCCCTTGTATGTTATTTGTTGCTTTTCCCTTGTTGCTTTTATATATTCTCTATCTTCAAATTTTTCATTTTAATTACAATGTATTTTGATGTGTTCCTCTTTGGGTTAATCCTGTATGGAACTCTCTACACTTCCTGGACTTGACTGTTTCCTTTCCCAGGCTATGGACATTTTCATCTACTGTGCCTTCAAATATGTTCTCAGCACATTTATTTCTCCTCCTTCTGGGACCCATATAATGTGACTATTATTGAGCTTGATGTTGTGTGAGAAGTCTCTTAAACTGTCCTCATTTCTTTACATTCTTTTTTCTTTTTCCTGTTCAGCACCATTGATATCTACTACTCTGTATTCCAGCTCACTGATCCATTCCTCTGTACCATTTAGTAGACTGTAGTCTACTATAGATTCATTTTAGTGTATTTTTAATTTCACTTATTGTAGTCTTCATCTCTGTTTGTTCTTTATACTTCTTAACTCTTTGTTAAAAAGTTCTAATTTTGTAGATTGTTTGATGATGTCCATTCTGACTGGTGTGAGAGGATATCTCATTGTAGTTTTGATTTGCATTTCTATAATGATTAATGATGTTGAGCATTCTTTCATGTGTTTGTTGGCAATCTGTATATCTTCTTTGGAGAAATGTCTATTTAGGTCTTCTGCCTATTTTTGGATTGGGTTGTTTGTTTTTTTGTATTGAGCTGCATGAACTGCTTGTACATTTTGGAGGTTAATCCTCTGTCAGTTGCTTCATTTGCAAATCTATTCTCCCATTCTGAGGTTTGTCTTTTGGTCTTGTTTATGGTTTCCTTTGCTGTGCAAAAGCTTTTAAGTTTCATTAGGTCCTATTTGCTTATTTTTGTTTTTATTTCCATTTCTGTAGGAGATGGGTCAAAAAGAATCTTGCTGTGATTTATGTCATAAGTGTTCTGCCTATGTTTTCCTGTAAGAGTTTGGTAGTTTCTGGCCTTACATTTAGGACTTTAATCCTTTTTGAGTTTATTTTTGTGTATGGTGTTAGGGAGTGTTCTAATTTAATTCTTTTACGTGTATCTGTCCAGTTTTCCCAGCACCATTTATTGAAGAGGCTGTCTTTTCTCCACTGTATATTCTTGCCTCCTTTATCAAAGATAAGGTGACCATATGTGCATGGTTGTTTCTTTTTTTTTTTTACGGTACACAGGCCTCTCACTGTTGTGGTCTCTCCCATTGCAGAGCACAGGCTTCAGATGCGCAGACTCAGCGGCCATGGCTCACGGGCCCAGCCACTCCACAGCATGTGGGATCTTCCCGGACTGGGGCACGAACCCATGTCTCCTGCATTGGCAGGCAGACACCCAACCACTGTGCCACCAGGAAAGCCCTGTGCATGGTTTTATCTCTGGGTTTTCTATCTTGTTCCATTGATCTATATTTCTGTTTTTGTGCCAGTACCATACTGTCTTGATTAATGTAGCTTTATAGTATAGTCTGAAGTCAGGGAACCTGATTCCTCCAACTCTGTTTTTCTTTCTCAAGATTGTTTTGGCTATTCAAGGTTTTTTGTGTTTCCATACAAATTGAGAGGATGTGGAGAAAAAGGAACCCTCTTCCACTGTTGGCAGAAATGTAAATTGACACAGCCACTATGGAGAACATTATGGAGGTTCCTTAAAAAACTAAAAATAGAACTACCATACGATCCAGCAATCCAACTACTGGGCATATACCCTGAGAAAACCATAATTCAAAAAGAGTCATGCACCACAATGTTCATTGCAGCTCTGTTTACAATAGCCAGGACATGGAAGCAACCTACATGTTCATCAACAGATGAATGGAGAAAGAAGATGTGGCAAATATATACAATGTAATATTACTCAGCCATGAAAAGAAACGAGACTGAGTTATTTGTAGTGATGTGGATGGACCTAGAGTGTGTCATACAGAGTGAAGTAAGTCAGAAAGAGAAAAACAAATACCATATGCTAACACACACACACACACACACACACACACACACACACACACACACACACATATATATATATATATATATATATATATGGAGTGTAAAAAAACAAACAAAAAAGTTCATGAAGTACCTAGGGGCAAGACAGGAATAAAGACGCAGACCTAGTCGAGAATGGACTTGAAGATATGGAGAGGGTGAAGGGTAAAATGGGACAAAGTAGAGAGTAGCATGGACATGTGTAAACTACCAAACGTAAAATAGATAGCTAGTGGGAAGCAGCCGCATAGCACAGGGAGATCAGCTTGGTGATTTGTGACCACCTGGAAGGGTGAGATAGGGAGAGTGGGAGGGAGGGAGGCACTAGAGGGAAGAGATATGGGGATATATGTATATGTATAACTGATTCACTTTGTTATAAATCAGAAACTAACACACCATTGTAAAGCAGATATACTCCAATAAAGATGTTAAAAAAAAGTTCTAATTTCTTGCTTTAGGCATCATCCATCTCCCTAGATTTTAAATCACCTTTACAGTCATTACCCTGAATTCCTTGTCAGGTAGATTACCTACCTCCACTTCACTTAGTTCTTGTTCTGGGGTTTATCTTTTTCCTTCCTGGTGCAGGACTCCAGGCTGAGGAACCTGGTGTGGGAAATGAAACTCTCACTCCTCAGCAAGAACCTCTGCAATATTCTCCAGTTTGTGTGTGACCTACCTGAGGGTATCAGTCTTGATTATATCGTGAGTCTGCCTCCTACCTATCTTACGATGGTTCCTTCTTTATGTCTTTTATTCTAGAAGATCTTTTCTGGTAGGTTCTGGTCTTTTCAACCAAGAGTTGTTCTGCAGATTGTTGTGATTTTAGTGTGCTCATGAGAGGAATTGAGCTCAGAGTCTTTCTATCCTGCCATCTTGTCTGACCTCTCCATCAGTGATGTTTCAACATCCACAAATAAGACAATGTGATATACCACATTAACAAAATTAATGATAAAAATCCTATGATCATCTCAATATATGCAGAAAAAGCATCTGACAAAATTCAACATCTATTTATGAAAAAACTCTCAACAAACTAGATATAGAGGGAATGTACTTCAACATAATTTGACAGTGACATAATTTATCATATTTGACAAGCCCACAGCTAATATCATACTCAATATGGAAAAGCTGTAATCTTTTCTTTATGATAAGGAACAAGTATGCCTGCTCTCACCACTTTTATTTAATATAGTATTGAAAGCCTAGCAGAGCAATTAGATATGAAAAACAAATAAAAGGAATCCAGATTGGAAAGGAAGAAGTAAAACTGTCACTGTTTGTATGTAACATGATATTATATATCAAAAATCCTAAAGACGTCATCAAAAAGCTGTTAGAAACTGAATTCAGTAAAGATGCAGAATACAATATCAATATGCAAAAATCTTGTGTGTTTCCATACACTACTAATGAACTATCAAAAAAGGGAAATGAGGGCTTCCCTGGTGGTGCAGTGGTTGAGAGTCCACCTGCTGATGCAAGTGACAAGGGTTCGTGCCCCGGTCCGGGAAGATCCCACATGCCGTGGAGCAGCTAGGCCCATGAGCCATGGCCACTGAGCCTGTGCGTCCGGAGCCTGTGCTCTGCAATGGGAGAGGCCACAACAGTGAAAGGTCCATGTACCACAAAAAAAAAAAAAAAAGGGAAATTGAGAAAACAATCCCATTTACAATTGCATCAAAAAGAATAAAACACCTAGTGATAAATTTAACCAAGGAAGTGAGAGACCTGTATATTGAAAACTATAAGATATTAATGAGAAAAATGAAGAAGACAGAAATAAATGGACAGATAATTCATGCTCGTGGATTCAAAGAAATAATAGTGTGAAAAAGTCCATACTATCCAAAGCAATATACAAATTCAATGCAATCCTTATCAAAATTCCATTACAGATGAATTGATAAAGAAGAGATGGTATATATATATATATATATATATATATATATATATATATATATACACACTGGAATATTACTCAGCTATAAAAAGAATGAAATGATGCCATTTGCAGCAAGATGGATAGATTTAGAGATTACCATACTAAGTCAACTAAGCCAAAGACAAATATCATATGATATTACTTATATGTGGAATCTAAAAGAAGTGATACAAATGAACTTACATACAAAATAGAAATAGATCCATAGACATAGAAAACAAACTTATGGTTACCAGAGGGGAAATGGAGGAGGAATAAATTAGGAATTTAGGATTAGCATATACATACTACTATATATAAAATAGAAAACAAACAAGGATCTATTGTATAGCACAGAGAGCTATACTTAATATTTTGCAATAACCTATAAGGGAAAAGAATCTGAAACAGAATATATATATGTGTGTGTGTGTGTGTGTGTGTGTGTGTGTGTGTGTGTGTGTGTATATATACATACATATATATATAGCTGAATCACTTTGCTGTACACCTGAAACAACATTGTAAATCAATTATACGTCAATAAAAAATTCCATTGTCCTATTTCACAGAAATAGAACAAAAAGTCTAAAATTTGTGTGAAACTGTAAAAGATCCTGAATAGTCAAAGAATTCTTGAGAAAGAAGAAAATGGCTGGAGACATCACACTCCCTGATTTCAATCTTCATTACAAAGATATAGTAATTAAAACAGTATGGTTTGGTATAAAAACAGATACATGGATCGACAGAACAGAATAGAGAGCCCACAAATAAACTTGTGCATATATAGTCAATTAATTTTTGACAAAAGACCCAAGAGTATACAATGGGGAAAGGACAGTCTCTTCAAGAAATGATGTTGGGGAAATTGGGCAGTCACATGCAAAATAATGAAACTGGACCACTATCTTATGCCATATAGAAAAATTAATTCAAAATGCATTAAAGACTATAAAACCTGAAATCATAAAAATACTAGAAGAAAACATTGATGATAGAAGAAAACATTGATATATATGTATATATATATCCTCCTATATACAGGGAACATATTGGTGGTTGCCAGAGGTAAGGGGTGGTGAGTGGCAGAAATAGGTGAACTGTTTTGGGGTTTTTGTTTGTTTGCTTAAATTAAGTGAATTTGAAAAATGATGGGCAATCCAGCCGTCTGCAACTAGAAACTTTTAATTTTGCCTCCCTTCTAGGGATGGATCTGTTGGAGACCTTTGGCCATATTTCCTCTGGTTTTCCCAGTAGGTTTATGTTTTCAGCCATTCTTCAGGCTGAGGGGTCAGGCTGTTTGTGTTCCCATGGTTTCAGACTCCAGTTGTCTCTTCTCCTTAAGATAAGATAATTCAGCTGCTGAAGATGCCATTTACCAGGGAAATACCTCAGAGATTGTGTATCAAAGTGCTGTTGGCATTTCTGAAAATGGCCCATGTTCTCAATTCACTTCCAGTTTATGAGAGGTGGAGTTTCCATCCTGATATCTTTTGAATATAAGACATTATGCTGGGGACTTTTGGTGTGTTATCAGCTTGAATCTTCATACCATCTTCATGAGGGGGATGCCTTTCTCCCCATTTCACAGATGTAGAAACTGAGGCTTGGAGAGAGAAAGTGACATGCCCAAGGTCATGCCCAGTGAAGAAGTGATAGGGCTGTGTTCTAACCTGTCTTGTGCCTGTAATGCTAAAAATTTTAAATGAAATATAAGAAGTAGAGGAATCTGTTGTTCCCTTCTCCTGAGCAAAAGCATTCTAAGTTGAGTCCCAAGGAAGAAATCCATCACCACTATTATTTCCTTCTTCTTAACGAGACTTTAAAGCACCTGTGGCTCATCCCCATGTAGCGAACTGCCCTATTTGTCTTTCTACAGAAAGTGAAACATCTAGAATGCAGTTCATCCCTGATCAGAACCATTTGGAGTAAAGTGGGCATTATTTCCTCAGGTCTCACTAACCCCAAAGGCCACTCACTTTCCTTTATACCACTCTGTCTGGAGTGGCAGGTGGCGGGGGGGGGGGGTCATGAACTACTAGGTGGTTTTACAGGTTTCTTCCAGGCCTGAATCTCAATCCCTCCCTCCCCTAGAGTACAAAGTACATTGGTAGTTCCAACTATCTGTTAGCTTCTTAGTCACCCTGCACCTCAGCTTCCGCGATTTCAAAATGGAAATAATATAGTACCGACCTCACTGTGTGGTTGTGAACGTTCAACTAGTTAATACTTAAAATGCATAGTACAATGTCTGCTATATAGCAAGAATTCAATAAATGGTAGCTGCTGATATAAAATATAATCCTAGTAATTGCTAATTGAGTGATATGATGTGCCCGACACTGTGTTATACTTAAAGGAGCAGAGTGGGTGATGATTAAAGAACACAGACTCTGACATCAAACAGACTCGGTTCAAATCCTGACTCTAAGTGTAGCCTTGCGCAAACCACCTCTCTACTCTGAGTCTTCTTTTCTGCCTTTAAACTGGGGGTCATGGGACTTACCTGGTGGTGCAGTGGTTAAGAATCCGCCTGCCAATGCAGGGGACAGGTTCGAGCCCTGGTCCAGGAAGATCCCACATGCCGTGGAGCAGCAAAGCCTGTGCGCCACAGCTACTGAGCCTGCGAGCCACAACTACTGAAGCCCACACGCCTAGAGCCCATGCTCCACAACAAGAGAAGCCACCGCAATAAGAAGCCCATGAACTGCAACGAACAGTAGCCCCCGCTCGCCGCAAGTAGAGGAAGCCCGTGGGCAGCAATGAAGACCCAAAGCAGCCAAAAATAAATAAATAAATAAATTTATTTTAAAAATAATAAAATAAAATGAGGATCATAATACTTATTAGCTGTGTGATGAGGACTGATGAGATGATACATATAAAGAAAGTGCTTAGCCCAGTGCTTGATTCAGAGTAAGTGTTAAAGACATTAGTTATTATCACTCTCATTATGTTAGCCGTTATCTCACTTAACACTCACAAAACTTATATGGGGCCGAAAGCTGATTACAAGATTGCTTGATATTAGAAGAACTGTGTTCAGATTCCAAGTGAGCTTGGGAATAAGTAACTGTGAACCTAAGCAATTCTTGTATCATTCAATGGCACCTACATAAGAATTAGCGATGGATCATCTTTCATTATACTATTAAGACTTCTAAGGAAGTAGTCAGGTGCAGGAGAGTAGGCATTGGACTTGACACCAGATGCCTAGTGTTCTTGTCCTATCTCTGCTACTCATTGCCTGTGGGGCCAGGAGCCTTTGACTAGGCAAATGAAAAAACGTTTCTATTGCTAAATCTTACCCAGATGTGTGGAATCCTTCTGAGTGATATAAATCAGTTCACTCCCCTGAGTCCCATTGTGACTATCTGAAAATCGAGCCATAGATACCCACTCTAGAGGAATGTAAAAGTGAACTATATAGAAGACTATACACATAAAATATTACTTACAGCAGGGGTCAACAACCTTTCTTTGTAAAGGGTCCAATATTAAATATTTTAGGCTTTTAAGGGCCATACAGTCTCAATTGAAACTACTCATTCTGCTCTCATAGCACAAAATCCTCCATAGAAAATATGTAAATTAATGAATGTGACTGTATTCCAATAATACTTTATTTACAAGAGCAGGTGGTGGGCCTTGGTTTGCTGACAGCCTGATTTAGATCCTCATTGAGCACCAGCAGTATGCCAGGCACCTAGTAAGTACCCAGGATAGCAAGGTTAACAAGACCCAGTATTTATCCTGGAAAAGTTCCCGATCTTATGAGGTAATCAGGCACATAAATAGATAATCAAAATGCAGGGTAAGTGCTCCATAATGGCATGAATGGAGCATGTTTGCTTTGTGGCAAAGGAGGCTCCTGTTGTTGTGTGCTATGATGATGGCTCTACTTCTGCCTTAGTAAGAGTCATTTTGGTCCAATGAATCTTATCAAATCCATTGACAAAGGTTTCACCTCATATATCCCTTTTGTTAATTATACATATTTTATATATTTTTACATATTTTACATATACATAATTATACATATTTTATGAGACTCATAAAATAATGCCCAGAACAAATGGGGTTGTTTTAAAATACATTTTTCTTGTGTACAGTCTTAAGTCCTCCCCCACCCCATAGGGGAATACAGCTTTGTAGCCTTCGCTTTTGTCAGTGGATTTCCTCCAAACACTAGAGCAATGAAAGAAGCAGAGAGGCACAGTGGCCTGGTCTGCATTCTGGGAAGACTGACCCTACTCTTTCATTTACTACCTATGTGCTGGGTGTAGGTCCCTGGCCTTTGTCATTTTCAGTTACTCTGCTGCAGCCTGAGGGGCCCAGCTAAATGGTTTCCAATATCCCTTCCAGCTCTGCAGCCGTGGTTGGTGCATAAATATGTAATGTGTACCTAGCATGCTTTTCTTTTTCTTTATTTTATTTTATTTTATTTTATTTTTTTGCAATATGCGGGCCTCTCACTGCTGTGGCCTCTCCCGTTGCAGAGCACAGTCTCCGGACGCGCAGGCTCAGCGGCCATGGCTCACAGGCCCAGCCGCTCCGCAGCATGTGGGATCTTCCCAGACCGGGGTACGAACCTGTGTCCCCTGCATTGGCAGGCAGACTCTCAACCACTGCACCACCAGGGAAGCCCTTCTTCTTTTTTTAAAAAAAATAATAAATTAATTTTTATTGGAGCATAGTTGGTTTGTAATGTTGTGTTAGCTTCTGCTGTGCAGCATAGTGAATTAGTTGTATTATTCATATACATATATCCACTTTTTTAAAGATTCTTTTCCCATATAGGTCATTACAGAGTATTGAGTAGAGTTCCCTGTGCTATACAGTAGGTCCTTATTAGTTATCTATTATATATATAGCAGTGTGTATATGTCAATACCAATCTCCCAATTTATCCCTCCCCCCATTTCCCCCTTGGTAACCGTAAGTTTGTTTTCTACATCTGTGACTCTATTTCTGTTTTGTAAATAAGTTCATTTGTACCATTTTCTTAGATTACACATATAAGCGATATCATATATTTGTCTTTGTCTAACTTACTTCACTCAGTATGACAATCCCTTGGTCCATCTGTGTCGCTGCAAATGGCATTATTTCATTCTTTTTATGGCTGAGTAATATTCCATTGTATATATGTACCACATCTTCTTTATCCATTCCTCTGCTGATGGACATTTAGGTTGCTTCCATGTCCTGCTATTATAAATAGTGCTGCAATGAACATGTTCACTTGAATTTTCTGTACCTCAGTTTCACCCTGTGAAATGATGGGTGGGTGGACTAGGGAATCTCAAAGTTTTCTTTGATTTTAGTTATACTTAAAGGCTAAGACTGAGTCTTTTCTGGGCATATTCTCTTTTGGGATACACTTGGAGCAAATCCCAAGGGGAAGGGCTATGGCTAGATGGAAAACTGGGGAAAGTGAGAGTCCTGAGTTCACCTGCCTAATTTGTGAAGGCTTTCTGTAGGAGGGTTATCAGATGTAGTGGTTATCTCCCACCAACTGCCCTCCCCAAACTTGCCCCTCTCTGAGCCATGTATCCAGACGCCTTTTAAGAAGCTTATTCTGTTCTGATGCTGCCAAAGGAAATCAGGAGACAGGCAGGCAGGCAGGCAGACTTGTATATGAACCATCATCCTCTGTGTGCAAAGCCCTGTTCTATAGTATAATGGTTAAGGGTATGGCCTCTGGTGTCACACTGCCTGAATTCAAATCCCAAATCTATTAGTAGTGGCTATGGAGAACTAGGTAAATCACTTAACCTTTCTGCACCTCAGTTGAACTATCTTTAAAATGTGGTTGACAATAGTACCCACCTCATAGGGTTGTTGTGAGATCTAAGTAAATAAAGAAGAATTTAATGTAGCACCTCATAAATGTTAGTTATTATTATCATCTTTAGTTATACAGATAGCTTACTTAGAGAAACAGAATTCATGGATAAGGGTAGAAGTGTGGGACAGAGGTAAGGGCACTTCCTGGCCTGGGAGGCAGGAGGACTAGGCTTCTATTTTTGGCCTGCCACTGGCTTGGTGTGTGCCCTAAGTCAAGTCTCTTCCTCTTTTTGGTCTCTTTTCCCCAAAATAGATAATCTTTCTGATCAAATGAACATTTTCTGAGTCAAACAGATTCTGTACAGGCTGTGCACATAGTATAGGAAGCACACAGATTAAAGGCATGATCCAGGTCAGGTGAAGTTAATCCTGAAGACCAGACCAGAGAAAGAGGAACAAACAGACCCTGAGCTAGTAACCTGACCCCTGGCAAAACCACCAAAAAGGCAGAAACTGTCTTTAGGGCTCTGGGCTCTGTTCATTTTCTCCTCTCTTCCCTTCCTTTCCCTTCAGCCTCTGAATATTAACCTACATTGTTGCCTCTCTCCCTCTCAGCAAATCCTGCTCTAGGTTGTGCAGGGCACAGGGACAAAAAGCACTGAATGGAGAAAGACTGCATCATGAGTGAGCTTCTAGTTCTAGTTCCAGCTGTTCTAGGAAGCATTCTTGGGGGCCCTAATCTCTTTTTCTTTCCTCTTCCCAGCCCCCACTCCCTCTACTGTCCCCTCCCTACTTCCCTTTAAGCTTCTGCTGCCCTTGTACATATCTCTATTAGAGCACTTATCAGGCTGTATTGTAATTGTTTATGTCTATCAGCCTCTCCCAGTAGCCTGTGAACTCAGAGGACTAACTGTGTGTGTCCATCATCTTAGTGGTATCCAGCACTTAGCAGAGGGATGAGTGGTGAGCGGGTGTTTGGCTGGTGAACTCACTACCTGCTGGTTTCCTGAGTGAATGGATAAGCAAATGAGAGAGGGAAGCATGGTCTGAATCTCTCCCTGCTGCTCCCTTTGTTTTGTAGCTTAGGCAAGATAAGTATTTTCTCTGGATGTCTAGAGCCTCTCTGTAAAATGAGAGGCTCGAAGTGATGGCCTTTGAAGTACCTTTCAGCTTTTTTTAATTTTTGGCTTTTCTTTTAATGTATTTACTCAGTTATCAAAATATGATAATAATAGCTTTAAGTTATGTCCTTCTCAAGTATATTTGCATTTAAATAAGAATCAAAGCCTTTTTTGGTACCCAGGATAAACTGTGATCTTCCCTAATCCAGATACTAAACTAGTGGGGTCCAAATTAATGCATTTTTGCTTTGTAAAGGTCCTAAAGATTTGGTGGCCCAGTGGTGGCAAAGTATATTTTATTTATTTGATTGTGACAAATCTGTAAAAAACCCTGCTTGTGGCTTTGCTTAATCAATCTCTCTCTCCCTCTCCCTCTCTCTCCGCTTCAGCTGGAAATAACTGGCCAGTCCTCTATGCCTTTGTGGCCCCATCTCCTGCTGTGACCATGGAGACTCTCAGCAGCTGTCGGACTACCTTCCTCTCTGAGCTGGTTCCCAATTGTTACCTGGCTCAGGTATTCCCAGGCCACCCTGAAGTAGAAGGCCTGGCTGGGGAAGTGGGGCTGGAGAAGTCTGAGCAGTGTGACCAAGGTGACTTGAGTCCCAGGGAAGAAAATGGTCAGAACAAGAAGAAAACCAAAGTCAACAAGATCTGGAATTTTGTGAGCCGTAGAAAAGGGGCCTCCAGTCAGAGGAAATGACCCCAGTCCATGATTTTACTGGGAGACACTTCCAGGTCATCAGAGTTGAAGCCCAAAGTCACATTAATGGATCGAATGAAGTCATTCAAGAGGTTGAAGCCTTAGACTGGGGTCACCAGTAGTAGAATATTACTCCTAGGGGCAGTAAGGCCCAGCAACTCCAGGAGGTTCCAGGTGTCTACCAGATGAAGAAGGCCCAGGAGGCCCTGAAGCCTTTTTGTTATTCCTACTCGGGATACGCTGAAGGCCTGGAGCCCTTCCTTGCAAATATGCAAAGGCTGGTGCATGCCCCCAAGAGGGTGAACCAGAAAGTTCTGGCCTTTGATGACTTTGGCAACCAAGTGGAAGAGGATCCCTGTGAATAAGAGTCTCCTGAGCAGCCCGGTAGGGGCAGGTGGGCCAGCAACTACCTGCAACGCATGTTCCCTGTAGACTGTGAGGCCCCGTACACATCAACTGGAGACTCCAGAATCCAGGAGCTTGAGCCTGCCATCGAGGTCTCCATCTTGGAAGGGAAAGTGGAAAGGGGCTATGAGGAGAACCCAGGGAACCTATGTTGAGACAAGGCCGTGCCTTTTGGTAGTGTTGTCAAGTTCTTCAGCAAAGTGGCCAAGGTGGCCCACAAGTGGCGTGCATTCTCCCGGGAAGAGCTGCAGATGGGCCACTGCCACAGCAAGGCCTACTTCATCAGTGGTGGCAATGAAGGCCTCATCATGGAGGGTGCTGCCCCCCGGGCCTCCTTCCAGCTCAACTTGCCCTGCCAGCCCCCAGAGGCTGCACTGTGGGGCAGTGTCATTGGGAGATGCCAGCACCATCACCACAAGGCCTCACAAGCCTCATGCAACTTTGAAATGAGTATTGAGAGCAAGAAGACTTTGGACGAGGCCTTTGCAGGTCCCTGCACTGTTGCTGCCTTGGTCTCAACCTCGACCTCACCTGTCTTTGAGCTCCAGGGTGACCTGACTCCACAGAATGGCTGCAGCTGCCATTACGGCCATATCTTCACCAGGGAGCACTCCTCCTCAGAGAAGCTCAATGAAGACACTGAGACTGTAGTCAGCTTCCTTAAGGAAAATGACAGTGCCGGACAGTCTCCCAAGCTGGGCACCTGTGCCAAGAAGGTCACCACAAAAGCTGTTATGGAGAAGCCCAATAAGATGGAGGTGCTGGAGGCCCACAGGGGCCCCAAGGCATACATGCAGGCAGGGAAGCCCTAGGATTCTGACTTGGATATGAGAGCAACAGATGCAGAGTGGGAAGCTAGCAAGACCTGTACTGGAGTCCTAGGTACTCAGGTAAGGTGGGAGCTGACGTTTCCAAATCACCATTTGAAACATTCAGGACCCCAGAAGTCAGTTAAACTCCTATGCCCTCCCCATTACCCCACCTTCCATCAGGAGTGTCCCGGAAGGAATGCTCCCACCAGTCAGCTGTCTGGGAATTGACTCATCCTAAAACCTCAGGCAATTTTTGTCTCTTTCTTGGGCTGAATGCCTGCAGTCACACCTCAGTTCAGCCTTGAACAAAAACCGAAGCTCTGGGAATGCCAGCAGAGTGACCAGGGACATTTAATGATGCTTGAGACAGCCATGGTCTCCTATTTTCCTTAGCTGTGGGACATTTCCCTGGTTTTGTCACCCTCTTCTCCCTCACCAACAGGAGCTGATTTCAGAGACTGGTGTCAAGAAAAGCCTCTGGGACTGAGTGTCAGGAGACCTGGATTTGTGTCTCAGTTCTGCACTTCATTGTCTATATGACTTTGAGACAAATCCTTTCATCTTGTTGGACCTCAGTTTCCCTATGGAGGGGAGGGGGCTTTCTTGGTGTCTGGGAAATCTCTAGGCACTTTCTGGTAACAACATTCTGTTGTTTGACCTGAAGAATATAGATAGAGGACAGCCCAATAACCTTCTCCCAGCATTCATTGAGTGGTAGTTTTATATCCAGCATCTGTCAGGGTGCTGTCACATACACTGTTTTCATTTAATTCTTAAAGTAACCTTGTGAGGAAGGAGTGATTATCCTCATTTTACCAGTGAATAAACAAGCTGAGAGAGGTTGAATGATTTATCCAGAGTCATACAGATTGTGACAGAATTTGGATTCAAATCTCACTTTTGACTCCAAGTCTGGTGCTTTTGTCTAGCTGTCTATAGTATTCATAGGATTTTACTTGAATGATGACAAGCAGGTACTCAGCATGCCCTCATTCATGGACAAAAGGAAATGTGCTAAAAGTAGTAAGAGGAATGTAGGATAAGTACTAGAAGGGACTATCTGTCTTTGAGACTTAAGATTGTCTTCATAAGGGGATATGCTATAGTTTCTCCAGATAATTTTAGGGCGAAGTATTTTTTAAGGGTAGTTAATTAAAATTCTTCTTCTTGGTGGTGGTGATGGGGGTGGTCTACCTTGATAGTTCTCAACCCGTCCTGTCATCTCTCACGTCCTACCTTGAGAGAACTTGGGTCCCAGCAGGACAGAAGCAATAAGCCTGCTTTTTCCAAGAAGAACATTAATATGTTTACAAATATTATCTTTCTATATTTATCATATTTGGTAAAATTTAAGGATATAAAAATTGGTGTAATATTATTAGGAGCAAATTTTATTGCAGTGGTTTTAAGACCAACAATCAAGCAAGCAAACAAGCAAGCATACCTAATGATTCCATTAACTTATAATTGCAGTTGGGGACTGCATGTCCAATGTTACCAGTCGCTAGGAAAAGGGTCACAGATGAGTACAGCACCTCACTAGGTGGCTGTGTGGACTGGACATGGAGATGCCTTGTAGGTTCTTTAAAAGCACAGGCTTTGGAGTCACAAAGGCTTGAGTGGGATTTTCCCTCTCATCTTTAAAATGGGACAAAGCACTCCCTACCTAAGGGGGATGTTGTTGTATGGCCAGAGTACCTAGCCTAGCACCATTTGTGACACATTGTAGGCTTCCACAAAGTGGTAGCTGTTGTCATTATTAAAGTTTGGTAAATTATTAATAATTGTAAACAAGGTTCAGCCAGAAAAACAATTTAAGAGAGTACTGTAGCAGCAGCTGCTTAAGGCAGTTGAAGGAAGTGTCTGAGGTCAGGAAACTGGCTTCTAGTGTCATGTATACCCTTGAATTTGCTTGTGACCTTAAGACAGATCCTTCCCCTCTCTGGGCCTCAATTTCTCCATATGACCCAGAGAATTTGTACCAGATAATTCCTGAGGCTTTTTCCTCCTTGCTTTTCTCTAGTTCTTTCCTCTCAGCTATTGTTTCTCTGAGTCCAGTGGGAGACTTCTTGCTGCCCAGTGGTTTGTTCTGGATTAGCTCTCCTTGGCAGGCTTCCTGTGCCCTCTGCTAGTTGCTCAGAGATGTTTCCTATCTTTCCTTGGAGTGGTAAACACCATCCCAGACAGGCACCGGGTTCCAAGGAATAAGGAAAGTGGAGTGGAAAAGCTGAACGCCAGGGAGCATTGATGTAGGTCAGGGGTCCTGTTGACCATCTGATCCAATCACTTTATTTTACAGATGATGGGGACACTGGGTCCCACAGGAACAGGATTTCCCCTGACTCACAGAAACTGGAAGGCAAATAGGATCTGAGAGTTCTAGTCTAGGATCTGCCACAAATTCTACTGAAAATCTCCTTTCTCCCTCTGGGTTTTAGAAGCCTCATCTGCCAAATCCTCATCCTTCCCTCAGGCAACTTTCAGGTCCACTACAGGCTAAATTGAGATAATGGATATAAAAACAATGCATTGTTAGGTAACAAAGGTCACATGATAACCGTGGATCATTATATGCAAATAGAGGTGAAAACCACTGCGTGCAGAATGGCTTAGGTCCTTTTGTGTTTCCCAGGGAAATTGAGCTTTGGCTGGCTTCCTCCAGGGTGTTTCATTTTTGAGGTCTATTCACCCAACCCTACAGAGCTAAGTGACTCCTGCCAACCGGCCCAGATTTGGCTGTGGTCAGCCTGGGGCTGTTCTTGTACCCCAGGATGACGAGGTGCAGCTTCAAGGGGTTGATGTCAGAATGCAGGGGTGGGAGGCTTCTCTGGTGGTGCAGTGCTTGAGAATCCGCCTACCAATGCAGGGGACACGGGTTTGAACCCTGGTCCAGGAAGATCCCACATGTCATGGAGCAACTAAGCCTGTGCGCCACAACTACTGAGCCTGGGCTCTAGAGCCTGCAAGCCACAACTCTTGAAGCCCACATGCCTAGAGCCCGTGCTCCACAACAAGAGAAGCCACTGCAATGAGAAGCCCACGCACCGCAACAAAGAGTAGCCCCCACTCGCCGCAACTAGAGAAAACCCCACGCGCACCAACGAAGACCCAACGCAGCCAAAAATAAAATTAATTAATTAATTAACTTATAAAAAAAGAATGCAGTGATGGGATCTCTTCAGAGTCTTTGATTTGGGGAGTTTATCAAGGGGACTGAAACTTCTCTGTGCCTCACTCCTTGCATTAGGAAAACGAGGAGAATAATATTAATAATTATAGCTAACATTTACACAGTGCTTGTTATGTGCCCAGGCACTGTTCTCAGCACTTTACATGTATGAACTCATTTCATCACACAGCTACCCTCTGAGCCAGGGACTATCTTTAAAATGAGGATGATAATAATACCTACTTTATAGGGGCTTTGTGAAGATGAAATGAGTACATACACATAAGTGCTTATAGTAGTGCCTGGCCAAGAGTCATTGCATAATAAATGTTAGCTATTTGCATTAGTTATTAAAAACAAATGTAACAGGAAGGGACTGTACCTTAAGCTTGTCATTAGTTAACACCTTAGTGAGGATTAGTGGAATACAAATTGAAGAAGGAAGCGGGAGAAAGATAAGCATTCTTTAGATTTGTACAGGACTTTATACTTTGCAGAGAGCTTTCCCATATATAAATTGATTGCAAAATGAATTATAATTATCATTATTATTATCATTATTTTCATATGACAGACAAGGAACTTGAGGCATGATATATGAGAAACAAAATATTGAAGTTGGAGACAAAATGACTATTATTGAAGTTCTGGCTTGTCAACTGAAAAAATACATAATCTAAAAGTTGAGAATTATGTTTTATTTGGTGGCCTTATGGAGAACTATAGCTCCCAGATAGCTCTGAGGAACTTCAAAAGAAGTAAGGAAGGGGCCAGTATGTATGGGAGTTTTTGCTGAAAAAACAAACATGTAGTCGAACATCAAAAGATTACTGCTAATCACAAAAAACAGGCATCTCAAGTTAATGATTTTAGTGCTTCTGTATGTATGGGAAGATGCAAGAGTCTAGGCTTATTTAAATCATTCCTTTGATATGCATCTTAACTACCTAGAGTCAGTATCCTATTTTTCTCCACCGTGAATTACCACTGGGGGGCAGCTGTAGTGGCTGATGGCTTTATGACCTCAACCTTCTTTGTTTACTGCAGTGGCAGGCAACATTCCTTGTCCACAGTGCCTCCTCTTGGTCATAAATTCAACCAACATTTGGGAGGCATCTCATGACCAATTTTGTCCCTGGTCTCTAGGAAGGCTCATTGCTAGATAAGACGAGGATTCTATTGATAGGCCATTCAATGCACCTATCACTAATCCTATCTATTTTGGATTAGGCCCTGTTGATAATCTAAAATTCTCTGGATTGCTTCTTTTATTAGTCTGTTATGATCCAGGAAATGTTTTTCTTTGTTGCTTCTTCCCATATCTGGAATTACAGTATTACAATTATTTTATGTAGAGTTATACATAAGATCAATTGCCTCAAGATATTTCGCCATCATTAATTTTGTCCCTGGTTACACATTGGGAAATGCAAGAGACAGCAATCTTATAAAATAGACAGGATATAAGTAATACAGCTAATAACTGTCATAGTGCAGCAGAGAGAGGCACAAGATATAAATAATTTGAAAACATCAAGAAAGAACACATTTAAACAATAATTAGCATAACTGGTTGTAATCTGGTCTCAATAAACTATCAACTCCACGGGTGAGCCAGCTGGAGAAGCCAAATTCTAGAGGGATCACGTAGAGAGAAAAAGGTAAATGTTTCATCTTTATTTACAAAAGTATACTTTATCAATTTGTTGTAGGTCATAGTTAGCATAAGAGGAAAGGTTTTCTGGAAAACAAAGATTAAAAGCCAGTATATTTCAGAAAAAGAGTCATAAAATTATAAATCATATTTATCAGTTCATTCAATCCCATGTAATTAATTCGTGTTGATCTGGATGAAGTCATCAGATTTTCCATTAGAGTTTTGTAATTTCTTACCCAGCTTAATGATACCATGTAAAAGTCATCAGAAACTTATATTTGTCAAAAAGTCCTTTTTATGAATCTTCTTGAAAATCTTCATTTTGTAAAAGCATCAGAGTAAAACAATGTCTATAAATGACAAAAGACTTAAAATGGCTAAAGATCTGATTATAATGCAATTTACAAGAAAATTGGATAATTCTGTGACATACAACATTTTAAGATAACTAGAATTATAACTGATAACATTATACCAGGACATATCAGATTTTTAGGAATTCCATATAACTTTTGAAATATTTATATTAATGACATTTACCCATACAATATAACTAAGAAGATTTTATCACCACTTATTAGACAATGTTTCCCATGTAATTTAACATACCAAACAAATCTAATTAGTTTAGTATCTCGCTTTGGGATATTTCAGGGGACTTTTGAAGCATCCCAAAGTTAGCTGGAGGTCAAAAGAATTTTATTTAGAATTTGACTTGGAGAAGTTTGTGAAAGATATTAAAAGGTTTTAACACACTTGGTCAAATAAGATCATAGAATAGATAACTAGTAAAAATCTACTTATAGCACAGGGAACTCTACTCAATACTCTGTAATGGTCTATAGGGGAAAAGAATCTAAAAAAGAGTGGAGTGAATTCCCTGGTGGTCCAGTTGTTAAGACTATGCACTTCCACGGCAGGGGTGCAAGTTCCATCCCTGGTTGGGGAACTAAGATCCGTAGCATGGCCAAAAAATTAATTAATTAATTAATTAATTAAATAAAAAAAGAGTGGATATATGTATGTGTATAACTGATTCACTTTGCTGTACACATGAAACTAACACAATATTGTAAGTCAACTATACTCCAATAAAAAATTTAAAAAAAGAAAGGATCATAGGCCACTATGAAACAATACTTACTTATTCAACCGAACTGACAATAAAAGATTTTAATGTAGATGCAGATCATTTAGAAGGCAAGGAAACTCACAATCTGTTATCAAAAGTAGCTCAACATTCCAAGAAAACTTTGTTCTCTTAACAAAGAAAACCAAACTCTATAGTCTTGCACCAGCCCACCTTCAATAACAAAATTTACTTACCTAGTTAAACTTAATCTAATCCCAGCCTGACTTTGTACAAAGCTCTTATCTCAGTGCTCCCATTTTACAAACCTCCCATAACTTTTTGTATCTATATTAGTTTACCCGTTTTCTTTCCCTTCCAAAAACAGCCAGCTTTAGGAAAACATCACTTTCTTCCCCTAAACAAAATGCATTTCCATTCTTCATACCATCTTTTTTTTTTTTTTTTTTTTTTTGCGGTACACGGGCCTCTCACTGTTGTGGCCTCTCTCATTGCGGAGCACAGGCTCCGGACGCGCAGGCTCAGCGGCCACGGCTCACGGGCCCAGCCGCTCCGCGGCATGTGGGATCCTCCCGGACAGGGGCACGAACCCGTGTCCCCTGCATCGGCAGGCGGACTCTCAACCACTGCGCCACCAGGGAAGCCCTCTTCATACCATCTTTTGCTGAAAATACACATCCTACTTTCCTTGCATGCTATCCCAGTAGCTTTAATTACGTATTTTACAATTTTAACCCTTGAATTCTTAATCTTTAGTGAAAACTGACAAGCAAATAATTGTGAATTCTGTCACACCAGCATTTTCTGATTGCCAAACTTAAGAACATTCCATAACCTCTAGAAACATCCATCTTCACATAGCATAATTTCTTTCCTCAATGTGGTACAAGACATGTCTAATACACCCAAATATCTCTAGTTTCCCTCTCATAAGGAGACAAAAATAGGTAAACTTAGACTTGTTTAGCACTAAATGTTCCAGTATTTTATCTTATTTGAAATGAACTGGATATTTAATGAATCCTATAATTTTACTTAACAAAACTGAAAAGTTTCAAGTTACCAAAACTCTGGAGAAAACTATTTTAGATAGGCATAACCAAAACATAATTATTCCTAAAGAGTTCACCTGAAAACTCATATCTCATTTACCTTTATTTTAAAACTTAGGAAAATATCATCATAGCAAGTTATTTTTTTTCTTGCTGACAAACTCTGCAATAGAAATAACATGAACTTATTGACATTCAGTAAACCTAGGTACACTAAAAGTAAGACATGTCTGTATTGATTAAACTGACAAGCTTAAGCTAGCTTTAATACCAGATATTAATTTAATTATTGAATATTTCCTACATTAAGTGAAACTGAAATTCATTTTGGTCAGTCTTCTTTGTATTTAGAAATATTTAATTTGTAAGTGCTTATTCTTACGTCAAATAGAGCTCTTTTATAAATTTAATTTTGATGATATTATCTGGCGGTAAAGACATATCATATGTATAATATGCACACAGATGTATAAACAGGCAAAACTAGTGAACTCATAGCTTCACTTTAACAGTTATTAATAAAGTATTAGAATATAAACTTAGTAGTTTATAAAAGTTGGAATAAGTTAAATTTGCTTGCTCAGATGACTAAGGCTTTACTATTTGTGGAAAAGACTATTAAGATTTGTATTTCTCCTTGATAAATCCTCATGGAAGCTGTGAATTAGATTTTGGGTGAGGGAGCCTTTCCAGTGGTTTGAGTTTTAAAAGGTGGCTTTTTTTCCTTTTTTTTTCCCCCTTTGGTTTCAGGTTTTACCTGATTGAACTTATTAGGCTCAGTCTCAGGTCGCTGTGGACTGTATTTACATTTCTGATTTGTAGAGATTTGCAAGACAAAGATAGTTGCTTTTAATTCCCCAAAGAACTGGTCTGCCACCTAAATGATATTAAAAGATTGATTTTCCCAACTATATTTTCTTTAATTTACTTTTTTATATAAGTGAGAAGATTTCCAACTAAACTGAAAATCAAGGATCCTATGTTCTAGAACTTTAGGGTTCAATTTATCATGCCTTCAAAAGTTTGCACAAGGCATTCAACAAGGCCCTCTTTCTGAATGCACAGGTTAAACCCAGAGCAAGAATCTGTATTTCTCTGTTATTATTTTTATTAGCCTCTGCATATTAGCTTCCAGTTTTTGTTTCACATTGTGTGGGCTCAGGTAAGCCTGTTAGTTTCTTTTAGTATGTTTAATTAATATTGTCTGAAGGGCAGATATATATGCCGTGTCTTATAATACTTGGTGGGGGAGGCGTTCCCCAGTGAGACATAACGTCTATCTCACAATATAGTTAGGCAAAGGAGATGTAAGCATCTTATATAAAGCCCATTTAAATATGCCAATTTATATAAACTTTCATCTCAATTCTATCAACTTCTGTAGCTTTAACTTTAGTTGCCATTAGGATCCTATCAACTAGCCTTGGTTTTACATGGAATCCAGAAACCTTTCTTTTTAACCCCTGACCATTGTATCTGTTTTTGTATAAAAGGCTCTGGGGTCTCCAGTGAGCATTTGAGCCAAGGGACTCAGGCCCTTTTGTCAGTCTTTTAACTTGATTAATTGGTCTGTTGCCCTAAGCAATTATTGGTCAGGTATCTCAGTGTAATTTTCTTCCAGCTTTTTAAACATATATATATGTTTAAAAAGCTGGAAGAAAATTATATTTATACTTATATTTATATAAAACTGAAGTAAATAGAGCAGACTTGTTTGAGGCCCTTTAATATTAGGAACCAATGGGGGGGTCCCTTTAGCCATTTCAACCTTATGCATTATTGTATGTAGTATTGTAACAGAACTTCAGAACCTTTTTTTTTTAATTTATTTATTTTATTATTTATCTTGGCTGCGTTGGGTCTTTTGTTGCTGTGCACGGGCTTTCTCTAGTTGTGGTGAGCGGAGGCTACTCTTCATTGCAGTGCACGGGCTTCTCATTGCGATGGCTTCTCTTGCTGCAGAGCACGGGCTCTAGGCACACGGGCTTCAGTAGTTGTGGCACATGAGCTCTAGAGCACAGGCTCAGTAGTTGTGGTGCACAGGCTTAGCTGCTCCGCAACATGTGGGATCTTCCCGGACCAGGGCTCGAACCCATGTCCCTGCATTGGCAGGCAGATTCTTAACCACTGCACCACCAGGGAAGCCCCAGAACCTTTTGTTTTAATCCCATTAATATCTGTTTTATTTATCCATTTACTTAATAACCATCTAAAGATTCCTTCAGCCTTTTGGGATGAGTCCTTTTAATATTTCCACCTTTTTGGGAAGAAGTCTCTAGGCTTTCTCCCCAGTTTTTTCTTATATCCCTGTTAATCAACCTAATTAACATTAATTATCCTAATGTTTTTATTTACCTCTCTAAGACCCTTTATGGTGAAGCTTCCTAAGCTGGTTTATTTTGTTTGTTTTAAACTAAGGAAGTTCTTAGGTTAGCCATTTATATATATATATATATATATATATATATATATATAGGGAAGGGTGGGCAGGGCACTCCTTGAGTGAGCAAGGTTGCCCCCCCGCTTGTGGGTTCTGCTATCCAGACCCTCAAGGACACTTGATAAAAGAAGAGGAAAGTCCAAAATTAGTACCATATCAAGGTGTTTCTGAACACACCAAACTGTGAAGTTGATTCTATAGGAGCCCCAATTTGGGAACCAGGTAGTATATTTTCCTTAAAGACGTTATAGGCTATAGATAACGTAACCTTAATTCAGGATGCCTTTGTCAAAGTACAGTTGGCTGCCTTCCACCTTGCTTTCCTTACCCTCTTACAGGTCTGGGGGCCCTTACCCCTGTCCTCTAAGCTTAAAGCTGTTTAGTTCTGGTATCACCCCAAGTTCAGTTTCCAGAAGGCTGTGTCCTCCTGTATTGGGTAGAATTGTGTCCCACAAAATCTTCAAGTCCTAACCCCCAATACCTGTGACTGTGATCTTATTTGGGAATAAGGTGTTTGTAGATGTAATCAAGTTAAAATGAGGTCATACTGGATTAGTTTGTGCCCTAATCCAATGACTGATATCTTTATGAGAATAGAGAAATTTGAACACAAACACAAAGACATAGGGAAGAAGGCCATGGGATGATGGAGGCAGAGGTTGGAGTGATGTACCTGCAAGCCAAGGAATGACTAGGATTGCTGGGAGTTACCCGGAGGTAGGAGGCAAGGAAATATTCTCCCCTAGAGATTTCATAGAGAGCATGTCCCTGCTGACACCTTGATTTCAGACTTCCAGCCATCAGAGCTGTGAGAGAAGAAATTCTGGTTGTTTTAAGCCACCCAGTTTGTGGTGATTTGTTATGGCAACCCTAACAAATCTTATGTCCCTCAAACTATAGGTCTGGCCCCAGGTAGAGTCTAGAAAGCAATCTGATTAGGCTAATTCATATGGAGGTCTGTTTTCATCCTCACAAAGAATGGTGAACCCCTACCCCCACAATGATGTTGAAATTAGTGGACTGTCACCATTGTGACCAATGAGGTGGAGATGTTCAGGTCATATAGAGTAAAAAGGATTTAGGGGCAAGTATCCCCAAAATCTTAGTGAAGAGCTTGACTGCATGCTCTGTAGGTATCTCCCCTTCCCTCTATCTAGAATCAAAATAATTCAATGATCCAGTCCCTTCCATTGCTGGTCCTCAGTTTTTTCTTCCATCTGTTTAATGAGGGAATTAGATTATATGACTATAAGAAGTCTTCTGCTCTAACAGTTTATGGATCTAGGAGACAGAGTTAGTAAGTTAGGATTAAGGAGAATTTTACAAAGCAACCTTGATATGTCTCACTATTAATACAGATTCAGTACAGTCACTTGTACCGTCTACTGCTCTATTTTCAGTACTACCCAGTGATTTTACTGTGCATAAGAAGGAACTGACTTCAGTAACTTGTCTCAGCCCTTGGAAATTGGGTTACCAATTTGGCAGAGAACCATACCTGAGTTGTCCTAAAACAAATAGACTACCAGATATTTCTCCAGCAAAGATGGGTTTATTTCCAATCAGCAGAGAAATGCAATTCATGGTCTGCAACCCTGGCAAGCCATGTGCAGGTCCCTTCATGGAAAGGGAAGGAGAACGTTTTTGTACAGGAGAAAAGGAAGTTGGGAGGGCTATAGTAAACAAAGAGTCCATGGCTTTTCATTGGCTGAGCTCTTGCCAGGAAAGAAGAGGAGTCTTTCTTCTTCCTTTTGAGCTTTGCTATTGTTACCAAACCAAACTTGGGCCCGCTCACCTGACGAGCAGCAAAGCCAATCTACTGACAGTGGGTTGTGGTGAAGGAAATATAGCATTTATTACAGGTGCCAAGCAAGGAGAACTGGCAGCTCATGCTCAAAAGAACTGAACTCCTAATGGCTTTCAAAGGGGGAAGGGTTTTCAAAAGCAATGTGAGGGATGGGGTCACAGGGTGCTTGATCAACTTGTGGACATCCTTCTGATTGGTTGTTGGTGAGGTAACAAGGTAGTATTTCAGGAGTCAACGTCATCAACTTTCTGGTTTCAACTGGTCTGTGGGCTGCATGCTTGTGATCAGCATGCAGTCAACTTCCTCAAAGCAACTTATGAATGTGCATCAGACTTATCTTTACCTTTGTGACTGATTTATTAAGTTATAGCTACTTTTCTGGCTGACTGTCCTATCTTTGTTTCTCCATTCTTTACCCCCAAACTTACCTGCTAGGGCCTGTTCTTTGTTCCATATGGAGGGCCTAGGAAGTCACAGTGTATTTACATAGCCTCATTTCCCAATCAAAAATAAGTAGGGAGGGAGAGTTCCCTGGCGGTCCAGTTAAGACTTCACGCTTCCACTGCAGGGGGCATGGGTTCAATTCCTCATTAGGGAACTAAGATTCTACATCTCACATGCCATGCTGCATGACCAAATAAGTAAATAAAAAATAAGCAGGGACACAGAGGGTTAGGGCCCTACACAGCCTGCTCAGTTTCACTATCATTACAGGGCATGAGAGCTCCTCTTTCTGGTCCCTCAATTCTATCTAACTGAGGTTTCTGTTTACTATTTTTTTTTTACATTTTTCCCTTTTGATCAAGCTCTTTCTCTGAAAGCATCACTGATCAAGAATCAGGTTTTCTAGTTTCAGTGGCTGTTTGTCCCTCAATGCCAGGAAGGACCTTTCCTGGGTGTAGTGTCTCTCACGTTGGAGGGAAAGTGTACAAACTGGAAACCTATCATGGTCACATTCCAGTACAAAAAGGAGTAGAAGGGAGAACTCGCACTGTTTATCTAAAGTCCATATGTTATGAAGATCATAGACATTGCTGGTCATTTGAAGCCTTATGTTATAATCAAAGGTTTGGCGGCAAACTTCCAACAGTCCTGGTCTGAATATCTTGGGAAAGTTGTCTCATCAGATGCCATTTGCTTCAATTCTGGGAATTCTTTACTTTCAGGTCAACAGGTCCAGTCAGGGTTTGGTGCTTTCTTCAGGTGTGTCATGTGAATCCAAGAGTTTGTACCTTGGAGTTTGGTGGCACGAGGGTTATACCTGATAGGGGCCTCTCCAGTGAGGTTAAAGAGAGTTCTTCTGGAGGTGGCTTTTCCAGTAGACAAAATCTCCAGGTTGTAAGATGTGATGCTTAAGGTTTTCATCTCCCAAGAGTGCACTGTGAAAAGATTGCTCTACCGAAACATGGTTATTTTTAATGGAAGAAATTAGGCCTTTGCAATATTGGAGTATGTCTCCTTTTATCACTTGTAGTTCAAAAGATGCAGGAACCAAGTGCATTGGTGTCCTGTGATTGTCTAAAAGGGTGAGAATTTATGAGTTCCAAAAGGGGTGGATTTGAGATTTAGAAGGACCAAGGGCCACCCTTTTGGCCAAGGTATTTGGAAGGCCTCTACAAATTTTGCCGAGTCTTAATAATGCTATTGGTGCTTTTGACTAAAACAGGATTGAGGGTAGTAAGCACAGTGAAACTATTGTAAAACCAGCCAAACAGCACAGACTTGTCGAAGTTACTGGCCAGCAAAATGGGTTCCTCAATCACTGTGATGTTTGAGAGGAGTTCCCCAGGTACGGATAATCTTTTCCAAAAGGACTTCAGCCATAGGAGAGGCAGTAGACTGTCTGCAAGGGAAAGCTTTGGTCCATTGTGAAAACATACAGACCATGACTAAAACATATTTATACCACGAGATGGAGGATGTTGTATGAAATCCATCTGCCAGAGCTCAAATGGTCCATTTGACAGTTTAAAATGTCTGGGAGTGTATGAACAGGCTTCACTGGGTTGTATTTTGGACAAGTGAGACAGGTGAGGTAGGTACTTTTTGTGGCCTTGTTAATGTTTACCCACTAATATTGATTCATGAAGGCTATCATTTTGTCAGTAGATCAATGGCTTAATGCATGTACAGTGGTGAGGGGTGGGAATTTTAGAGTGTCTGGTAGGATTGGGTTGTTATTTGGTCTAAAAGAGAGCTTTCTCTTTTTAGCAATCAACAATTGTTGAATCTCCAAACTTGTTTTTCTTTTTCTCTGGCCAATTGTTAGGCTTCTCTAGCCAATTTTTCTAAGTTATTTTTAGGGTAAATATCCCTTTGGACAATGACAGTCGTTCAGATGCTGTTGGTCCCCTTAAGGGCAACATTCCCAGTGGAAATATCAAAAAGGTAATTTCACTTAGCTTCTAAAGAGTAAAGTTTAGAACTATGCCCCAGAATCTTAATAATAGCTAAAGAGGCAGTAAAGGTATTGCATTCAGTGATTCCTGAACATAAGGGCCATTTTCTGTGGGAGATATTTTAAATTTTATTTCCACTGGAAAAAAGGAAGCCACGCTGCTTCCACAACATTTCAAAATAATGAGCTACTCCAAAAGCATATCTACTATCAGTATAAATATTGGCATTTTTGTCCTTGGCTAAAGTACAATCCCCTCATGTAAGAGAATATAATTCAACCTGTTGGGCCAAAGTAGCCAAAGGGAAAGATGCTGCCTCATCAACATCAAAAGGAGTTGTAATAGCACACCCATTGTTACCTTTTAAATAAGAGCCATCAGTGAAACATGAGAAGTCACTTTTACCCAAAGGGAATTTCCTATAAAGTCTCACAAGGCGTCAGTTAAACTGTTGTAAGGGACTTCATCTGTGACAGAGGACAGAAGAGTAGCTGGGTTAAAGTTATCACAATGTAATAGAGTTATGTGAGGAGCTGTTAACAAAAGGCCTTCATAGGAGGTGAGGCGGCTGACTGAGAAATTTGAGTGTGATGAGCATTCAGGAGAGCTTCTACTCATGAGGTACAAAAATGGTTAAAGGGGATCTCACAACGATTTTCTCCGTAGCCATGTTCAAAAGTGGTTTGGGCCATAATGGCTCTAAGGCAAAGAGGTTATCCCCATGTCACAGGGTCCAGTCGCTAGCTATAATACCCTATGCGTCAATGGTGGTCCCCAGGTTTTTGAATGAGCACCCTAAGGGTATTCCCTTCCTTTTCATATGTAAAAAGAAAAAAGGGAATCTGATCATTGGGATGGCCAAGGGCAGTTGGATTCATCAAACTCATCTTTAAGGCCTTGAAGTCTATGTGGTCTCACTTTTCCCATAAAACTGGGTCCTGGGTTGTTATTATTGAATAAAACATACAGAGGCTTGGCCATAAGAGAGAAATTTGAATCCAATTTGGGCAATAACCTACAAACTGGAGAAAACCTCACAGTTTGTGCTTAGTTTTGGGTTTGGGGAAGCTTAGGATGCCATGAAGTCTATTGTGATCTAGGTGTAGCCCTTGTTCTGGTATCAGATGTCCTAAGTATTGAACTTGAGTTTGGGCAAACTCCAGTTTTTCTTTGTCAGTCTTATGTCCCTTTAAGGCTAAAAGCTTTAGCAAGTGGATGTTGTCTTCCTGTGAAGAGGCTTGAGAAGGAGACCAAAGAAGCAAATTATTTACACATTGCAACAAAGTCGAAACTCTAGGGAACTTTATATCACCCAGACCAGCCTTTAGGATTTGTGACAAATAAGCATTCTCAGAAAACCCTGATGCATTATTGTCCAGGTGAGTTGTTTTTCTTCCCAAATGAAGGCAAAAAGGCATTGGCTAGCTTCATCAACTAGAATACTAAAGAATGCACTGCATAAATCAATTACAGTCAAGAATTAGCTTCCAGTGGGAATGGATGTAGTAAACTATGAAGATTAGGAACAACAGGGTGTCAGGGAATAACAATGTTATTTATTGCTGGACAAACCTCCACCCTCGGACCTTAGGTCTTCTTACCATTAAAATGGGAGTGTTACAGGAGCTAGTACAAGGGATAATGAGGCCTTGAGACTTATAATGTTCCATTATGGGCGTTATGCCTTGAAAGGCTTCTTTATTTATAGGTGATTGATTAATTCTGAGAAGAGGTTTTGAGGTGTCTATTTGAAGCTAGATGGGAGGTGCGCTGTGAATTTTGCCAATCAGTTGGAAATTTTGTCTGTAAGGAATGTAGTGGCTGATTCAAGAGGGACAAATGATCAGTGTTTCCAGAATCAGCTCTAGTACTGTAAAAAACGGAACAAATAAAAGATGTCAAAGTGTCATTTATTTCACCCTTGTTTGTTACTTTATGACTATTGTCAAATTCTAGAATTATTTCCCCCTTTTGGGAGAAAGAAATTCTGACATGATACTTCTCTAAGAACTCTCAGCCTAATAAATGGGTAGAGGTGAAGGAACTAAGGAGAAAATGTTTAGGAGGGTTTAGGTTTCATTTAGGACCCTTCATTTGTTGGAGTTGATGATTAAGAATTTAGACAGTTTTCCTCGGAGGTGGCTCATCTAGAGTATTAGAGAGCTGGTTTGTCAGGTTAACTAAATCTGGAGTGGACATAGTTTCCCATTCCATTCTGGTCGTTTTTCCTAGAAGGGAAATGTCCCAGTTCAATCCATTAAAAACCAGGGTGTTAAGAGCTACCTGGTGAATTCAACATCTCAAGGAAGGCCAGAATTTTCTTTAAAAACAATCTCATGAACAAGTTCATCAGATGTTTGTGTGCAAGCCTGAATTGTGTTCTAATCAATAGGCTTTGGAAAAGCTCTAGGAATTGCCCAGTGAGGTTGCCTAGTGTTTGCTCAAGCCTGATCATATAAGTTAGTGGGCTTGTCTCCAGTTGTAATTGTAGAGACCTTTCAGGATATTCCCAATTAGTGGTTTTCATCAAATGCCAGGCTGGCCTTCACTGACAAGCATATAAACTAGCTGATGGAAATCAGGAAAACCAGGTTGATAAGTTTAAATGACTATATTAAATTCCTCAGCAAGTCTGTGAGGCTCTTCAGTTACTTTGGGGAAAATCTTTGACTATGGCTTATAGTTCACCTTTAGTCCAGGCAATGTAAGAAATGAAAGGTCTAGCTTCTGGATCCTCAGAAAGTTTAATCTTAAAGGGACAGGTTCTGACAAGTTCAGAGGAAAGGAGTGTGGGGAAAGTTTCAGAGAAAAATGGAAGTTTGGTGAGGAAATTACTATGGGGGAATTGAAGGTATAGAGGAGGTGTGGACTGTGTAGAAGGGAAGGAGGAAGATGTTGCTGGATATGGAGTCTGTCCATGAGAAGTGGAGGGAGAGACAGAGAAAAGATGGCATCGGAGGCCAACCCTGAGTCAAAGAAGCCAAGGAAGAAGAACCTGAGGCTTTGGGAGCCATTTTATCTTTCTTTAATCATTTGTTTGCCTCAGTTCATCTTAAATTATTATTTTCCATAGAGACAATTGTAGATTCCTGATAATGTTGGGAAACCTCAAAATACCAACCAAAATAAGCATTCCACTCAGTTCTGGAAAATTTTGGGCTATTGTAGTCCAATTTGGTTTTAAGGAAATTAAGTTTGGGGATTTCAAACGTTTCCCATAATGGCCATTAGTATTCTAAATTGCCTTTGGTCAGGTTGGCCCATTTAGTTAGAAATGTACATGAGGAAGGACCGCAGTTTTAAAACATAAAATTGCCAGAGTCCCTGTAATGGAGGGTGCCCTCAAAATACTTAGGATCCCATTTATTAGAGGCTTTTCTGTAGAGTAAAGGACAATTTTCAAACAGTTCAAATGGCTTACAGCACCAACAGCTCAATCCAAACAGCTTGCAAGCTTGAATACCAGCCAATTCTAAGGAAACAGCTTGGTCCCAGAGGAGCCAGGCCAAAGGCTTTTTCATCCAGTTTCCAGATAACAGCCCCTGTTCCAAAGTAATAGGCTGAAAGCTAAAAAAAACATTACAGTTTCAGAGAAGCAGCTCCTTTTTCTGGAGGAATTGGGCTGAAGGCCTTTTTAACCAGTTTCTGTTTAAACAATCTGATCTTAAAATCAGACCAAATTGCCAAATACTTGTATACAGAACCAGGTCTTAACCAGAAAGATGAAACCTTAAAATAGATCCCAAATGAAGCCTGGAAAGCCTCAAACACAAAGAGCTCAGATCCAGGAGAAAGACAAACTTTCAAACTCCAGGGTTGGGGAGAAAGCAGTGAATGAGTGTGGGCTCAATTGTGGGCACCACACCTGTTTTCTCACCAACCTCATTGCTGTTAGTGGTCTTCTCTGGTCCCTGTTTAGGCCACCAAAATGTCCTGAAATAAAAATACTGCCAGATATTTCTCCATCAAAGATGGGTTTATTCTGGATCAGCAAAGAATTACAATTTGGGGTCTGTAACAATGGCAAGCCAAGTACAAGTTCTTATACAGCAAGAGAAGGAGAACACTTTCATAGAGATGAAAAGGAAGTTGGGAGGGTTTTAGTAAACAAAGAATCCATGGCTTTTCATTGGCTTAGTCCTTGCTAGGAAAGGACTCTTCTTCCTGTTGGGCTCTGCTATCATCACAGGTCCTAAGATCTCCCCGTTCTGATCTCTGGCCTCTTTTTAATTGAAGTTTTGGTTTATTAGTTTTTACACTGTGCCATCCAAACTGTTAACTTCTCTCCACATCCAATCCCTTTAGGGATGAATAATACAGGTGGAAGAAACCTGTATTATGTTTGTTGTGACTTAGGAGTATTGAGGAGGAACTTGAAGAATGTAGGCCCAGGAATTATTTTTTATCTTTTCTGGTCTGTAGTTAGATAGACCTACCATTTACTAGTTGTGTGACCCTGGGTAACTCATTTTTTCTTTCTGACCTTTAGTTTCCTTACTGTAAAATGGGCTACTATCTACCTTACAGAGTAGTTGTGAAGACTGAATGAGATAGTATGCATAAATATACTCAGCAGGGTATCTGATACATAACAGATGCTATACAGATATTTCACAGATGTTAGTTACTTCACTCTTTTACCACTTGGAGGCCAGGATTTTGGAAAAGAAAGGATTGGGGATGAAAACAACTGGTTATGTTGATATCAAAGGAGAGGACTTGGACTTGGTCTTAGCTAAGATGTGCTTCTGGCAAGAGAAGGTTTCTCTCTCAATCAGTCTCTCTCTCTCTCTCTCTCTCTCACTCTCTCTCTTTCTCTCTCTCTCTCTCCCTCTCCTTCTCTCTCTTTCTCATTCTTATATTTTCACACATACACATTCTCTTTTTTTAAAGTATTTTGCTATGTGCTTTATGTGCATTATCTCATTTCTTGATCCTAGTAACTCTGCAAGGCAGGTATTATCACAATCCCTTTTATGCAGATGAGGAAACTGAGACTCAGCGAGATGAATTAACTTGCCCAGGTCTCACATTGAGTAAAGGTTAAAGTCTATAGCAGATGCAGAATTCTCACTTTCTCCATCCCAATACTAACCAAACACACAAAAAATGCCCAAGAAAGGAAAAAAAATAGAGGCTATTTTCTTTAAATCAGTTGCTTTATTTTCCTTTTCTCCACTGCCTGATGTCTTTTAAGTTCTTGGTAGTTGGATCTTTGCTTGCATTTATTGATGATACATGGTAACCCTGCCTGAATTTGGTGGCTGGACTAGATGATATTTCAAATTGGAAGTCCTGCTGTTTAAGCCAAGTGTTGGCCCACTCACCACCCCCATTGAGTAACTGATCCTGATTAGTTTTCTTTGCAGGCTTTCTTTCCCCCAGCTGAACCATCACCAAGAACTTCACCACTCAAAATCCTTCTGGAAAAATGCCACTCTCTGCCCATTTCACAGAGGATCCCCATGGAGCTGGATCAAGTGGGCTGGAGGAGACCCAGGAAGCTTTGCACAGGTATGCTTTTTATGCCGTTGTTTCTGAGGTGGGACATGCCAGGCAGGCCTCATGCATAGACAGATTGTGTTGACATTTACCCTACTTCCTCTACAATCCTTCCTCCCAGTTCCCTAGTACTCTTCCTTATTGGCACTTGAAAATTCACTGTTAGCAATGCCTGGGTGTAGATTTTCCCTCTCCATGTTCTTCTTTTATCAATAAAATGCAAATATCCTTATTTGAGGGCCTTTTATCTCAATGCACTCAAATATCCCATCTTCCCAAAGCCTCATTTTTCCCCCAGACCTGTGTACCTAATACTTTCCAGGTCTCATAAACTCTAGTTCCTCCTCTTCATCCTTTTCACAATGATATACACCTTCCTCCTGGCCTCAAATGGACCAGTCCCATTATTTCCACCTCCCATGAGGTCATTCTAGCCCCCTCTCTCTTGCATCTTACTTAGACTTACTCTCTGTGGGTCCCAGGTCCTTCCCCTCTTCACTGACCACTGACCATGGAAAGCCCTTCAAGGCTCAAGGCAGCTTCATTTACCTCACTCAAAATGCAGAGAATTCCCCCAATCAACACCTCAGTTACCTCCCAGAGCTTCAGGGTACATCCTTTCTAACTCAGCTCACTGGCCCTGCCTGCAAGACTCTTTTCACTCACAAGTAAAGCTTCATCATCTGCTACAAATGGGAGAATCAATGCTCTCTTACACATGGACCTTAGACCACACACTAACAGTCCCCTAACAGGCCCCACCCCCAGTCCTTTATACAGCAACATATTTTGCAAGAATGCTAAGGACACACAAGACCTCGCAACATTCCTTTCCAAATTTTTCTATAGTGTCTACAAGCTCTGGGAACCTTGATCCCACTTCCCCATGACCCAAAGTTTCCCTCAACCCCAAAGTCTCTGTAGCTTCTCTGGACGTGACACTACTTTTCTCTTTTATTCTCCTTACTCCATGTGTGGAGGACATGTGGGATGCTTTGACTTGGAGCTTATTTCCACCCTGCAATTCCTTGCCAGAATTCCAGGAAGGTAGGAGCCAAAGAAATTGCATGCTTGGGTCTTTTGTAGCATCATCTCTCAGAAATCCCCAGAAGCCAGGGAGATGGTAAAAGGAAAGAGTGAAGAATTCTGAAGGGAGATAATCCTTCACTGTAAAAGCTAGGAGGGTCCTTAGAGGTTGCTCAGTCCTCTTGTTTTATGAATGGGGAAATAGGCTCAGACAGGGGAAGGGACCTGCTCAAGGTCATAAGTCAGTAACAGAGTTATAACTGGGGGCTTCAACCTCCTGAGTTTCAGCCATGTCAGAATGTGATTTTACTCCAGTTCTAGAGCAAAGTCTTAAACATTGGAATTCCAAGCCTTGCTTCCATTCAAGCTCACCTGTACTGGAATTGCCAGCCACTTCCTTCCCCTTTAAGAAGACTTCAGGCGGTGGGCACAAATCAAGTCATCAAGGCAGCAGCCTGCCATATTTTCTATGTCCTCTGCCTGAGAATAAGGCACTCACGTGCAATCCCCAGGGAGATCAGGCCAGGGGCCCTAAAGCAGGGAATCTGGTCACAGCTGTTTTTCTCCTCCCTCCCTTTTAGGAAATGAACCCCTAGCAATTCAGAGGCTTTTTAACAGCTGCTACCACTCCACTGCCAAGTGCATCAGAGTGCCCCACCCCCACCACACTCTTGACTGTTAACAGCAAATAACAGTCCCTTGGGGGAGGGCCTGGCAAAGTTTAGGTTAATAGCTACCTTGTGGACTGCTCTGGGCTTATTTATGAGCCATGGGTGGGAAAATATACCCCTGAGTTTGGCACAGGTACTGCCATCACCTCAGCAGCCACTCTCACCTCAGGGATATAAGTGGCTCCCACGTTGCTTTGCTTCTCAAGGTCCCAAACAGACACTTGGGTTAAAAATATCCCTAGGGAGGAGGATGACATCAGGATCTCATTTGGTAAGCCCACTGTCATTCAGCTCCTCTTATAACCCTGACCTTGATGGCAATGAGAGCCAAGGATCCCATTCCCATTATGTTTAGTACCTGTTTTACTTCCACATTGCTCAGGGCCTGAAGGACTTCAGTTTGTTTTTTAGTGCTCAGTCTCTGTCCTTCCATCTTTCTCTATAAACACTCCTACCGGCTCCTTCCTCTCAGCTTGCAATCAGGAGGTTCCCAAAGCAGACTATTATAGTGGAAAGAGAATCAGCTTTGGAGTTGAACAGACCCAGGTTCAAATTTCTGTTCTGCCACTGTGGGCAAGTTGCATAACCTCTCTGGACATCAGTTTCACCATCTGAGGAATGAGATGCTGGATAACATCTGACTCATAGGATCATTATGAGGATTGAGTGAAACAGAATCTATAAATGTCCCTGCCACAGTTTCTGGCTCATAGGGTATGCAGTGATGGCAGTTTCCTTCTCCCCACTGCCCTCTACCAATTCCATATGCCCAAGAACTTACCCCACATGCACACACACATACATCACTGTGAGGCCCAACCTGAATTTGCCCTAGTACATGAGCTACTTCCTCTCATTATTCATTCATTCATTCAATCACTCACTCACTCACTCACTCAAGAAACAAACATTTACTGAACAAAATTAGAAAGTCAGTGGGGTTTGCCTTCTGATGGCCTGGTGTGCTGGAAAGGGCAAAAATTTTGAAGTCACACATATCAGGATTTGACTATTGGCCCTGTCACTTATTAGCTGTGTGACCTGGAATAAGTCACTTTACTACTTTGAGACAGTTTTCTTTTCTGTAATATTAGGATAATAATTTGAACCTCACAGACACTGCTATAAGTCTCAAAAGGAATAACAAATATAAAAGTGATTTATAAGCTCTGAGGTGCTATACAACTAGATAGGAATGATAGTAATAGCAATAACAATAAAAAGTTAGAAATATGAGTTATGTCTTGTACCTGTTCAGGCCCCTAACATAGTTGATAATCCATATATATCTGTTGATGGCAATATTAGAAGTCAAGATTTACTTTCTTTTTTTTAACATCTTTATTGGAGTATAATAGCTTTACAATGGTAAGATTTAGTTTCTAAATGAAGTAGGAGGGGTTCCTACTTGAAAGGACCAGAATCCCAGAAGTAGACTCCATGCAAGCATTACCCTTATCATATCATCCCGCATATTTGTTGAGCTGTGCTCAAATCTCTTGAAGTTTGGCTGACTCAGAGGCCTGTTTTGGCAGTGACATTTCCCACTGAGGACCTATCCCTCTCAGTATGGGTAGCACTGGGTTGGTGTTGACCTAGGGTGTTGGAGGGTACAGCAAGAAAAACCTAACACTCTGGGGCAGGTTGTAAGCAGTCGCAAGCGAGACACTGGCTCTGACAAGGTAAGAATAAATTGAGGTACCTTTACCCATTATTTGAGTATTTCTGTGATGATGGTATCATTTAGCCATGTTTGATAACTGAGCCAGATGTCAGAAGACTTAAGTTCTGTTACTGGTTTTCTTTTTTCTAATTGAAGTATAGTTGATTTACAGTATTATGTTAGTTTCAGTTGTACAGTATAGCGATTTAGTATTTTTGCAGATTAGATTCCATTCTAGGTTATTACAAGATAATGGGTATAATTACCTATGCTATACAGTATATCCTTGTTGCTTATCTATTTTATATATAACAGTTTGTATCTGTTGAGCTCATACTCCTAATTTATTGCTCACCCCTTAGGTAACCACAAATTTGTTTTCTATGTCTGTAAGTCTATTTCGGTTTTGCATATAGATTTACTTGTATTATTTTTTAGATTTTACATATAAGTGGTAGCATAGAGTACTTTTCTTTCTCTGACTTATTTGACTAGGAATAATACTCTCTGGTCCATCCATGTTGCTGCAAATGGCAATATTTCATTACTTTTTATGTCTTTGGGGTATATTGTGTTTCCATATAAATTTTAGGATAATTAGTTCTAGTTCTATGAAAAACATCATGAGTATTTTGATAGGGATTATATTAAATCTGTAGATTGCTTTGGGGACTATGCCCATTTAAACAATATTAATTCTTCCAATCCAAGAGCACTGGATATTTTTTCATTCCTTTTATCATCTCCAATTTCATTCATTAATATTTTATACTTTTCAGAGTACAGGACTTTCAACTCCTTGGATAAGTTTACTCCTGAGTATTTTTTTAACATCTTTATTGGGGTATAATTGCTTTACAATGGTGTGTTAGTTTCTGCTTTATAACAAAGTGAATCAGTTATACATACACATATGTTCCCATATCTCTTCCCTCTAGCATCTCCCTCCCTCCCACCCTCCCTATCCCACCCCAAAGCACCGAGCTGATCTCCCTGTGTTATGCGGCTGCTTTCCATTAGCTATCTATTTTATGTTTGGTAGTGTATATATGTCTATGCCACTCTCTCACTTTGTCACAGCTTACCCTTACCCCTCCCCATATCCTCAAGTCCATTCTCTAGTAGGTCTGTGTCTTTATTCCCCTCTTACCCCTGGGTTCTTCATGAACTTTTTTTCTTAGATTCCATATATATGTGTTAGCATATGGTATTTGTTTTTCTCTTTCTGACTTATTTCACTCTGTATGACAGACTCTAGGTCCATCCAACTCACTACAAATATCTCAATTTCATTTCTTTTTATGGCTGAGTAATATTCCATTGTATATATGTTCCACATCTTCTTTATCCATTCATCCAATGATGGACACTTGGTTTGCTTCCATGTCCTGGCTATTGTAAATAGAGCTGCAATGAACATTTTGGTACATGACTCTTTTTGAATTATGTTTTCTCAAGGTATATGCCCAGTAGTGGGATTGCTGGGTCATATGGTAGTTCTATTTGTAGTTTTTTAAGGAACCTACATACTGTTCTCCATAGTGGCTGTATCAATTTACATTCCCACCAACAGTGCAAGAGGGTTCTCTTTTCTCCACATCCTCTCCAACATTTATTGTTTGTAGATTTTTTCATGATGGCCATTCTGACCGGTGTGAGATGATATCTCATTGTAGTTTTGATTTGCATTTCTCTAATGATTAATGATGTTAAGCATTCTTTCATGTGTTTGTTGGCATCCTGTATATCTTCTTTGGAGAAATGCCTATTTAGGTCTTCTGGCCATTTTTGGATTGGGTTGTTTTTTTGTTATTGAGCTGCTTGTAAATCTTGGAGATTAATCCTTTGTCAGTTGCTTCATTTGCAAATACTTTCTCCCATTCTGAGGGTTGTCTTTTGGTCTTCTTTATGGTTTCCTTTGCTGTGCAAAAGTTTTTATGTTTCATTAGGTCCCATTTGTTTATTTTTGTTTTTATTTCCATTTCTCTAGGAGGTGAGTCAAAAAGGATCTTGCTGTGATTTATGTCATATAGTGTTCTGCCTATGTTTTCCTCTAAGAGTTTGATAGTGTCTGGCCTTACATTTAGGTCTTTAATCCATTTTGAGTTTATTTTTGTGTATGGCATTAGGGAGTGTTCTAATTTCATACTTTTACATGTACCTGTCCAGTTTTCCCAGCACCACTTATTGAAGAGGCTGTCTTTTCTCCACTGTATATTCTTGCCTCCTTTATCAAAGATAAGGTGACCATATGTGTGTGGGTTTATTTCTGGGCTTTCTATCCTGTTCCATTGATCTATATTTCTGTTTTTGTGCCAGTATCATACTGTCTTAATTACTGTAGCTTTGTAGTATAGTCTGAAGTCAACTCCTGGGTATTTTTAATGTGATTTTAAAAGGTATTGTGTTGGGTTTTTTTACTTTCCCTTTCCAATGTTTCATTATTAATGTATAGAAACCAAGAGATTTCTGCATATTAATCATGTAACCTGAAACTTGCTTAATTAATTTGTTAGTTCTAATAGTTTTTGCACAGATAGTTTACAGTTCTCTATATAAAGTATCATGTCATCTGTAAATAGTGACAGTTTTACCTCTTCCCTTCCAATTTGGATATATTTTTATTTCTTTTTATTTTCTGATTGCAATAGCTAGGACTTCTAATATTGTGTTAAACAGAAGTGGTGAGAGTGGGCATCCTTGTTTGTTCCTGAATTTAGTGATAAGGCTCTCAGCTTTCACAGTTAAGTGTTGTATTAGCTGTGGGTTTGTAATAAATGCCCTTTATTGATATATGTTCCCTCTATACACACTTTGATGAGTGCTTTTATCATGAATAGGTGTTGAATTTTGTCAGATACATTTTCTGCATCAACTGAGATGATCATGTGATTTTTATTCTTCCTTTTGTTAATGTGTTGTATCACATTGTTTGATTTGTCAATATTGAACCATCCTTGTGACCCTGGAATAAATCCAACTTGATCATGGTGTATGATACTTTTTATATATTTTTTGATTCAGTTTGTTAATATTTTGTTGATGATTTTTGCATCTATATTCACCAAATATATTGGCCTTTAATTTTCTTTTTTGTAGTATCTTTTTCTGGTTTTGGTATCAGGGTAATGTTGGCCTTGTAGGATGGATTTAGTAGTGTTCTCTTCTCTTCAATTTTTTGGAATAGTTTGAGAAGGATAGGTAATAGTTCTACTTTATATGTTTGGTAGAATTCTGTTGTGAAGCTGTCTGGTCCTGGACTTTTGTTTGCTGTGAGTATGTTTTTTTTTATTACAAACTCAATTTCAGTTCTAGTGATAAGTCTGTTCAAATTGTCTGTTTCTTCTTGACTCAGACTTTGCGGATGTATGGTTCTAGAAATTTATTTATTTCTTCTAGGTGTCCAATCTTTTTTGTGTGTGTATGGTATGCGGGCCTCTCACTGTTGTGGCCTCTCCCATTGCAGAGCACAGGCTCCGGATGTGCAGGCTCAGTGGCTGTGGCTCACAGGCCCAGCTGCTTTGTGGCATGTGGGATCTTCCCGGACTGGGGCACGAACTCGTGTCCCCTGCATCGGCAGGTGGACTCTCAACCATTGCACCACCAGGGAAGCCCTAGGTGTCCAATTTTTTGCCATATAACTGTTCATAGTATTCTCTCATGAATTTTTTTATCTCTGTGGTATCAGCCATTATTTCTCCTCTTTTGTTTCTTATTTTATTTATTTGGATTCTCTCTCTCTTCTTGATGAGCCTGGCTAAAGATTTATCATTTTTGTTTATCTTTTCAAAAAGCCAGCTCTTGCTTTCTTTGAACTTTTCTACTTTCTAAATTTGTATTTTATTTATTTCCTCTATGATCTTTATTATTTCTTTCCTTTTGCTAATTTTTAGTTTTGTTAGTTTTTTAAAAATTCTTTTAGGTGTAGGTTAGGTTGTTTATTTGAGATTTTCTTGTTTCATGCAGAAGGCTTGTATTGCTATGAACTTCCCTCTTAGAATTGCTTTTGCTGCATCCCATAGGTTTTGGAAAGTTGTGTTTCCATTTTCATTTGGCTTGGAGTTATTTTCTGATTTCCTCTTTGATTTCATTGCTGGCCCTTTGTTTTTTAGTAGCATGTTTTTTAGTCTCCCTCTGTTTTTTTCTTTTCCCATTGTTCTTTCTACAGTTGATTTCCAGGTTCTAGGTTGTTGTGGTCTGAAAAAATGTTTGACATAATTTCTATCCTCTTAAATTTGTTGAGGCTTGTTTTGTGACCTATTATGTGATCTACTTTGGAGTACGTTCCATGTGTAACTGAAAAGA
Organism: Leucopleurus acutus; assembly: GCF_964270905.1. Classification (NCBI taxonomy): domain Eukaryota; kingdom Metazoa; phylum Chordata; class Mammalia; order Artiodactyla; family Delphinidae; genus Leucopleurus; species Leucopleurus acutus. Next base: position 52,925,753 of record NC_139148.1, on the reverse strand, counting down.
ATATTTATTCTGCTCTTTAGTGTATGTAATGTCCTATAGATGTCAATTAATTCCAACTGGTCTATTGTGTCATTTAAAACCACTGTTGCTTTAATGATTGCCTGTCTGGATGATCTGTTTATGGATGTCAGTGGGGTGTTAAATTCTCCTACTATTATTGTATTGTCAACTTCTCCCTTTACATCTGTTAGTATTTGCTTTATATATTTAAGTGCTCCTGTATTGGCTGCATATATGTTAATTACTGTAATAACCTCTTCTTGTATTTACCCCTTTTTCATTATATAATGCCCTTCTTTGTCTTTTGCTATAGCCTTTGTTTTAAAGTCTATTTTGTCTGATATGAGTATTGCTATCCCCAATTTCTTGTCTTTTCCATTTGCATGAAATATCTTGTTCAATCCTTTCACTTTCAGTCTGTGTGTGTCTTTAGCCCTGAAGTGAGTTTCTTGTATTTAGCCTATTGAAGGGTCGTGTTTTGTTTTGTTTTTTATCCAATCAGCCACCCTATGTCTTTTGATCAATGCGTTTTGTCCATTGACATTTAAAGTAATTATTTATAGGTATATACTTATTGCCATTTTATTACCTTTTTTCCAGTTTTTTTGTAGTTCTTCTCTCTTAATTTATTCATTTTGTTTCTCCTATTGTGGTTTGATGATCTTCCTTTGTAGTATTGCTGGGTTCCTTTCTTTCTGGTTTTTTTTGTATTTATTGTAGGTTTTTGATTTTTGATTATCATGGGGTTTATATATGTGACCATAATTATATCTACTTGATTTAAACTCATTGTTGCTGGGTTTCTTTCTGTGCTTGTGTGTGGCCTGTTCCAATCTTTTCCCTTTTTTGAATCTCAGTATCCTCATCTTTTAAATTGAGGCAGTGCTATTTGATTGTTCTAAGAACACAGATTTCACTTGCTAATTGGGTCTGATTAGATATGTCCTTGGTTTCTCTTCCTACTCCCAGATTTCTGGACACATCCACTACTCATATTTCTTCTTAACAGGTGGGTTACAGAAAGAAATGAAAAGTTAGAACTGAGGAAGTGTTGGGAGGGACAAAAAAATTAGAGCTATTGATGGAAACAAGGTTTTGACAATATTTGTATATTTTAATTAACCAAGCTCCCCATACCACCTAAGATTTCAAATACTAGAAAATTGTTCAGACCTGGAATTCTTGTTTCGTGGTGCCTGACAGGATCCTGAGGTTCTTCCTTTCCCAAGATATTCTCTGAGCAGTATAAGAAGGTCCAGGGTACTTCAGATATTGGCTTTCGATTCCTTCTTGACTAATTTTAGCCCCTTTTATCCCCATCACTGGACTCACTGGAGCATAACTTTCCCTCCCATCCCTCATCCACCTCAATTCTGGTGGCTCTGAGAGGTGTATCAGGTGGTCTGGCAGCCAGAAACTCTCTAAAAGAAGCTGAGGTCTGTATTCAATCTAAAGGGTATTCTCTTACCACAGGTAACTTCGACCAGGGTTCCAAGACACTAGAAACCTGCAAGAACATTGGTGGATACTTGAAGCCCCAGGGACCAGGAACCAAGTACATTAATGAAGTAATACCTCATTCTTAGTCCCTTTGGAACTCATTGGGCCTCCAGGAACAGTTATTTCCTCTAAGCTTTCTTTTTACTAGACATATTGCAAGTATTAGAGCTTCCAGCATGTGGAATGGAGGCAATTTTAAAAATGGGTGTCTGAGCTATTTTATGACTACAAAAAGTTGGGAACATTAACCTTTTCTCCCTGAGGTTAATTTTTCTATGAGATAAATCGAGGACATTTTATGGCTTCCACACATCCTGCTGCTGCTGATGTCTTTGGCTGCCTTTCCTGTGGCAGATTGGAGGGTGGGCTGTGAGATTTTTAAAGCATGTGTAATTTGATTTACTTTTATTATATCCTTTAAGTTCATGATCAACTTCAGTGGTAACTGGTGACATGTTTATGTGCATTTCCTTGGAGAAGATGTTTTATAAATGCAGATATAATAACTGATGCATAGGAGTTCAATGTTAGCAAGCCTCTATACCTCCATGTCTTTATATCCATGTCTGTTGAGTACTTATGTGAGTATAGTAATTGTAGTTTTTTCTTGCTATATCTCTGTGCATGTACATGCCTGTTCACATATGCCTATATATGCATCTTTGTCCATCTACATGCCTGTTAAAATACTTCTTTCATGAACATATGGGTGTCCCTGAGCATGACTACAATGTGTTTTCCTAACTCTCTGCTTCTAAGTGCCTCTCTCTCTCCCTATCTATATATCTATACCTCTCTATATAGATAGCCTTTTATCTGAGTTTATCTTTGGGTATTTTGACATCTGGTGCTTTTTTGTATGTGTTTGGACCTATGGGCCTGTTCGTTTGCATCTTTTTGCTTGAGATGTGTGCAGATGCCTGCCTTCTAGTGTGTCTGTGTGTCTGCATGAGTCTGTCTGTGTGGGAGCAAGTATCTACAGCTCTGTGGTTAAACCCTGGTGAGAAGTTACAGCTAAGAATGCAATTCCCAGAGGTATCTGGCCTAGTGACTTAGCTTTCACTATCACTACCCTCCAACTTGAATATTCTTGCTCAGAAATAGATTTCTAGTCACAGCAGTTCAAGCCTGTTTCATGACAGAAACTCTTGGTCAGGGAAATGTGTCATGAAGTTAAGAGATTTTTTGTTTTGTTTTGTTTTAGTTTGTGAATTGCAAAGTGAGGTCCAGAGGGAAAGTTCCATGGTACTGGGCTGGCCTTCTGTTTGCTGCCTCTGCTCACTTGTCTTCTTGCCAGTCTACCCTCACTTGGGTTTCTTGGTCCAGATTTAGGCTGGCCCATTACTCCTAATACAAAGGGCATCAACAGGCAAGTCTGAACACCTGTTTTTTATTTCAGCCAGGTCTCCATGCTGGTCCTGTTTTTACTCAGAGAACAAATGATCAGCATCCTCCTAATCAGTAATTTTTGTATGCTCAAAGGCAGCAACTGGTCATTTGTGAGAAGGCCCTTTCTTTGGGGAAGCCAGACTTTGTAAGGCCTCAAGGGGTGAAATCTAGGGAGGTGGTTCCAGCAGGGTACAGTGTCCAGGCTCAATGGTTAAAGGGAATGATGGAAATCACCAAGAGCACTTGGGGAACTCTATGGTATCCACAGTACTTGAAATACTTAGGCAACTGTTTTTGCAGTCCTGGTCAGTCCTTGGTCCTTTTATGATAGTAATAATAGTAATAAAAATGGCTTAAATCTCTGTGAAATTTTACAAAATGCTTTCAAATCCAACATTTCATTTGACCTCATAACAGACCTGTCAATAAATATTATCCTCCTTTTGTACATGAAAATGCTGAGGCTCAAAGTGGGAACATGACTTTATCTAATGTCACCCTGCTAGTAAATGGTAGAACCAGGACCCAAACCCTCTGTATGACTCCAAATCAAAATGTAGGACCTAGAACTCTGCTCTGCCTTTCACATCCCTGGAGAATCCAGAGTTTGAAGCAACACACTTTTTCAAGGGACTAATCCAAGATAAGTTAAAAAGAAGAGTCTAGTGGTGGCCTACAATATTCAAGACTTCTTAGAGGGAGTGGAATTTGAGTTTGGCCCTGAAGGATGGGAAGGGATGAAATAGGCAGAGCAAAGGGAGGTGGTCTGGTCAGATGGTAGATGCTATGACGAGGAGAGAGCCACTCTCCCTATCCCATGGGAATACTCAGTTCAACCTGGTCTCCTGTTAACAGTGCCAGGAGTCAAAGGGAGCCTTTTTTACATGTGTGCATACCTTATAGCTAAGAGAGCACTTTTGACAAATAATACCACTTATTACCTGTGAAGACTGTATTATCTACACTTTTTAGATGAAAAAATGAAGCTGAGAAAAAAAGAAAAGACTTTCCCAAGGTCAAAAAGTAAGCTGATATCAGACTGAAGGTGGACCTACTTGTGGCTCTAAGCCCAGTGACCTGATACCTATTTTACCCACATTCTGCCTCTATCACCCCCACCATCTGCTGCCTTCTCTAGGGTCCCAGCTTGGCTGGCCTTGGCCTTGGCACACTGAACATCAGCTGATGATCTCTGACAGGAAAATGTACTATGACAGTGGCCTCATGCCATCAAGTCAGGAAGCTCTGGTAGAGATACACTGGAGGCAAGACCAGTACCCAGGTCACCACACTCTGAGGGAAAAATGTTGGCTCCCCCTCAGTGGTTCCTTTTCTCTTCTGCAACCCACATGTCAAATGCCAACCAAACTTTCTCCCCAAAGTTAAAATTAGCCAGCCTCTTCCGCCCAAGGCTAGGCTGAGAAAACATTTTTCCAAAGGAAATTTATTAATCAGTCGATGAGGAGAAATTGGTTTAGAGGAGTTGGGGATGATGAGCTTTGAGTTTCAGGATCCAGTGTGTTTCCCTTGACTCTGGGTTCTAGGCAAAGTCTCTGGATCCGTTTAAATTTTTCTGTACAGAGTAGAGATTCTGATCACAATAATATGTGTTGAGTTTTTTAAATACAGCCACACCCATTATCTCTTTGGAGCCTCATGTCCTGGGAGGGCAAGGCAGGTATTGTTGTCTCTATTTAACAGAGGCAGAGAATAAGTCTCAAGTTGATCTTAAACAACCTTAAGATTAGCTAGCATTAGCAGAACCAGCGTTGGAACCTGGGTGTCTTGATTATCAAGTCTGTGTTAACTTTAGTACATCTAACTGTATTACATTCACAGCCTTGGGTTTTAAAGCTCCTTTCTTCCTGAGAATCCAAACCATTTTGGTTCAGCTTTATTACCAATAATATACAATTTACACATAATAAAACTCACCAAGGTTAAGCGTACAATTTGATGCATTTTGAAAAACATGTAGAGTCATGTAACCACCAACACAATCATGATATAGAACATTTTCGTCACCCCAAAAAGTTCCCTCATGTCCCTTTCTAGTCAGTGCTGCCCCCCTCCCCTGGCAGCCACTCATTTGCTTTTGATCTCTATAATTTTGCCAGAATTTTTAAATTGGAAATAATTAATTTGTCCTCAAAAAGTTGTGAGACAGTAATGATCCCAATTCTGGACCTTGCAAATTTACAGGGAACTGAAATGATTTTCTCTAAGTCATTCAATAAGTTCATTTGTTTATTCATTAATTTCTTTATTCAGAAGACAGACTATGTTCCAGGAACTGAGCTGGGTGTTGGGATTCAGAATTTAAAAAGATAAATGTTCTCTCAAGCAGTTCACAGTCTAATCAGGAGAGAACCATAAACCAATGAGGAATCAGATCAATGTGATACATCCTAAGAAAAAAGATTGAACCCAGGTCTGTAGAAGAAGTGCTTCACTCTGTTTGAAGAAATAAGGGTAACAGACTGGATCCTGAATCCCAGAGGAGGTGTTCTTTGAAAATGATCAGGAGTTCTGAAAACGGTGTGTGTTTGTGGGTGAGTGAGAGGTATAAGATTGGAGACCTCTTTCCAGACCAAGAGAGGGCAAAGGTGTGAAGACAACAATCAGCACACCGGGCTTCGGGAACTGCAAGATGAATAGATTAGGTGGTAGACATCCTGGCAAAAGTTCAAAAGAGTCCTAAAAGGCAGGGGTCCTAGTGGGCCTGATAATAACCATGACATCAAGTTGGCAACTATCGGGGAGTACCAGAGTGATAATTATCTTCTGAAGCCCTGAGGTATTGGGGTTTTCAAGAGTGTTTGGAATGGGAGAAAAGTCCAGTGTTGAGAGCAGATTTCCTTGCTCATATGGCAAAGATATGTTATCTCAGGGACCTGGAAGAGCTTGCAAATTTCCATTTGCATTTTACCAGGAGAACAAGATCAGTAGAGGCTGTTCTTCTCAGCCCTATCCTTGGCTACATATTATGGGGGCTTCAGATTGTGGGGAACTCAGATCTGGGAGTTATATATATGTCATGAAATTGTTATGCCACCAGCATTCCTGTAGCTCACTATGAACTTTAGAACCAGATGAACCTCACTCTCCTAGAAGCCAAAACGTTCCTTGAAGGAGTTTTCCTTACCCAAGCACTTGGCATATGCCCAGAAATTGGGCTCTGGAGTCAGACAGGTGGGGGTTTCCATCTCCAGCCTGGTTGGGGTAAGGACCTGGTAGGTTTTCTTCCCCTCCTGATACCAACCAATTCTTTGATTCTCTGATTCTATGACACCAAGTGGTGTCCTACAATTCAATTAAATTCTGACACTAACTATACAGAATTAATATCAGACTACACAGGTTTAAGAGCTCAGTCCTACAGGACTGCCCTCAGTTTAGACAACAGTCTTAAGTATCAGGTCCCTGGGTTACTTACACTTTTGTCTTACTTGGCTACAAATTTTGGGGTTCCCACTACCCCAAAGGTTCTATAATTTACTAGGACACCTCACAGAACTCAGGAAAGTGCCTCACTTGCTTTTCCTGGTTTATTATAAAGGATACTGCTCAGGAACAGCCAAATGGAAGAGATACAAAGGACAAGGTATGGGGGGGAGGGGTGTAGAGCTTCCATAACCTCTCTAGGCACACTACCCTCCCAACACCTCAATGTGTTCACTAACTTGGAAGGAAGCTCTCCAAACCCTGTTGTTTGGTGGGGGGGGTAGATTATGGAAGTTTCATTTTGCTGGCACAGTTGATTACATCATTGGCCTTTGGTGACTGCACTCAATCTTGGACCTTTCTCCTCTCCTGGGAGGTTGGAGTTCTAACTCTCTAATCACATGGTTTGGTCTTTTTGGTGACCAGCCCCCATCCTGAAGCTACCTAGGGGCTCCCATTCATCAGTTATATCATTAGCATATAAAAGATACTCTTGTCACTGGAGTTTCCAAGGGACTTATGAGCTCATGTACCAGGAACAAGGGATATGGACCAAATATTTAACTTTTATTATACCACAGGACCCAAAGATCCTTTCTGATGGTAATCCATTGAAAGAGTACTAAATGAGGAGTGAGAAGCACTGAGCTGTAGCCCTGGCCTTTGGTAACTTGGGGAACTTTCTCTTCTCTCACATCTCTAAGCCTTAGTTTCTTCCTCTGGAAATAAGAAAATTGAATTGGATGCCCTCAGAGGTCCTTTTAGCTTAACCAAAGGTATGTTGTGGTAGCCAGGGAGGTCTCCATAGCTGTCCTAATAAAGCCAGGCCCCATCATTGTCTGGGTCGCCCAGGAAATAGGTGCTCCAGGTCCACAGAGAAAGCAGCACTGGACAGAGGAAAGTGATCAGAGATGTTCTTTATTTACTTCTGCCCCACTTAATTCCAGGGCTGGACTAGGGTGAGGTGAGTAAGGCACACAATTTAAGAAGGATGCCAAAAAGAACTCAATGATAAGGATAAATAATATTTTAATACAATATTTTAAAAGACTGAAATTAGTGTAAAAATCCACATTTAACAAAATATCAAAATTTTAAATAAGGACAGGATTAATATTATTGATTTTTCCTTGGGTTCCAATATGACTTGCCATATTGACCACTGCTCAACTCCCTTTCATTTCTCCCCAGTAAACAAATATACCTCACTTAGGGATCCAAGATGAAGCTGGATTTCTGCATTATGACAATTGGGTTTGTGACCTACTATTTAAGAAAAGTGACTAGTATATAATTAGAGCATAATGGTTGAGAGTATGGCCTCTGGAGCTAGACAGCCTGCTATCCTGCTAGGTCTGCTACTTATTACCTGTATGACTGCAGACGAATTGCTTAACCATTCTGTATCTCAGTTTCCTCTTCTATAAACTAGGAAAAAGAATAGTACCTATTTCTTAGGGCTGTTCTGAGGGCTAAAGTAATTAATATATGTGAATATCTAAGCAAAAAATCTGGCACATGATATGTGCCCAGTGAATGTTTGTTCTTGTTGTATTTAGGAAGATTTTAGTTTAGAACAACTTGAAGATTAGTAGTGATACTGTATTAGAGGACTGAGGCCGATTCTTGGATCATCCTTCCTGTTGCTGTGTAAAAGCTTCTGAAAGGATTTGAGTACAGTGTTGCTTGAGGCAGAGAGATGAAGTACATTACTTCTAAAAGTTGTTTCCATTTATTATGATGCTTGTGACAGAATAGTTTTAAATTTAGGTTAAGAGCCACTACATTGTGTTGATCTATTCAAGTTATCCAGAAAGTGTTGAACTATTTTTGATGAACTTGTTTCTTACACTGTGGATTCATGGCCACTCTAGGAAGCCTAGCCAATAGAACTTCTTTAAGGTGCTAGAATAGTCCCATGCTCCACTGACTAAGCCTAGGATTTATTGATCAATTAATTTAATTCTCATCTGCTTGATAGACATTACTTAAGTGCCTACTTTCTCCCAGGTATTGTGCTGAGTCCTCAGGATATAGGGAAGAGACAGACCCAGTCCTTGCCTTCAAGGGTCTCCTACTCCAGTAGTGGAGAAAGACATGGTCTCTTCTAACTTAAAATTGTTCTCCCCCTTCTCTGTCTGTATTAGTCAGGGTTCTCCAAAGAAACATAACCAATACATATTTGTATTTATACATATACATAAAGAGATTTATTATAAGGAATTGGTTCATGTAATTGTGGAGGCTGGAAAATCCAATCTGCAGAGTTCACCAGTGGGCTGAAGACCCAAGAAGAGTCAATGTTCCATTTAGAATGCTATGAAGGAGGAAGAGCTGAAGTTCCAGGTAAAATATGAAAGCAGTCTGCTGGAAAAATTGTCTTTTACTTGGGGCCTTCTATTCAGGCCTTTAACTGATTAGATGAGGCCCACCCACATTATGGAGGAAAATCTGCTTTACTGATTAAAATGTAAATTTAGTGAAAACATCCAGGAAGAAACACACACACAAACTTATTTATAACAAAATGTGACGGAAATACTCATGATAATTATAGTACTCATTTCTATAACTGGTCACATAGTCATAGCTGGTATTCATAACCACCTTCTTCCACTATCCATTCAGTATTCATTTTGCTCTCAACAAACACCTCAGCTGGCTGTAGTTCTTTACCTGATGGGATGACCCAAGCCTTCATTTAAAAAAAAATATTTATTATTTTATTTATTTTGGCTGCGCTGGGTCTTAGTTGTGTCATGCAGGCTTCTTAGCTGTGGTATGCAGACTTCTTAGTTGTGGCATGCAAATTCTTAGTTGTGGCATGCATGTGGGATCTAGTTCCCTGACCAGGGATTAAACCCGAGCCCCCTGCATTGGGAGGGTAGAGCCTTACCCACTAGACCACCAAGGAAGTTCCCAAACCTTCATTTCTGAAGAGTCTGGGCCATTAGTAGTCCTACCTGGGTTGGGTAGTTTTCCATTGACTTTAATCACAGGGCATGGTAATAGTAAGAGATGCAATAAGACAGGGGTCCTCAACCCCCAGGCCGTGGACCAATACCAGTCTTCCACCTATTAGGATCTGGGCCACACAGCAGGAGGTAAGCAGCAATCAGTGAGTGAAGTTTCACCTGCTGCTCTCCATCGCTCCCCATCACTCGCATTACCACCTGAACCATCACTGGCATTACCACCTAAACCATCCCCACTCCCCCCGTCCGTGGAAAATGTGTCCTCCACGAAGCCAGTCCCTGGTGCCAAAACGGTTGGGGACCACTGCCATAGGGATCTCCTGTACTCCAGACATACTCTTCCTTACCTCCACTATGAAGTAACAGTACAATTTCTCCTTGATAATCAGGCTCAATCACCCCAGCCAGCACAATAACCCCTTATTTGCCTATTGATTTAGAGGTAAAATTTAGAGGACCTAAGTGGAAGTCTTATGTGTGTGCTATGAAATCTAGATGATGAGTTACATCTGACCAGTGTGGGAAGGGGCAGAAAAGGATCATGTGAAATTTCATGGACAGCTCACTTTTGAACTGGGTCTCGAAGGTACCTCTGGAAGTCCAGTGCTGACTTAAATGAGAGAGGCTGTGGAAGGATATAGGGCCTTCCTTGTATGTGCTTCCTCTGCTATGTGTTCTGCCCTAGCAGAGGTACTTAAAACCCATGTTTAGTCAAACTGGGAAATCTGAGAAGGTGGGACTCAAGTTCTTCTCTTGCCATAACTCAGTATCCTGCACTCTATCTTCTGTCTGTCTCTCAGAGTGTACTTAGGGGAAAGTCTAAGCATTGATTCTCCTTTCCCCACTGTGCTACTCAAAATAATGGCCACACAAAGATGTCCTCATCCTAATCTCCAGAACCTATGAATATGTTGCCTTTTATGGCAAAAGGGACTTTGAAGATGTGACTGATTTATGGATCTTGAGATTGGGGGTTAATCCTGTATTATCTGAGGGGGCATAACATAATCACAAGTGTCTTTATAAAGGAACAACAGAGGTAGGAAAACAGAAAGAGATGTCATGATGGAGGCAGGAGGGTCAGAGTCAGAGAGAGACTGGAAGATGCTACTCTGCTGATTTAGAAGATGGAAGAAGAGGCCTTGAGACAAGGAATGCAGATGGCTTTCAGAAGCTGAAAAAGGCAAAGGAAAAAGTTCTCCCCTAGAGCCTCCAAAGGAATGCAGCTCTATGTTCCAGAAGGAATGACGCCTTGATTTTCACTCTGTAAGACTGATTTTGGACTTCTCACCTCCAGAAATGTAAGATAATAAATTTGTGTTGTGTTGTTTTAAACTGTGAAATTTTCAGTAATTTGTTACAGCAGCAATAGGAAATGAATATACCCATTCCAAGCATTTCCCTTTGAGTCCAAACCTTCCTCAGAGTGTGAGGAAAGGTTCAAGGCTCTGAAATTTGGCTTACAGGTTCCAGCCAGCAGACAGGAAGAGAGGCTGTTGTAGAACTCTGGGACAGACAAACCATTACTATATATGCAAAACATCATCAGCTGTCATGCATGATTGTTGTTAACTGGTGTGCCCAGAGTATTACATTTTTATTAGTTTCATCACTGGGGGATATTGTCACAGTCCCTGGTTTCGGCAGCCCCAGAGGCCTTATTGAGGTTGATTCTACAGTAGCCTGTGTGGCCGAGTGCCAGGCCTGAGGACTGTGGGCACTGAAGGTAAGGACACCGAGAGAAATCCCACTTAATGCCTTACATTACAAACTCCTCACCCCACCCCAGTCTGAAATAACTCATTCCTAGTTCTTGGATTCCCCTAGTCTCACCTCCCACTCCCAGCAATCCCTACTCCTCCATGAGTGTCATGCCTGGCTATCTTCAACCACTGCTTCTTGTCCTGTGATACCACTTATAATTTCTTTCTTTTCCTTTTTCTCTTTAGTTGAAAATTTGGGGGTAATTGTAGATTCACATGCAGATATAAGAAATAATAGAGAGAGATCCTGTGTACCCTTTACCCACTTTTCCCAATGACAACATTTTCAACCAGAATACTGACATTGATATAATCCACCAATCTTATTCAGATTTCCCCAGTTGTACTAATACTAATTTGTGTGTGTATTTATCATACTTGTAGGCTCATATATCCTCAATCACAGTCAAGATACTGAACAGTTGTATCACCACAAGGATCCCTCTGTTGCCTGTTTATAACTATACCCACCTCCTTCCCACCATTACCTCCAAACCTTGGCAACAATTAATCTGTTCCCCATTTATAAAAATTTGTCATTTCAAGAATGTTATATTGGAATCATACAGCTTTATGATCTTTTGAGATTGGCTTTTTTCACTCAGCACAATTCCCTTCAGATCCATCCAAGTTATGGAATGTGTCAATAGGTCATTCCTTTTTATTTCTGAATACTATTCCATGGTATAGAGGTACAACAGTTAACAATTCACCTGTTTAAAGATATCAGGGATATTTCCAGTTTGGGACTATGTGAATAAATCTGTTATACACATTGTTATATAGGCTTTGCGTCAACATATGTTTTAATTTTTCTGTAAATGTCCAATAATGCAGTTGTTAAGTAGTATGTTAATTGCATGTTTAATTTTCTAAGAAACTGCCAAACTGTTTCCCAGAGTAGCTGTGCCATTTACTTTCCCATTGGCAGTGTATGTGTCCTGTTTCATTGTATGAATGATCACTTTTTAAGCATCCTCACCAATATTTGATGTTGTCACTATTTTTTTTATTTTAGCCATTCTGATAGGCATATAGTAATATCTCATTGTGGTTTTAATTTGAATTTTCCTAATGCCTTATGTTGAATATCTTTTCATGTGCCTATTGGCCACCTATATATCTTCTTTGGTGAAATGTCTGTTTATGTCTTTTGCCTCTTTTCCTATTGGGGTGTTTTTGTTTTACTGTTGAGTTTTGGACATTCTTTACATGGTATATATACTAGTCCTTTGTCATATATGAGGTTTGCAAGTATTTATTCCCAATTGTTAGCTGTCGTTTCATCTACTTCACATAGCTTTTCACAGAGCAAAAGTTTTAAGTTTTAATGAGGTCCACTTTGTTGATTTTTTTCTTTTATGATTCATGCTTTCAGTGTCGTCTAAGAAGTCTTTGCCAACCTCTAGACCCCCAAGATTTTCTCCTATTTTTTTCTAAAATGTTTACAGTTTTAAGATTTACATTTATGTCCATGATCCACTTGAAGTTAACTTATTTATAGAATGCAAGGTTTAGGCTCTTTTTGTTTGTTTTTTACTTATGGATATCCAGTTATCCCAGCTCCATTTGTTTAAAAGCCAATCCTTCTTTCACTGCATTGCTATTGCATCTTTTTAAAAAAAAATCAGTTGCGTATATTTGTGTATGTCTATTTCTGGTTTCTCTATTTTGTTTCATTGATCTATGTGTCTATCCCTCCACCAATACCACACTATCTTGATTACTGTAGCTATCTAGTAATAGTGAGTACAGTGATTTATTCCTCTTCATTCTTGTTTTTTTCCCCCAAGATTGTTTTAGCTATTCTAGGGCCTATGACTTTCCATACATATTTTAGAGTAAGCTTGTCTATGTCTACAAAAATCCTTGTCGGGATAGATCAATTTGGGGAGATTTGACATCTTTACTGTGATATACTTTCCAATCCATGGATGTTTTATGGCTCTCTATTAATTTAGGTCTTTTTTGATTTTTTATCAGCATTTTGTAATTTTCACTGATTCTATCTTCTATCATTTCCACTCTACTATTGAGCCCATTCAACTATTTTTAAATTTCAGTTCATGTATTTTTAGTTCTATTTGGTTCTCTTTTACAAATTCTATTTATTTTCTGAGATGTTAAGTTGTTTCATTTGTTTCAAGAGATTATGTAATTGCTTTTTGGAGCATTTTTATGATGGTTGTTTTAAAATCTCTGTTAGATAATTTCAACAACTGATTCATCTTTGTGTTAGCATCTGTTGATTGTCATTTCTCATTAAGGTTGTGATTTTCCTGATTTTTGGTATGATAGGTGGTTTTCAGTGTACCTTAGACATATTACCTGTTATGCTTGGTGATTCTGTGTCTTATTTAAATGTTTTCCTTTAATAAGGATTCACCATGTTTAGGTTTAGTGCACAGGCCCTTGCCTAGTTTTGTGGGCTGTGATTCCAATGACAGTTTGATTTTCAGAGCCTTTGTGGTGCTATAATGGTCTGCCTGGTTTATCTGGTGCTTTGGGGGCAACAAGGCTTCTTGGGCAGGGCTGCTTGTTCCAGTGAACCACCTCCTCACTTGCTGGTGCCTCCTGGCAGCTCAATATATCTGGTGGGGGACTGGATTCTGAGGCCCATGGTGACAAAGAAGCTTCACCAGCTCAGTGGTAATAGCTGGATTTCCTTATGGATGACCCCCAGCTACTTAGGGAGGTGGCTTCTCCTCTCTGTGAGAAAAAAGGTACTCTCAGGTTTGTGGGAACACAGAGGATTCCTGAATAGGCCACTTGGTGTAGCTGAGTCTCTCTTGTTGGTACTGTGGTTCTGTCTGCCTGTCTGCCCTGGTAGTCTCTTGGGGTGGTAGGTAGCGTCAGCCTCAGTGAAGAAGAAGAATGCTTCACCTGGAGGCTTATTATCAGTGGGACTCTCAATCTATATCCTACTTGCTGGTACTGCTGTTTTTGGTGGGACTCCGTTTCAATCCAGGGAAAGAGTGATTGTACCTGGGATTCCTTCTGTTGCTAGATTGAAGGTCGTGAAATGCTGGGTTTGGTCTGTCTTCTGTTGGGTAGAGCATTATAAGATTCCCTGCTGTGGTGGTGCTCTTTTAGTTCTGGAGTCCTTAATCTGGTTACCTTCTTCTTACCACCTTTCAAAGTTCTCCTCTGGTTTCCTCCTACATTATTCCCAGGATTTATAGTTGTCTTTAGTAGGGCAGATCATGGAGAAATGTGTCTATATAATCCAGTACAGACTGGAAGTCTATCTCATATATACTTTCAAACCTTCAAATAGTCCACACCGCTGTCACTAAGCCTCTGCCCCAGTGAATTCCCTTTTCCACTTTCTTCATCACTGAAGTCTCTCCCATTCTTGAGGTCCCTTATCACTGAGCCCTAATCACTCACAGAGCTCCCATTTCCCCAGTGAGTCCTCCTTATCATTGAACTCTCTTTCCTCAATGAGCCCCCTTCTCTACTGTTAATTGTACCTCTTCCCTGAGGTCCCGTCCATTCTCTTAGACCCCATTTGCACACCAATCCATTATTCCATCATTTACTCTAACTCCCTGGCTTGCCCACATTTGCTCACTAAAATCTTCCTTTTCCCTGCTCTTTCATCCCTTCCTTTCCATCCCATCCACCCCCATGCCTTCCAGGCTTAACTTAGCCTTGTCTATCAATTAACAGTATCACATGACTGAGCCTCGACAGTGCTTCTTACCTCTTACAAAGCTCTAGTCACCTCATGTAGCAATTCCCTCTTGCTCAGCGCTTATCCATTTCTTTAATCTCCAGTCCCTCATATATTTTTAACTACCTTCTAAGCCACTGTCTCCTCAGCCCCACATTTTTCTTTTCTTTTCTTTCCCATTGCTGAACCATCAATTTTGTGGACAAAACCCTCCTTTTCCTCTGGCCCCAGTTACCTCCTTCTTGCCCTCTTATATAACTCCCAACTCTTTCTTTTCCTCACTTAGCCCGTGGACCCATGCCAGCTCCTCATCTTTTGGCTGTGGTCCCCTTCCTCTTTCAAGCTCCCATCTTCTCTCTAAACCCTCATTTGCCTTCTGTGTCCCCATCTTCTCCCTCAATACCTCTCTCTACCACTTAACCTCTCTCTCTGCCACTTTGCTTCTGAAGAGTAGCTTCTCTCTCTTTCCTCTCACTGAACTGCACCATAGACACTTAATTCGCATTCCTGCTACTTAGCTAGATCTACTGTTAGCCCATCCCTGCCATTTCACTCTATCAGACATTTAGTCCCTGTATCCTCTACCAGAAGAGTCACATTTAGACAACTATTTTCTTGACAATGCTCTCCTTAGAAAATAAGATAGCCATAGCTCCTAAAATACAAATCCCCTCTGCATTTTTACAGCCAAGCAGGCATTTTCCACCTTGCTTTACTTGGGTTGTACCAGAGTTACTATGTGCTTATGCGGAGACAGCGAGGTGTTCAACAAATGCTAGTTCTATTCTCTCCTTTGACAAGTTTCTTCCAGCCCATGGTACCTAAAGTTTTTGCTTGAACCTTTGGGAGTGGATGGGACAGTCTTTCTTATCAACTGGCTTTTGGAAGCAGATGCCAGCTGCAGTTCTGGAGGCCAGGATTCATGCCTCCCTTGGATTCCTTTCTTTCATAGGTCAATGTGGAGTGAGTTGGATAGGTCAAAGTCCTGGGCCAAGCCTGGCTACTTTTTGGTGACACACTGACTGCCAGAACTATTAGCACTGTTGGAAGAACCTCTTACCTTTGTTTCTCTCTGTCTTCCTTCCCCACTTAGGAGGTGACACCCTCTCCCCCATCACCTTAAGCATGCATGTGTAGGCACACATGCCATGCCTTAGAAGGTCAAGGACCAGGGCCTTACTGCTCCACTTTTAGAGGTAGCCACTTCCTGTTGTAGAGATTGCATCCTTTCTGTCATTTGATCATTGGATCCCACCTTGGCTCTTCTGAGTTTAGAATTAACCAAGGGCAGAAGGGCATGCAGAGAAGGAGGGAAAAGAGAACTGTGGAGTCTCAGAGCTGATAGGGCCTAGACAGACCACCTGATCGAACAGTTTTGTTGCACATCTGGGGAACATGAGGTCCAGAAAGGGGAGGAAACTTTACCAGTTAGTGATACAGCTGAGTTCAGAAGTCAGGTTAGTGGAGAAGCAGAGAGTCATCTTTGTCCATGTTAGGTACACTTTGGTCTCTCAGACTCACATTTCCAAATGGAGCTTTTGTTGATGCCATGAGAAACATTAACAGTTATATTGGGAAAGAAGAAAAAAGCTATCACTCTTTGCAGATGACATGATACTATACATAGGGAATCCTAAAGATGCTACCAGAAAAATACTAGAGCTAATCAATGAATTTGGTAAAGTAGCAGGATACAAAATTAATGCACAGAACTCTCTGGCATTCCTATACACTAATGATGAAAAATCTGAAAATGAAATTAAGAAAACACTCCCATTTACCACGGCAACAAAAAGAATAAAATATCTAGGAATAAACCTACCTGAGGAGACAAAACACCTGAATGCAGAAAATTATAAGACACTGATGAAAGAAATTAAAGATGATACAAATAGATGCAGAGATATACCATGTTCTTGGATAGGAAGAATCAACATTGTGAAAATGACTCTACTACCCAAAGCAATCTACAGATTCAATACAATCCCTATCAAACTACCAATGGCATTTTTCACAGAACTAGAGCAAAAAATTTCACAATTTGTATGGAAACACACAAGACCCCAAATAGCCAAAGCAATCTTGAGAAAGAAAAATGGAGCTGAAGGAATCAGGCTCCCTGACTTCAGACTATACTACAAAGCTACAGTAAGCAAGACAGTATGGTACTGGCACAAAAATATAAAGATAGATCAATGGAACAGGATAGAAAGCCCAGAGATAAACCCATGCACATAGGGTCACCTTATCTTTGATAAAGGAGGCAAGAATATACAGTGGAGAAAAGACAGCCTCTTCAATAAGTGGTGCTGGGAAAACTGGACAGCTACATGTAAAAGAATGAAATTAGAACACCCCCTAGCACCATACAAAAAAATAAACTCAAAATGGATTAAAGACCTAAATGTAAGGCCAGACACTATCAAACTCTTAGAGGAAAACATAGGCAGAATACTGTATGACATAAATCATAGCAATTTCCTTTTTGACTCACCTCCTAGAGAAATGGAAATAAAAACAAAGATAAACAAATGCGACATAATGAAACTTAAAAGCTTTGGCACAGCAAAGGAAACCATAAAGAAGACAAAAAGACAACTCTCAGAAAGGGAGAAAATATTTGCAAATGAAGCAACTGACAAAGGATTAATCTCTAAGATTTACAAGCAGCTCATGCAGCTCAATATCAAAGAAGCAAACAATGCAATCCAAACATGGGCAGAAGACCTAAGTAGGTATTTCTCCAAAGAAGGTATACAGATTGCCAACAAACACATGAAAGAATGCTCAACATCATCAATCATTAGAGAAATGCAAATCAAAACTACAATGAGATATCATCTCACGCCAGTCAGAATGGCCGTCATCCAAAAATCTACAAACTTTATTGGAGAAGGTGTGGAGAAAAGGGAACCCTCTTGCACTGTTGGTGGGAATGTAAATTGATACAGCCACTATGGAGAACAGTATGGAGGTTCCTTAAAAAACTACAAATAGAGCTACCATACAACCGAAGAATCCCACTACTGGGCATATACCCTGAGAAATTCATAATTCAAAAAGAGTCATGTACCAAAATGTTCATTGCAGCTCTATTTACAATAGCCAGGACATGGAAGCAACCTAAGTGTCCGTCAACAGATGAATGGATAAAGAAGATGTGGCACATGTATACAATGGGATATTACTCAGCCGTAAAAGGAAACAAAATTGAGTTTTTTGTAGTGAGGTGGATGAACCTAGAGTCTGTCATACAAAGTGAAGTAAGTCAGAAAGAGAAAAACAAATACTGTATGCTAACACATATATATGGAATCTAAAAAAAAAAAATGGTCCTGAAAAACCTAGGGGCAAGACAGGAATAAAGACGCAGACCTACTAGAGAATGGACTTGAGGATATGAGGAGGGAGAAGGGTAAGCTGGGATAAAGTGTGAGAGTGGCATGGACATATATACACTCCCAAACATTAAATAGATAGCTAGTGGGAAGCAGCTGCATAGCACAGGGAGATCCGCTTGGTGTTTTGTGACCACCTAGAGGGGTGGGATAGGGAGGGTGGCCGGGAGAGAGACACAAGAGGGAAGAGACATGGGGACATATGTATATGTATAACTGATTCACTTTGTTATAAAGCAGAAACTAACACACCATTGTAAAGCAATTATACTCCAATAAAGATGTTAAAAACAACAACAAATAAAACAGTTATATTGGAGACCTCTGAGAAATTAGGGACTAAGTGTTTCTCTTTCTGAACAAATGGGCTACTGTCTCCATGGCAGGATATCATGATTAAGCATTTCAGAGATTAATACTCTGGCTCCTTTGTCAGTCTGTGGGCCTGTTTGAGCGCCTAATGACAGCTTGACACAATACTTCTGATGTGGAGTTGCTGGGAGAATGGGTGATATGGGCAAATAGTTGGGCCCATGCAGATACAGGTCTCCACTGGAACCACAGGTACACTGCCCTAATAATAACTACTATTTAAGCGCCTATTGTACACTGTGTGATCTACACACATTTACATGGCATCCTTACAACAACTCTGTGAAGAAGGTCCAGTTATTTACCTCTGTTTTATAGATGAGGAAACTGAAGCTCAGAGAAGTGAAGTGACTTACTCAAGTTTACATAGCTAGTAAATGTTAAAGTTGGGATTTAAACTCATGTCTTTCTACCTGGTTCCAAAGGCCATGCTTTGGTGAGCTGTTAACCTGTAGATACCCCACATCAGCCCCATGACTATGCAGGCAAAATGTGGGCCTTTGGGATGAAGATACAATGATGATGATGATAAAAATTTAACATTTGCTTTTGACTTTCCTCATCTTGGCACTGCACTAGGCACCAGGGGTAAAGAAGGTGAATCAAATGCAGCACAATCTGTTCCCTCAAAGTGCTCACAGTCTAATGAGGAGTAGGGATGGTGGACAGACATATGAAGTAATAACAAGAATTAGAGAGCAGTAGAGGAACTCACTAATTCATTTGTGTAAGCTGACATAGGCAATGATATTCAAATGGTATTTTGAGGGATAGGTAGAAGTTTTCCAGCTATAGAAAAGGTGGTGGTAGGGCAGAAGTAGTGACAAGCATTATAGGCAGAGGAAACAGCTTAAGTAAAAGTACAGAAGAATAGAAATCCTTGATTTGTTCAGGGAGCAATAAGTAGATCCCACGGGAGTGTTAAGGAGTGGAGAGAACAATCTTATTAGTAAGTGACCACAATCACTTAGTAACCTGTGTTCATTCCCCAAAGCCATTAGGAGTTAATGAACTTTGCAGTCCTGAGCCCAGGACCATCTTGCAGTATCCATGGGTGACCTAGAGCAGTCACATGGATTAATGAACACTGGGTTTATTAAGGCCTGGTCAGTGGGAGAAACAGCAGGTCCGTGGCACTCAGTGTATCTCCTTTTATTCCCAATTCAAAACTTTTCCCACATAACCTCAGTCAGTTTCCTCTGTACAGTATCCTCTTAGTTTTGTCCTGTTTCTTTTAATTGCAAGAAAGCCAACATCATATAGTATTTTCTAATTCATCATTCTTGTATCTCCCAGTAGCTTGCTGAAACACATGGTGAGATAATACAGGGTAATATTTTAGAGTGTGGGCTCTGAAGCTACACTGCTTGGATTCATTCACACCTTGACTTAACACTTCCTAGTTGTCAATAGCTTGATTCTTGATCAGCTATTTAACCTTATTATGTCTCAGTTTTTTCCACTGTAAAATGGGGATAATAATACTATCCCTCTCTCATAGGGTCATTTAAGGATTAAATGAAATAATACAAATTGCTTAAAACAGTGTTTGGTGCATGTAAACATTTAATAATATTTAACTATTTTTATTATAATCATTATCAGTATTATTTTCTGAGGATGTCTACTTGTTTCTACTAATAGAACCAATAAGTCAATAATTATTTCTACCAATAAAACATGCAAAATATTACCAAACACTTTGTATTACTCACCACTTTAAAATATTCTTGTGGATAGAAAACTCTTCACAGAGACTTATTTTATTTAGCTATTATCTTTTTTATTTGTCACTGCTTGACTTCATTGTTCTTAAAAAAAACTATCCCTGACATCTTTGCAGGGATTCTGACCTTGGGTAAATGGCTTTAACCTCTCTTTGCTTCAGTTTCCTTTTCTATAAAATAGGGCTGTTAATAATAGTACCTACTTTATAGGGTTGGTATGAGGACTAAACAAATTAATTCATGTAAAACACTTGGAACAGTGTCTTGGACCATAGTAAGTATTTAATGAAAGGATGATTATTAGGATTACTCTTGCTTGCTTTTTGAAAAAGCAAGATGTCCTAGACATATCCTGATGTTTTTCCCTCCAAATTTGGTACATGCTACCCTTTGAAAATTTTTGGTATAGTTCAGTTCAGAGCAGAGTGATGGTCCAGAGTCTTGGTGCTAGCTAGGGATGCACATTAGGTTATTTTTCATGAGAGTTCATAGCAGTTAGGATGTCACTAGAGGCTGCTCAAGTCATTTTTATTACATAGCTTGGGCCTTTAACATTAGTGATTGATTCATTTTTAATTCATTGTTGATTCATTTTTAACAGGTAAAACATGCACATGATAAAAAGTGCAAAATGGCACAGAAGTGTGTATAGGGAAAGGTTGAGCCCCCTCTCCCTCCTCCCTGGACAACCTTGTAGCCCAGTTCTCTTGCTCAGACCTAACTAATGTGGCTACCTTCTGTAATGTATGGAGGAAACCTTTCAAAATCATGAGCTTATGTTGATTTTTCTAATTTAACGTTAACTTCCTTACATCCATTCTTAGCTCTCTCTAATGTTCTATTATTTTCTTGATCTATTTAGCTCTCTCCTTCTTAGTAACATAGAAGCATCCTTGATAGGCTTTACTATGTACCATCATATTAAACCACGTGTCTAAAATGCAATATTGCCTGAAGATTTAAAAACCTTGTCTTTTCTTTCTTTATTTGTTTTGGTCTGTTTTGTTTCATTAGACTGGCATCTGTTTATTCTTTTTGATCCTTCAACCAAGCCAACTGGAATTGGCTCCGAAGTGTACCGGATCAGATATTCTTCCTGCTCAGCAATTTTTGAGGAACACACTAACTGCCTGAACAGAGAAAGAATTCTTAACCGTCCCTCAGGGCAACACCAGGAAATGTGAAGTAGTAGGGCACATGGTATCACAAATAGAGTCCTCATACACTTACTGAGAAAAATCATGTAAGGAAATCATAGAATCATGGAGAATAATCATGTAAGGAGAAATACAGACAAGTGTAGTGGCCTCTGAATTTTCTCTACAAATCTTGGTCCAGCTCTTTATCTCCAAGAACTCAGGGGTCAGGGAGACCTTGTATGAACAGGATTGGGGATTGGATATTGTGTTAGATTTTGTATTTACTTTGTAGCTGGAAACAAAATATTGTAATTAATATTCTTTGCATTTTAAGGAGCCTTGGTTCATACTGATTTTACTGAAGAAGCAGGACGAGCCCTGGGATGAGGGCATATATGAGCACATTCATTCAGTCTCTAAGCCACTGGATGCCATAAGTGTGTGTGTGTGTGTGTGTGTGTGTGTGTGTGTGTGTTGTGTGAATGGGCTACAACTTGCATTTTTCACCTAACACTTTGTCTTGATCTTCTTCCCATGTATAGACCTACCTCATTCTTTTTAACTGCCGTACAGAGTCCTGTAATATGGATGTATCATTCATTTTCCCAGACTCCATTGATGGCTGTTTTACTTTTTTACCAAAAGCACAGGCAACAAAAGAAAAAGAAAAGATAATCTGGGTTTCATCAAATTTAAAACACTTTGTGCATCAAAGGACACTATCAAGAGAGTGAAAAGGCAACCCACAGAATGGGAGATAATATTTGAAAATTATATATTGGTAAGGGATTGATATCCAGAATATATAAAAACCCTACAACTCAAAAATAGAAAACAAACAACCTAATTCAAAAATGAGCAAATTACTTGAATAGACATTTCTCTAAGAAGATATACAAATGGCCTATAAACCAAATGAAAAGATATTCAACATTGTTAGTCATTAAGGAAATGTAAATCTAACTTACCATGAGATACCACTTCACACCTATATGGATGGCTATTAAAAAAAATAACAAGTATTGGCTAAGATGTGGAGAAATTGGAACCCTCTTGCATTGCTGTCAGAAGTGTAAAATGGTGCAGCTGCTGTGGAAAACAGTTTGAGGACCCCTCAAAAAGTTAAATATAGAATTACCATATGATTTAACAATTCTCTTCTAGGTATATACCCAAAAGTATTGAAATCAGGGATGCAAACAAATACTTGTACACTAATGTTCATTGCAGCTCTATTTGCAATAGCTAAAAGATAGAAACAACTCAATGACCATCAACAGATGATTGGATAAAAAATTGTGGAATATACATACAATGGAGTATTATTAAGACATAAAAAGGGATGATATTATGAAATTCTGATATATACTCCAAAATGGATGAAGCTTGAAAAATTTATGCTAAGTGAAATGAGTCAGACACATTAAGACAAATATTTTATGATTCCACTTATATTAGGTACCTAGAATAGGCAAATTCATAGAGACAGAAAGTAGAATAGAGGTCCAAGGGCTGGAGGGAGGGGAGAATAGGGAATTATTGTTTAATGGGTACAGAGTTTCTGTTTACGAATATGAAAAAGTCTGGAAATGGATAATGATGAATGGTTGTACAATACTGTGCACAACATTGCACAATTAACATTGTGTTAATGCCCTGAACTGTACACTTAAAATGGTTGATTTTATCGTATATACATTTTACCATACTAAAAAAGATAGTACTTCAATGAAAGTCCTTATGTATTCCTTTCTTGTTTGTTTAGATAAAGGATTTATTGAGCTATAATTCACATACCACACAATTCATCCGTTTAAATGTACAGTTTAATGGTTTTTAGTAATATATTCCTTTTGTGTACAATGTGACAATATTTTTCTAGAGTGAATACTAATGAATAGAATTATTTGTTTTTTAGGTTAGTCGCATTTAAAACTTGAATAGGTACTGCCAAATCACCTTCAAAAAGGCTTTTCTGACCCCACCTCCACACCCCAGCAACATATAAGAGAAAAAGTATTCCTGTACTTTCACTAACATTTAATATTATCAGAGATTTACATTTCTGCCACTCTGATGGGGCTAAAATGTTATTTTATGGTTGCTTTAATTTGCATTTTCCTGATTACCAGTAAAGCTGACACCTTGTTATGCTGGAGATGGGAGTAGGAGCAAGGTTGGGAGAAGTTAGGATGTGGAGGTCAGACTGATGAGTTGAATTTTAGACATGTTGGGTTTGAGAGGCTCAGAAGGTAGTAGTGACGTGGTTCTAAACTTTGGGAAAAAGCGTAGAGTTGAAAATACAATCTTGGGAGCCTACCACTTCCAGATGCTCAGAAAACCTTTGAGACTAATGATATTGCCCAAGGAGAGTGTGAACACCTAGAACAAAGAGTCAGAGACCAGCAGGCAGAGGAGACTGAGAAGTAGTTGTCAGAAGCATGGGAACAAAACTAGGGCAGAATAGTGCTGCAGAAGCCAAAGGAAGAGAAAGTTTTGAGAAGTAGAGGATGCTTACTGGAATCAGTGTTTAGAGGAGTTGAATAGGGCCAGTATATTAAAAAAAAAGTGGCTTTGGACATTAAGAGGCTTTAATAACCTTAGGAGCTAAGGTAGTGTAGAGATAAGAACATGGGTTTTGCAACTGAATAGACCTGTGTCCAATTCTAGGCCCTGGTAGTGATGAGCTGTATGACAATGGGCAAGTTACTCAACCTCTTAGGGCCTCACTATTCTATAAGTCAAATAAAGGTAGTAATATCTACTGCCTAGGATTATTTTGAGTATTGGAGGAAACTGTGCACATGAAAAGGATTAGCACGGTGCCTGATAAATATGTGTCCAATACATGCTAATTTCCCTGTTTGTTTCACTGCTTACCTAAATGGTGATTGGACCCACAGGATTTAACTAGGCAGGAAAGATCTCTAATTTCAAAGCAAATATTTGTTTAGGCCAACTCTTATGTATCTCTTGGCAACCCAGAGATGAAGACGCATGGTTACCTTTAAGAAACTCAAAGTTCAGCTGAGGAAGCAGGAAAGTCAACTTCTAATTATGGGCACGTTATACATGTCACAAGCAAGGTAGGAACAAAGCATTTGGGAGCATGGAGAGAGGGAAGATTGGAGGGTCTGTCTGACCCTAAGTTTTGCTTTATTCAATTAGACCATAGCTATACTTAGATAACTTCTGAACATGTTGTCTGATTTTTAAGAAAATAAATATGTAACTGGAGACTGTTTGGGCCAAACTAATTTAATAATGAGTTATATTTTTAACAGAGCAATAATGATAAATTAGCTTAATACAAAACTAATTGGGTAGGAAATGGGCAAAATTTTCTCTTTTCTCTCCCTCTCCCTTTTCCTCTCTTTGTCTTTCTCTCTTTACAGGAATCTTTACCTGGAGGAAATTAGCCTCTTCAGACCATAGCCCAGACACCTCTGTCCAACACAGGGCGGAATCCCACACTGTTGCCATGGTGGCTGGACAGAAAGACAGCCTCCAGTCTCTAGCCTGGCAACCCAAACTCCAGCATAACAGGATAAACGTCCCAGAGTTCATGGATGGCCCAGGAAGAGATTGGGAGTAAGAGTTTAGAGGGAAAGGCAGGGTGGGAGGAAGAGAGGCTAGGATAGATGGAATCTCAATCCCCCAAGTGTTGATTTAGGAGGGCCTGGGTAGAGGCTGGGGTTGTAGGGATGGGAAGAAGGATGCAGGCTTGAGAGATGGAGGTACAGAAAAAGTAACCACCTTCATTTGCTGAAAGAGTGAATGGTAAGGCTACTGATCCAAAAACAAAAATTAGTTTTAAAGTATACATATGTGTAATTTTCTATCTCAAACCCCCCTCCCTTCCTCCTTCCCATCCTCAACATCCACCAATTCCTCCACTACCTCCTCCACCTTATCATCAATCTTTATCTCTCCCTACTTTGGAAAAAATTTCTGGCTTCTTAAGCCTCTTCCTGGCTTCTCTTTCTTTATCTCCCTCCCTAATTTGTCCTAGTTACCACAGCTTTTAAATGTGTGGTCAATATCAAAACCAGTATCTTTCACATTTGCTTGTCAAGGTGATACCTTGACAGGTGTCAAGTACAATCCTATTATGAAAATAGCAAGGGTTGTCTAATGTGAAGCAAAAAATATATTGGTTAGGTCCCTGGTAATTTCTGCACCCCCATTCCATTTAGCTGTCTCTTTTTTGTTTCTCCTTTCTTTGATTTTCTCTCTCTTCAAAGCCCTTTTAGCTACTTTTGTCTTTCTCTCCTTTTCCTTTATTGTGCTCTATTCTTTCTCTTGTTCTCTCATTCTCCTGGCCAGTCTTCTTTTGTCCTTCTTCCTCAGGCCCACTTGTTTACTGTGTTGGTCTGTCTCTCTCCTATTTTTCCCTTCCCTCCTGCTTTATTTTTTCTTCCACTCCTCCTGTAGCTCGTGGATCTTCTTTTGAGTTTTTCTCTGAGTCTCTGATTCCTCCCCTGGAGTCTATTCTGTCACTGTCTCTCTTCTGTCTACTGTGGCCAGCTGAGACTATGGAGCAGTGGGTTTGAGAGGCCTTTTCATCACTGCTGCTCATGGTGTCCCAGGCTGTTTTCTATAGGCTGCTCAAGGAGCTGACCCTGGTGAAACGTCTATACATACCCAAGGGGAGAGATAATGCAGCAGGAACTTATTGACCTGTAGGTTAGAGAGGAACACGAGTCTTCTTATCACATGGACAGAAGATGAATATTGCAATGACAAGACTCATCAGCAGTACCACTGTCTGGAGCATAACAGTTCACTTTTATACATTTTTATTTAATTAAACTGTTTCAATAGTCTGTATACATCATCTTCAAACCCCTGTTTTCTTTTGAATCTCTGCCTGGGAATCCATCATTACAACAGCCCACACTTGTCATCTGTCAGCAGGAAGAGGGTAGTTGAGGAAAATATTGTGTTGTAATTGGGAGAGTCGGGATGGGGAATGAGTGATAAAAGTGGGTTCAGAGTTTTACAAGGGGTGGTGGGCATAATCCAGTGAGCAAAATGTTTTGGAATTGGTGGCAGTCTGAGGTAGGCAGAAAAGAAATTAAGATTGGAAATCATGCTTTTGCAGCAGTCTTGATGTCCAAGTAAGTTCTAATACCAAAGGAGAGTTGCTTTGTATTGTAACTTATATAATAGTCTGCATCAAGATTGCTGGTGCTGCCTGATGCAAGCAGAAATAGTCAGTCCATCTCAGTCACCTAAACCTGTAGAAAAACCGCTACTTTCTAACATACATACTCCATCCTGAGACACTCCTTCCCTGACATCCAGATGTTACCACCACCTCTGACTCAGCTACCAGTTACTGAACACCTACTATATTCCAGGCACTCTCTAGGAGGTAGTTATTGGTATCTACATTTTACAGATGCAAAACCCAAAACTCTGAGTAGTTTAGTAAATTGTTCAAGGTCACAAAGCTGGTAAATGGTTGAGATAATATTCCTTGAATTGGTATAGATAATCTGAGCTGAAGGGGATAGCTGAGAGAGAGAGAGAGAATGTGTGTGTGTGTGTGTGTGTGTGTGTGTGTGTGTGTGTGTGTGTGACAGACAGACAGACAGAGACAGAGTCAGAGACAGAGAGACAGACAGGGAAAAGAGAGAGACTGTGTTGGATATGAGGGTGGAGAAAGAGATGCCAAAAACTGCTTTGTCTAGGAGGACACATAACAAAGTTCTCCTGCTTGGGTTTTAGTGCTGTGTGTGTGGTGATTTCTGTAGAAGACTTTAGTAATATACTACTGCTAACTAATCATCACAATAATCATTTTCATGTTTCCTTCCTGAAGCATATTGATGGGTTCATATAACTCTGCAGTGATGCCGATAACCATGGAGTAGAGTTGCCAAATTCCTTGTTATCCCTGACCATAACAGTGAGAAGTAATTAATCATGCTCAATGCTCAGTGGGCTCAGACAGCCTGATCTATAGCCTTCATTTGAGAAGTCCATTTAATTGGCAGAGCTGAAATACATTTTGACACCCCAAGTCATTATTGGAGCAGGGCCCTATCAAAACATGAAGGATTTCCCCTTGCCTCCAGATCACACCCCAATCATCTTGTACAGATCATTTTCTATCCTTTGACACAGCCATCTTCAGATCAAGAAGTTTCAAAACCTGCTTGGATTGGTACCATCCAATGTATCCCAACTCCTTAGTTGAGGAATTCTTAATAAGAAAGCTAACCTTAGTCCATTTGGATGAATTGATTCAAATCCCTTCTCACTTGAATCAAAATGCTGGCTCTCATCTAGAAATGCAGAATGTATTACTGAAAAAACTTTGGATTTGAATTCAGAATTTGAGATCTGCTTGTGGGTGATCCCAGGCAAGTCATTTCACCTCTAAGTCTCCATTTTCTTTTAAAGGATTTTGTCATCTTCTCCTTGCTTCCAGGGCATAGTGGAATTAGTAACAAATTAATGGAAAGGGGATTTTTTCCTCTCCAAAATACAGCCCTTTGTTCAGTCCTCTAGGACATTACTTATCACACTGTTGGTCAATTTATCTGGAAGTCCATATCTCTTGTTGGACTGTTGGTTTCTTGAAGGCAAACACTGTGGTCTTCTTAGTCTCTTTCTCCCCAGGGTCCATTGAGTGCACTTTGATGGCTTAGGTATTTCATTCATTCAGTAGATACCTACTGAGGGCCTGCTGCATGCCAGCCTTGTGCTAGGTGCTAAATTTCCATTGTCAGTGGTGGGGGGCAGTGGTGACAGACAAAATGAACATTCTGATGCCATGCTGATTCTTAGTAGTTCTGCAGCAGGTTTACCTGTCAAAATATAAAATGATGGCTTCAGGGTGAGGAACCTTCAAAGAATACTGGACTGGAGGTAGGGGCCTAGAATCTAAGCCCTGTTCTGCCCATGCCTCCCTGAATGCTGTATATGCACCCTTCTCTTGTAGACTTAGTTCCCTAATCTTATAATAATACCCAACATTTATTGCTGGCTTCCTTTGGGTCAGAAACTGTGTGAAACACTGTACATACATTACTTCATTAATTCCTTCCTGTAACACTATGAAGGTATTTTTACATATGAGGATCTTAAGGCCCAACAAGGATATGTTCAATGTTACATGGCTGAGAAAGAACAGAGCCAGGATTTGAACCCAAGTCAAATTCCATAACCTGGATGTTCAACCCCTATTCTATACTGCTTTCTTGAAAACTGAGGTTAATAATATCAGTGCTGCCTCCTTCACACCATTCTTGTGAGGACCAACTGATTCCACAGATGTAGAAAGTGCTATGTAAACTGTAAAGTATTTTCTAGGTGGTAGACATGTTGTTGTTATTGCCAGCTTTCACATCAATTAAGGCATTTCCATTGTGCTTTGTTATTGTGTTCTCACATCACAACTGGAGGGGCAGTACAGTGTTGTTAAGAACATGAAGTCTTGCAGATTTGCCCAACTTCAAACCTTGCTCTTCCACTCACTACCTGCATGACATTGGGCAAGTAATTAACCTTTCTGTACCTCAATTTTTCCATTAGTAAAATCTGGAATATAATAGTATCTAATTCATACCAGTGAGGATTAAATATGTTAGGCACTTAGAACATGACTGGCACAGAGTAAAGGCTATATAAGTGTTAGTTGTTAATATCCAGGGCAGCACTTTGAGAATGCAGTGGTTTATGTTCCCTCCACTGTTCTACCCAAATTAACACAGGTTAGCAAAGAGGATGGTATAGTGAGAGGGGAGATATGAGTTGACATAGGATTAGAGCAGAGATAGCACAATTCTGGGCCTGGAATAGAGGTCAAACACTTTCATAGTGACTCCCGCAGGCTAGGGAGTTGCATGTAGTTGACTTTACTCATTGTCATACAACAGGAAGTCAAGCAACATTTGTCACCTGCCCATTGTAGCTTTTTATTCTGAGCCTCCCTCCTCCCTTTAAGGAGATGGGGCCAAAGAAAGAGCTGGTTAATAGTTGATCTTGGAGCCTAGGCCAGAACACTAACTTAAGGGAAAGTTCTCACCCTTTCTAATATAGTGCCAAGGGCCTGGGTTTTAGAATAAAACAGACCTGAGTTTGAATGTCAGCTCTGCCATTTACCAGCTGTGTGACCTTGGGAAATCACCTTACCCCCATGAGTCTGTTGTCTTCTCTCTAAAAAGTATGGATAATAATTGTATTCGTCATAGGTAGATTGATTGACACATAGTAGGCATGCAGTAAATGCTAAATTTTCATTTCTATCCCAGCCTGCCTTTTTACCTAGCAACTGAAAGGATCAAGTAGGGACAGACTTCGGAGCATAGGGAATCTTGGGGTCATTATATCTGAGATCATACAGCCCAGCAGTGGATGGTGTGATGGAATACTCATGGGATTTGAAGCCAGAAGACCTGGGTTCTGGACCTAATCTTGCATTCTCTGTCTCTATCACCATTAGACTCTTTAAGCCTTTGTTTTCTCATATTTCAGAGATTTCTCCCTACCTTAACTACCTTCCAGGATTGTTAGGAAGTTCAGATGAGGAGATGTCCCTGAAACATACTTATTATGGTTACACCCAGGTGTGATTTGAAAGATGTTCCCTAGGTGTAAGGGAAGGGGGATATTGTCAAGCAGTGCCTCTGAAAGTGAGCTAAGAATTTTAGAGCAATCTTTTCCAAAGGACCTACCCAGAAACCAAGACAGAACATCCCAGTAACAATGAAACAAGATACATGGATAGAAAATAAGATATTGAGGGACCTGTTGATTATAAGCTGACCAGGAATAAACACTGACTTTTGTCCCCTCCTTTTTTTGCCAGGTAAGAAAAGTAGGTGAAAAAATTTGAGAAAAATAAAACACTTGTAATTTCACCATTCTAGCACAACTATCTCTATTTCCTCCTATTATGTCTAAGCTATTGTTTCCATGTTTAGGCATTTTTATATGGCTCCCATTTATCCTTTCATTTAACAAACACTTCTGAGTACGTACTCCCTGCCAGGACAGATACCCAGTGCTGGTGCAACAGAGATAATTCAAACACTGCCTAGGGCCTCCACTGGGTTGGAGGAACAGATAAGCACAGAAACAAATGACAGGAATATAAAATGCTAAGTGCTATAATAAAGTGGTATATGAAGTACCTTGAAGCCATAGTTGAGGGGCCGCATAATTTTGTATTTTGCCATTTTTGACTTAACTATACATTTTCTCTCTCTGTTGCCATGCACTCCTGATAATTATGACCCTTTTCAGTGGCTGCCTAATATTTCATTGAGTTAATATGCCATAATTTACTTAGCAAAAATAATGGAAAACAATCTTGATGACCGGAATCTTGATGACAGGAATGTGGCCATTATCAC
This sequence comes from Leucopleurus acutus, assembly GCF_964270905.1. Classification (NCBI taxonomy): domain Eukaryota; kingdom Metazoa; phylum Chordata; class Mammalia; order Artiodactyla; family Delphinidae; genus Leucopleurus; species Leucopleurus acutus. The sequence goes on along the minus strand of NC_139148.1, from coordinate 52,895,002 downwards.
AAATGTTGAAAAAACCTGAATATGCAAAACAGTCTGATCACCAGAAAGGAAGCTTACCATTGTACTCAATATTTACTAGAGGACTTTATCTAGTTCTAGGCTCCATATTTAAAGATGAATGAAGAGAGAGTGAAGGGACCCTGAGAAGAGTCACAAAGGGCATTGGAAAATAAGACCTTCAAAGAAAGATTAAAGAATATGAGATTGTTTAACTTGGAGGAGACTGTGGGGTGACTGAAAGCATGGTCTTCAAATGTATTACGGATTGTTCTTTGTCTCCAGACACTGGAACAAGAGAAAATGGATTATCTTTAATATGAAGGGTTTGGTATAAATATAAAGCAATATTTCTTGACATTGAGAGCTGTTAAACTTTAAGATGAACGAGAGAAAGGCCTTGGTACTTTTTTCTCTAGAGCTCTTTTACATGGGATAGATTTCTGACTATCTGGGAGAGTGTCAGAATGCATTTGAAATTATACAGTGGCTGATTTGCCTTTTTAAGGTCCCTTCTCTCCCTACCAAGTTCATGGGAAATGTTCCTCTCTTGTTCATCATCCAGTTAAATTTCTGAGATGATTCTTTAAATATAACTTAAATATTTGAAGTTGTAGTCCTAGTTCAGTTTATCTTTTTCTGTTCTCACTGAGAACAGTTTTCTGTAATAAATAAAAATGACATTTGATTCTGTAAAGTATTAAGTGTCCTACTCCCCCTTCTCCTTTGTCTCCTTTAGCCAACTAATCACAGTTCCTTTAATTTTTCTGCAGTGGTTAATCAGCTGGCAAGCCTTGCTTGGATAGCAGTGGGCAGTGAACAGAATGAGGTAAATGCCCCAGTTGGGCAAGTTTAGGCAGAGAAAGCTGGCCAAAGTCTGTTCTCAGCAAGAAGCAAGCCCAACAGGTAGACTGGCCAATTCAAAGGGCCTGTTCCAATGTCTTCCCAGGAAAGAATGGCTGCAAGTGACAATGACATAAGCCCCAAAATGTTCAGTGCCAGCTCAAAACCTCAAATTGGCAGCAGCTGGTGTACCAACTACTGGGAAGGTGGACTTGCTGTCAGAAGTGAATATTTCATTTATACATTTGAGGAGAATATGAGCTTTGCCACCAAATTCCTCCCAAACTACCAGCCAGCTGTAATTTCCCATAGTTTTTAATCATTTCAGGGATTACTCTGAGAGCAACATCGGTGGGGGAAAAAAGATATTCTTCTCTCCGCATAGCACATGATTGAGAGTCATCTTGGGTTAGTAACTTTTTGCCACGCTGAAAGTTTCCTTGGGCCTCTGCTAAAAACTAGAAAAATAATTTTACTCCCATCTTTGAGGAAGTATTGGGATCTGAAAGATGGTTTCTCTGATAATGGTTTCTCTTGCTGCAGGATATGAGAACTTCCCTCCCCAATAAGAAGACATGATCTAATATACAATGTTTTTAAATAAAAAATAAGTATATCAGTATCCATGTAATGTCAAGTTACCTTGTGTGAGAAGCCAAGTTCTTGGACTCCATTCTCTTGTAGCTCCCTGGCCACTCTTTTACTTTGCTACTAGAAGTTCAGTTTCTAGTTACATGAGTTAATCCATAAGAAAACATTTGCTGAGAGCCTACTGTGTACGATGCATTGAGTTAAAAGTTTAACTTCAAGAAAGAATAGAAATAGTGCAATTTAATAATCCACAAGGAGGGAATAGTGGAAGTAGACGTGATCAAAGAAAATATTTCTGGAATACTATTGGGAGGGAAATAATTTCTGTAACTCTAACGTTCCCAAAATAAATTTTTGGTTAATGAAAAACATTGTCCTCTACTCTCTATTTCCCTGCTACCTGCTAATTACCCACAGGAAAAGGGATAGAGCATTCATTAGAGAAAGTTGAAGTACTCTCACCTAATTTGAAAGTATAAGGAGGTCATATTGTTGTGGTTTCAGACTGGAATTTCTAAAGTGGAGGGTTTTGGTGAGGTACTATGTAGGATATTAGTTTCAAACTAGCTGGCCTAAGCTGGTGAACCTTACTGGGTCTCAGAACATTATCTAGGCTTTGAATAACAAGAGGCACTGGCTTTTTCTTTCTTCCTCAGGAGCATCAGTAAGCCCTCATTTCCACAGCACTTATGTTTACATGCACACATCTGCTATTTCATAAATCCTCTCACTAGTCCAGGGAGGGAGGGAAACAGGGCTTATTTCCCTCTTTGGAGAGCTGGTCAATCAAAGATGAAAAGAAGGGAAATACCTCTCAAAGTTATACAGCAACTCGGGATGTTGACTGGGAATTGAGTCCATGTTTTCTAACTTTTTCCTTGACACTCTTGCTAATCCTAGCATCATTCTTGATCTTGTTCCTGTTGAGCCTTAGTTTCATTATTACAGCAGCCTCTCTATCCATCCCTTCTCTCATTCTGTACCCAGCTACCCAAAACTTCAGCATCCATTCAGCACCAGCCAGAACCACTTTCTGATCATTCTTAGTAATTATTGTAGAAGTGGAACTTGGGGGAATTTAGCAATTGATCAGTCTTCAAAATCTCCTCTTACCTTTTAAGATTCACATGTAACAGTCATTAATTGTTTTTCATTGGAGGCACCATTGTCATGTTGGGTGAGATAAGTTTTTATTTTGTGGGTTGGTCCTTTGCACCTCAGGAAGTTTTGTATCCCTGACCCCCTCTCACTAACTTCCAGTAGAGATCACCAGACTTTGTGACAATGAAAAATGCCCTCTCCTTATTTCTAAATACTCTCCTCTGTGCTCTATTGAGAAACACAAGTACATCCTACACCAGTGGACTTCTTGGGGTAGGGAACAGGCAGGAACTCTCTGAGGTGCTGGAGTTTGTTGTGTCTTTCTTGAACCTGGGCTCTCAAACAAAATGGGGTCTTAGGGCTTGTCTCTTGTGAGACTAATTCTGATAATATGGTAATGTACACTCTTAACCTGGACACTAACTCCCAATCTGTTCATGATAATTAATGGAAAGTGGACATCTATTCTTTGGTAGTTCATCACTGAAAGCAGCCTATAAGCAGTCCATGAAAAGCAGTGTGGTATGGTCTAAAGAACAGGGATTTAGTGGCCAGGCAGACCTGTGCTCAACTTCCAGCTCTGATACTTATGAGCTGTGTAACCTGGGAGAGTTACTTGACCTCTTTGATCCTCAAGTTTCTTCACCTGCAAAAAATGGAGGTAATACCTTTCTGGGTTGTTGTGAAGATTAAATGAGTTAATGAATGTGAAGCACAAAGCAGATAGTAGGCCCTCAATAAGTGTAGTTCCCTTCTCCCTGTTAATTCTGAGGAGTGGGTTTGCATGGGTAGGTAAAAGGATTTAGTAGTCACAGAAGCTAAGGTGGAAACTCTAAGAAGTGATTCCAGTTGTGAGGGAAATCAGAGGTCCTGAATTTTAGGCCCAGCTTCCCCAAAATCTTCTAGAAGACAACAGAGGCTCAGTTGCTACCTACAGACACCTCCAAAATTAGCTTTGGCCCTGACTGGTGGTTTGATAATTATCTAAATTCAGTTGGCATATTATTGATACCCTTTAGGAGGGAGAGAGGGATCTCTTTGAGATGGAAGTCTCAGGCCACTTCATAATCAAACAGCATTAACCATTTGGAAAAGTAAATTATATTGAGCTTCCACTTCATTTGTTAGGTCTCAGAGGTTTGATCTGTGTTTTTTTTTTTTTTCCCCATACCACATAAGGGCTAGTGGTTCAAGCTCAGGTAGCCAAAATCACTGTCAGGCTCTTAAAAATAGCTAACAGAGCACTTACTACATTCCGGATACTGTTGAAAGCACTTTATGCATATAAACTCATTAATCTCACAATACCACTCTGAAGTAAGTATTACTATTATTAACATTCTATACATAGAAGAAGCAGGCATACATAGGTTAAGCAGTTTGTCCCAGGTCATATAGCCAGTAAGTTGTACACCAAGAATTTGGGCCCTGCAGCCTGACTCCAGAGTCCATGTCCTTCCTCATTCCATTCTACTATCTATTCATATTGTTAATAGGGAGTTAGAGCCGGAAGGACTCTTCCTTAGTATCATCTATATTAAATCCCTTCTAGCCCATTTTACAGCTGATAAACCTGAGGCTCAGGTTTGGTGAATTTCCAGTATTGCACAGATATTAAATCATAGTGAGCTCAGGTACTCTAGCTCTCAGTTCAGCTGTCTTTCACTACACTAAGCTACCTTTATTCATTGATATCGCTGAAACCCCAGCCCCTAAAACAGTATCTGGTACATAATAGCTGCTTGATAAATAGTTTAGATATATGGATGGATGGATGGATGTTTGGATGGATGGATGGATGCAATGCCAGATCCCAAAATAGTCCTAGCCCAAGGCCCTGGGCTACAGAACTGAGTTTGAAATTGGTGCCTCCAACCATCTGTCCAAATGCAGTACTCAAAGCCTTCTTCATATAAATTCTCTTAAGGTCTGTCTTAGGTCCCAAACCTGAGTAACTCAGAGAGGCATTGGAAAACCTAGAGAACTGAGGAGCAAAGTCCATTTTGAGAGACAGGGGTCTGGCTGAGGAAGTGAGATGTGAATCTACAAGTCAGGCATTGATATTTCTTGCACCCGTAAGCAAGAGGTCAGGTCAAAATAGACTAGTCTAGATTGTCTGCTTACAAATGCTCTCCAGTAGTTGTTTCCTACAAGTGCATTTTAATGGGCCTTTAGGAGATGATGCCTTTCTCACCCAATCCATTAATGACTCAAAGACTAAGAATGTAGAGGTATTTTAATCATGAAATCACAGAATATTTAAATGGAAAGGAATTCAGAGATAATCACATCTGATCCCTTCTTTTATAGATAGGGGTAAGTGATACTCAGAGAAGTCAAGTAACTTGCCCAAGGACACAGATATAGTCCAAAGCAGGAACTCAACTAGAACTTAGGTCTTCTGATTCCCCATATATCACGTTCTTTCCACTAAAACATGGTATCCTTGAGTGTAGGACAGAATCAGTGACCCATGGGGCAGGTGACCATGCAGGTAAAATATTAGGCCTTAGAATTTTACGGTGATTTATACAGATTCTTGGGAGCCAAGATGACAAACTCATCTCCATTTGTTTATAGAGGGTATTTTGGCCAGCTCTGGCCTACACAACTTCCCAACTTAGCGATTAATGGGACAAAAAACACTGTACACTTTGTTGGCTTGCTGGCATCCCTTTTCTGAGAGAATGTTGTTAAATGTGTTTGCATACAATTTGCACATTCATTTAATTTATTTGTAATATCTCTTGAACTAATGTCAATATATATAGAAATCTCCTCTACCTCACACACCAGTAAATACTGAATCTTGAGGGTTCTTAGTGTTTGCACATAAAAGATGTGTACCATTAAGTAGTCTAACTTGCTGCAAGAGATGAAGTATCTAACAAAGAGAAACTTTACTCTGGGGAAAGGTTTGTGTTTCCAAGAATCTCTGTTAAAATACATACACATCTTGAGAATAATAACACCTTATCAACTTTCTCATCTTGGAAGCAGTTGATTTATCCATCAGCCCAGCAAACCTTGAGGCAGTGAGACACAGAGCTGCGTAGTGTTGTGGTAAGCCAGACCTGAGTTTGAATCTCAGCTCTGCCTGTGAATTGAGACACTTCACCCCACCTCTCTGAGCCTTGATTTCCTCTGCTACTCCATGACACTGATGTAACAGCAGATGTGATACCTCATGTGGCTTTTGTGAAGATTAAAGGAGGCAATTTAATGCATCTTAACATAAGTTGCACTGGATAACATGAAGTTCACAGTATGGGCAGTGGATTTGATTGAATTGTTTAATCAGAGAAAAGCAAATTTCTTGGGGCTGGCTGGAACCAAACTGCTTCAGTTCAAATCTCAGTCTTAATATGTATTTGTTGTGAAAACTTAGACAAATTATTTAACTGTTTTGTGCCTCAGCTTCCTTTTTTATAAACCAAGGATCGAGATGGGCCCTACCTTATTCGTTGGTTTTGATGATTAAATGAGTAAATATATATAAAGTGCTTAGAACTGTTCTTAACACATGGTAAGTGCTATGTGAGTATAAGCTATTATGTTTCACTGAGTCTACTGGTTCCTTAGAACTCTACCCTCTCTACTTCCTTTCTTTCTAACTTCTCCTCCTCCCACTCCTACCCCTGCCACTCTTGACAGGATACTATGGAGATAATCTCACCCATACCCTTACCTTTAGATAGCCTTCCATCACATCAGCAGACAGCAGAATCTGGCACAGAGCTCTCTTACTCTTAAAGATCTCCAAGGAAGATGCTGCAGCCATCCCAGGGGCCCTAACCTGACCCCTAAAATCAGAATTTCTCTGAAGGCTCTAGTGTTTCATGTCCTGAAATGGGGCAAGTGGGGGCATCCCAATTAGCAAGAGAGTATAGTGTGAAGAGCATTTGGGAGATTCTTTGGTGTCATATGGACCTGAGTTCAAATGTCACTCTGCTATTTACTGGACACATGACTTTGGCCAGGTCAAGTTCCCTCTATGGGATAAGTCATTTCCCTTTCTGGGGCCTTAGTTTTATCTGCTGAAACATTGAGATAATAAGAGTTAAGTGCATACCTTATGGATTTGTGGTAGGAATTAATGAAATAATGCATGTAAAGTACCCAGCCCAGTGTCTAGAACATAACTCAGTAGATGATACAGCCTGTTCTTATCATTAACAAAAACAACAAAGGGTGCTTTTTATGCCTCCTATGTTAGGCTTTACCACTCATGTCCCTGGTACTTTATAGCTTGTTATGAGTTGAGCTACGTCCCCTTCAAATTCAGATGTTGGAGTTCCCACCACCGGGAACTCAGAATGTGACCTTTTATGGAAATAAGGTCATTGCATATGTAATTAGTTAAGATGAAGTCATACTGTAGTAGGGTGGGCCCCTAATCCAATATGACTGGTATCCTTATAAGAAGGGGGAATTTGGACACAGACGTGCACACAGGGACATTGCCACATAAAGATGAGGGCATGATCTACAAACCAAGAAACATCAAAGATTGCCAGAAGTAGTTACCAGAGTTAGGAGAGAGGCGTGGACCAGATTCTCCCTCACAGCCCTCAGAAGGAACCAACCATGCTGTCACCTTGATTTCAGACTTGTCATCTCCAGAACTGTGAGAAAATAAATTTCTGTTGTTTGAGCCACTTTTTGGTACTTTGTTATGGCAGCTCTAGCAAACTAATACATAGTCTAACAAACTCCACCTAAGTCAAGCTATCCTCACTGTGTCCCGGGAATTCAGCTGCTTCCTCTGATTCTGCCATCAATCCCAGAAATACAGCAGCTGCTGCTGGCAGTCCCTTTGTAGACACACTAGGATCTGGCTTGGCACTGACCTATCTTTGTCCAATTGCCTGTGTAGTGCTAACTATAGCAGAAACCTGCTGTGTCAGAAGAAGAAAGAACCAAATGACTTGAAGCCACCAGGGTGTAGCTTCATTTCAGCTATGAGTGATTATTTTAATCATCATTTTCTGCCTAGAGATGATCTCCTAGCTAGTCAATTTCCATAGCCTTTTTAGCTGTAGACTCTATTCTTCCCTCCTCACTCTTCTTCCCTCCAAATACAGAGTGCTATAATATCAGGAGCCAATTTTTCTGGCTCCCTGAACTGGGGGCTGGGGAGTGACCTGAGTGCTAGAGAAGGTCAAGGTAACTGCTGGGTCTGCAGCAAAGGCTTATGGGATGGGCATATGTTGGTGGTCCTGTCTTAGTTGTCACTGTTTCCTCCAAAGGCTTAATCAAAATAGTAATCACACACCACAGCAGGAAGGAGGCTTTCAATCCATCAGATCCACTTGGCAAGACATTTGCCATCTGGCTGAATTACATTTTCTCACCTGTTGTGTGCAAACAGAAGTCACTGTGTTAGTTAGACAGGAAGGAAAGAGAAGTAAGAAAGGGATTGTGGGAAATGAAGGAGGAAGAAGGAAGGGTTGGAGAAGAATAAGAAAAAGAGAAAGATAAAGAGCAAGAGATGGGTACACCAGGCTAGAATGGCTCCAGTATCCACCCAGCCTTGGGGGTGGTATTAGATTGGGGAACCTTGTTAAAGGAAAAGGGGAAATTAATACTACTGTACTGGATCATCATTTGCTGAGAAGAATTGATACATTTATTAAATGCCTATTCCATACCAGCCCCTTTATATACACTACTTTCATTTCATTGATGAGGAAATTGAGGCTCCAAAAGCCTAATTCTGAAGGCTGTGCTCATTGCACTCCATCACACTGCCTCCCACTTGGTGCAGGCACATGTTTCCACATGCCTTGTGGGGGTCCTTAACTAGCTTAGAGTTAGAAATAATAAAAGGAAGAATTATAAGCTCCCAAGGACAGGTATCAGGTTTCCAGTTTTTTCTTTGGTGTCAATGAAAAATTAAAATAAAGAATAATAATCTCAATGCTATACAACACCATATGGACCAGCCCCTGGTGATGCTCTCCACAGAGTAGTCATTTTCCAAATGACATTAGCAATTTGGGAGATAAAGTGATGCTCACAATAGACCAGGGAACCAAAGGAGATTTGAAACATGAAAGATGAAAGAGTCTCCTCAGTAGAATGAGCTTAACCCATGGCATACTTTAGGAAGATAGTAGATAGGTCTATTTGTAGTCAAAACATATTGGTCATCAATACCACAGAAGCCACTCCTATAATGGGGTTGACTGCTAGTATATTGTATATTCACTAATCTGGACTCAGGAGGCTTAACCAGATGACCCTTCAAGGTCCTTGCTAGCTTCTTGTTTTCTGGACTGTAGGATACTGGAGTCACTATTGGTAGTTAATATTTTGTGTTCTCACAGTTTCACCTTGGGTGAAATGGCATTGGTGCCTGTAGGAACAAGCTTATTTTTAAACTTTTGTATTTTGATATTTTTGTTATTATTACATGTAGGCCTAATACATTTCCCTGGGTCATTTTGGCAGAAGAACTAATGAGAAAAGGCTTTTAAATGAACATTAGAGTGGCTCTCTAGGTTATTGCAGTGTGCTTGGAAATAGCTTTCAGATCAGAGCCAAAAAAGCAAGAGATCACATGAAGAAGTTGTCCTCATGAGAGAAGGCTAGGGAGTGGCTCATTTAGCCAACTAATACCCAAAGTTCCTGGCATGTAATTTTGTATCATTTTTTCCCTCAGTATAAAGGTGAATCCACTGCAGATTTGGATTAGGCACACCTATCACTTTGTCCCTTGGGGCCTCAAGGGCTGAGGGAAATGCACGCAAATAACTTAAAACCAGAGAACAAATGAATTCTATCAAGAAAAAATATAGAAACAATCCTCCAAACCCACCCAGTTTCAAACATCAGCCTTGAGAACATCTCACATAAAACATTTGGTAGAGCCTACCAGAACCTGGGTTGCCTTTGTTTTTTCTCTCCCTAGACTGCAGCTGTAGAGGAAGACTTATCACCAACTGTTATACCCTGTGGATTCCTTGCTTTAATTTGGACTGAGGAGCCTTGGCTGCATTTCCCAGGTTCCAGGGGACTCAAATCTACCTTCACTGCTTCTCAGAACTCTGAGGCTCCACCCTTGACTCAGGTTTAAACAGCACGGTATGGCCTTGAGGCCTAACCAGGGCTCCCCGCTCCAAGTTGGAAATGGTTTCTACAGAATAGAATTGAATGACTCTTTGAACTGGGAGGTCATCTAGTAAATTCCCTTCACTTAATAACTGACTGTTGTAACCTGGGACATGCTAATTCATCTGTCCATACCTCAGTTTCCTCATCAGTAAAATGGAGATGAAATGAATAGAAGTTATTTCCTAGGGTTGTGAGAATTAAATGAGTGAATATATGTAAAGAATTTAACTACCAAATGTAAAATAGATAGCTAGTGGGAAGCAGCCACATAGCACAGGGAGATCAGCTTGGTGCTTTGTGACCACCTAGAGGGGTGGGATAGGGAGGGTGGGAGGGAGACGCAAGAGGGAAGGGATATGGGGATATAAGTATACATATAGTTGATTCACTTTGTTATACATCAGAAACTAACACAACAATGTAAAGCAATTATATTCCAATAAAGATGTCAAAAAATAAAGAATTTAGAAGAGTACCTGGCACACAGTGAGCATATGTAAGTATCAGCTACTATCATGGTGATGATGATGATTATCCTGCCACCTCCATGTTACAACTGAGGAAACTGAAGCACAGAGAGGTGAAATCATTTGCTTAAGGTCCCACAGTTCTACTAAACCCAAAAATTGAGCCCAGGTCTCTTGACCCAGTGCCCTTTCTTCTAAGCCAAGATGAAACCACCCATGCAGAAAATGGTTTCATAGAAGTCTCAGAACCAGTTTTGGCCAATTCCAGATTATTGGTCAGAGGTGAATTATGTCATGCTTGGATTATCTAAATTCTTAGCAAGTATGTCAGAGTCTAGAACATAGAGGTATTCTATTATTAATATTCATTGAATAATGCGCTGTTCTAAATTTCTTCCCTACTTCCTGACTGTACAGTTGCTGGGAGGCCAATTTAATGCAATACTTTAATTGAGATGATTTCTACCTCCATTCTGGAAAAGAAAATTTGAAATGCAGCAGTAGGTATTTGGGGTAGTTCTAGTGGAAGTAATTACTGACAGTAAAAGTTTGCTAAGCCCTGGAACCAGTGGTGTGTTGGTAGATGTTTACCAACCAGCCCTCCATTGGTATGGGGGGTAGGAGAGGTAAGACCTAATTTGTAACATTCACTAATTTCAGACTACCAACTCCATGTCACTAAATGCAGAGTTGGGAAGAGATGTGCAATAGCATACTATTATGTAGTATTTCCACTATGCAGATACAGATATTAATTATATATTACATATTAATATATGTGTATAATGTAAAAATTATATTACAGATAAATAGTGAAATGTAGTAAAATTTTTTAGAAGTGATGAGTTTTGAGTATTTATTACCCTGTTTTTTTTTAACATCTTCATTGGAATATAATTGCTTTACAATGGTGTGTTAGTTTCTGCTTTATAACAAAGTGAATCAGCTATACATATACATATATCCCCATATCTCCTCCCTCTTGCATCTCCCTCCCACCCTCCCTATCCCACCCCTCTATGTAGTCACAAAGCACCGAGCTGATCTCCCTCTGCTATGTGGCTGCTTCCCACTAGCTGTCTATTTTACATTTGGTAGTATATATAAGTCCATGCTGCTCTCTCACTTCGTCCCAGCTTACCCTTTCCCTCCCCGTGTGCTCAAGTTCATTCTCTACATCTGTATCTTTATTCCTGTCCTGCCCCTAGGTTCTTCATAACCATTTTTTAAAATTCCATATATATGTGTTAGCATACAGTATTTTTTTTCTCTTTCTGACTTACTTCATTCTGTATGACAGACTCTAGGTCCATCCACCTCTCTACAAATAACTCAATTTCATTTCTTTTTATGGCTGAGTAATATTCCATTGTATATATGTGCCACATCTTCTTTATCCATTCATCTGTTGATGGACACTTAGGTTGCTTCCATGTCCTGGCTACTGTAAATAGAGCTGCAATGAACATTGTTATTACCCTATTTTTAATATCATTTAATTGTAAGTTTATACAATTTAATTAAATTTTACTTTCCATTTTTAATCATGATAAAAAACACATTAGGATTAAGTATATTCACATTGTTGTGAAACAGATCTCCAGTACTTTTTCATCTTGCAAAACTGAAACTTTATGCCCATTAAACAACTCTCTATTTCCTCCTCCCCCAGTCCCTAGCAACCACCATTCAACTTTTTGTTTCTATGAATTTGATTACTTTAGATAACTCATGTAGGTAAAATCATACATACAGTATTTATCTTTTTGTGACTGGCTTATTTTACTTGGCATAATGTCCTCAAGGACATGTTGTAGCATGTGTTAGAATTTCTTTCCATTTTTTTAAGGCTTAATAATATTCCATTGTATGTATATACCGAATTTGTTTATCCATTCATTCGTCAGTAAACACTTGGGTTGCTTCCACCTCTTTGTTATTGTGAATAATGCTGCTATGAACGTGGCTGTTAATTTAATTTTTAATGATGGCTATGTTTAACAACTTGCAAAGTTCCTGAAAATTTGACAATCAGCTCTTGAGAGCTGGTACCAGCTGACTGCTTGGAACCAATGATTGGGGATACACACAAACCTTCCCTTGAGGATTTTAAAACTGGGACACTTTGTCTGGGATGTATTAAAGCATGCCTCTCACCTGGAGATAGAGAGATAGACAAAATTATCAGGAATTTTGGATTTGTGGAATTGCAGAAATTGGAGGGACCCTGAGATAATTTAACCTTGTTACTCAATGTTACTCAGTGTGTGGACCTGGGAATTTGTTAGAAATATAGAGGCCCAGACTCCACTTCAGACCTACTAAATCAGAATTTCCATTTTAACAGGGAAGTCCTGTGTACCTTCAAGCTTGAAAAACACTAGTTTGGTGCACCACTATTCCTAACACATACACACCTCTCCACCTCTCATACCTCTCCTACCCCATTATGCAGGGAGAAAATTGAGGTCTAGAGAGAGAAAGAGACTTTTCCAAAATTACAGTGTGTATCGGTGGCAGAGCTGAAAGCAAAACTGCTAAGCCTGTAAAGGGGCCTTCTGTATCCTTCATTCATCTCTGATTACACAAAATATATATAAAATATATAGTCTGAAGTATCTATGGCTAAAATGATATGATGGTATATTTGGGTTTTGCTTTACAATATTCTGGAAAGAAAGTTTGTGTGGGGGAAGGAACTTGGATGAAATAACAGTGGCCATGGTTTGCTAACTATTGAAGCTGGGTGATGGATACATAGGGATTCATTATATGACTCTATTTGTGTGTATGTTTGAACATTTCCATAATAAAAAAAAAAGTATAGTTGGAGAGAAGCTTCTGATAATATGGTAGTAGCTTGAAGTGAAGTTTTTGGATTATTTGTGGATTTCACTTACGTAGTGGACTCCGTATGCAGAAAGTCCCAGCAGCTGCATGGGGCCCATGTAGGAGGGAAGATGGGTTTCAACCCCAGCAAAAGACATTCCTTCTCTCCAGGAGCCTGAGTATCTGACACTTGGAGCTGGGCTGGATTTGCATAATTAGCACTCCTTTGCCTCTACCAGATGAGATAAGAGAGGGCTTGAAGAGGAGCCTCAAACACTGAAAAGCAGAGCCTCTCATCTCATTAGGTCCTGACACACTGAGAGATTGCCCTGTCAGGCTCTCCCAACCCAAGCTGTCTGGGAAACATCTATTCCTGGGAGTAAAGAGAGAATGAGATAGGAATGGATAGGGAAATATAACTTCCAACTAGACATTCAGCAAAAGTAAATTTGGGGAAAAGGTGGAAGCTGTTAGTTCTAAAGATGACACTGTGCTTGCTGGATTTTGCAGAGGGCTGATGTCTGAAGCCCAAGTCTAGAGCTGGAAGCAGCGATGAGGGCCACATATCTCCATGGGCAGGCAAGAATTGGAGTATAGTTCAGAGACAGAAGCTGGTGGACAGGAATCACCAGCATCCTGTCTCCCTTCTGACTTCCTGACTCTCAGGAACAGGAAAATCACTGAAACTGCTCCTTTAGGAGTTCTAGAATTGTCTCTCAGAGCTGTTTCCATTTCTGTTTTAGGGCTGTAATAGGATGGGAGAGGACTATGAATTTGGAGAATGAGAGGGGCAGTATAACAGGGTCTCTCTCTCTAACTGAGAGACTTTTGCCCCACCCAATCTCCTAAAGGTTCTCCCAAATTAGGATCCATAGCTGTATCCTTGAGGCCAAGAGACCCACATTTAACAATATGCTTGCTTGTAGTATGTTCATTCGGTGGGGTTCACAGAAGAGTGCACTCCAAGTCTCCCAGTCCTTTACTCCCCAGTCAGGGAAAGCCTTTTATAAAACTGTGACCCCTGAACTTCCCCAAAGTTTTTCCAGCTCTCCTATTCCTAGAAATTATGACATTTTTTTTACATCTTTATTGGAGTATAATTGCTTTACAATGTTGTGTTAGTTTCTGCTTTATAACAAAGTGAATCAGTTATACATATACATATGTTCCCATATCTCTTCCCTCTTGCATCTCCCTCCCTCCCACCCTCCCTATCCCACCCCTCCAGGCAGTCACAAAGCACTGAGATGATCTCCCTGTGCTATGTGGCTGCTTCCCACTAGCTATCTACCTTACCTTTGGTAGTATATATATGTCCATGCCTCTCTCTCACTTTGTCACATCTTACCCTTCCCCCTCCCCATATCCTCAAGTCCATTCTCTAGTAGGTCTGTGTCTTTATTCCTGTCTTACCCCTAGGTTCTTCATGACATTTTTTTCTTAAATTCCATATATATGTGTTAGCATACGGTATTTGTCTTTCTCTTTCTGACTTACTTCACTCTGTATGGCAGACTCTAGGTCTATCCACCTCATTAGTGTCCAGATTTCGCTGATGTCTCACAAATGTTATTTTTAAACAGTTGTATTTCCATACGGATCCTGATAAGATCCATACATTAAAAATGACTGATATGTCTCTTTAAGTCTCTGTTAAGTTTAGGTTCTCCCTCTCCCCCCCCCCCCATTCTTCTCTCTCTCTCTCAACGTATTTATTGAACAAAACTGAACTGGTTGTTTTGTCCTATAGTGTTTTCCACTGCCTGGTCTGCGTCTTACTGACCACATCTTTGTAGTAGACTTCAGTGTTTCCCACTGCTCTATTTCCTGCAAATTAAGGAGTTCTAGGGGCTTGATCAGATTCAGATTCATTTCTTTGGCAAGATTGTTTCACAAGCAGCTATGTGTCATTCCATTCAATAGCACATAATGGTCAGTGGCTCTCTATTTTGATGTTATAGTCTTATTTCTTTACAGATGAGGGATGCAGATTCTGACAAGGGTGATGCTGACCAGAGCTGAGAAATGTATCAAGGTCAGGTCTTCTGACTCCCTAACCAGTACTCTTTGCTCTATACAGGTCCTTAGAGGAAGTATTTAATGAACAGGTCAGGAAGACCACTGGGAAGAACTGTCTACTTTTTCTTTTTCAAGCAGAACTTCACCTTACTGACCTAGGGCTCTCTGGCTCCAGCTCCAGCCCAGTATTCCCATAACAGAGAAGGTAGGGTTGAGTTTCCTCACTTATTTTGGCAAATTTCAAATAGAATAGGGCAAGGTGGCCCCTTCAAGATGGGAGAGGAAATGGATTATTTGGCTCAGAACAGGAGGGTGGGGTATATGTATGAACTGGTGGAACTGGAAGGGTGAGCAGAGTGCCCTATCTCCTAGGCGGAACATCCTGGGCTCACTGCCAGTGGAGTCCAGAAGAAGGAGAGGGGAGAGGCAGGAGAAAGTATGGAGTGAGAATTCTGGGAAATCACCTTGAAGGAAGAGGTTGGCCTCTGGTGCTGCTGCTCTTTGTAGAAGGGAAGGAGAGCATTCTCAGCCTTGCTAAAAATCACACCCTTTCTGCCTGGAGATTACCTAGTGACTCACTGGTAAGTTCAGACTCTTAATGAAAAGATTGGTTTATCTATTTATTTCTGTCAATTTTAGATTGCCATTGTGTTTCAAGGACCAAAGTGGGCTACTAATTGAGCATAGGTGATCCAGAAAGTCTTTGACAGACCTTAAGAGGTCATCTTCATCCCCCACCCTTCCTAGGAGACTCCTCCAATGTCCTCCCCTCCAGTTCTGTTTCCCTTTTTAACCAACCTTCACTACTGGGCAATCTTTCTTAGAGTTAACTCAAACCCTTCCTAATGAAGTATTAAACCCATTTTCTCTTTTCCTTTCCTTTGTGGAGAGGAAGAACACCTTCAAGCTATAATAAATAACCCAAAGACTTAGTATTCTAGTTCAGACATCACTTATGTCCCAGGTAAATGATTGTACCTATCTCTCTGCCTCATCTCTCATCCCTCACATCATCATCATCTAGTCCTTGGCCAGATTAACCTTCACAAGGCACAGCACTGCTCATGTTAGAGAAGCTGTAGAACATTATGGTCAGAGTGTGGACTCTGGAAGCCAGACTGCCTGCTTAAGCAACTATCCTGGTTTGGCTACTTCCTGCCTGTGTGACCTTAACTTCTCTCCCACTCAGTTTCCTCAGATGTAAAAGGATATATTATATTGTTGTGAGGGTTAAATGAATTGGTATATGTCAGACACTTAAAACAATATCTGGCACATAGTTTAGGCTTTGTTTAATGACATTTTTTCTGCCTGAACTAACCATTCCCTATAGTCTTCCATTTCTGTTTCTCGAAATTCTACCATGCTTCTAAGACCAGCTCAAATGCTACTTCTTCCCTGAACACTTTCTTGAGCTCCTCAATCAGCTGCTTCCTTCTATATGTTCTAGAGAACTTTTGTTTGTATAGCTCTTATGACATCTCCACATGTTGTCATTGTTTACATGTGATATCTTAATGGTATGTCCTTAAGAGAAATTGCTTCACACACAACTGCCACTTAGTACAGTGCTCAATCAGTGGGGATGGTATTATTCTATATGCTTGGTGTTTAACCCAGTGGTTCAGTCCTGGCTGCACATTGGAATCAACTAAGAATCTTTATAAATTCCTGATGTCTGGTTCCCACAACTAGAGATTGGATGTCACTGGTCTGGGGTTGGGTCTGGGCATTTAGATTTTTAAAATCTTCTCAGGTGATACTGATGTAGAGCCTGGGCTGAGAATCCCTGGTTTAAATGGTTTAGCAACATGATTGATCTCATGTAAGCCTTACAACAACATTGGTGGGTTATACTGTAGACCGTAGACCATTGTTTTATTTTTTTTAACATCTTTATTGGAGTATAATTGCATTACAATGTAGTGTTAATTTCTCCTATATAACAAAGTGAATGAGCTACATGTGTACATATATCCCCATATCCCCTCCCTCTTGCATCTCCCTCCCACCCTGCCTATCTCACCTCTCTAGGTGGTCAAAAAGCACTGAGCTGATCTCCCTGTGCTATGCGGCTGCCTCCCACTAGCTATCTGTTTTACATTTGGTAGTATATATATATCAATGCTACTCTATCACTTCTTACCACTTCTTACCAATGGTCACAGCTTACCATTCCCCCGTCCTGTGTGAGGACACAAGTCCATTATCTACGTCTGCATCTTTATTCCTGTCCTGCCCCTAAATTTCTAAGAGCCATTTTTTTTAGATTCCATGTATATGTGTTAGCATACAATATTTGCTTTTCTATTTCTGACTTACTTAGCTCTGTATGACAGACTCTAGGTCCATCCAACTCACTACAAATAACTCAATTTCGTTTCTTTTTATGGCTGAGAACTATTCCATTGTATATATGTGCCACATCTTCTTTATCTATTCATCTGTAGATGGACACTTAGGCTGCTTCCATGTCCTGGCTATTGTAAATAGTGCTGCAATGAACATTGTGGTACATGACCCTTTTTGAATTATGGTTTACTCAGAGTATATGCCCAGTAGTGGGATTACTGGGTATTATGGAAGTTCTATTTTTAGGTTTTTAAGGAACCTCCATACTGTTCTCCATAGTGGCTGCATCAATTTACATTCCCACCAACAGTGCAAGAGGGTTCCCTTTTCTCCTCAACCACTCCAGCATTTATTGCTTGTAGATTTCTGGATGATGGCCATTCCGACTGGTGTGAAGTGTTACCTCATTGTAGTTTTGATTTGCATTTCTCTAATAATTACTGATGTTGAGCATTCTTTCATGTGTTTGTTGGTATTCTGTATATCTTTTTGGAGAAATGTCTATTTAGGTCTTCTGCCCAGTTTTGGATTGTGTTGTTTGTTTTGTTGATATTGAGTTAGATGAGGTGATTGTAAATTTTGGAGGTTAATCCTTTGTCAGTTGTTTCATTTGCAAATACTTTCTTTAATTCTGAGGGTTGTCTTTCCATCTTGTTTATGGTTTCCTTTCTTGTGCAAAAGCTTTTAAGTTTCATTAGGTCCCATTTGTTTATTTTTGTTTTTATTTCCATTTCTCAAGGAGGTAGATCAAAAAGGATCTTGCTGTGATTTATGTCATAGAGTGTTCTGCCTATGTTTTCCTCTAAGAGTTTTATAGTGTCTGCTCTTCCATTTAGGTCTTTAATCCACTTTGAGTTTATTCTTCTGTATGTTGTCAGGGAGTGTTCTAATTTCATTCTTTTACATGTAGCTGTCCAATTTTCCAAACACCACTTT
Organism: Leucopleurus acutus; assembly: GCF_964270905.1. Taxonomy (NCBI): domain Eukaryota; kingdom Metazoa; phylum Chordata; class Mammalia; order Artiodactyla; family Delphinidae; genus Leucopleurus; species Leucopleurus acutus. Next base: position 52,876,751 of record NC_139148.1, on the reverse strand, counting down.
TGAAGAGTCTGTGTTTTCTCCATTGTATATTCTTGCCTCCTTTGTAAAAAATAAGGTGACCATATGTGCATAGGTTTATCTCTGGGATTTCTATCCTGTTCCATTGATCTATATTTCTGTTTTTGTGCCAGTACCATACTGTCTTGATTACTGTAGCTTTGTAGTATAGTCTGAAGTCAGGGAGCCTGATTCCTCCAGCTCCATTTTTCTTTCTCAAGATTGCTTTGGCTATTCAGGGTTTTTTGTGTTTCCATACAAATTGTGAAATTTTTTGTTCTACTTCAGTGAAAAATGTCATGGTAGTTTGATAGGGATTGCAATGAATCTCTAGAATCCTTTGGGTAGTATAGTCATTTTCCCAATGTTGATTCTTCCAATCCAAGAACATTGTATATCTCTCCATCTATTTGTATCATCTTTAATTTCTTTCATCAGTGTCTTATAGTTTTCTATCTACAGGTCTTTTGTCTCCCTAGGTAGGTTTATTCCTAGGTATTTTACTCTTTTTGTTGCAATGTTAAATGGGAGTGTTTCCTTAATTTATCTTTCAGATTTTTCATCATTAGTGTATAAGAATGCAAGAGATCTCTGTGCATTAATTTTGTATCCTGCAACTTTATCAAATTCATTGATTAGCTCTAGTAGTTTTCTGGTGGCATCTTTAGTATTCTCTATGTATAGTATCATGTCAGGTGTAAACAGTGACAGCTTTACATCTTCTTTTCTGATTTGGATTCCTTTTATTTCTTTTTCTTCTCTGATTGCCATGGTTAAAACTTCCAAAAATATGTTGATTAATAGTGGTGAGAGTGGATAACCTTTTCTTGTTCCTGATCTTAGAGGAAATGCTTTAAGTTTTTCACCACTGAGAATGATGAAGGCAGCGGTTTTGTCATATATGGCCTTTATTATGTTGAGGTAAGTTCCCTCTATGCTTACTTTCTGGAGGGTTTTTTTTTTTATCATAAATGGGTGTTGAATTTTGTTGAAAACTTTTTCTTCTTCTATTGAGATGATAAAGTTTTGTGGGGGTTTTTTTTGTTGTTGTTTGTTTTTTTGTGGTACGCGGGCCTCTCACTGTGGTGGCCTCTCCCATTGCGGAGCACAGGCTCCGGACACACAGGCTCAGTGGCCAGGGCTCACAGGCCCAGCTGCTCTGCAGCATGTGGGATCTTCCCGGACCTGGGCACGAACCCGTGTCCCCTGCATGGGCAGGCGGACTCTCAACCACTGCACCACCAGGGAAGCCCAAAGTTTTTTATCCTTCAATTTGTTAATATGGTGTATCAAACTGATTGACCCATGTATATTGAAGAATCCTTGCATTCCTGGCATAAACCACACTTGATCATGGTGTATGATCCTTTTAATGTGCTGTTGGATTCTGTTTGCTAGTATTTTTTTGAGGAGTTACATCTACTTTCTTCAGTGGTATTGGCCTGTAGTTTTCTTTTCTGTGACATTTTGTCTAGTTTTCATATCAGGGTGATGGTGGCCTCATAGAATGTGTTTGGGAGTGTTCCTCCCTCTGCTATATTTTGGAAGAGTTTGAAAAGCATAGGTGTTAGCTCTTCTCTAAATGTTTGATAGAATTCTTCTGTGAAGCCATCTAGTCCTGGCCTTTTGTTTGTTGGAATATTTTTAATCACAATCTCAATTTTAATACTTGTGATTGATCTGTTTATATTTCTATTTCTTCCTTGTTTAGTCTCAGAAGGTTGTGCTCTTCTAAGAATTTGTCCATTTCTTCCAGATAGTCCACTCTTTGGCCTATAGTTGCTTGTAGTAATCTCTCATGATTCTTTGTATTTCTGCAGTGTCAGTTGTTACTTCTCCTTTTTCGTTTCTAATTCTGCTGATTTGAGTCTTCTCCCTTGTTTTCTTGATGAATCTGACTAATGGTTTATCAATTTTGTTTATCTTCTCAAGGAACCAGCTTTTAGTTTTATTGATCTTTGTTATTGTTTCCATTATTTCTTTTTCATTTATTCCTGGTCTGATCTTTATGATTTTTTACCTTCTGCTAACTTTGAGTTCTTTTTGTTCTTCTTTCCCTAATTGCTTTAGGTGTAAGCTTAGGTTGTTTATTTGAGATGTTTCTTGTTTCTCAAGGTAGGATTGTATTGCTATAAAGTTCCCTCTTAGAACTGCTTTTGCTTCATCCCATAGGTTTTGGATTATCATGTTTTCACTGTCATTTGTTTCTATGTATTTTTTTGATTTTCTCTTTGATTTCCTCTGTGATCTCTTGGTTATTTAGTAGTGTATTTTTTAGCCTCCATGTGTTTGTATTTTTTCAGGTTTTTTCCTGTCATTGATATCTAGTCTCATAGCATTGTGGTCGGAAAAGATACTTGATAAGATTTCCAGTTTCTTAAACTTACCAAGGCTTGATTTGTGACCCAGGATATGATGTATCCTGGAGATTGTTCCCTGAGCAATTGAGAAGAAAGTGTGTTCTGTTGTTTTTGGATGGAATGTCCTATAAATATCAACTAAGTCCATCTGGTCTCATATTTCATTTAAAGGTTCTGTTTCCTTATTATTTTCATTTTTAATGATCTGTCCACTAGTGAAAGTGGGGCATTAAAGTCCCCTGCTATGATTGTGTTACTGTCGATTTCCCCTTTTATGGCTGTTAGCATTTGCCTTAAGTATTGAGGTGCTCCTATGTTAGATGCATAAGTATTTACAATTGTTATATTTTCTTCTTGGATTGATCCCTTGATCATTATGCAGTGTCCTTCTTTGTCTCTTGTAATAGTCTTTATTTTAAACTCTTTTTGTCTTTTATGAGAATTGCTACTCCAGCTTTCTTTTGATTTCCATTTGCATGGAATATCTTTTTCCATCCCCTCCTTTTCAGTCTGTATGTGTCCCTAGGTCTGAAGTGTGTCTCTTGTAGACAGCATATATATGAATATCACTTTTGTATCCATTCAGCCAGTCTATGTCTTTTGGTTGGAGCTTTTAATCCATTTACATTTAAGGTTATTATCGATATGTATGTTTTTATTATCATTTTCTTAATTGTTTTGGGTTTATTATTGTAGGTATTTTCCTTCTCTTGTGTGTACTTCCTAGAGAAGCTCCTTTAGCATTTGTTGTAAAGCTGGTTTGGTGGTGCTGAAGTGTCCTAAGTTTTGTTTGTCTGTAAAAGTTTTAATTTCTCCATCATATCTGAATGAGATCCTTGCTGGGTGGAGTAATCTTGGTTGTAGGTTTTACCCTTTCATCACTTTAAATATGTCCTGACACTCTTTTCTAGCTTTCAGAATTTCTGTTGAAATATCAGCTCTTAATCTTATGGGGATACCCTTGTATATTATTTGTTGCTTTTTCCTTGCTGCTTCTAATATTTTTTCTTTGTTTTTATTTTTTGATAGTTATATCAATATGTGTCTTGGTGTGTTTCTCCTTGGATTTATCCTGTATAGGACTCTCAGTGCTTCCTGGACTTGATTGACTATTTCCTTTCCCATGTTAGGGAAGTTTTCAACTATAATCTCTTCGAATATTTTCTCAGTCCCTCTCTTTTTCTCTTCTTTTTCTGGGACCCCTATAATTCATGTGTTGGTGCATTTAATTTTGTCCCAGAGGTCTCTGAGACTGTCCTCAATTATTTTCATACTTTTTTTTTTATTCTGGTCTGCAGTAGTTATTTCCACTATTCTATCTTCCAGGTCACTTATCCGTTCTTCTGACTCAGTTATTCTGCTATTGATACCTTCTAGAGAATTTTTAATTTCATTTATTGTGTTGTTAATGATTGTTTGTTTGCTCTTTAGTCTTCTAGGTCCTTTTTAAACGTTTCTTGTAATTTCTTCATTCTATTTCCAAGATTTTGTGTCATCTTTACTATCATTATTCTGATTTTTTTTCAGGTAGACTGCCTATTTCCTCTTCATTTGTTAGGTCTGGCTCCTTTATCTGCTGCATATTTCTCTGTTTTCTCATTTTTTTTTAACTTACTGTGTTTGGGGGTCACCTTTTGGCAGGCTGCAGGTTCGTAATTCCTGTTGTTTTTGGTATCTGCCCCCAGTGGATGAGGTTGATTCAGTGGCTTGTGTAGGCTTCCTTGTGGATGGGACTGGTACCTGTGTTCTGGTGGTTGGAGCTGGATCTTTTCTTTCTGGTGGGCAGTGCTGCATCTGTTGGTGTGGTTTGGTGTGTCTGTGAACTTAGTATGATTTTAGGCAGCCTCTCTGCTAATGGGTGTGGTTGTTTTCCTGTCTTGCTAGTTGTTTGTCATGGGACCTCCAGCACTGTGCTTGCTGGTTGTGGGTGGAGCTGGGGTTTAGTGTTGAGATGGAGATCTCTGGTAGACCTCTCACCAGTTGATATTATGTGGGACCAGGAGGTCTTTGGTGGTCCAATGTCCTGAATTCAGCTCTCCCATATCAGAGGCTCCAGTCTGACACCAGGCCAGAGCACCAAGGCACTGTCAGCCACATGGCCCAGAAGAAAAGGGAGAAAAAAAGAAAGGAAAAAAATTAATAATAATTTTTAAAACTTATTAAAATAAAAAAACAAATAATAATAATAATATAAAAAGAAGAGAGCAACCAAACCAATATACAAATCCATCAATGATAACAAGTGCTGAAAACTATACTAAAATAAACATAAAAATCAGAAACAAGTCAGTCACAGACAGCAAACCCCTAGTCTACAGTTGCTCCCAAAATCTACCGCCAAAATTTTGTGATGATTCGTTTTCTATTCAGGTATTCCACAGATACAGGGTACATCAAGTTGATTGTGGGGATTTAATCTGCTGCTCCTGAGGCTGCATGGAGAAATTTCCCTTTCTCTTCTTTGTTTGTACAGCTCGTGGGGTTCAGCTTTGGTTTTGGCCCCATGTCTGCATGTAGGTTGCCCTCAGGTATCTGTTCCTGCCCAAACAGGATGGGGTTAAAGCAGCAGCTGATTAAGATCTCTTGCTCCTTCAGGCCAGGGGAGGGAGGGGAATGGTTGTTATAACTGGAATGCAGGTTGAGTCTGTGGTGGCAGATTCTGGTGTCCATTGCAACAGCCTGAGGCAAACTATGTGTTCTCCCAGGGAAGTTGTCCCTGTGTCACAGGATCCTGGCAGTGGCTTGATGCACAGGCTCCTGGCGGCATGTGGATAGTGTCCTATGCTTTCACACCAGGTTCCTGGTGGCTGCTGCAGCAGCTTTAACATTTCATGCCCATCCCTGGGGTCCAAGCTGATAGCTGCAGCTCATGCCTGTCTCTGCAGCTTGTTTAAGTGGTGCTCTGCCTTCTGTGTGCAGACAGGGAAGGAATCCCTTCTCCTCGTGCACCCTGAAACAATGGTCTCTTGCCTCTTAGGCAGGTCCAGACTTTTCCCCAAACTCCCTCCTGGCTAGTTGTGATGCACTAGCCCCCTTCAGGCTGTGTTCATGCAGCCAACCCCAGTCCTCTCCCTGGATGTGACCTCTGAAACCTGAGCCTCAGGTCCCAGCTGCCACACCCCCAGCAGGTGAGCAGACAAGTCTCTCAGGCTTGTGAGTGCTGGTCGACACCGATCTTCTGTACAGGAATCTCTCCACTTTGCCCTCTGCACCCCTGTTGCTGTGCTCTCTTCCGTGGATCCGAAGCTTCCCCCCAACCCAACCCCTGTCTCCACCAGTGAAGGGGCATCCTAGTGTGTGGAAACTTTTCCTCCTTCACTGCTCCTTCCCAGAGGTGCAGGTCCCATCCTTATTCTTTTGTCTCTGACTTTTCTTTTTTCTTTTGCCCTACCCAGGTATTTGGGGAGTTTCTTGCCTTTTGGGAAGTCTGAGGTCTTCTGTCAGCGTTCAATAGATGTTCTGTAAGAGTTGTTCCACATGTAGATGTATTTCTGATGTATTTGTGGAGAGGAAGGTGATCTCCACGTCTTACTCCTCTGCCATCTTGAAGGTCCCCCTAGACCATTGTTAATGCTGTTTTCTAAATGAATAAACTGAGGCTCAAAGAAGTTAAAATGAGTAGTCAAAGGACGCAGAGACCTTAAGTGGCAGAGTGGAGAAGTGCAGACAAATTTTCTAACTCAAAGTCCAGTTCTGTGTCCTTCAGACCATATTGGTTGCTCCTCATGGTCAGGAACTGTGTCTTTAAGGTCATAAATATTTCTTCAAGGACAGAAGCATATCCTCAAGGTCATAGTTTGTGTTTTATTCTCCTGAGTACTCTAAGCATTGGTATGGATCATTACCTTGCATTGGGAAACATGAAGAATGAAATGTTACAATCACTCATGTGACAAGAAAGAAAGGAGGAGTTAGGGTAGGTTGTCATATGTGAGGGATGCTGAGGCAGACATTTTAAAGAAAGGCAGGGAGGCAGGTATTAGCAGTCTTCTGGCTCCCAAGCCAGTGCTCTTTATAAGAAGGAAAGAAAGAGAGAGAGGGAAAGAAAGGAAGGAAGAAAGATAGATTGATCTAATGCTTAAATGATGGAACTATAATATATTGATAAGGAAAACAAGGATATTTGACAATGTCCCGCACATTGGAGATTTCTGTCAAAAAGTCAGCCAGGCCTTACTTCAGCAGAGTCTTCTTTGAAGGAGATCTAGACTGGAGGGGCTGTGGGCCCTCTAGTACCTGGAAAAAATTGTGAGTATAAGCTAGGAAGTCATTGCAAGTTGAAATAACTTGCCTATATCCACACAAGACTCAAACTATAGATGGGGAATGAAAAAGGAAAAGAGGAAATGGTCAAGAGATGTTGGAACTGGAGATAAAGTGGAAGTCAGGGCACAGGAAGAGCATATGCTCTCTGTGTACAGCAAAGAGTGTATGTTATCATCCCAGGTTAGTAGGGCAAATGCATAGGAGAAATGAGAGAGTGAAGAGGAGAGGTGAGGCCAGGGAAAGAGGGGATGGGAGGGGAGGGGTGGGGGAGGGGCAAAAGACAAAAGTAGTCCTGGGAAGGGGATTGATACAGCAATCTTGGAATGCTTGATTCTTCTCACAGTATGAACAGAAACTTAACTGTACCAAAGCTTGATGAAGATGACCCTTACCACCATCCAATTTCTTTTCTTCCAAGTTCACCAAGAAGCCTCAATAAGATGGAAAGGGTAAGTATTCTTAGCCACTTTACAGGCACTGTGGGGTTAAGTGACTTCTGTGAAGTCATAAAGTGAGTTTGTTGCTCAGCGGGGACTAGAACTCCCATTTCCTGCTTCTCAATTCCGTTCCTTTTTTGTTAAACCACTAGACTCAAAGAGCCCTCCAACCCCCTCCATTTCACTTGATCTTAGAATCAACCATTATAGTTTCCTTTGGGGTGCCTTGAAGGCACTTTTTAGGTCTTTACTACCCTAAGAGAATGTAAATGATCCCTCAGAGAGATCACCCCTTAAATGTACCAGCAGAATAGGGAGAATGACAGAGACATTTTTCACATTTTTTCTAAGGAGCCATATCCCAAGCATCAGGCTTTTCTATACCTGGGCATATACTTTCATTCCCTGGGGTCAGTTTGAGAGAGTAACCATCCTTCGGAGAGATTCTAATAGTGGAATTTTGGACACCATAACAAGTTGTTGGTGGTGGTGCGGGTGAAATTTAGGAGAATCAGTTTCATCTATCACCCCTTGTAGGATGCTCTCTGCTCCAGCTCTGTACATGGTCAGCTTCAACTGAATACAGGGTGGTGATTATCAATTTGATTATTTTTGATTTTAGCCTAGTTCCTTTTAATTCCCAAGGCCTGACTGATTTGAACACCTGCATCACACACACACATACACATATATACATTGCCATCCTTTCATCCTTTGTATGTGAATTTCTCAACCATTGGCCTTCTTTCTGGATAGTTATTAAGATCCATCAGGCCTCCACATGGTGTAGAGAGATGGGAGGTGATGGCTTTCTACTTGAAAACCAATTTCAAGTTGCGTGCCATGAGCGTGTGTTGGTGAGTGTCCACCCATGGCAAGTTCCTAAAGCATGGAATGTTATGTACTAATTTCCTGTATCTAATTTTCTCAGAAGCGAAGTGACCATACCAAGAATGACAATGCCCATCTATATATAACACAAGGAACAGGACTCCCTTTTCCTATCTCCCTTACCCAACGGTGATTGTATGGTGGAGTACAGGGTTGGTAAATATGCCACCCATGCTCAGTCTATGCCCAAACCAGACAGCAGTAATCAGTTATGGCCCCTCTTTCCCAATGAGCCTTAATGCAGTCTTCCTCAGCAAGTTCTCCAGGCAGCTATCATCCAACTGATCAGAGACTGTATCAGACAAGAAACCCATTTGATATCCTCAAAGTGAGGGAAAGGGTAAGGCTTTAGAATCATAAAGGTCTGTGTTCTCCTTCCACTTCTGCCACTTATAAGCTCTGTAGCCTTTGGCAGGTCATTTCTCTTCTCAGAGCCTCAGTTTCCTTATCTGTGAAATAGGGAAATTAGGATGGTCATGAAAATTCACAGTGATAAAACACTTGGCACATAGTGGATGTCCAATACCTGTTATCACTGAGTTCCAGAATCTTACAATTAACATGTCTGTCTTTTGGGCTTCTATTTAAAAGATGGCAGGGGCACTTGAGGACTTCTCAGCAGCTAGTGGAGCAAATGTCCCGAAAAGGAGATGCAGATCCCTCAAAGAAAAACCTTACTGATCTTAGCATTTTTCTAGTCAGACCTTAGCAAGGAGATCTTGTTTCCCTTGACGCTGGGCATCCACACTCCTCATGTCCAATTTGTTCTTTCCTCAGAATTTCCTAGCTCACTATTTTGTTTCCTTGGAACCTAATAAAGGCTTCAAGAGATTTAATTGGAACCAAAAATCACTTCATTGAGAGCCACTCTCCTGCTTTCCTCCTACCTCTTGGAGTGCTCTATCATAGGTTCCTTTGCTGACTCTTCTCACTTTGTCTAGCCATTACCTATAGGGGTTCTTAAGGCTTCCATCCAGGGTTGGCTTCTCAGACCAAGTGCTCTCTTTGGTCATTCTCAGCCACTCCTAGGAATTTAACTCCTAGTTGCCTAGTTTTCTAGGGCTGCCATAAAAAAGCATCATGATTTGGTAGCTTAAACAACAGAAATTTGTCTCACTTTTCTGGAACCTAGAAGTCTGAAATCAAGGTGTCAACAGGGTTGGTTCCTTCTGAGAGCTATAGGGAAAATCTGTTTCATGCTGTTTTCCTAGCTTTTAGTTGTTTGCTATAAATATTTGGCATTCCTTGGGTTTTGCTACATTACCCCAATCTTAGCCTTCATCTATATATGGCATTCTCCCTGTGTGTGTGTAAGTCCAAATTTTCCCTTTAATATAAGGACACCAGTCATATTGGTGTAGGGGCCTATCCTACTCCAGTATGACCTAATGTTAATTAATTAAATGTACAGTGACCCTGTTTCCAAATAAGTGTATATTCTTAGGCATTGTGGTTTAGGACTTTGATATATCAATTTTGGGGGGGCACAATTCAACCCATGACACCCATCATCTGATGAGTTCCTCCAAAGACCATCAGTACAACTGTGTCTACTGATATTCAGATCTGTATATCAGCTGCCTGATGTACTAGTCCATCTACATGTCCCTTGGGCATCTCCAACTCAATCATGACGCTTTCCCTGCTACCACCACTAGGATCTCACCTGAACTTGGCTCTCCTCCTGAGTGATTTCTGCTTTTAGCTCTACCATCCTCCCAGTCGTGTAGCTGTAAAATCTCAGTCTTCTCTGACTCCTCCCTCTTTCTTCCCCTCCCTCTGTAATCATTTGCCAGGTCTTGATTCTAGTTTTATAATATCTTAATTATGTCTTGCCCTGCTTCTTCTTTGTCCTATTTGAAAGCTAGTATTTCTTTTCACTTGGACAGCCTTCCAGCTGTTCTCCCTGCCTCCCATCTCACCTCCCTCTGGTCCATTCTCTCTGGCATACGAGTCACTGTCTTTAAGCACAGTTCTTCCAGTGGCTCCATTTATCATCAGCAGATGCTTTCCCATTTCTGAGCCTTTCCTCTACTGAACCTTCTCCATGAAATGCCCTTCCCTTACATTCGCCTATTTAGACTTTTGCCTGAAAGGCCACACACTTTCCACAAAGGCATCACATGTGACCCCTTTCCCTTGGGCTCTTAATTCTCCACAAGCACTTAACATATTCTACCCTACCCTGTCTCAGAGCTATATAGTTAATGTATTATCTCCATTATTTCTCTCCCCCCATACACTAGTACAATGTAATTGTGTTAAGGCAAGATATGAGTCTTCCTCATCATGGTATTCTACATGTCTGGCTCACAGCAGGTGCGCAATTGGTTGAGTGATTTGAAAAACCTTGAAGCTTGCTGCCCTTGTCTCTTTGTGCACTGCTGTATATTGCAGCATAAAACCCAGCCCTCTCAGGTTAAGAAAAAACCTAAACTGGGTCAGTTTATAGACTAGGAATATCAGCTGCTTAGAGCTTACCAACTAACCTCTGCAGCAAGCACCTTCCAGTGAGCTGATAGGGAAGCAGGGACAAAGAGGGATTGGAGGGGCTCCCCCCACCTAGCAGCAGCTGCTCAGCAGTAGGTTGGGGGAGGCTCAGAGAGCAACAAGGCCAAATATACAGGTCAAAACCTGATTTATACAGGAAAAATAATGTGTGGTGACCTTAATGGCAAGGAGGCTTATCATCTGAAACCTACAGTGGCAAAGAGCCCAGAGGCTCTCCAGTGTTAATCTTGAATCTTCATTTGATGTTCCTTTGAAATGAAATATATATATATATATATATATATATATATATATATATATATATATATATGCTCTAAGCTGTTACTTGGTATACAAAAGTAATCATTTTTACATCCTATGTTGCTAAACCTGTACACAAAGACTTTTCTTCTGCCCACTTCCCAGCAGTAGAGCTGAAGACATCAGAAATGAGAACTGGCTTACACAAGGTCATGTGGCAAGGAGCAGCCCAGGCTTAAAATCAGAAGCTGTCTTTGCCATTTTTTCTCCTTGCAAGAGTCCAAGGATGGGGCGATGCACCACTGGAAATGAGCTCTCCAAAGGACTAGAGGGGGCAGGTGCCCATAAGCAGAATCTGAGGCCTAGACAACCTAAGAGTACCATTGCAGCAAATGCCAAGGGAAAGGAATTGCCCACAGCTTAAAAGCATGGGCCCTGGAGTATGCATGACACAAACAAATGACCAAATACATGTTGTTAAGTAGTCTTAGGGACACAGAGACAGAAGTATTTTGTTGAATAAATGAATGATGTGATTATAAGAACTGCAATAGTTCTTCACTTCTTAGGTAATGGGTAAGAGTGTGGACGCCAGGCCAACTTGCTTTCATTCAAATCTTGATTCTACCACTTGATTTTACTACATATTAACCTTCTGACCATGGGCAAATCACTTAAGTTCTCCAAGCCAGAAAACTTAAACCTTAGTTTCTTTAGTTTCCTCACTTAGAAAATGGCATCCATTATTCACAAATGTTTATTGAACATATACTAGTCAGGCACTGTTTTAGGTGCTTGGGATACAGCAATGAATACAACAGATAGAAATCCCTGACCTTGTGGAGTTGACATTCTAGTTAGGGGGATAGTTACAAACGGTAGTCCTCACTTCCTAGGGTTGCAGGGAGGGGTAAATAAGAGAAGGCACAAAAAATGCTAGGCACAGAGCTTATACCTAATGAATGTCTCAAGTTAAACTATGTCTTGGCAAAATGGAGAGATTAGATGTATTAGAGTAATACAAATGTTGCCTACCTGCCTGACTGCCCCTCCACTTAGCTCCAGCCCTATTCAGAATGGAATACTGTCCTGACAGACATCCAAGATCAGAGGAAGGTAGAGGAGGTGGTATTTAAATTGACCTTTAAAATGAGTGGGAGAATAAAGAGGTGTAAAGGCCATCACAGGCCAGGCCAAGGTCTTTGGACTTTGGTAAAAGTGTGGAGACACTGACAGTTTAGGAGTAAAAATGACCACAGGCTAGGGAAACTTTGACTGGGTGAAGGGTAAGAGGTCTTTATCTTTAGCTCTCTGAGATTGGAGATGGGTGACAGAGCTTCAGTTCTATGATATGGTGGTGGTCTGTGTGCATTTGCATGTGTGTGTACAAATTAACCAGAATTTCAGCAAGTCCCTTTGAGGGGAAAAATACAGTGTTAATCTTGGCAAATTACACGAAAGGTGTTATTGTTCTGAGGTGGAGTTTACAGAGGCCTACTGAGGCTGCAGTCAAGCCAACAAAATATAGAGGCAGAGGAGCTCCAGGCAACTGGAAGGGCAACTGGACCAAGGACAATGCTGTCCAAGAGCGATGCTGGCTAAGGTGATTCAGTAACTTGAGTTCAAGTCCACTATCCCTCAACTCCATTCCCTCTGGACTTGTAGCACCTTCTTCCCCCCTGAAAGCCAGCAAGAGCCCTGACTGCGCCAGGTTCTCCAGCCCTTATTTCAGTGGAATAGAATCAGGCATGATTTCCAGATCTTTTGCCCCTCTGTGGAGGGTAGTTAAAGGACAGTACATTTGGTACCCTAAGCCTGGACTTATCATTTGCTATAGTATTGATATGGACCCCATATAAGACTGACTTTTTTTCTTTCTGTGACAAGATTGCTGGTTTTCACCCTGCTGTGAAACATAACAGTAAAGTGTGTGGGATCTGGAATCAAACTGCTTTTGTTTGAAGCCTGTTTCTGTTACTTCCAAGCAGTGTGATCTTGGGCAATATAGTTAATTTCTCTGATCCTCAGTATCCCTTTTTGTAAATTGGGGATGATAATACTTACCTCACAGGTTTGCTGTGAGGATTCAATAACTTCCTTCAGGTAAAGCTACTAGAATTTTGCCTAGCTCATAGGAAGTGTTATTTAAGTTATAAGCTAATATCTTGCTGTAGTCATTGACCCTTGGGGGAGGCTCTGTTTCCTCATGTGTGCAATACAATAATGCTTGCCCTGTATAGATCCTGAAGTCATGGACAAAATGGATGAGAAAGCATTTTACTAAGAGAAGTAATACAGGATGCAGTGTACTGGCAGGAGGGTATATTATCTGGGGTATGTTTCAACAGAGTTCTGGCTGTAACTGTAATGCAAATTGTGGAAATTAATGTGTGGATATGATTGTGACCTTCATGTAGTAACTTAGATAGCTGAGATTATTTCTGGAGGGTGACACCAACCTGTATTCTGATTGACGTTAGGTGGTCTCTCTCATACACACACCTTTAATTTCCTAGACAGTGAAATATTTCACAGTTCCATGTTACTTTTGACTATTACAACTTAGCACTTATACTTAGTTAGATTATACCTAATATTTAAGAACATCAGAGATAATTTAATTCAGTCAGTCTTATTAAAGGAATGATACATAATTTACTGATTAAAAAAATAATATTGTGATAGTTAATCTTTAATCTTATGTTAGAGTTTTGGGATTTCCATGCAAAATCAAAAAATGGCCATGTAAAATATCAGGAATGTGAATAGAGTCCAGTCAGGTCAATTTCCTCATCTGAAACCTGGAATTGATAATCCCTTCCCTAGTTGGCTGGCAGGACAATGGTATAACTCAAATGTGATAATGAATGTCAGAGAGTAAAAATTATAAAGTAATATATACATGTGAGTTATAAAAACAGTAATATTAACGGTAATGATCATCTATTGAGTATCTACCTTCGGCTAGGTGCTTTTAATAAAAATGGACGGGTGGTCGGGGACCTTCAAGATGGCAGAGGAGTAAGACATGGAGATCACCTTCCTCTCCACAAATACATCAGAAATACATCTACATGTGGAACAACTCCTACAGAACATCTACTGAATGCTGGCAGAAGACCTCAGACTTCCCAAAAGGTAAGAAACTCCCCACGTACCTGTGTAGAGCAAAAGAAAAAATAGACAAAAGAATAGGGATGGGACTTATACCTCTTGGAGGGAGCTGTGAAAGAGGAAAAGTTTCCATACACTAGGAAACCGCTTCACTGGCAGGGACTGGGGGTGGCCATGGGAGGGGGTAGCTTCAGACCTCGGAGGAGAGCACGGCAACAGGGGTTCAGAGGGCAAAGTGGAGAGATTCCAGCACAGAGAATCGGTGCCTACCAGCACTCACCAATCTGAGAGGCTTGTCTGCTCACCTGCCAGGACAGGTGAGGGCCGGGAGCTGAGGCTCAGGCTTCAGAGGTCAGATTCCAGGGAGAAGACTGGGGTTCGCTGTGTGAAAACATCCTGAAGGGGGCTAGTGTGCCACAGCTAGCCGGGAGGGAGCCTGGGAAAAGCCTGGAACTGCCTATGAGGCAAGAGACCATTGTCTTGGGGTATGCAAAGAGAGGGCATACAGAGCACCGCCTAAACGAGCACCAGAGATGGGTGCGAGCCACGGCTATCAGCACGGGCACCAGAGATGGGCACGAAATGCTAAGGCTGCTGCTGCAGCCTTATCAAGGCCTGTGTGCAAACACAGGTCACTATCCACACCTCCCCTCCCAAGAGTCTATGCAGCCCACCACTGCCAGGGTCTTGTGATCCAGGGACAACTTTCCCGGGAGAACACACGGTGCACCTCAGACTGTTGCAACATCACTCTGAGCTCTGCCACTGCAGGCTCGGCTCACATTCAGTATCCCTCCCTCCCCCTGGCCTGAGTGAGCCAGAGCACCCTAATCAGCTGCTACTTTAACCCCATCTTGTCTGGGGGAGGAAGAGACACCCTCAGGTGACCTACATGCAGAGGTGGGACAAAATCCAAAGCCGAACTGCATGAGCTGTGTGAACACAGAATAGAAAGGACAGTTTCTCCCAGCAGCCTCAGGAGCAGCGGATTAAAGCTCCACAAAAATCTTGATGTACCCTGCATCTGTGGAATACCTGAAGAGACAACGAATCATCCCAAAATTGAGGTGGTGGACTTTGGAAACAACTGTAGGCTTGGGGTTTGCTTTCTGCATGTAATTTGTTTCTGGTTTTATGTTTATTTTAGTTTATTGTTTAGAGCTTATTGTCAGTGATAGATTTGTTTATTGATTTGGTTGTTCTCTTCCTTTATATATATATACATGTATATATATATGTATATATATATGTATATATATATGTATATATATATGTATATATATATTTTTTTCCTTTTTCACTTTTTGTAATTGTGTATGTGTATGCTTCTTTGTCTGATTTGTCTGTATAGCTTCACTTTTACCATTTGTCCTAGGGTTCAGTCTGCCCATTTTTGTTTTTAATAGATTTTAGGGTTTGTTATCAATGGTGGATTTGTTTGTATGTTTAGCTGCTCTCTTCTTCCTTATTTTTTATTACTTTTAAATTTTTTATTTTTAATAATATTTTAATGTTTTATTTTAATAATTTTATTTACTTCATTTTACTGTTTTCTTTCTATGTATCTTTCTTTCCTTCTTTCTTTCTTTTTTCTCCCTTTCCTTCTGTGCTGTGTTGCTGACAGGGTCTTGGTGCTCTGGCTGGGAGTCAGGCCTGAGCCTCTAAGATGGGAGAGCTGACTTCAGGCCACTGGTCCACGAGAGACCTCCTGGCTCCATGTAACATCAAATGGCAAGAGATCTCCCAGAGACCTCCATCTCAAAATAAGACCCAGCTCCACTCAACAATGAGCAAGCTACAGTGATGGACAACCTAGGCCAAACACGTAGCTAGACAGGAACACAAGCCAAATGATTAGCAGAGAGGCTGCCTAAACATACTAAGTTCACAAACACACCAAAACACACCACCAGACACGGTCCCACCCACAAGAAAGATAAGATCAAGCCTCATCAACCAGAAAACAGGCAACAGTCCCAACCACCAGAAAGCCTACACAACCCACTGTAGAAACCTTACCCACTGGGGGCAGACACCAAAAAGAAACTAAAGAGCAAAGAAACAATGATGAACAGCACAATAAATGAAATTAAAATTTCTCTAAAAGGAATCAATAGGAGAATAACTGAGGCAGAACAGATAAGTGACCTGGAAGATAAAATAGTGGAAATAAACTTCCACAGAACAGAATAAAGAAAAAAGAATAAAAAGAATTGAGGACAGTCTCAAAGACCTCTGGGACAACTTTAAATGCACCAACATTCGAAATATAGGGATCCCAGAAGAAGAAGAGAAACAGAAAGGGACTGAGAAAATATTTGACGAGATTATAGTTGAGAACTACCCTAATATGGGAAAGGAAATAATCAAGTCCAGGAAGACCAGAGAGTCCATAAAAGGATAAATCCAAGAAGAACAACAGACCAAGACATATATTAATCAAACTATCAAAAATTAAAAACAAAGAAAAAGTATTAAAAGTAGCAGGGCAAAAACAACAAATACCACAAAAGGTAATCCCCATAAGGTTAAAGTGATTTTTTAAAGTGATGAAGGGGAAAAACCTACAACTAAGATTACTCTACCCAGCAAGGATCTCATTCACATTTAATGGAGAAATTAAAAACTTTACAGACCAGCAAAAGCTGAGAGAATTCAGCACCACCAAACCAGCTTTACAACAAATGCTAAAGGAACTCTTCTAGGCAGGAAAAACAAGAGAAGGAAAAGACCTACAATAACAAACACAAAACAATTAAGAAAATGGTAATAGGAACATACATACTGATTATTACCTTAAATGTAAATGGCTTAAATGCTCCAACCAAAAGACACAGAATGGCTGAGTGGAAACAGAAACAAGACCTGCAGATATGCTGTTGACAAGAGACCCACTTCAGCCCTAGGGACACATACAGACTAAAAGTGAGGGGATGGAAAAATATATTCCATGCAAATGGAAATAAGAAGAAAGCTGGAATAGCAATTCTCATATCAGACAAAATAAACTTAAAAACAAAGAGTATTACAAGAGACAAAGAAGAACACTACATAATGAGCAAGGGATCAAACCAAGAAGAAGATATAACAATTGTAAATATTTATGCACTCAACATAGCAGCACCACAATACATAAGGCAAATACAAACAGCCATAAAACGGGAAATCAACAGTAACACAACCATAGTAGGGGACTTTAACACCACACTTTCACCAATAGGACAGATCATTTAAAGTGAAAATAAATAAGAAAACACAAGCTTTAAATGATACATTAAACAAGATGGACTTAATTGATATTTATAGGACATTCGATCCAAAAACAACAGAATACACTTTCTTCTCAAATGCTCATGGAACATTCCCCAGGATAGATCATATCTTGGGTCACAAATCAAGACTTGGTAAATTTAAGAAAATTGAAATTGCATCAAGTACCTTTTCCAACAACAACACTGAGACTAGATATCAATTACAGGAAAAAATCTGTAAAAAAAAAAAAAAACACATGGAGGCTAAACAATACATTACTTAGTAAGCAAGAGATCATTGAAGAAATCAAAGAGGAAATCAAAAAATACCTAGAAACAAATGACAATAAAAACACGATGACCCAAAACCTATGGGACGCAACGAAAGAAGTTCTAAGAGGGAACATTAAAGCAATACAATCCTACCTCAAGAAACAAGAAACATCTCAAATAAACAACCTAAACGTACACCTACAACAATTAGAGAAAGAAGAACAAAATACCCCCAAAGCTAGCAGAAGGAAAGAAATCATAAAGATCAGATCAGAAAGTAATGAAAAAGAAATGAAGGAAATGATAGCAAAGATCAATAAAACTAAAAGCTGGTTTTCTGAGAAGATAAACAAAATTGATAAACCATTAGCCAGACTCATCAAGAAAAAAAGGGAGAAAACTCAAATCAGTAGAATAAGAAATGAAAAAGGAGAAGGTACAACAAACACTGCAGAAATACAAAGGATCATGAGAGATTACTACAAGCAACTATATGCCAATAAAATGGACAACGTGGAAGAAACAGACAAAGTCTTAGAAATGCACAACCTTCCAAGACTCAACCAGGAAGAAATAGAAAATATAAACAGACCAATCACAAGCACTGAAATTGAAACTGTGATTAAAAATCTTCCAACAAACAAAAGCCGAGAACCAGATGGCTTCACCAGCGAATTCTATCAAATATCTAGAGAAGAGCTAAGACCTATCCCTCTCAAACTCTTCCAAAATATAACTGAGGGAGGAAAACTCCCAAACCCATTCTACAAGGCCAGCATCACCCTGATACCAAAACCAGACAAAGATGTCACAAAGAAAGAAAACTAAAGGCCAATATCACTCATGAACATAGATGCAAATATCCTCAACCAAATACTAACAAACAGAATCCAACAGCACATTGAAAGGATCACAAAACATGATCAAGTGGGGTTTATCCCAGGAATGCAAGGATTCTTCAATATATGCAAACCAATCAATGTGACACACCATATTAAAAAATTGAAGGAGAAAAACCATATGATCATCTCAATAGATGCACAGAAAGCTTTTGACAAAATTCAACACCCATTTATGATAAAAACCCTCCAGAAAGTAGGCATCGATGGAACTTACCTCAACATAAAAAAGGCCATATATGAAAAACCCACAGCCAACATCGTACCAATAGTGAAAAATAGAAACCATTTCCACTAAGATCAGGAACAAGAAAGGTTGCTGACTCTCACCATTATTATTCAACATAGATTTGGGAGTTATAGTGACAGCAATCAGAGAAGGAAAACAAATAAAAGGAATCCAAATTGAAAAAGATGAAGTAAAGCTGTCACTGTTTGCAGATGACATGATACTATACATAGAGAATCGTGAAGATGCTAGAAGAAAACTACTAGAGCTATTCAATGAATTGGGGAAAGTAGCAGGATACAAAATTAATGCACAGAAATTGCTTGCATTTCTATACACTAATGATGAAAAATCTGAAAGAACAATTAAGGAAACACTACCATTTACCATTGCAACAAAAAGAATAAAATATCTAGGAACAAACCTACCTAAAAAGACAAAAGAACTGTATGCAAAAATTATAAGACACTGATGAAAGAAATTAAAGATGATACAAATAGATGGACAGAAATACCATGTTCTTGGATTGGAAGAATCAACATTGTGAAAATGACTCTACTACCCAAAGCAATCTACAGATTCAATGCAATCCCTATTAAGCTACCAATGGCATTTTTCACAGAACTAGAACAAAATATTTCACAATTTGTATGCTAACACAAAAGACCCTAAATAACTAAAACAATCTTGAGAACGAAAAATGGAGCTGGAGGAATCAGGCTCCCTGACTTCAGACTATACTACAAAGCTACAGTAATCAAGACAATATGGTACTGGCACAAAAACAGAAAAATAGATCAATGGAACAGGATAGAAAGCCCAGAGATAAACCCACACACATATGGTCAGCTTATCTTTGATAAAGGAGGCAAGAATATACAGTGGAAAAAAGACAGCCTCTTCAATAAGTGATGCTGGGAAAACTGGACAGGTACATGTGAAAGTATGAAATTAGAACACTCCCTAACACCTTACAGAATAATAAACTCAAAATGGATGAAAGAGCTATATGTAAGGCCTGACACTATCAAACTCTTTAAGGAAAACAGGCAAAACGCTCTATGACATAAATCACAGCAAGATCCTTTTTGACCCACCTTCTAGAGAAATGGAAATAAAAACAAAAATAAACAAATGGGACCTAATGAAAATTTAAAGATTTGCACAACAAAGGAAACCATAACCAAGATCAAAAGACAACCCGCATGGGCTTCCGTGGAGGGGCAGTGGTTGAGAGTCCACCTGCTGATGCAAGGGACACAGGTTCGGGCCCCAGTCTAGGAAGATACCATATGCCACGTAGCGGCTGGGCCCGTGAGCCATGGCCACTGAGCCTGCACGTCCGGAGCCTGTGCTCCACAACGGGAGAGGCCACAACAGTTAGAGGCCTGCTTACCACAAAAAAAAAAAAAAAAGACAACCTTCAGAATGGGAGAAAATATTTGTAAATGAGGCAACTGACAAAAGATTAATCTCCAAAATTTACAAGCTGCTCATGCAGCTCAATAACAAAAAAAACAAACAACACAATCCAAAAATGGGCAGAAGACCTAAACAGACATTTCTCCAAAGAAGATATACAGATTGCCAACAAACACATGAAAGAATGCTCAACATGGGCTTCCCTGGTGGTACAGTGGTTGAGAGTCCACCTGCCAATTCAGGGGACACGGGTTCGTGCCCCGGTCCAGGAAGATCCCACAGGCCACAGAGCATCTAGGCCCTTGAGCCATGGCCACTGAGCCTGCACGTCCGGAGCCTGTGCTCCGCAACAGGAGAGGCCAAAACAGTGAGAAGCCTGTGTACCGTTTCAAAAAAAAAAAAAGAATGCTAAACATCATTACTCATTACAGAAATGCAAATTAAAACTACAATGAGATATCATCTCACACCGGTCAGAATGGCCATTTAAAAAAAATCTAGAAACACTAAGTGCTGGAGAGGGTGTGGAGAAAAGAGAACACTCTTGCACTGTTGGTGGGAATGTACATTGATACAGCCACTATGGAGAACAATATGGAGGTTTCTTAGAAAGCTAAAAAGAGAACTACCATACCACCCAGGAATCCTACTACTGGGCATATGTCCTGAGAAAACCATAATTCAAAATTGTCATGTACTAAAATGTTCATTACAGCACTATTTACAATAGCCAGGACATGGAAGCAACCTAAGTGTCCATCAACACATGAATGGATAAAGAAGATGTGGCACATATATACAATGGAATATTACTCAGCCATAAAAGGAAACAAAATTGAGTTATTTGTAGTGAGGTGGATGAACCTAGAGTCTGTCATACACAGTGAAGTAAGTCAGAAAGAGAAAAACAAATAAAGTATGTTAACACATATATATGGAACCTAAAAAAATAAAAAAAACTGGTAATGAAAAACCTAGGGGCAAGACGGGAATAATGACACAGAACTACTAGGGAATGGACTTGAGGATATGCGGAGGGGAAAATGTAAGCTGGGAAAAAGTGAGACAGTGGCATAGACATATATAGTCTACCAAGCATAAAATAGATAGCTAATGGGAAGCAGCTGCATAGCACAGGTAGATCAGCTCCGTGCTTTGTGACCACCTAGAGGGGTAGGACAGGGAGAGTGGGAGGGAGGGAGATGCAAGAGGGGAGAGATATGGGGAGATATATATATATATATATGTATATATATATCTGATTCACTTTGTTTTAAAGCAGAAACGAACACACCATTGTAAAGCAATTATACTCCAGTAAAGATGTTAAAAAAATTACAAAGAAAGAAAATATATGAAGAGCATCAAGGGAAAAGCAGCAAATAATATACAAATGTATCCCTATAAGGTTAACAGCTGATCTTTCAGCAGAAACCCTGCAAACCAGAAGGGAGTGGCAGGACGTATTTAAAGTGATGAAGGGGTAAAATCTACAACCAAGATTACTCTACCCAGCAAGGATATCATTCAGATTTGATGGAGAAATTAAAATCTTTACAGACCAGCAAAAGCTAAGAGAATTCAGCACCACCAAACCCATTACAACAAATGGTAATGGAACTTCTGTAGGCAGGAAAGACAAGAGAAGGAAAAGAACTTCAATAACAAACCCAAAGCAATTAGGAAAATGGCACTGGGAACATACATATCTATATCTACCTTAAATATTACACATAGACTGTTTTACTGAATACAAAAACAAGATCTATATACATGCTGTCTAAAAGAGACCCACTTCAGACCTAGGAACACGTACTCACTGAAAGTGAGGGGATGGAAAAAGATATTCCAGGCAAATGGAAATCAAAAGAAAGCTGGAGTAGCAATTCTCATAAAAGACAACAGATTTTAAAATAAAGACTATTACAAGAAACAAAGAAGGACACTACAAAATGATAAAGGGATCAGACCTAGAAGAAGATATAACAATTGTAAAGATGTATGCATCCAACATAGGAGCACCTCAATACATAAGGCAAATGCTAACAGCCATAAAAGGGGAAATCAACAGTAATACAATCATAGTAGCGGACTTTAACACCACACTTTCACCAATGGATAGATCATCCAAAATGAAAATTAGTAAGGAAACACAAGCTATAAATGATACATTAAACGAGATGGATTTAATTGATATTTATAGGACATTCCATCCAAAAACAACAGAATACACTTTCGTCTCAAGTGCTAATGGAACATTCTCCAGGATAGATAATATGTTGGGTCACAAATTAAGCCTTGGTTAATTTTGAAAAGTTGAATTTGTATCAAGTATGTTTTCTGACCATGCTATGAGACTAGATTCAATGTCAGGAAAAAAAAAGTGTAAAAAATACAAACACATGGAGTCTAAATAATACACTACTAAATAACCAAGAGATCACTGAAGAAATCAAAGAGGAAATCAGAAAATACCTAGAAACAAATGACAATGGAAACACTACGACCCAAAACCTATGGGATGCAGCAAAAGCAGTTCAAAGACAGAAGTTTTTAGCAATAAAATTCTACCTCAAGAAACAAGAAACATCTCGAATAAAGAACCTAATCTTACACCTAAAGCAACAGAGAAAGAAGAAAAAAAGAACACTCAAAGTTAGCGGAAGGAATCATAAAAATCAGATGAGAAATAAATGAAAAAGTAGTGAAAGAAATGATAGCAAAGATCAATAAAACTAAAAAATGGTTCTTTGAGAAGATAAAATTGATATACCATTAGCCAGACTCATCAAGAAACAAGGGAGAAGTCTCAAAGCAATAGAATTAGAAATGAAAAAGGAGAAGTAAGAACTGAAACTCCAGAAGTACAAAGGATCATGAGAGATTACTACAAGCAATTATATGCCAATAAAATGGACAACCTGGAAGAAATGGACAAATTCTTAGAAAAGCACAACCTTCTGAGACTGAAACAGGAAGAAATAGAAAATATAAACAGACCAATCACAAGCACTGAAATTGAAACTGTGATTTAAAATCTTACAGCAAAAAAAGCCCAGGACCAGATGGCTTCACAGGAGAATTCTGTCAAACATTTAGAAAAGAGATAACACCTATCCTTCTCAAACTCTTCCAAAATATAGCAGACGGAGGACACGCCCAAACTGATTCTAAGAGGCTACCATCACCCTGATACCAAAACCAGACAAAGATGACACAAAGAAAGAAAACTACAGGCCAGTATCACTGATGAACATAGATGCAAAAATCCTCAACAAGATACTAGCAAACAGAATCCAACAGCATATTAAAAGGATCATACACCATGATCAAGTGGGGTTTATCCCAGGAATGCAAGGATTCTTCAGTATACACAAGTCAATCAGTTTGATACCCCATATTAACAAATTGAAGGATAAAACCTTATCATCTCAATAGATGCAGAAAAAGCTTTTTGACAAAATTCAACACCCATTTATGATAAAAAGCCTCCAGAAAGTAAGCATAGAGGGAATTTACTGCAACATAATAAAGGCCATATATGACAGACCCACAGCCAACATCATTCTCAAAGGTGAAAAACTGAAATCATTTCACTATGATCAGGAGAAAACAAGGTTGCCCACTCTCACCAATATTATTCAACATAGTTTTGGAAGTTTTAGCCACAGCAATCAGAGAAGGACAAGAAATAAAAGGAATCCACATTGGAAAAGAAGTAAAACCATCACTCTTTGCAGACGACATGATACTATACATAGAGAATCCTAAAGATGCTACCAGAAAACTATGAGAGCTAATCAGTGACTTTGGTAAAGTAGCAGGATACAAAATAAATACACACAAATCTCTTACATTCCCATACACTAATCATGAAAAATCTGAAAGAGAAATTAAGGAAACACTCCCAATTACCATTGCAACAAAACAATAAAATACCTAGTAATAAACCTACCTAAAGAGACCAAAGACCTGTATACAGAAAACTATAAGACACTGATGAAAGAAATTAAAAATTATACAAATAGATTGAGAGATATACTATGTCTTGGATTGGAAGAATCAACATTGTGAAAATGACTATACTACCCAAAGCAATCTACAGTTTCATTGCAATCCCTATCAACCTAACAATGGCATTTTTCACAGAACTAGAACAAAATATTGCACAATTTGTATGGAAACACAAAAGACCCGAAGAGCCAAAGCAATCTTGAGAAGGAAAAATGGAGCTTGAGTAATCAGGCTCCCTGACCTCAGACTATACTACAAAGCTACAGTAATCAAGACAGTATGGTACTGGCACAGAAACGGAAATATAGATCAATGGAACAGGATAGAAACCCAGAGATAAACCCATGAACATATGGTCTCCTTCTATTTGATAAAGGAGGCAAGAATATACAGTGGAGAAAAGACAGCCTCTTCAATAAGTGGTGCTTGGACAACTGGACAGCTACATGTAAAAGAATGAAATTGGAACATTTCCTAACACCATACACAAAAATAAACTCCAAATGTATTAGTGACCTAAATGTAAGGTGAGACACTTTAAATCTCTTAGAGGAAAACACAGGCAGAACACTCTATGACATAAATCACAGCAAGATCCTTTTTGACCCACCTCCTAGAGAAATGGAAATAAAAACAAAAATAAACAAATGGGACCTAATGAAACTTCAGAGCTTTTGCACAGCAAAGGAAACCATAAACAAGACGAAAAGACAACCCCAAGAATGGGAGAAAATATTTGCAAATGGAGCAACTGGCAAAGGATTAATCTCCAAAATTTACAAGCAGCTCATGCAGCTCAATATCAAAAAAAACAAACAACCCAATCCAAAAATGGGCAGAAGACTTAAATAGGGATTTCTCCTAAGAAGATATACAGATTGCCAACAAATACATGAAAGGATGCTCAACATCACTAATCATTAGAGAAATGCAAATCAAAACTACAATTTGGTGTCAACTCACCCCGATCAGCATGGACATCATCGAAAAATCTAGAATCAATAAGTGCTGGATAGGTTGTGGAGAAAAAGGAACCCTCTTGCACTGTTGGTGGGAATGTAAATTGATAAAGCCACTATGGAGAACCATATGGAGGTTCCTTAAAAAACTACAAATAGAACTACCATATGAGCCAGCCATCCCAGTACTGGGCATATACCCTGAGAAAACCATAATTCAAAGAGTCATGGGGATATTGGCTCGGTGCTTTGTGACAGCCTGGAGGGGTGGGATAGGGAGGGTGGGAGGGAGGGAGACGCAAGAGGGAAGACATATGGGAACATATGTTTATGTATGACTGATTCACTTTGTTATAAAGCAGAAACTAACACACCATTGTAAAGCAATTATACCCCAATAAAGAAGTTAAAAAAAAAAAGAGTCATGAACCACAATGTTCATTGCAGCTCTATTTACAATAGCCAGGACATGGAAGCAACCTAAGTGTCCATCGACAAGTGAATAGATAAAGAAGATGTGGCACATATATATAATGGAATATTACTCAACCGTAAAATAAATGAACTTGAGTTATTTGTAGTGAGGTGGATGGACCTAGAGACTGTCATACAGAGTGTAGTAAGTCAGAAAGGGAAAACAAATACTGTATGCTAACACATATATACAGAATCTAAAAAAGAAAAATATGGTTCTGAAGAATCTAGGGGCAGGACAGGAATAAAGATGCAGACATAGAGAATGGACTTGAGGAAACGGGCAGTGGAAAGGGTAAGCTGGGACGAAGTGAGAGAGTGGCATGGACATATATACACTACCAAATGTAAAATAGATAGCTAGTGGGAAGCAGCTGCATAGCACAGGGAGATCAGCTCAGTGCTTTGTGTCCCCCTAGAGGGTTTGGAATTGGAGGGTTGGAGGGAGACTCAAGAGTGAGGAGATATTAGGATATATGTTTATGGACAGCTGATTCACTTTGTTATAAAGCAGGAAGTAGCACACCATTTTAAAGCAATTATAATCCAATAAAGATGTTTAGAAAAGTTAAAGATAATAACAATTGATAAAATAAATATTAGCACAACAGGAAAAGAGAGATTTGGTTATAAAATGAAGTTAGCTAATATTTAATAAGCTCATGATTTCCTAAGGTGTGCCGGGCTCTTTATGAAAGTTATTAGATTTAATAAATGTGTTAAAACTAAAACCAAAAACAAACAGAAAATAATGTTAGACAATACTAATTGTAGTGTTACTCCATGCCAGTTGCTATTTTACAAAATTTACGTGAATTAATTTCCACAACAGCCCTTGTGAGTAATTACTGGCATCATCATCACCATCCTTGTGGTATAGGGATGACACTGATGTACAAATCGGTGAAATCATTTGTTCTAGGCCACATAGCTGATAAGTGGCAGATCTGGGATTTGAACCCAGGTAGTTTGTTTGTGGAATATATGCTTATAACCACTATACTACATGCCTTTAGAGTCTTTTCAGAGTTACATTGGGTAGTATTGTTTTTTGTTTTTTGCAGTACACGGGCCTCTCACTGTGGTGGCCTCTCCCATTGCAGAGCACAGGCTCCGGACGTGCAGGCTCAGCGGCCATGGCTCATGGGTCCAGCTGCTCCACGGCATGTGGGATCTCCCAGGACCAGAGCATGAAGCCGTGTCCCTTGCATCGGCAGGCGGACCCTCAACCACTGCACCACCAGGGAAGCCCGGGTAGTATTGTTTTTTAATGACAGTTAATCCAGCTTGAAAAGCTCTCCTACTTGCCAAGTAGTGACAAATTAAAAAAAAAAAAGCAAAAACATATACACATAAACAAAGCATGATGGCTAAATGAAATGAGTTGAGTCCATAAGAGTCTTTAATCCATGAGCATGCTAAACAAGAGCAAATAAAATCACTGACTCAGTAGAATTGGGCATATATGCCTCAGACAGCAACAATAGTGATAATAGTTAACATTTATTGAGTTTAATGTTTATTGAATTTATTAGATCATTTACTGTGGACCAAGGACTCTTCTAGATAATTTATACATATTAACTCATTTAATCCTCACAACTACCCTATGAGGTAGATATAATCTTTATCATCCCCATTTTACACATGACATAAATTGAGGCATAAGGAGGTTACATATTATGTCCACGGTTCTAAGGCTAATAAATGGTAGAGCAAGGATTTACAACCCAGGTAGTCTAGCTCCAGAATCCTTTGCACTCATCCGTCATACATTGCTCCCTACATACATTCACTTATATTCTTTTCTGAGGCTAAATCCTGGGTTGTTAAGTATACTAATTAACATTTATTGAGTGCCGATTCTGTGTCAAGCACTGTGACAAGACCAATTACAAACAAATTTATTTAATTTATTTAATCTTCACAATAATCCTGAGAATCTATTTTTTTAATCTAATTTTTTAAATCTAATTTAAAAATGGGGACTATTTTTTAATCTCCATTTGACAAAAGTAAACAATTAGAAAGGATTATATGAGTTACGATACAGACAAAACCCTTAGAACTCTGCCTAGCCCATAAGGAGTGTCAAGAGTAGTGACCCAAAGTCATAAAGCTAGTAAGTACTGGAGTTGGCATTTGAACTCCTGTCTATCCCCTACCCAAGCCTATCGCAACAATACCTTCTCAATGTGTACACTTTCATAGTCCCTCTAGATCTGCTCGCTGCACTACAACCAGAGTAAATTTTTTGAAATATAAATTCAAGCAAATTCCTTTAATTGCTCCCCTTTGGTTTTTGGATAAAGCCCCTCTAGGAGGCCCAAGTGGCTACATCTGGGGGAAGGGAAGAGTGGTAGGTGAATGGCTTCTGAGAGGGTGGTAATAACTCCTGTAGGACCTTGGAGGCCATGTTAAGGAGTTTGGATTTTGTTTTGTCAGAAGCCACTGGAAGGGTTTGAGCTGGGCAATGAACCATGATTTAATTAATCATGGCTCTCTGATTTCTAGAAGGAGAATAGTTTCTAGAAGGAGAATAGTTTCCAGGGCCCATGGGAGCTGGGAGCCCAGTGAGCAGACTGCTGCAATATCCAGGCGGGAGAGGGTGTTGGTTTTGGTCAAGTGGTAAGAGTCTGGATATATTTAGAAGGTAAAACTGACAGACTTTGCTGACGGACTAGATAGGGGTGTGAGGTAAAGTGAACAAATATCACTGCTAATTTTTTGGCCCCATCAACTAGGTGATTGGTGGCACTGCTGGTTAACAAAATGGGTAAAATGGGGGCAGGGGAAGGGAATCAATGAAAATTGAGAATTTTTTGCTGGCTATGTTTGAAATGCATATAAAAGAAAGAAGCTGTGGGAATTCAGAACAGGAGAAAAACATTTTCAGATGAGGAGATCAGGGGAGACTTTCTGACAAAGGTGGCATATATGTTATGTTGGGCTTGGAAGAAGAGGTAGGATTGGGTCTATCGAGTTAGTGGAGGGAGAGGCCCTGGGAAGAGGTTAGGGCAGTGTTTCTTAAACTTCAGAATTTTTGCCTTTTACAGTCACAATTTTACTTACTATTTTACCTTAAAGTGACCCATTTTTGGGAAGTTTGATACTAAAAAAAAGAGCTTTATACTGGTGCTTTAAATTGATTTTAGTTATCTGTTCCTAAATACACATTTAAAATAAGCATCTATTAAAGATCTTGTTGATGTAATAATAACTAGCATTTGTTGAGTACTTACTACATGCTAGAAGCAATTCTAAGTGATGCAAATCAATACTTCTGGTTTGCTCTAACACTAATTGCTTATAAATCCCGTTCTAATTGCTTTACATGTACTAACTCACTTAACACTTGCGACATTTTTATGCTATAAGGGTACTGTCTTCCCTGTTTCACAGATGCGGAAGCCATAGCGCAGAGACGTTAGGAAACTTGCCCAGAGCTACACAAATAATGAATAGCAGAGCTGGGCTTTGAGCTCCAAGTCCATATTCTGAACCACTACCCTATTGGTTCTCACCCTTGGCTAGCTATGAGAATCACATGGGGAGGTATTTTTTCTAAATACATTTAGACCCCACCTGGACCAATTCAATCAGAATCTCTGGAATGGGGCTTCAGCACCATGTCTTTGGAAAGCTCCTGGACAATTCTCATATATAGCCGGGGGTGAGAACATCTGCCCTATGCAATAAGGCCTCCACCATGCATAATCACCCCTTAACTACAACACTCTGGGAAACATGAACTTAGGGCATTTGAGGCAGAGAAAAGCACTCGGACAAAAGCCTGAAGATGTTCATTAGCAGTTCAAAGAAATGCTTGTGGCCTCCTTTAGATTCACAGAGGTCCAGGAGTTCATGCATCTGGTGGGGAAGCAGCAACTCACACAGGGGTGTACTTGGTAGAAGGTCACACAGTCCTCCAAGATGAGCTTGGATCACCTGGTTCCCAATTAACATGATGTCTGACCTTTTCACCAAATTTAATTTGCTGGCAGATTATTAACTTCCAGTTGCTGAAGTGTGTTGTGGCCTGAGAGGGGGAAGGAAGCTTAGCAACCAATTGCATGACTTAGCAGCTAATTTCCGCACTTTAGTAACAGCAGATGTGGGAGTCTGTCTGCAAAACTGCCACTGCTGGAGCTGGCTAGACAAGCCACAAACTACTCACTCAGCAGCTGCCAGTAGCAAATAAGGGGAAAGCACCTTGCCACTAACTCACTGGTCACGTATTTTTCACTCAGTTTCCCAACTGTAAAATAGGGGTAGATTGCATGGATCAAATGAAAAATGTCTTTGCTTTTTTAGCAAATAAAAACTTGGATTAAGAGTTATTTAGTTTTGTATTTATCACTTATAGAGCACTTACCATGTGTATTCATTTCCTATTGCTGCTGGACAAATTACCACAAACTTGATGGCTTAACACAGCAAACATTAATTTTCTTAAAAGCTGTGGAAATAATGGTGTCAGTGATACTGTATTCCTTTCTGGAGGACTTAGGGGAGAATACATTTCCTGCTTTTTCAAGCTTCCAGAGACTGCTGGCATTCCTTAGCTCAAGGCTACAGTCCACCTTCAAAGCCAGCAATGGCTGATCAAGTCTTTTTCACATCACATAACTCTGACACCTGCTCTTGTGCATCCATCTTTCACATTTAAGGATAATCCAGGATAATCTCCATATTTTAAAGTCACTGATAAGTGTCAACTAAAAAAAAAAGCACACAACCTGAAAGTTGTGAGTTTCAGTTTTATTTGGAGACTATAGCACAGGAGACAGCCTTTCAGATAGCTCTGAGGAACGGCTCAGAAGAGGTAAGTGGGGAGATCAGTATCTATGTGATTTTGGTGAAGGGGGTATTTGCAACCAAGCACACAGCTCAGTAGAAGTTTGTTTCTAGTCATAAGATATTAATGGTGTTAGTGCTTTTCTAAGTATGGGAAGATGTAAGACTTTGGGATCATGAAATTTTTTCTCCTGAAAATACCTAACTATATGAAGGCCTATTTTGCCAGTTTCCCCAGAGCACAGAGTGCCTCATTCTGAAATCCACCACGGACTCCTTCAAGGGTGTGTTAAAGGTTAGCAACTTCAGTGGCTAGTGACTTATTTCTTGTACAACTAGATGGCAAGTGACATATTTTTGTTGTCAGTGCCCCCTCATAGTCATAAATGGTTAGTTTGGGAGGCATGTCATGACCATTTTGTCCTACTGTGCTAGGAATGCTTATTCCTAGATCAGGCTAGGATTTTGTTGACAGGCCACTCAATGTGATAATACTGGACTAGACCCTATTAACAGTAGCCAGAAGTCTCTGCACCACCCTGTCTTAGTAGTCTGTTATGGTCCAGGAAATGATTCCCTCTTGTAGCTTCTTCCATATTTAGAGTTACACTATGACAGTTATTGATCTTATATACAACTATATATTTGGTAAATCATTTCAGGTCATCTAGTCATCATTTTATCAGAGGCTCAGTCACACATTTGGTAATGCAAAAAAGAAGGCATAGGCAGAATACAAGTAATATAGCTAGTTGCATTAGTAAAGTCATAAGTAAGAATTTAAGCCAAGAACTGCCATTACCCATGACCCAGTATATCCCCAGGTCATCTGACTTAGTCTGTTCCATATCAATCCTTATCTTTAAGGGAAATGATATTTTGGTATTGTTCCTAGAGCACCCAGCCAAATTTCATAGTGTTATTAGTCTGCTTATCCTTATAATGGTTTAATTGTTCCCATCATAAGGGGGATCCTTAAACTTAAACAATAATAGCCTGATATTAGCCATATAAATCCACCTCATAAAAGAGGGAGGGTATATTCTTTGACAGGAATTTTGCTCATTGCTGTGATTGAGCTTGAGTAACTTTAAAAGAAAATTCATATTTGTCACCGTGGTCAGAGCAAGTATGATTGATTGGCCAACTGAGGGAGTCCATTCTAGTAATAACAATTATGGCCCAAATAGAGTGATAACTCATTTCTTCTAGAATAAATTTCCTAAGGGCCATCCAATTATGGCCTTGGAGAAGTCCACTAAGGTAACCCAGAAATACTGGATATAAGTAACTAACCATAAACCCAAGAATTGGTTGATATAAAATCTCTGCATAAGGAGAGGGGGAAGATGGTGGAAGAGTAAGACACGGAGATCACCTTCCTCCCCACAGATACAACAGAAATATATCTACACGTGGAACAAATCCTACAGAACACCCACTGAATGCTGGCAGAAGACCTCAGACCTCCCGAAAGGCAAGAAACTCCCCATGCACCTGGGTAGGGCAAAAGAAAAAAGAATAAACAAAGACAAAAGAATAGGGATGGGACCTGCTCCAGTGGGAGGGAGCTGTGAAGGAGGAAAGGTTTCCACATACTAGAAGCCCCTTCATGGGCGGAGGCTGCAGGTGGCGGAGGGGGGAAGCTTCAGAGCCGCGGAGGAGAGCACAGCAACAGGGGTGCAGAGGGCAAAGCAGAGAGATTCCCGCACAGAGGATCAGTGCCGACCGGCACTCACCAGCCCGAGAGGCTTGTCTGCTCACCCGCCAGGGTGGGCAGGGCCGGGAGCTGAGGCTCGGGCTTCAGTGGATTGCAGGGAGAGGACTGGTGGCGTGAACACAGCCTGAAGGGGTTAGTGCACAATGGCTAGCTGGGAGGGAGTCCGGGGAAAAGTCTGA
Source organism: Leucopleurus acutus (assembly GCF_964270905.1). Classification (NCBI taxonomy): domain Eukaryota; kingdom Metazoa; phylum Chordata; class Mammalia; order Artiodactyla; family Delphinidae; genus Leucopleurus; species Leucopleurus acutus. Next base: position 52,844,718 of record NC_139148.1, on the reverse strand, counting down.
ATCTGCTGAACAGGCAAGAGACTTTTTCTTCCCTCTTCGTTTCTTGGTGCGCGAGGAGAGGGGATTAAGAGCGCTGCTTAAATGGGCTCCAGAGACGGCCGCGAGCCGTGGCTAATAGCGCAGACCCCAGAGATGGGCATGAGAAGCTAAGGCTGCTGCTGCTGCCACCAAGAAGCCTGTGTGCAAGCACAGGTCACTATCCACACATCCTCTCCCAGAAGCCTGTGCAGTCCGCCACTGCCAGGGTCCCGTGATCCAGGGACAACTTCCACAGGAGAATGCATGGCGCGCCTCAGGCTGGTGCAATGTCCTGCTGGCCTCTGCCGCTGCAGGCTTGCCCCACACTCCGTGCCACTCCCTCGCCCTGGCCTGAGTGAGCCACAGCCGCATAATCAGCTGCTTCTTTAACCCCGTCCTCTCTTGGAGGGAACAGACACCAAGAGGCCACCTAAATGCAGAGGTGGGGCCAAATCCAAAGCTGAACCATGGGAGCTGTGCCAACAAAGAAGAGAAAGGGAAACCTTCTCCCAGCAGCTTCAGGAGCAGTGGATTAAATCTCTACAATCAACTTGATGTACACTGCATCAGTGGAATACCTGAATAGACAACGAATCATCCCAAATTGAGGAGGTGGACTTTGAGAGCAAGATTTATTATGTTTTCCCCTTTTACTCTTTTTGTGAGTGTGTATGTGTATGCTTCTGTGTGAGATTTTGTCTGTATAGCTTTGCTTTCACCATTTGTCCTAGGGTTCTGTCTGTCCATTTTTTGGGTTTTATTGCTTACTTAAAAAAAATTTTTTTTCTTAATAATTATTTTTTATTTTAATAACTTTATTTTATTTTATCTTACTTTATTTTATTTTATCCTCTTTCTTTCTTTATTTCTTTCTACTTTTTCTCCCTTTTATTCTGAGCCATGTGGATGAAAGGCTCTAGGGGCTGCAGCCAGGAGTCAGTGCTGTGCTTCTAAGGTGGGAGAGCCAACTTCAGGACACTGGTCCACAAGAGAACTCCCAGCTCCATGTAATATCAAACGATGAAAATCTCCCAGAGATCTCCATCTCAACACCAACACCCAACTTCACTCGACCAGCAAGCTACAGTGCTGGACACCCTATGCCAAACAACTAGCAAGAGAGGAACAAAATGCCACCCATTAGCAGAGAGGCTGCCTAAAATCATAATAAGGCCACAGACACCCCAAAACACACCACCAGATGTGGACCTGCCCACCAGAAAGAGAAGATCAAGCCTCATCCACCAGAACACAGGCACTAGTCCCCTCCACCAGGAAACCTACACAACCCACTGACCCAACTTTAGCCACTGGGGACAGACACCAAAAACAACGGGAACTACGAACTTGCAACTTGCAAAAAGGAGAACGCAAACACAGTAAGATAAGCAAAATGAGAAGACAGAAAAACATACAGCAGGTGAAGGAGCAGGATAAAAATCCACAAAACCTAAGGAATGAAGAATAAATAGGCAGTCTACCTGAAAAAGAATTGAGAATAATGATAATAAAGATGATCCAAAACCCTGGAAATAGAATAGAGTAAATTCAAGAAACATTTAACAAGGACCTAGAAGAACTAAAGAAGAAACAAGCAATGATGAACAACATAATAAATGAAATGAAAAATACTCTAGAAGGAAAAAATAGCAGAATAACTTAGGCAGAAGAACGGATAAGTGACCTGGAATACAAAATAGTGGACATAACTACTGCAGAGCAGAATAAAGAAAAAAGAATTAAAAGAACTGAGGACAGTCTCAGAGACTTCGGGGACAACATTAAAAGCACCAACATACGAATTATACGGGTCCCAGAAAAAGAAGAGAAAAAGAAAGGGACTGAGAAAATATTTGAAGAGATTACTGTTGAAAACTTCCCTAATATGGGAAAGGAAATAGTTAATCAAGTCCAGGAAGCATAGAGAGTCCCATACAGGATAAATCCAAGGAGAAACATGCCAAGATAAATGTTCTTCAAACTGTCAAAAATTAAATACAAAGAAAATATATTAAAAGCAGCAAGAGAAAAACAACAAATAACACAAAGGGAATCCCCATAAGTTTAACAGCTGATCTTTCAGCAGAAACTTTGCAAGACAGAAGGAAGTGGCATGACATATTTAAAGTGATGAAGAAGAAAAACCTACAGCCAAGATTACTCTACCCAGTAAGGTTCTCATTCAGATTTGACGGAAAAATTGAAACCTTTACAGAGAAGCAAAAGCTGAGAGAGTTCAGCTCCACCAAACCAGCTTTACAACAAATGCCAAAGGAAATTATCTAGGCAACAAACACAAGAGAAGGAAAAGACCTACGATAACAAACCAAAAACGATTAAGAAATTGGGAAAAGGAACATACACATCGATAATTACCTTAACCGTACCTGGATTAAATGCTCCCACCGAAAGACACAGACTGGCTGAGCAGATACAAAAACAAGACCTACATACACGCTGCCTAAAAGAAACCCACTTCAGACCTAGGGACACATACAGACTGAAAGTAAGGGGATGGAAAAAGATATTCCATGCAAATGGAAACCAAAAGAAAGCTGGAGTAGCAATTCTCATATCAGAAAAAATAGACTTTAAAATAAAGATTATTAGAAGAGACAGAGACTGGGGAAGATGGCGGAAGAGAGACTGGGGAAGATGGCGGAAGAGTAAGACGCGGAGATCACCTTCCTCCCCACAGATACACCAGAAATACATCTACACGTGGAACAACTCCTACAGAACACCTACTGAAGGCTGGCAGAAGACCTCAGACCTCCCAAAAGGCAAGAAACTCCCCACGTACATGGGTAGGGCAAAAGAAAAAACAGAGACAAAAGAATAGGGACGGCACCTGCACCAGTGGGAGGGAGCTGTGAAGGAGGAAAAGTTTCCACACACTAGGAAGCCCCTTCGCGGGCGGAGACTGCGGGAGGCGGAGGGGGGAGCTTCGAAGCTGCGGAGGACTGCACAGCAACGGGTGCGGAGGCAAAGCGGGGAGATTCCCGCACAGAGGATCGGTGCCGACCGGCACTCACCAGCCCGAGAGGCTTGTCTGCTCACCCGCCGGGGCGGGCGGGGCTGCGAGCTGAGGCCGGAGCGCAGGGAGAGGACTGGGGTTGGCGGCTTGAACATAGCCTGAAGGGGTTAGTGCACCACAGCTAGCCGGGAGGGAGTCCGGGGAAAAGCCTGCACCTGCCGAAGAGGCAGGAGACTTTTCCTTCCCTCTTTGTTTCCTGGGGCGTGAGGAGAGGGGTTTAAGAACGCTGCTTAAAGGAACTCCAGAGACGGGCGCGAGCCGCGGCTAAAAGCGCGAACCCCAGAGACGGGCGCGAGCCGTGGCTGAAAGCGCGGAATCCAGAGACGGGCGCGAGCCGCGGCTGAAAGCGCGGAATCCAGAGACGGGCGCAAGCCGCGGCTAAAAGCGCGGACCCCAGAGGCGGGCGGGAGACGTTAAGGCTGCTGCTGCCGCCACCGAGGGGCCTGTGTGCGAGCACAGGTCACTCTCCACACCCCTCTTCCGCGGAGCCTGTGCAGCCCGCCACTGCCAGGTTCCCGGGATCCAGGGACAACTTCCCCGGGACAGCGCACAGCGCGCCTCAGGCTGGTGCAAAGTCACGCCGGCCTTTGCCACCGCAGGCCCGCCCCGCACTCTGTGTCCCTCCGTCCCCGCCGGCCTGAGTGCGCCAGAGCCCCCAATCAGCGGCTCTTTTAACCCCATCCTGTCTGAGCAAAAAACAGACGCCCTCCAGCGATCTACACACAGTGGCAGGGCCAAATCCAAAGCTTAGCCCTGGGAGCTGTGAGAACAAAGAAGAGAAAGGGAAATCTCTCCCAGCAGCCTCAGAAGCAGCGGATTAAAGCTCCACAATCAACTTGATATACCCTGCATCTGTGGAATACCTGAATAGACAACCAATCATCCCAAATTAAGGAAGTGGACTTTAGGAGCAAGATCTATGATTTTTTCCCCTTTCCTCTTTTTGTGAATGTGTATGTGTATGCTTCTGTGTGAGATCTTGTCTGTATAGTCTTGCTTCCACCATTTGTCCTAGGGTTCTATCCGCCCATGTTTTTTTTTAATTTTTTTTCTTAATAATTAATTTTAATAACAATATTATACTTTACCTTCGTTCTTTCTTTCTTTCTTTCCTTCCATCCTTCCTTCCCTCCTTTAGACAACGAATCATCCCAAATTGAGGAGGTGGTCTCTGACAGCAAGATTTAGGATTTTTCCCCATTTACCTCTTTTAGTGAGGGTGTATGTGTATGCTTCTGTGTAAGATTTTGTCTGTATAGCTTTGCTTCCAACATTTGTCCTAAGGTTCTTTCCGTCCCTTTTTTTTTTCTAAATAAGAATTTTTTAATTCAATAACTTTATTATACTTTATTTTATTTTTACTGTATCTTCTTTCTTTCTGTCTTTTTTCCTTCTTTCCCTCCTTCCTTCCTTCCTCCCTCCCTCCCTCCCTCCTTTCTTTCCTTCTTGCCTTCTTTCCTTCTTTGCTTCTTTCTTTCTTTCTTCCTTCCTTCCTACCCTCCTTTCCTTCTTTCTTTCCTCATACTTCTACTAATTCCCTCTACTTTTTCTCCCTTTTATCCTGAGCCGTGTGGATGAAAAGCTTTTGGTGCTCCAGCCAGGAGGCAGGGCTCTGCCTCTGAGGTAGGAGAGCCAACTTCAGGACACTGATCAACAAGAGACCTCCCAGCTCCACATAATATCAAACGGCGAAAATCTCCCAGAGACCTCCATCTTAACACCAGCACCCAGCTTCACTCAACGACCAGCAAGCCACAGTGCTGGAAAACCTATGCCAAACAACTAGCAAAACAGGAACACAACCCCACCCATTAGCAGAGAGGCTGCCTAAAATCATAATAAGGCCACAGACACCCCCAAACATACCACCAGACGTGAACCTGCCCACTAGAGAGACAAGATCCAGCCTCATCCACCACAACACAGGCACTAGTCCCCTCCACCAGGAAGACTACACAACCCACTGAACCAACCTTAGCCACTGGAGACAGACATCAAAAACAGGAGGAACTATGAACCTGCAGCCTGCAAAAAGGAGACCCCAAACACAGTAAGATAAGCAAAATGAGAAGACAGAAAAACACACAGCAGATAAAGGAGCAAGATAAAAATGCACCAGACCTAACAAATGAAGAGGAAATAGGCAGTCTACCTGAAAGAGAATTCAGAATAATGATAGTAAGGTTGATCCGAAATCTTGGAGATAGAATGGACAATAGATTGGACAAAATGCAAGAATCAGTTAACAAGGACCTAGAAGAACTAAAGATGAAACAAGCAACGATGAACAACACAATAAATGAAATTAAAAGTACTCTAGATGGGATCAATAGCAGAATAACTGAGGCAGAAGAACGGATAAGTGACCTGGAAGATAAAATAGTGGAAATAACTACTGCAGAGCAGAATAAAGAAAAAAGAATGAAAAGAACTGAGGACAGTCTCAGAGACCTCTGGGACAACATTAAACGCACCAACATTCGAATTATAGGGGTTCCAGAAGAAGAAGAGAAAAAGAAAGGGACTGAGAAAATATTTGAAGAGATTATAGTTGAAAACTTCCCTAACATGGGAAAGGAAATAGTTAATCAAGTCCAGGAAGCACAGAGAGTCCCATACAAGATAAATACAAGGAGAAATACGCCAAGACACATATTAATCAAACTGTCAAAAATTAAATACAAAGAAAGCATATTAAAAGCAGCAAGGGAAAAACAACAAATAACACATAAGGGAATCCCCATAAGGTTAACAGCTGATCTCTCAGCAGAAACCCTACAAGCCAGAAGGGAGTGGCAGGACATACTGAAAGTGATGAAGGAGAAAAACATGCAGCCAAGACTACTCTACCCAGCAAGGATCTCATTCAGATTTGATGGAGAAATTAAATCCTTTACAGACAAGCAAAAGCTGAGAGAGTTCAGCACCACCAAACCAGCTTTACAACAAATGCTAAAGGATCTTTTCTAGGCAAGAAACACAAGAGAAGGAAAAGACCTATAATAACGAACCCAAAACAATTTAGAAAATGGGAATAGGAACATACATATTGATAATTACCTTAAATGTAAATGGACTAAATGCTCCCACCAAAAGACACAGATTAGCTGAATGGATACAAAAACAAGACCCTTATATATGCTGTCTACAAGAGACCCACTTCAGACCTAGAGACACATACAGACTGAAAGTAAGGGGATGGAAAAAGATATTCCATGCAAATGGAAGCCAAAAGAAAGCTGGAGTAGCAATTCTCATATCAGACAAAATAGACTTTAAAATAAGGACTATTAAAAGAGACAAAGAAGGACACTACATAATGATCAAGGGATCAATCCAAGAAGAAGATATAACAATTGTAAATATTTATGCACCCAACATAGGAGCACCTCAATACATAAGGCAAATACTAACAGCCATAAAAGGGGAAATCGACAGTAACACATTCATAGTAGGGGACTTAAACACCCCAGTTTCACCCATGGACAGATCATCCAAAATGAAAATAAATAAGGAAACACAAGCTTTAAATGATACATTAAACAAGATGGACTTAATTGATATTTATAGGACACTCCATCCAAAAACAACAGAATACACATTTTTCTCAAGTGCTCATGGAACATTCTCCAGGATAGATCATATATTGTGTCACAAATCAAGCCTTGGTAAATTTAAGAAAATTGAAATTGTATCAAGTATCTTTTCTGACCACAACGCCATGAGACTAGATATCAATTACAGGAAAAGATCTGTAAAAAATACAAACACATGGAGGCTAAACAATACACTACTTAATAATGAAGATATCACTGAAGAAATCAAAGAGGAAATCAAAAAATACCTAGAAACAAATGACAATGGAGACACAACGACCCAAAACCTGTGGGATGCAGCAAAAGCAGTTCTAAGGGGGAAGTTTATAGCAATACAAGCCCACCTTAAGAAGCAGGAAACATCTCAAATAAACAACCTAACCTTGCACCTCAAGCAATTAGAGAAAGAAGAACAAAAAAACCCCAAAGCTAGCAGAAGGAAAGAAATCATAAAAATCAGATCAGAAATAAATGAAAAAGAAATGAAGGAAACAATAGCAAAGATCAATAAAACTAAAAGCTGGTTCTTTGAGAAGATAAACAAAATAGATAAACCACTAGCCAGACTCATCAAGAAAAAAAGGGAGAAGACTCAAATCAATAGAATTAGAAATGAAAAAGGAGAGGTAACAACTGACACTGCAGAGATAAAAGAGATCATGAGAGATTACTACAAGCAACTCTATGCCAATAAAATGGACAATCTGGAAGAAATGGACAAATTCTTAGAAATGCACAACCTGCCAAGACTGAATCAGGAAGAAATAGAAAAAATGAACAGACCAATCACAAGCACTGAAATTGAAACTGTGATTAAAAACCTTCCAACAACGAAAAGCCCAGGACCAGATGGCTTTACAGGCGAATTCTATCAAACATTTAGAGAAGAGCTAACACCTATCCTTCTCAAACTCTTCAAAAATATAGCAGAGGGAGGACCACTCCCAAACCCCTTCTACGAGGCCACCATCACCTTGATACCAAAACCAGACAAGGATGTCACAAAGAAAGAAAACTACAGGCCAATATCACTGATGAACTTAGATACAAAAATCCTCAACAAAATACTAGCAAACAGAATCCAACAGCACATTAAAAGGATCATACACCATGATCAAGTGGGGTTTATTCCAGGAATGCAAGGATTCTTCAATATATGCAAATCTATCAATGTGATAAATCATATTAACAAATTGAAGGAGAAAAACCATATGATCATCTCAATAGATGCAGAGAAAGCTTTTGACAAAATTCAACACCCATTTATGATAAAAACCCTGCAGAAAGTAGGCATAGAGGGAACTTTCCTGAACATAATAAAGGCCATATATGACAAGCCCACAGCAAACATCATCCTCAATGGTGAAAAACTGAAAGTATTTCCACTAAGATCAGGAACAAGACAAGGTTGCCCACTCTCACCACTATTATTCAACATTGTTTTGGAAGTTTTAGCCACAGCAATCAGAGAAGAAAAGGAAATAAAAGGAATCCAAATCGGAAAAGAAGAAGTAAAGCTGTCACTGTTTGCAGATGACATGATCCTATACATAGAGAACCCTAAAGATGCTACCAGAAAACTACTAGAGCTAATCAATGAATTTGGTAAAGTGGCAGGATACAAAATTAATGCACAGAAATCTCTGGCATTCCTATATACTAATGATGAAAAATCTGAAAGTGAAATCAAGAAAACACTCCCATTTACCATTGCAACAAAAAGAATAAAATATCTAGGAATAAACCTACCTAAGGAGACAAAAGACCTGTATGCAGAAAATTATAAAACACTGATGAAAGAAATTAAAGATGATACAAATAGATGGAGAGATATACCATGTTCTTGGATTGGAAGAATCAACATTGTGAAAATGACTCTACTACCCAAAGCAATCTATAGATTCAATGCAATCCCTATCAAACTACCACTGGCATTTTTCACAGAACTAGAACAAAAAATTTCACAATTTGTATGGAAGCACAAAAGACCCCGAATAGCCAAAGCAATCTTGAGAATGAAAGAAGGAACTGGAGGAATCAGGCTCCCTGACTTCAGACTCTACTACAAAGCTACAGTTATCAAGACGGTATGGTACTGGCACAAAAACAGAAAGATAGATCAATGGAACAGGATAGAAAGCCCAGAGATAAACCCATGCACATATGGACACCTTATCTTTGATAAAGGTGGCAGTAATGTACAATGGAGAAAGGACAGCCTCTTCAATAAGTGGTGCTGGGAAAACTGGACAGGTACATGTAAAAGTATGAGATTAGATCACTCCCTAACACCATACACAAAAATAAGCTCAAAATGGATTAAAGACCTAAATGTAAGGCCAGAAACTATCAAACTCTTAGAGGAAAACATAGGCAGAACACTCTATGACATAAATCACAGCAAGATCCTTTCTGACCCACCTCCTAGAGGAATGGAAATAAAAACAAAAATAAACAAATGGGACCTAATGAAACTTCAAAGCTTTTGCACCGCAAAGGAAACCATAAACAAGACCAAAAGACAACCCTCAGAATGGGAGAAAATATTTGCAAATGAAGCAACCGACAAAGGATTAATCTCCAAAATTTACAAGCAGCTCATGCAGCTCAATAACAAGAAAACAAACAACCCAATCCAAAAATGGGCAGAAGACCTAAATAGACATTTCTCCAAAGAAGATATACAGACTGCCAACAAACACATGAAACAATGCTCAACATCATTAATCATTAGAGAAATGCAAATCAAAACTACAATGAGATATCATCTCACACCAGTCAGAATGGCCATCATCAAAAAATCTAGACACAATAAATGCTGGAGAGGGTGTGGAGAAAAGGGAACACTCTTGCACTGCTGGTGGGAATGTGAATTGGTTCAGCCACTATGGAGAACAGTATGGAGGTTCCTTAAAAAACTACAAATAGAACTACCATATGACCCAGCAATCCCACTACTGGGCATATACCCTGAGAAAACCAAAATTCAAAAAGAGTCATGTACCAAAATGTTCATTGCAGCTCTATTTACAATAGCCCGGAGATGGAAACAACCTAAGTGCCCATCATCGGTTGAATGGATAAAGAAGATGTGGCACATATATACAATGGAATATTACTCAGCCATAAAAAGAAACGAAATTGAGCTATTTGTAATGAGGTGGATAGACCTAGAGTCTGTCATACAGAGTGAAGTAAGTCAGAAAGAAAAAGACAAATACCGTATGCTAACGCATATATATGGAATTTAAGAAAAAAAATGTCATGAAGAACCTAGGCGTAAAGCAGGAATAAGGACGCAGACCTCCTAGAGAACGGACTTGAGGTTATGGGGAGGGGGAAGGGTGAGCTGTGACAGGGCGAGAGAGAGTCATGGGCATATACACACTAACAAACGTAGTAAGGTAGATAGCTAGTGGGAAGCAGCCGCATGGCACAGGGATATTGGGTCGGTGCTTTGTGACAGCCTGGAGGGGTGGGATAGGGAGGGTGGGAGGGAGGGAGACGCAACAGGGAAGACATATGGGAACATATGTTTATGTATGACTGATTCACTTTGTTATAAAGCAGAAACTAACACACCATTGTAAAGCAATTATACCCCAATAAAGATGTTAAAAAAAAAAAAGAAGAGACAAAGAAGGACACTACATAATGATCAAGGGATCGATCCAAGAAGAAGATATAAAAATTGTAAATATTTATGCACCCAACATAGGAGCACCTCAATACATAAGGCAAACACTAACAGCCATAAAAGGGGAAATCAACAGTAAAACATTTGTAGTAGGGGAATTTAACACCCCAGTTTCTCAAAAGGACAGATCATCCAAAATGAAAATAAATTAGGAAACACAAGCTTTAAATGATACTTTAAACAAGATGGACTTAATTGATATTTATAGGACATTCCATCTGAAAACAACAGAATACACATTTTTCTCAATTGTTTATGGAACATTCTCCAGGATAGATCATATCTTGGGTCACAAATCAAGCCTGGGTAAATTTAAGAAAATTGAAATTTTATCAAGTATCTTTTCCGACCACAATGCTATGAGACTAGATATCAATTACAAGAAAAGATCTGTAAAAAATACAAACACATGGAGGCTAAACAATACACTATTTAATAACAAACTGATCACTGAAGAAATCAAAGAGGAAATCAAAAACTACCTAGAAACAAATGACAATGAAGACACAATGACCCAAAACCTATGGGATGCAGCAAAAGCAGTTCGAAGAGTGAAGTTTATAGCAATACAATCCTACCTTAAGAAAGAGGAAACATCTCGAATAAACAACCTAAACTTGCACCTAAAGCAATTAGAGAAAGAAGAACAAAAAAACCCAAAGTTAGCAGAAGGAAAGAAATCATAAAGATCAGATCAGAAAAAAAATGGAAAAGAAATGAAGGAAATGATAGCAAAGATCAATACAACTAAAAGCTGGTTCTTTGAGAAGATAAATACAATTGATAAACCATTAGCCAGACTCATCAAGAAAAAAAGGAAGAAGACTCAAATCTATAGAATTAGAAATGAAAAAGTAACAACTGACACTGCAGAAATACAAAAGATCATGAGAGATTACTACAAGCAACTCTATGCCAATAAAATGGACAACCTGGAAGAAATGGACAAATTCTTAGAAATGCACAACCTGCCAAGACAGAGTCAGGAACAAATAGAAAATATGAACAGACCAATCACAAGCACTGAAATTGAAACTGTGATTTAAAAACTTCCAACAAACAAAAGCCCAGGACCAGATGGCTTCACAGGCGAATTCTATCAAACATTTAGAGAACAGCTAACACCTATCCTTCTCAAACTCTTCAAAAATATAGCAGAGGGAGGAACACTCTCAAACTCCTTTCTACGAGGCCACCATCACCCTGATACCAAAAGTAGACAAGGATGTCACAAAAAAAGAGAACTACAGGCCAATATCACTGATGAACATAGATGCAAAAATCCTCAAGAAAATACTAGCAAACAGAATCCAATGGCACATGAAAAGGATCATACAACATGATCAAGTGGGGTTTATTCCAGGAATGCAAGGATTCTTCAGTATAAGCAAATCTATCAATATGATGAACCATATTAACAAATTGAAGGAGAAAAACCATATGATCATCTCAATAGATGCAGGGAAAGTTTTTGACAGAATTCAACACCCATTTATTATAATAACCCTGCAGAAAGTAGGCACAGAGGGAACTTTCCTCAACATAATAAAGGCCATATATGACATACCCACAGCCAACATCATCCTCAATGGTAAAACTGAAACCATTTCCACTAAGATCAGGAACAAGACAAAGTTGCCCACTCTCACCACTCTTATTCAACATAGTACTGGAAGTTTTACCCACAGCAAGTAGAGAAGAAAAGGAAATAAAAGGAATCCAAATCAGAAAAGAAGAAGTAAAGTTATTACTGTTTGAAGATGACATGATACTATACATAGAAAATCCTACAGATGCTACAAGAAAACTACCAGAGCTAATCAATGAATTTGGTAAAGTAGCAGGATACAAAATTAATGCAAAGAAATCACTTGCATTCCTATACACGAATGATGAAAAATTTGAAAGTGAAATAAATAAAACACTCCCATTTACCATTGCAACAAAAAGAATAAAATATCTAGGAATAAAGCTACCTAAGGAGGCAAAAGACCTGTATGCAGAAAATTATAAGACACTGTTGAAATAAATTAAAGATGATACAAATAGATGGAGAGATATACCATGTTCCTGGATTGGAAGAATCAACATTGTGAAAATGACTCTACTACCCAAGGCAATCTACAGTTTCAATGCAATCCCTATCAAACTACCACTGGCATTTTTCACAGAGGTAGAACAAAAAATTTCATAATTTGTATGGAAACACAAAAGACCCCGAATAGCCAAAGCAATGTTGAGAACGAAAAATGGAGCTGGAGGAATCAGGCTCCCTGACTTCAGACTATACTACAAAGCTACAGTAATCAAGACAGTATGGTACTGGCACAAAAACAGAACGATAGATCAGTGGAACAGGATAGAAAGCCCACGCACATATGGAGACCTTATCTTTGATAAAGGAGGCAGGAATGTACATTGGAGAAAGGACGGCTTCTTCAATAAGTGGTGCTGGGAAAACTGGACCAGTACATGTAAAAATATGAGATTAGAACACTCCCTAACACCATACACAAAAATAAACTCAAAATGGATTAAAGATCTAAATGTAAGGCCAGAAACTATGAAACTATTAGAGGAAAACATAGGCAGAACACTCTATGCCATAAATCACAGCAAGATCCTTTTTGACCCACCTCCTAGAGAAATGGAAATAAAAACAAAAATAAACAAATGGGACCTAATGAAATGTACAAACTTTTGCACAGCAAAGGAAACCATAAACAAGACCAAAAGACAACCCTCAGAATGGGAGAAAATATTTGCAAATGAAGCAACTGACGAAGGATTAATATCCAAAATTTACAAGTAGCTCATGCAGCTCAATGACAAAAAGAGAAACAACCCAATCCAAAAATGGGCAGAAGACCTAAATAGACATTTCTCCAAAGAATATGTACAGATTGCCAACAAACACATGAAAGAACGCTCAGCATCATTAATCATTAGAGAAATGCAAATCAAAACTCCAATGAGATATCATCTCACACCGGTCAGAATGGCCATCATCAAAATTCTAGATACAATAAATGCTGGAGAGAGTGTGGAGAAAAGGGAACACTCTTGCACTCCTGGTGGGAATGTGAATTGTTACAGCCACTATGGAGAACATTATGGTGGTTCCTTAAAAAACTACAAAGAGAACTACCATATGACCCACCAATCCCAGTACTGGGCATATACCCTGAGAAAACCATAATTCTAAAAGAGTCATGTACCAAAATGTTCATTGCAGCTCTGTTTACAATAGCCAGGAGATGGAAGCAACCTATGTGTCCATCATCGGGTGAATGGATAAAGAAGATGTGGCACATATATACAATGGAATATTACTCAGCCATAAAAAGAAATGGAGTTATTTGTAGTGAGATGGATGGACCTAGAGTCTGTCATACAGAGTGAAGTAAATCAGAAAGAGAAAGAAAAATACCATATGCTAACACATATATATGGAATTTAAGAAAAAATGTCATGAAAAACCTGGGTGTAGGACGGGAATGGAGACGTGGGCCTGCTGGGGAATGGACTTGGGGATATGGGGAGGGGGAGGGCTAAGCTGTGACAGGGCGGGAGGGTGGCATGGACATATATACACTACAAAGTGTGGAATGGATAGCTAGTGGGAAGCAGCTGCATAGCACAGGGAGATCAGCTCAGTGCTTTGTGACCACCTAGAGGTGTGGGATGGCGGGGTAGGGGGGAGGGAGACGCAAGAGGGTAGAGATATGGGAACATATGTATACGTATAAGTGATTCACTTTGTTGTGAAGCAGAAACTGGCACACCATTGTAAAGCAATTATACTCCAATAAAGATGTAAAAAAAAAGACTACTTTGCAAAATATGTCTGGTTTCAGTAAACTTGGCCTGATTATTTACATTCATATTGTTGATCATACAATTTTTTTTTTTTTTTAGTGGTATGTGGACCTCTCACTGTTGTGGCCTCTCCCGTTGCAGAGCACAGGCTCTGGACACGCAGGCTCAGCAGCCATGGTTCACGGGCCCAGCTGCTCCATGGCATGTGGTATCTTCCCAGACCGGGGCATGAACTCATGTCCCCTGCATCGGCAGGTGAACTCTCAACCACTGCGCCACCAGGGAAGCCCCATACAAGGTTTTTTAAAATTGGCTTTGCTGGAACTTTTTATAAGGAATCTCATATTGAATCTTTAGAAGAGTTCTCAAAGCCAGGAAAGACACACCAAGGGCTTGCCATCAGATTCCACATGCAATGTCTATAGATTTGGGTGAATTCCTCTCTTCTTTAGATTCCCCAAATATCTTGAGATTCCTGTACCTGTCAGGATATGGTCTTCTTTATTCACCTGATAAGCCTGCTGGGAACCTAAGAGTTTCCAGTCGCTGGAGGGATCAGGTAGAGACAATAGATAAATGTTTCAATTCTGCTTACCAGTGTATAATTTACAAAATTTCTGTAAGTCATAATTAGCTTGAAGGGAAGTATTTCCTTATATCTGGAAAACGTAGATTAAAAGCCAGCAATATTTCTCAATGTTTATAAATGAGATTAGTCTCCAGGGACAATCTTTTTCAGACTTTGGAATCCTTTTTTTGTGCGATCTTTTTCAGATTTTGTAGTCAATGTTGTACAGACTTGATTAAAATAATTTGGAAATTGCTTTTTCTATGCTCTGAATCAGTTTAAAGAGCATTATAACTATCTGTTCATTAAGGATTTGGTAGCTTTACTTCTGAAAGTGTCTGGGCTTGATGATTTTGTGGGAAACGGATGGTGATGGGTTTTGAGCACAGCAGTCAGGGTCCTTGGCCATAATATGCTCTTTAGAGTAGGGAACCTGAGAGGCACATATTCATGCGAAACACTGGGGAAGTAAACAATAGAATTTTAAAAGCTTGTTTACTCAAATGGTTAGATTCTTGTTTATTTATGCTTATTAATTTCTAGTTTAATTGCAGTGTACTTAGTTGCTTTTCCTGCTTTTTGGAATAATTTGAGAGTTTCTTTGTAGTCAAATGTGTGCTTAGTTGTAAATCCTCAGTGGGCACTGGGAAAGAATGAGTATTTTCTGTTTGCAAGTTCAATTGTTTGGTATGTAAATCTATAAATTAACTATATTTTTCCTATTTTCTTATATACTTACTTATATTTTACTTATTTGACCAGGAAGTCAAGAGAAGTCATTAAAGATCTCTAATATATTGTCTCTGTTAGTTTATCCTTGTAATTCTACAACTGTTCAATATATAAGATAAAGTTTCAAAACTAAAAAAAATAAATAAAAGCCAGCAATATTTCAGACAGAAATGATACCAATTATGAAGATATTCACCAGTTAACTCACTGTTGATGTGTTGTTAACAGTTTTATGAAGACATCAGGGTATCCATTAGAATTCTTTAATTTTTTTTTACATCTTTATTGGAGTTTACTTGCTTTACAATGTTGTGTTAGTTTCTGCTGTATAACAAAGTGAATCAGCTATACGTATACATATATCCCCATATCCCCTCCCCCTTGAGCCTCCCTCCCACCCTCCCTATCCCACCCCTCTAGGTGGTCACAAAGCACTGAGCTGATCTCCCTGTGCTATGCAGCTGCTTCCCACTAGCTATCTATTTTACATTTGGTAGTGTATATATATCCATGCTACTCTCTCACTTCGTACCAACTTCCCCTTTCCCCCACCCCCATCCTCAAGTCCATTCTCTATGTCTGCATCATTTTATTTCTTTTAGCAAAATTGTATTTTATTGCTATCAAAATGTACAATACTCACATCTCAGGGCACATTCTACAAATGCTAGATAAAATACTTTACATATTAATGCATTTAATTGATATTTAACACTCTAGTTTTTGTTTTCTGATAAAAATCAATCACAGGAGTCTGTGGGTATTAAACTTTGTAAGTCCTTTCATGTACAAATATTATTTTGGCCACATGAAAGATTGATACTTTGGGTAGATCTTGAACTATGGCTACAAAATCATTGATGCTTCCAAGGTTCTGCAATACTTCCCCAATCTTCTTGTGATGAATATTAATGATAGGATATCTGAAACTTTTTCCTTCACAGAGAACTTAATCTTCCTCACTTGGTTCTCTCTTTTTTCTTTAACATCTTTATTGGAATATCATTGCTTTACAATGGTGTGTTAGTTTCTGCTGTATAACAAAGTGAATAAACTATACATATACACACATCCCCATTTCTCCTCCCTCTTGCATTTCCCTCCCACCCTCCCTATCCCACCCCTCTAGCTGAACACAAAACACCGAGCTGATCTCCCTGTGCCATGCAGCTGCTTCCCACTAGCTACCTATTTTACATATGGTAGTGAATATATATATCCATGCCACTCTTTAACTTCGTCCCAGCTTACACTTCCCTCTCCCTGTGTCCTCAAGTCCATTCTCTACATCTGCATCTTTATTCCTGTCCTGACCTAGGTTCTTCAGAAATTTCTTTTTTAGACTCCATATATATGTTACAATACTGCTTCTGTTTTATGTTTTGGTTTTTTGGCCGGGAGGCAAGTAGGATCTTAGCTCCCCCACCAGGATCAAATCTGCACCCTCTGCATTGGAAGGCAAAGTCTTAACCACTGGACCACCAGGGAAGTCTAGATTCCATATATATGTGCTATCATATGGTATTTGGTTTTCTCTTTCTGACTTACTTCACTCTGTATGATAGACTCTAGGTACATCCACCTCACTACAAATAACTCAGTTTCATATTTTCTTGTGGCTGAGTAATATTCCATTGTATATGTGCCACATCTTCTTTATCCATTCCTCTGTCAATGGACACTTAGGTTACTTCCATGTTCTGGCTATCGTAAATAGTGCTGCAATGAGCATTGTGGTAGATGTCTGTTTTCTCAGGGTATACTCCCAGAAGTGGGGTTGCTGGGTCAGATGGTAGTTCTACTTTTAGATTTCTAAGGAACCTCCATACTGCTCTCCATAGTGGTTGTATCAATTTACATTCCCAGCAACAGTGCAAGAGGGTTCCCTTTTCTCCACACCCCCTCCAGCATTTATGGTTTGTAGATTTTTTGATGATAGACATTCTGACGGGTGTGAGGTAATACCTCACTGTGGTTTTGATTTGCATTTCTCTAATGATTAGTGATGTTGAGCATCGTTTCATGTGTTGTTGGCAATCTGTTTATCTTCTTTGGACAAATGTCTATTTAGGTCTTCTGCCCATTTTTGGATTGGGTTGTTTGGTTTTCTTTGAAAATGAGCTGCATGAGTTGCTTGTATATTTTGGAGGTTAATCTTTTGTCAGTTGCTTCATTTGCAAATATTTTCTCCCATTCTGAAGGTTGTTGTTTTGCCTTGTTTATGCTTTCCTTTGTTGTGTAAAAGATTTTAAGTTTCATTAGGACCCATTTGTTTAATTTTGTTTTTATTTCCATTACTCTAGGTGGTAGATCAAAAAGAATCTTGCTGTGATCTATGTTATATGTCTTCCTCTAAGAGCTTTATAGTGTCTGGCCTTACATTTAGGTCTTTAACCATTTTGAGTTTATTTTTGTGTATGGTGTTAGGAAGTGTTCTTTTTTTTTTTTTTTTTTTTTTGCAGTATGTGGGCCTCTCACTGTTGTGGCCTCTCCTGTTGCAGAGCACAGGCTCTGGATGCACAGCCTCAGTGGCCATGGCTCACGGGCCCAGCCGCTCCGCGGCATGTGGGATCTTCCCAGACAGGGGCACCAACCCATTTCCCCTGCATCGCAGGTGGACTCTCAACCACTGCACCACCAAGGAAGCCCAGGAAGTGTTCTAATTTCACTCTTTTACATGTACCTGTCCAGTATTCCCAGTACCACATTTTTTTTCATTATTTTATTTTATTTATTTTTGGCTGCATTGGGTCTTCGTTGCTGCCCATGGGCTTTCTCCAGTTGTAGCGAGTTGGGGTTACTTTTCATTGTGGTGCATGACCTTCTCATTGTGGAGGCTTCTCTTGCTGTGGAGCATGGGCTCTAGGTAAGCAGGCTTCAGTAGTTGTGGCTTGTGGGCTCAGTAACTGTAGCTCACGGTCTCTAGATCTCAAGCTCAGTAGTTGTGGCACATGGGCTTAGTTGCTCCACAGCATGTGGGATCCTCCCAGACCAGGGTTCGAATCCATGTCCCCTGAATTGGCAGGTGGATTCTTAACCACTGCACCATAAGGGAAGTACACAGAACCACTTATTGAAGAGGCTATCTTTTCTCCAATGTATATTCTTGCCTCCTTTGTCAAACATAAGGTGACCATATGTGCGTGGGTTTATCTCTGGGCTTTCTAACCTGTTCCAGTGATCTATATTTCTGTTTTTCTGCCACTACCATACTGTCTTGATTACTGTAGCTTTGTAGTATAGTCTGAAGTCAGGGAGCCTGGATGCTCCAGCTCTGTTTTCCTTTCCCAAGATTGCTTTGGCTATTAAGGTCTTTCTGTTTCCATTCAAATTGTAAAAATTTTTATTCTACTTCTGTGAAAAATGCCCTTGGCAGTTTGTTGGGGATTGCAATGAATCTGTAGATTGCTTTGGGTAGTATAGTCACAATGGTAAATAGTCACATTTCACAATGTAGATTGCTTTGGGTAAATAGTCACATTTCACAATATTGATTCTTCCAACCCAAGAACATAGTATATTTCTCTATCTGTTTGTGTCATCTTTGATTTATTTCATCAGTGTCTTATAGTTTTCTGCATACAGGTCTTTTACCGCATTAGGTATGTTTATTCCTAGATATTTTATTCTTTTTGTTGCAATGGTAAATGGGAGTGTTTCCATAATTTCTCTTTCAGATTTTTCATTGTTAGTGTACAGGAAGGCAAGATTTGTGTGCATTAATTTTGTATCCTGCTACTTCACCAAATTCATTGATTAGCCCTAGTAGTTTTCTAGTAGCATGTTTAGGATTCTCTATGTATGGTATCATGTCATCTGCAAACAGTGACAGTTTTACTTATTCTATTCTGATCTGGATTCCTTTTATTTCTTTTTCTTCTCTAATGGCCATGGCTAAAACTTACAAAACTACATTGAATAATAGTGGTGAGACTGGGAACCCCATGTCTTGTTCCTGATCTTGGAGGAAATGCTTTCTGTTTTTCACCATTGCAAATGATGTTGGCTGTGGGTTTGTCATATATGGCCTTTATTATGTTGAGGTAGGTTGCCCACGTTCTGGAGAGTTTTATCATAAATGGGTGTTGAATTTTGTCAAAAGCTTTTTCTGTCTATTGAGATTATCATATGGTTTTTATCCTTCAATTTGTTAATATGGTGTATAACAGTGATTGATTAGTATATATTGAAAAATCATGAGTTAAGTCTGATTGATCATGGTGTCTGATCCTTTTAATGTATTGTTGGATTCAGTTTGCTAGTATTTTGTTGAAGATTTCTGCATCTATGTTCATCAGTGATATTGGCCTGTAGTTTCCTTGTGTTGTCACATCTTTGTCTGGCTTTGGTATCAGGGTGATGGTGGCCTTGTAGAATGAGTTTGGGAGTGTTCCTCCCTCTGCTATATTTTGGAAGAGTGTGAGAAGGATAGGTGTTAGCTCGTCTCTAAATGTTTGATAGAATTTGCCTGTGATGCCATCTTGTCCTGTGCTTTTCTTGTTGGGAGATTTTTAATCACAGTTTCAATTTCAGTGCTCGTGATTGGTCTGTTTATATTTTCTATTTCTTCCTGGTTCAGCCTCAGAAGGTTGTGCTTTTCTAAGAACTTGTCCATTTCTTCCAGGTTGTCCATTTTATTGGCATATAGTTGCTTGTAGTAATCTCTCATGATGCTTTGTATTTCTGCAGTGTCAGTGGTTACTTCTCCTTTTTCATTTCTAATTCTGTTGATTTGAGTCTTCTCCTTTTTTTTCTTTTGAGTCTGGGTAATGGTTTATCAAGTTTGTTTATCTTGTCAAAGAACCAGCTTTTAGATTTATTGTTCTTTGCTATTATTTCCTTCATTTTTTCCATTTATTTCTGATCTGATCTTTATGATTTACTACCTTCTGCTAATTTTGTGGGTTTTGTTGTTCTTCTTTCTCTAATTGCTTTGCTTGTAAGGTTAGGTTGTTTGAGATTTTTCTTGTTTAGAGAGGTAAGATTCTATTGCTATAAACTTCCCTCTTAGAACTTCTTTTGCTGCATCCCACAGGTTTTAGGTCGTCATGTTTTCATTGCCATTTATTTCTAGGTACTTTTTGATTTCTGCTTTGATTTCTTCAGTGATCTCTTGGTTATTTAGTAGTGTATTGTTTAGCCTCGATGTGTTTGTATTTTTTCAGGTTTTTTCTTGTAATTAATATCTAGTCTCATAGCCTTGTGGTCAGAAAAGATAGTTGATATGATTTCAATTTTCTTAAATTTACCAAGCCTTGATTTGTGACACAAGGTATGATCTATCCTGGATAATGTTCCATGAGCACTTGAGAAGAAAGTGTATTCTGTTGGTTTTGGATGGAATATCCTATAAATATCAATTAAGTACCTCTGGTCTAATGTGTCATTTAAAGCTTGTGTTTCCTTTTCAATTTTCATTTTGGATGATCTGTCCATTGGTAAAAGTGGGTGGTAAATTCCCCCACTATTATTGTGTTACTGTTGATTTCCCCTTTTATGGCTGTTAGCATTTGCCTTATGTATTGAGGTGCTCCTATGTTGGTGCATAAATGTTTACAGTTGTTTTATCTACTTCTTGGATTGATCCCTTGATCATTATGTAGTGTCCTTCTTTGTCTATTGTAATAGTCTTTATTTTCAAGTCTGTTTTGTCTTATATGAGTACTGGTACTCCAGCTTTATTTTGTTTTCCATTTGCATGGAATAGCTTTTTCCATCCCGTCACTTTCCATCTGTACATTTCCCTATGTCTGAAGTGGGTCTCTTGTAGACAGCATATATGTGGGTCTTGGTTTTGTATCCATTCAGCCAGTCTGTGTGTTTTGGTTGGAGCATTTACTCCATTTACATTTGAGGTTATTATCGATATGTATGTTCCTTTTACCATTTTCTTAATTGTTTTTGGTCTGTTTTCGTAGATCTTTTCCTTCTCTTGTTTTTCGTGCCTAGAGAAGTTCCTTTAGCATTTGTTGTAAAGTTGGTTTGGTTGTACTGAATTCTCTTAACTTTTGTTTATCTGTAAAGTTTTTAATTTCTCCATCAAGTCTGAATGAGATTCTTGCTGGGTAATCTTAGTTGTAGATTTTTCCCTTTCATCACTTTAAATATGTTCTGCCACTCTCTTCTGGCTTGCAGAGTTTCTGCTGAAAGATCAGCTGTTAACCTTATGGGGATTCCTTTGATGATTATTTGTTGGTTTTCCCTGGCTGCTTTTAATATTTTTTCATTGTATTTAATTTTTGACAGTTTGATTAATATGTGTTGGCATGTTTCTCCTTGGATTTATCCTGTATGGGACTCTCTGTACTTCCTAGACTTGGTTGACTATTTCCTTTCCCATATTAGGGAAGTTTTTAACTAGAATCTCTTCAAATATTTTCTCAGTCTCTTTCTTTTTCTCTTCTTTTTCTGGGACCCCTGTAATCCAAATGTTGGTGCATTTAATATTGTCCCAGAAGTCTCTGAGACTGTCCTCAATTCTTTTCATTCTTTTTTCTTTATTCTGCTCTGCATTAGTTATTTCCACTATAGTATCCTCCAGGTCACTTAACTGTTCTTCTGCCTCAGTTATTCTGCTATTGATTCCTTCTAGAGAATTTTTAATTTCATTTTCTGTGTTGTTCATCATTGTTTCCTCTTTAGTTCTTCTAGGTGGTTGTTAAATTTTTCTTTTATTTTCTCCATTCTATTTCCAAGATTTTGGATCATCTTTACTATCATTACTCTGAATTCTTTTTAGGTAGACTGCCTGTTTCCTCTTCATTTGTTAGGTCTGGTGGGTTTTTATCTTGCTCCTTCATCTGCTGTGTGTTTCTCTGTCTTCTCATTTTACTTATCTTACTGTGTTTGGGGTCTCCTTTTTGCAGCCTGTAGGTTCTTTTTTCCCATTGTTTTTGGTGTCTGCCCCCAGTGGTGTTCCATAGGCTACCTGGTGGAGGGTACTGGTGCCTGTATACTGGTGCATGAGTCTGGATCCTGTCTTTCTGTTGTCCATGACCATGTCCGGTGGTGTGTTTTGAGGTGTCTGTGACCTTACTATGATTTAAGCAGCCTCTCCTCTAATGGGTGGGGTTGTTTTACTGTCTTGCTAGTTGTTTGGCATAGGGTGTCCAACACTGTAGCTTGCTGGTCATTGAGTGGAACTGGATCTTAGCTTTGAGATGGAGATCTCTGGGAGAGCTTTCACCATTTGATATTACGTGGATCCAGGAGGTCTCTGATGGATCAAAGTCTTGAACGTGGCTCTCTCACCTCAGAGGCACAGACCTGACACCTGCCTGGAGTTCAAGACACTTTCAGCCACATGGCTCAGAATAAATGGGAGAAAAGAAAGAATAAAATAAAATAAATTTATTAAAATAAAGAATAAAAAATTATTAAAAATAAAAAAATTTAAAAGTATTAAAGAAAAGTTGAAAAAAGTGAAAGAAAGAAGAGAGCAACCAAACCAGAAAAGAAATCCACCAATGATAGCGAGCACTACAAACTATACTAAAAAAAGTGAAAAACAAAAAAATAGACAGACACAACCCTAAGAAAAATGGTAAAAGCAAAGCTATACAGACAAAGTCACACAAAGAAGCATACACATACACACTCACATAAAGAGAAAAAGGAGATATATATATATATATATATATATGTAAAAAAAGGAAGAGAGCAACCAAATCAATAAGGAAATCTACCAATGATAAGAAACTCTAAATACTAAACTAAGATAAACATAAAGCCAGAAACAAATTAGATACAGAAAGCAAACCCCAAGTCTGTAGTTGCTACTAAAATCCATGGCTTCAATTTTGGGATGATTCATTGTCTATTCAGGTATTCCACAGATGCAGGGTACATCAAGTTGATTGTGGAGATTTAGTCCATTGCTCCTGAGGCTGCTGGGAGAAATTTCCCTTTCTCTTCTCTGTTCTCACAGCTCCTGGGGTTTAGCTTTGGATTTCACCCCACCTCTGTGTGTAGGTCACCTGAGGGCGTTTTTTCTTTGCTCAGACAGGACGGGGTTAAAGTAGCAGCTGATTAGGGGGCTCTGGCTCACTCAGGCCGGGAGGAGGGAGGAGTATATAATGTGGGGCGAGCCTCAGCTGGCAGAGGCTGACATGATGTTGCAACAGCCTGAGGTGCAACGTGTTTTCTCTGGGGGAAGTTGTCCCTGGATCACGGGACCCTGGCAATGACAGGCTACACATACTACTGGGAGGGGAGGTGTGTATAGTGACCTGTGTTTGCACACAGGCTTCTTGGTAGCTGCAGCAGTAGCCTTAGCATTTCATGCCTGCCTCTGGTTTTCACGCTGATTGCAGCGGCTCACACCCATCTCTGGCACTTGTTTAGGTGGTGTTCTGGATCCTCTCTCCTCGTGCACTCTGAAACAATGGTCTCTTGCCTCTTAGGCAGTTGCAGACTTTTTCCCAAACTCCCTCTTGGCTATCTGTGGCGTACTAGCCCCCTTCAGGCTGTGTTCACACAGCCAACCCCAGTCCTCTCCCTGGGATCTGACCTCCAAAGCTGGAGCCTCACCTCCCAGGCCCCACCTGACCTTGGTCAGGTGAGCAGACAAGCCTCTCAGGCTGGTGAGTGCTGGTCGGCACTAATTCTCTGTGTGGGAATCTCTCTGCTTTGCCTTCTGCACCCCTGTTGTTGCTCTCTCCTTTGTGACTCTGAAGCTTCCCCCCACCACTCCCCATCTCAGCCAGTGAAGGGGCTTCCTAGTGTGTGGAAACTTTTCCTCCTTCACAGCTCCCTCCCAGAGGTGCAGGTCTTATCCCTATTCTTTTGTCTCTGGTGTTTCTCTTTTCTTTTGCCATACCCAGGTATGTGGGGAGTTTCTTACCTTTTCGGAAGTCTGAGGTCTTATGCCAGCATTCAGTACGCATTCTGTAGGAGTTGTTCCACATGTAGATGTATTTCTGATGTATTTGTGGGGAGGAAGGTGGTCTTCACGTCTTACTCCTCTGCCATTTTGAATGTCTCCCCCCTGCCAGTTTTTTAAGGAGCTTTCCTGGAAGCTCCCATCCAAGAGCTTCCACTGTCCTCTTATTTGACAAATCTTAGCAAAAGAAGCTAGACAAATTCATACTCAAAAATAAGGGAAAATGGGTTTTTGGTAGGTAACTTGTCTCTATACCACAACTGTTAAGAGTGAAAAACAAGCCTGTTACAGTAGTCCATGGCTCTGCCTCCTCAGCCCATCTTCCTTCTGGGAACCCTGGGAAGGGAGCTTCTATCACTTGTTTGGGAGAATGCAGTGAGGTTTAAGAAGGGAGAAGTAAATCACAGGTGCCTATAGGAGCTTGGTTGGTAAGCTACATGGCTAACTACTAGAACTGCTCTGCCCTCTGTATTAAATGTCTCATATAACACACAAAACACATAGGATTGCTGGCCAATCCAACGCAGTTCCATGTGCCTGTTGGACCAGAAACCTAATGTCACACTGCGTCTACATAGATCACTCAGGGAGCTGTTAACTGGGGAGCAAACCTTTCCCCTTCCCTAAAAACATGTACCACCATTACATCAGCTTGCCATGGAGCTAGCCTCCTTATTAACCCCTAAAAGAACCCCTCTCAGCAGCACTTGACAAAGTTGACTATTTTTTATCATGGAAACTCTGTCTTTCTTGATTTCCAGGACACCACCCTCTTCTGGTTTCACTCCTACCTCACTGACTGCTCCTTCTCAGACTTCTCTGCTCTTTACTCCTCATTTCCCCAGGCTCTAAATTTTGGAAGGCGCAGTCCTTTGACCTCTTCTCTTCTCCATTTGTATTCCCTTCTTTGGTGAATTCCTCATCCAGGCTCATGGATTTAAATAACATTTGTACATTAATAACTCCAATTTTATATGTCCATCCTGGCCTCCCTGGACATATCTAACTGCCTATTCAACATTTCCACTTGGATATCTAATAGGCATTTCAAACTTAATATGTCCCAAATTGATCTCTTGATATAAAACCCCATATCTGCTTCTCTTGTACTCTTCTCCACCACAGTTAATAGTAACTCCCAACTACTTTCTTCTAGATGCTCAGACCAAAATCCTTGATGACTCATTTTCTCTCACATCCCACATCCAATTTGTCAGGAAATCCTGTTAGTTCTACCTTCAAAATTCATGTAGAATCGATTACTTCTCCCTATTTCCCATGTTACCATGCTAGTCTAAACCACCATCGTCTCTCACTATTGCTACATTATTCTTCTTACTGTTCTCTCTGTTTCCTCCCTTAACCACCTACAGTCAATTCTCTACACAGCAGCCAGTGTGAGCTTGTTAAAACTTAAGTCAAATCATGTCACATGTCACTCCTCTGCTCAACATTCTTCATTTGTCTCCCATCTCACTTAGAGTAAAAGCCTAATTCTCACAATAATCTATTAGACCGTACATGATCAGGCCCCCATTACCCCCATGACCTCATTTCCCACCATAGGCTCCCATTGCTTTCTCCACTCCAGTTACACTGCCCTTCCCTCTCCTATTCAGAACCACCAGGCATACTCCAGTCTTAGGCCTTGCTTGATGTTCCTTTCACCTGAAACACTCTGACCTCAGATGTCTGCATTGCTTTCTCACTCCAATCAGGTCTGGTTCACATGTCTTCTTAGTGAGATTGTCACTGGATATCCTTTAAAAAGTACATACTTGCTACTCCCATCCTCCTCTTTGCTTTTTTACCCCAACAGCAGTTTTAACCATCTGACATACCATAAATTTTATTTATTTATTTATCCTTGTTATCTGTCTCTCCTGCTAGAATATAAATTCCATGAAAGCAAGGATTTTTGACTGCTTCATTGACCAAAATATCCCCAATGCCAGGAACAGGAAGTGCCTAGCACATAGAAGGTACCAAATAAATATTCTTTGAATAAATAAGTGATAAGAATTCCTCTCCCCCACTGCATCCTTATAGTTCTTTCCCTCTCCCCAAGAATATAATCCAGACCTACACATCCTGAGAAGACAAAGCAGCAGACTCACAGAAGAATCACACCCCAAAAGGAGAGAAAGAGTGATGGAAAATAAGCAAGTGGTCTTATGCCTACCTGTATTTCATTTGTCTGGCTGCCAAGGTTTCATGAGGCTCTTTCAATGTATGCTCTGGGCTTTGGGGACTAGGATATTTTCATTGCTCCTAACACAACTTTCCCCCATCCTAGGCCCCCTTTTCCTCCTGTCCATCCTGGATATTAGACCCCAAACACCTTGCTTTGTGACAGGCTCAGATTCCTCACAGGAGCAAAGTGACAGGCACACCTGGCTATTGGTAGAGACTAAAGTTTGTGTGGGGCTATTCAGTGTACAAGTGTGGGTGTATATGTGTGTGTGTGTGTGTGTGTGTGTGTGTGTATTTGTATGTGTCTGACTATATATAGTCTGCATCATATCTGTCCCCACTATGTATGAGTGTCAGTTCATGTGATCTACAATGGATCTGTCGAGGTCTTTCACCATCCTTAGAGATCCTTACTACAATCTTTTCAACCCTACCCTCTACTTGCACCCCACAGTTAATCACCATCTTCAGAGCTAACATGTGCCAGGATCTGTGCTAAAGACTTCATGTGTAATCACTAGTTTACTCCTCACAGCTACTTTCTGATATAGGTACTATTAGTATTCTTGTTCTCCAGATGAGGAAACTGAGATCCAAATAGATAAAGTAACTAGCTCAAGTGTGTATCTTGCTTCCAGCCAATGTTGGTTTAGGAAAACATATTTCAAACTGTTCTGACTGGGACCCACATTAAAAATATATATATTCAACATCACAACTAACATACAAAATTGAAACAAACTTTTCATAGAATAATACCCTTATTATTTGCCCTGTAGTCTGACTTTTCTCTTCAGTTAAAAAAAAAGGCTATTTGGGACACTCCTAATTGATTTTATTACCCAAATCATCCACTTTAGTTCATTAAAGCCTTGCAATCTACCCTTTGAAAATCAGTGCTTTAGGGTGGGTGTCCCCTTTCAAGGCTATTTGCATTTCTCAGAGACCTCAAAAATGTCTCCAGTTCCAAAGGGGTGTCATTCTATTCATGGAGTGTGAAGAATCAAGAGAAGCATTTGTCAGTGGGATATGGAGACACCCCTAGTATGCCTTAGAGTGCCCAGTGAAAGTTGGACCCCACATGGGTTCAGAATCTGCCTTTCTCTGAACCCATGCACATTTTTTATCCCATATCTGAACATCAATTCATTCAGCAAACATTTTCTAAGCCCTCAACACAAAGTGCTCTGCCAGAGGCTGTGGGGAAGCAAAATTATGTGGAGGAGACAAGCTAATAAACATCTAACTACGTAAAACAAGCAGTAGCAAGTGACAGAAAAAGGGTGCCAGTAAAATGTCGTGAGCATGCAGAGAAAGAGAGATGGATTTCAACTTGGGTTTAAGCTTCATAGAAGAGATGGCTTTTGGACCAGGCCTGGAAAGATGGCTAAGACTTAGACAAGCAGAAGTAGGGGAAAGATTTCTCAGATGATATATTTTTTCAAAAGTATGTGAGCTGGAAAATGTAGATATGTAGAGAGACTAAAGAGTATTTAGAAGAAGATTTAGGGCCAAGTTATAGAGAATTGTTAATATCTTGCTAAATAGTTTGAACTTCATCTTAAAAATGTTTCATCAGAGGAGGATCAAGTAATGCTTTAGGGTTCTAACTCTGGCAGCAGTGTGAGAATGGTTTGGAGGGCAGCAAAAATGGAGATATGTTGGCACTTAGGCAGCTGATATGATGGTCAGGAGAGAAATAAATGAAGGCCTGACCTGAAGCAGCTGTTATAAGTATGGGAAAGAGGGGATACAGAGGAAGTGCCGTAAGGGTAGAGGCAACAGGACTTGGCAACTAATTATATGTATGTATGTAGAGGTGAGGCCTTCTATCTTCTTTCCTGAATTGCCCTTCACCCCAGGGCTTCCACAGAAGCCTGATGAACTCTGTGAATCCACCTGTACCAGAAAGAGGAAGCATGGGTATGGGTGGGTGCCCAGCTCCTGCTGGGCAACAGGTGAGGAAAAGAGACAGTTCATCATAGGCAAGCCAGGAGGCCAGGCTGGATGGAGTCACCTCATCGTGTTGCCATAGCATTTCAGAAGATCATAGAATTTTAGAGCCAGAAAGGGACCTTAGGATCCTGCTGTGAGGCTGTCCTGCTGTGAGGAGGAGCCAGATGAGGATGGAGTCTAGCAAGGAAGGAGACTTTAGGAAAAGTTTTAACCTTGATCTTTTAAGCTCACCTCTTTTCCCTTCCTCCTCATTTTCTTTCTCCCCCTCCTCCTCCCTCTTCTTCTTCCCCTTTTCTCCTTCCTCCTCATCCACTACTGCTTCCTCCTCTTCCTTCTTTACCCTTCTTGTTCTCCCTCCATCACTTCCTCCTTTTACCTCTCCTCTTCATTCTCTTCCTTTCCTACTTATCCTCTTCATCTTCCTCCTCTTCTTTTTCTCCCCCTACTTCTCCATCCGTTTCTTCTCCCTCTGACCCTCCTCAGCACCTTCACTAACAAAACAAGTTTCCCTTGGAGTTCAGGAGTCAGAACTTGGAACCTGAGAGGTGACTCAAGTCATCCAGGTTGATGGGGGTGGGGGAGCAGGTTCTATTGAAAGAACCTTACCTTCCATTAAATGGACACCTTGCTGGCTTTCTTTGTAATGCTTTTCCTGGTGAAGCACTCCTCTGGCTGGAAGAGTCTCTTCTTGCCCTTTTATCACCCCCGTGGAGAATGGTTTAGCAGGCCTGTTGAAAAGAACGTTTAGTAGTTTCCTCAAAGAAGCTCTCAGTGGGAACTGGGGCTGGAGGCCATGGCTCTTGCTTCTTTGCTCTTTCTATTGGCCTCTAACTTCTATAAGTGTGGTCCATGGGCCAGCAGTATCTGTATCACCTAGTAGTCTGTTAGAAATGCAGAACCTCATGTCACACCCCAGACCTAACTAAAACAGAATATTCATTTAGACCATCCATGAATATTAAAATTTGAAAAGCACTGCTCTGCATGGACTACATCCCTCCACAGACACAGCCATTCCTACAGCATACCAATATGAATTTGTCTGGAACTATGGAGTGGTAGAGAAGCTAAAGGTCAGAGAGCTCTAGAGGGCAGGCCTCTGAAGGATCCTCTCTACACTCTATAAAAGCGCAGGTCAAAAAGCATTAAGAAACTCTAACAACACTATTTGACAGATGAAAAGACCAAGTGGCTTGCCAGAGGTCACACAGTAACTCAGCACTCATCCGACTCCCAGTCCAGTGCTTTTTTCATCTTGGCTCACTGACTTCTTTGCATTGTTCTCTAACACAGCCTTCTACGGATGGAAGAGTCATTCTACAGCATTTCTGGCAGGTACTCTTCCAGACTCTACTTGTATGCCTTCAATCACTGGAAGTTCATCACTTCATAAGTTTGGACATTAACATGTGAGTTTGGCTTGCCAGAGAATCTTTGAGCAGATACATATTGTTCATGAGCTTTGCAAGGTCCTGAATCCACCCAAGTTGTTTAAGAAATACCTCTGTTCAGATGGGGATTAATTCTACTCATCCAATTGTAACTCCTCATGCGGTTATTTTAGTTCCTGCCTTTGTACTAAAATTGAATATTGGACTGGAAAGCAAATTCCTTAGATAAATAAGAAGTTGTTTGAGGCTGAAAGGCATGGCATGGGAAAAAGAGAAGAGGGAGACAAAGAGGAAAGAGGTGAGTGCTAGGAAAAGGGGATGGCTGAGATGAACTTGAAGTCACTTCATTTATCCAAGTTTGAGAGTAAAGAGCTCATGGAGAGCTTAGAGGAGGAGAGTAACTAATGGGTCTTTACCACAGAGGAAGGAACAGGCTTTTCATCTGGCTAGCCCCTGTTATCAAGCTAAAGTGGCCTTGGGGAAAGGCAGTTGGGCCAAGTACTCTTACATTCCAGGGTGGTGCTTTTTGTAGCAGCTCATTGAACCCTGTCCCTGGGCTCTGCCTCTTGAGACCTGAAGAAAGGCAAGTGTGGCCACTTCCTTCCTGCTCTTCCCTGGGCTGCTTGAAGCTACTTTAAGAGCTTACTTCAAGTGTCTCTGGGATCCACTGGGTCTCTTCTCTGGCTCAGGTCTGCAAGGTCAGGGAGCTGCTTTGGGGAACTTAAGGATGAGGAATTACATTCCTAGGCAAATGACTATCTTATATGATGTTCCCACAGAAGAAATGGGAGTCCACATGTTCAGCAAACCTTCCCCAAATCAGGAACCCTACCTGTTCTCAACATTTCTGACTATTAATTATGCATCCAAATATAGATGAAGATGTTTCCTATCCTTTTTTAGCAAGGAAAATTACCTCAATGACTCCAACATAGTGACAGGAGTTTGGTCTAGAGTGGTCTTTCCACACTTTAATGTGCATGTGAATCACTAAGAATTTTGTAAAAATGCTGGTGCTAAGTCAGTAGGTCTGAGGTAGACATGGGATCCTGCATTTCTAATAAGCTCCTAGGTGATGTTGATGCCACTGGTCTGAGGTCCACACTTTGAGTAGTATCAAGGGTATAGACGAGGTTAAAAATTTATCCAGTTGGATTTTTCTTCTCAAAGTCTAGGCCAGATTATATTTAGGTATATACCTATATACACCTTTCCTATTGCACTAACATCTTGCTTTAAATTCTACACTGTGTTAGCTTATTTGGCATGACATCTATCATGTTTATCATTTCTTCCTCTCCTGACTTCACAACTCTCAGCTCCTTGGAAGCACAAGCCATCTGCCTCTGCTACTGACTGTCCCTTCTTTTTTACTTTCATCTCTTGATATTCTGGCCCTGCCTGCTTCTCTGACATCATCTCTCACCACTGTCTTATGCTTCACTACAGTCTGCCATGCTGACCTTTTTCTGCCCCTCACATATATCAGTCTCATTTCCAATTCTGGGCCTTTGCTTTTGTTGTCCCTTCCTGTTTAGAATGCTCTTCCCCCAGATCTTTGCATGGCTGGTTTCTTCTCATCATTCTGGTGTCAACTCAGATGTCACCTCCTCAGAAAGGCCTTTCTTGGCCACCTAGCTAAAACAGTGTCCTCCTTCCTCAGTTATCTTCTATTATATCACCCTGTTTATTACTTTCATAATAACTATTCAGTACCTAATATTACTTTATTGTTTTGGGGGTTCAATGTCTAAATATCTCCATTATAATAT
Source organism: Leucopleurus acutus (assembly GCF_964270905.1). Lineage (NCBI taxonomy): Eukaryota > Metazoa > Chordata > Mammalia > Artiodactyla > Delphinidae > Leucopleurus > Leucopleurus acutus. The sequence continues at coordinate 52,813,058 of NC_139148.1, read as the reverse complement.
AAACTTCTTGAGAATAGAGACCCAGTCTGTGTTGTTAACTGCTGCATCCCCAGTATCTAGAACAGAACTTGCCACATAGTATGTGCTTTAAGCATAATTCTTGGCTGACAGAGTGTCTTTCTGGACATTCCTCCTTACTCATTGAAGACTTTAGCTCCTGAAACATCACTTGTCTTCATCATTCTCTGGTCTGTCTAACCTCAACATTCCTGTAGATGGTCTATTCAATCCTGGCCTCACTTTCACCCTACCTCAGTCAGAAAACTCCTGTGATAACATCCTGCATCTTGTTATAGCAAGTAACTAAATGAATTGCCTCCAGAATCTCAATTTCAGGCATCTCCCCTCTGATCACTGTCCTGTTATTCCAGCTCACTTACTCTGGGGCCTCTACTCCAGCAATTCTTCCCCATCATCAAGATCTCCAATTCACTGACCCCACCATCCCATTAAGCTAACCCAATACTCATCACCCCTTCTCATGTTCTCTTTTCCCCTTCTGTCCAGCTTAGATTCCCTGGTCCATTATTGTGACCACTCCCTTGAAAATACTTTCAACGTTATTTCCCATTTCTTTTCCCATTGTGTGTTCCTGGAAAATCTACCCCAGATTTCACCCAACCAGCTATCTTTTCTATACCTGTGCTTGAGCAGCAAAAGAGACTGAGGAAAAGTCCCACAGTTGAGCTGATTGACTTTTCTTTACCACAAGACTCAATTGGGCACTCAACACTTCCAGAAAACACTAATACATATCCCTAATATGTTTGCTTTTTCACTTTCTTGTCTTAGAGAGAGTGGCTTTCAACTTTAGTCGCATATTAGAATCATCTAGGGATCTTATAAAAATACTGATGCCCAGGATATACCTCATTTCAATTAAGTCATAATCCCTGAAGGTGAGATCTAGATAGCAGTGTTTTTTAAAGCTCCCCTTGTGATTCCAGTGTGTAGCCAATGTTGAGAACCATTGCTCTTAGAGGACTATTTCATAGTTGCTCCTGTCTCCTATAACTTCCAATGATTCCTCCTTCCATATCCCTCTCTCAGCTTCATATCTTCTCTTCATTCACCAAATATACAGGTCCAGCAGCGCCTGTGCCCTCGCCCATTTTCTTTGTCTTCCTTCTTGCTAGAGTACAGGAAGTGGCTCTGTTCCTATCAAGAGCAAGTATCATCTCTTATGCTCTGGATCCTTCCCTATCATCTTCTTGAAGACTTTACTCCTGCAAGTAACCCTTCTGCTGCACCTGTGCTTCTCAGACTTTAATGTACATGCAAATCACCTGGGGATCTAGTTAAATACAGATTATGATTCGGTAGCTCTGAGATGGGGCCTGAGGTTCTGTGTTTGTAATGTGTCCAGATGATGATAATGCTGTTGGTATGTGGACCATGCTTCAAGTAGCAAGGTCCTATATTATCAGCCTTTCCTTCTCATTCCCATCATAATATAAGCATGCTCTTAAACTCTTGTTTAAACTGAAAAACAAGGACAACTTCCTTGACTTCATATACCTGTCCAAATGTTACCCTATTTCTTATTCCCTTCAGAGCAAAATTTTTCAAAAAGTTATCTATACTCTTTTCCACTTCTTTACCTTCATTAACTATTTTTTTCCTTCGTTCACTCCTCAACTCACTCCAGTATGACTTCTGTTACCCTCGTGTTAATGAAACTACTCTTGTCAAGGCCAATGACTGTGTTACCAATACAATGGTCATATCTCTATCATCATCCATTCAATTTAGTGTCATTTCTCAAAACTTTTTTCACCTGAATGAGATTTCTTCTGGTTTTCTTTCTACCTTACTGACCACTACTTCTCAGTCTCCATTTTTGACTCCTCCCTCTCTACTCAACTTTAGTCTAATTGTCGGAAAGCCTCAAGACTCGGTCCAGGACACTTTTCTACCTACACTCTCTCTCTAGATAATCTCATCCCATCTACATGAGGATGACTCCAAAATGTATATCTCCTGGCAGATCTTCACTCCTGAGCTCTAGGCTTGTGTATCCACTTGTCTTTCTGACATCTCCTCTAATAATATGACTAAACTACAGCTCATACTTACTACATCCAGAATAGAAGTCTTGATTTCCTTCCCTCCTCAAATCTGTGTTTCTTCCAGTCTTCTCACATCAGCAAATGGTACTACCATCTACCCAGTTGTTCCAAGCCAAAAAACTAGAGTCATCCTTAATTCCTCCTTTCTTTCCCTCACACTCTACATACAACCCATCACCAAGTTCTGTTGTTTCTACCTCTAAAATATATCTCAAATATTTTTACCTCTGTTCATCAACTTCACAGCCTTTCCATCCCAAGTTATATCATTTCTCTCCTGGATGACTACAACAGCTTCAACCTCTTGTCCCTCTTTCAATTTGTTTATCATATAACAACCTGAGTGCTCTTTTACAAATGTAAATCAGACCAACTCATTCTCCTGCTTAAAACCCCTCAACTCCCTCCACTCTCTCCCTGTTGTTCTCAAAATAAAATACAAACACTCTACTATAATTTTCAAGGCTTTATATGACATGTTTCTACCAAATATATCTCCTACAACTCTTCTACCTTCTCTCTACCATTTCAGCCTCACTGGGCTTCCAATTCCTGGGACACTCTAAGCCTATTCAATCCTTCGGACTTTTGGACTTTCTGTTTTCTGTGCCTGGAATACTTCCCCCCTACCTCTTTACATGGTTGGCTCACTTTAAGCCTATAGGCCTCAACTTAAATGTCTTCTTGAAGAGGTCTTCTTTATCTAAATTCTCCCTTCCCCCACAGTTACTCTCTATTCTTTCACTTTCTTTCATAGAATTTATCACCATCTGTATTAGCATATTTATTTACCTCATTTACTTGTTTATTGGATAGAAGTGAAGGCATGGATGGTATCTGTCTTGTTCGTTATTATATAATCAGTGCTTAACACACTATGCCTGGCACATAGTACACACACATGTTTATTGAATTTACAAATGAGTAAATAAGAATAGGTAGTGATATATGTACCTAATATCATTTTGTCAAGACAACACAGGTTATAATCTGGATATTAGCATTAGGCTGTCAATACTAGCATTATAGTAGTTGTATACTTTTAATTTTTATCCTTTTTCACTGCTGCATTCCACTCACTCTTGAGAATCAAAGGTCTGAGCCTCATTCCAGCTTAGCCGCTAAATTACTCTGTGACTTTGGGAATCCCATTTACTCCTGGGGGCTATATGTTATTGTCTACAAAATGAGAATGTTGGAGGAGATAATCTTGAAGATCTTTGCCAACTTTGATATCCATTGATAAGTGATTGTTTAACACTATTAGGTAAATGACAATTAGTGTATTCATTGAATATTTGGGAAACCTGAGATACAGAGAAGCTGGGCCCTTGCCCCAGGTTACCCAACTGTAGTGAATTCAGTTTTTACTCAACTCTGCCCAAAGCCACAGCCACAGCAGATGGAGACCAGCTTGGGCTGGTGCCTCTGCCCTCAGAAGCCTGCTTCTGGGATCCTTGAATCACAATGGACTCAAATAAAGAGAATGTACTAGGCTGGAGACATACCTAAGAGTGTCTCTCTCCTCATGCTGCTCATGGCTGAAAAAAGGACAGCATTTGACACTTGTCCACTGAGAGCTGATGCCAGGCTAAATACCAGTTAGGCTTCTGAGAGATCACAAGCCTTCAAGGGAGAGGTCTGGGGCACAGAGATTGTGGAAACCCTTTTTCCATATTTCTATTAACCTGTTCTAAACACTTACTGGTTGCTAGGCCTTGTGCTAAGTGCTTTCTTTCCATAGACAAATTTATTAAATCTTCAAAACAATCTTGTGAAGTAGAACAATATTACTACCCCTATTTCACAGATAAGAAAACTCTCAGGATGCAGGACATTAAATACCTGCCTGAGTAAGTACCAAAGTCAATAAAATTCAAGCAGTTCTGGCCCCAGATCTTATACTCTTACCTTCTACATTATAACACCTCTAACTGCTCATATGTTTTAGGCAAATAGGTACTCCAGACATAATGGATTCAATAGTGTCTATGCCTATGGGATCAACATCTGTTCTTCTGTAAGAGTCTCTAGGCATATACATTAACACTGGAATGTTTGCCCTCAGATCCATTCTCCATTCTTCTCCTGCAAACTGAATTTCTTATGCTCCCTTGTTGTCTCACTTATTTTGTCCAATGGGAGACACCTGTGGGAGATTAGTGGCCAGGAGGAGGGAAGAAGCCAGGGTGTTTCCTTCACCTCCGGCTTCAGAGAGGTATATTCTGGAAGTGGCTATTTCTCGTCAATGACTCTAGCTTCTGTTGGACAATTCCTCCAATCATGGCATCTGCACCATCAGACCACCCACTCCATGCTTTTAGCTTCAATTTAGCACCAGTTTCTGGGTTCTGGCAACATTACCTTTTCCCATAAACCATCTATCTCTAGGAGTGGTAGCAGTTTTCTGTGGTTGCTAAATGCTGGCTTGCCTCACCATCCCCTATTTGGTTTCTTTGTTTTGGCAGTGTGATATGTTCCCTGTATTAAATGTTCTCTCTAAAAGATCTAGAGTGGGGGCTTCCGTGATGGCGCAGTGGTTGAGAGTCCACCTGCCGATGCAGGGGACACGGGTTCGTGCCCTGGTCCGGGAGGCCCACGTCCCAAGAAAAAAAAAAAGACCTAGAGTGGCTTCTGTTTTCTTGACTGGATCATGATTGATATAGACAACTTCTATAATCCCAGTGCTTCTCACTACCACATAAATTGGTTTATATGCTTCAGAGCATATGTCACAACCTTTAATTATCTTGTTTGTATACTTATTTTTTGTTTATCTCTTTTCCAATTTAAGTACATTTTAAAGTCCGTGAGAAACTTTGTCTTGTATCTTGAGTAGCTATCCCAATGCCTGGCACATAGGAGCTCAATAATATTGTTGAATGAATGTATCTATTAAAAGACAATCCAGGTTTTATTGGATATCACCTATGTGCCAGTCACTGTTGTAGGAGATAGCAAGGTTAGTAATTCATTGCCCCCAGTTTAAAAAAAAACAACTTATATTTCCACTTAAGTGACAATAAAAAGAAAAGTATATACATGACCAGTGTGTTAATTTGTCAGGGCTGCCATAACAAAGTACCACAGACTGAGTGGCTTAAACAACATAAATTTATTTTCTCACAACTCTGAAGGCTAGAAAGTTCAAGATCAAGGTGGTCTCTTCCGAGGCCTCTTTCCTTGTCTTGTAAATGGCTGTCTTCTCCTTTGTCTTCACATGGTCTTCCCTCTATACCAACCTGTGTCCAAATTTTCTCTTCATATAAGGACACAAGACATATTGGATTAGAGCCTACCTTAATGACCTTATTTTTACTTAATTACCCCTTTAAAGACCATGTCTCCAAATATAGTCACATTCTGAGGCATTGGGGTTTGGACTTCAACATACAAATTTGGGAGGGGGCACAATTCAGCCTATAACAAGTAAAAGATCATTTTCAGTTGAGAAAGCTAAATGGTGGTCCTACAGAAGTTAGATGAAAGATGATAAAATCAGGTTTTAGGGTATTCCGGGAAAGCTTTCTAGAGGCTGTGTGCTTAGTGCCAGGTCTTAAAGAGATCTTAAAGAGTCATGACAGCTTGAATGGGCTGGTTGGCAGGGGCGGTGCATCCAAGAGGCTCAGCGTGAATGAAGGCCCCAAGGTGAGAAAGTGAGGAGACATTGCAGAATTTCTGATTACTGAACCATCAGACTTGGGAGGAAGTTGAAAGGTCACCCAGGCTAAGCTCCCATTTGATTCAGGAATCCCTTGCCAAAGGACAATTCAGCTTCTACATATACCCCTCCCAGGACAGGGTGCTCATTAAGGCAGCTGCTTCGATATTTGGCCAGCTGTTTGGCCAAAACAATGGCTTGGATGAAGAGGGGAGAGTTTGTTAGGAAGTAGAGGACAATAAGGTGGTGTGTGGGGCCAGTGATGTCTTCATACCATTCACCTTCAGGCACTTCTTTCTGATGTCATATTTTAATTCCTTCTTGCTGTAGCTGCAACCTCTTTCTGTAATCCCTTTCTTTCCTGAACTTCCCTGTGGGCCCGGAGCATTGGATTCTTGTCCTGTTTGGTTGTGCTACCATGGGCAAATATTTTTCAATCTCAGGGCTTCAGTGTTCATGTCTGTAATAGGGGACTAATTAATTAACACTCCCTGTCATGTCTTCCTCACAAGGTTATTTTAAGACTATATGCAATGATAATGGGTGTGAATGTGACCAACAGCATCAACTCCCAGCAGACGCAAAGAGGCCAGCCTGGGTTGAATTGCCCAGAGTTAGAGGCATCATGATGAGGTGGGTGGTTTCTCCGTTTGCCTGTTTTGCTGATGTTCGTTTGACTCATTCTCAGCAAAATAAGCAAATGGAAAATTCATTCATCAACAAGCTACCTTTTATATTCCTGAGGGTGTGAGGAAGAATCCTGAGGGTGTGTGTGTGTGTGTGTGTGTGTGTGCGTGTGTATGAATGATAGCAAAAAGAAGCCTGGAAAGCAGCAGAGGGTAAAGTTGAGACTTTACCTTTTTTATGTGACCTTAGATAGGTCTCCTCCATCATTTATTTATTTATTTATCTGTAAGATGGAGATACTAATGCCTGCCTCCACAAGGTTGCTCTGAGAAGTGAAAGTGATAATGAGGATGAAATCCCCAAGAGAGTAGCACTAGGAGAGAAGACCCCAGGGGACTACGTAGAGAGAGTCCTGGAGGTAGGGAAGCGGGAGAGTGCTGGCATAGCTCCATTCGGGCAGGATCTTATTATTTAAAAGGCTGGCCCAACACCTCTGGCAACTTTGGAAAGGACTTTTTGCTGACTCGACACAATTGGGGAGCCCCACAATAAACAGCATCTAACTCCAGCGCAGCCGGAGGCAAGCAGAGGTGGCAGCTGCCTTCTCCTGGGCGGAGGTTATTCACCCACATCCTCTCCGTGCACCCCACCTCCCAGATCTCAAGCCTCAGCAGGGGACAAAGGCAGTCGGTGGGGAGCCCCCCTCCCACGTTTCCCCAGGCCAAGCACCTCGGGAGCTGCGGGGCAGAAAGGCAGAGCCTGCCTGCAGGGATGGAACAACGTGAATGAAGGCGAGGTCCGCAGCGAAGGGGATTGGGCTGTAAGGCTGTGAAGGAGGCGAGGGGGAGGGGGCGCTGGGGCTTTCGCTTGCTCCAGCCCTGCCAGCCCAGCCAGCCCGAGACAACCCGCGCCAGCCACCGGGGCCTTGGAGAAGCCGGACTTCATTAGCACCATGCAGTGGATAAGGGGTGGATCGGGAATGGTGAGTGCACATAACCGCAGCTTCCCCAGCTTGAGCTTCAGTCCCCTAGCCCCACCCCCAGCTCCTTCACCAGCCGCCAGGCAGTGAGCCCCCTAGTCTCTGCCCACCGCCCTCTCCGCTGTCCTTGAGATACCAGCAAGCTTGCTGTGGCCATTTTAGGAGCCCTTGCTTGCCTGCCTGCGAGGAAAGCCCCCTCCCTTCTCCGTCCCCGTTCTTACCACCCCCGAGTGGGGGGGGTCACCTGGAAGACCAGAGAGGCAAGGCGGCTGGTAGAGGGGCTCTCTGGGAGCAGTTAGTCTCGCAGGAGGGTGGGGGGATTGGGGGGTATGGCACGGGGTTGGGAGGGAGGGGTAGTCACAAAGCCTGGGATTGTGGAGGGGGCAGTATGGGAGAGCTGCGTGTATCCCCTTCCTGGGACGAGCCAGAGAGCCATTCTCAGGGAAGCTGCTTGGGGGAGTCCTGAAGCCCTTCCTTGCCTGGGCTGGGGTCACCCTGTCCACACTTCGGGCTTTGTCAAGGAGAGACAGCTACAGAAACTGCCATCCTGGAAATGGATCTGGGCCCCATTCAGTTAGGGGAGCTCCCCCCCCATCCAAGGAGTGTGTGCTTGTGTGTGTGTTTAGTATCATCCTCCAACAGTTCATTGTATGCCATGATGCTCCGTTCTCCACCTGGAGACCTTGGAATGACTTCCTTTGCAGAGAGGAAGTGGTGGCTGCATCTTGATGCCTCTCTGACTCAGCCAGGGGTAGCTCAAGTCTGATCAGGGACTCTGGGGCATGGGAGGCCACAATGCCTTTGTCCTCAGCTGGGAGGCATGGGCAAGAGGGTCTTGGAGGGCAGTTGGGTTGGGTCATCAGGCACTGATGGCAATGCCAGCCCACACTTCTGAACTGCCACCCATAACTTACAGCTGAAGGAAAGTAGCCTGAAGCTGTTGGGCAAAAATTGATCTTTAACTCCTTTTTTTGCTCCCATTCTGGAAAGGAGCAGGGAATCTGGTGTGGGCTATGACTGTATTCAGAGGAGCTGTCCTCGTCCCTTCCTTGCAGTTTCCTTAGACCTCTCTTTCAGTGTTTCTTGAAGTCATTTAGTTTGTATTTGCCAGGACTTCAAGAGACTCTTCTCATATCTCCCTCTTTCCCTGGAGTCCCATAAAGCTATTTCAAATGTTTGTAGAACCAGAAAACCATAGAGCAGGAAAAGACCTTTAAATCCTTGTTGTCCATCCAGGAAAGTTGAGACCCAGAGAGTGGGAGAGACTTGCCCAGGGCCACACAGCTCCATGAAGGCAAAACTGAGTCCAGCAAAGGAGTCTCCTGACTCTCTGTCATTGTCCCTCTCCACTGCTACACAGAATCATCAAATAGTGCTGATAAAGGCAGAAAGGAACAAAGAGTCATGATCTTGGTAAAGGACTTCCTTCATGATGAACTAATGCCATGAATTTTGCCTGAATAAAACCCATGACAGTCCTAGTATTTCTAGCAGCAGGGTCTAGGTGAGACCTCCTTCCTCCCCTAAATATATTGTAGTATAGGGGTCCAGAGCCACCCATTGACAACAGATTAAGTTAATGGAGAAATCTGAAGTTTTGCCAATTGTGTGTGAGAAAGGAGAGAGTAACAGAAAACTTGTGGAGACTATCTAATTAAAGAGATTGATGGAGAAATCTCATAATATTTTTAGGAGACTGAAGTAGTGAATATTATATGATGAAAGCATTTATTTAACTATTTGCCAGAATTCAAGAGATAGGAGTAATAAATTCTATTATAGCCTGGAAGGCAGGAAACTTCTAACCTTGGCACTGATGTTTAACAGGAGTGCTTTGAGCCTCAGTTTTCTCACCTATTAAATGGGGCTATTAATGATTACCAAAATTCCTTCCAGGTCTGAGATTCTCAGTGTCCTAGAAGTAAATGTTGGGTAAAATTTAACTAGTGGTTTGTTAGGAAAAAATAGGAGTATATATTTAGCCACAATTTTATAATATGGCTAGTCAAAAGGTCATTGCTCCTTGTTCTTTCATTTGCAAAGCCCTTGAAATCCAGATTGAGCTCTTCATAACAGTGAGTTTTTTTTGTTGAACATTTGACTATTGTAACTGATTGCAAGTGTCACATGTTACACAAAGGTCCTTGAACAGTAAAACATCAGTTGGCATTTTACAGAATAAACTCCATCTCAGTAGACAGTGTTAAAAAATACTGTGAGTTCACTTTTGATGGTAAATTGTTCGGTGTATTTATTCATAGCTTGTGTCTGCAATGGCAGTTTGTGCTGGGTTAGGCAGTATGCCTAGAGTGGAAAGCAAGCTGGTTTCAGAATCACAAGTCTGACATTGAGGGGCCTGGCTTTTACACTTCTCAGCTCTGAAACACTTGACAATTGTCAAACCTCTTCCATTCTCAGTATTCTCACCCATAAAATGGGGACAAGGTAACTTATCTCATAGGATCTATTGAGCTTATTAATTAATTCAACAAAAACCTAGAGTCTACTATGAATTGACACTGATCTAGGTGCTGGGGGCAGCAGTGAACAAAAAGAAATTCTCTGCTCTCATGGATCTTACATTCTGAGGGTCAAGGGAGCTCACTAAACAATTACACAAATGACTACACAATATGTCAGGAGATGCTAAGCTCTAAGAAGAAAAAGAAAATCTGGTAAGAGAATAGGGAGAGATAGGGCTGGGATGATATATTAGATAAATCAGTCAGAGCCTCTCTGACTAAGGAACATTTGAGCAGAGATGTGAAGTGAAGGAACAAGGTCTGTGGGGATGTTTAGGTGAGGAGAGTGCTAGCCATAAGAAACAGCAGAGAGAGAGAGAGAGCACAGCTGGTTTGTTTAAGAAACACAAGGAGGCCAATGTCCTGGGGACATTTAATCTGAGTGAGATGGGTAGTTTTGAACAGATAGGGAAATAATGTGACTTAAATTTTAAGAGGATAATAGATTGTAGTGGGGCAAAGGAAAGACCTGTGAGGAGGGTCTTAGAATAGTCCAGGCTAGAGGCGATGGTGGCTTAGACCAGGGTGATGATAATCTGTATGAAAGGGCTGTAGTCAGCATTGTAGATGGTCTGTGTCTTTCTCCTTTCTGACCACCCATCCAAATCTTGAATGACTGAGTGTGGAGCTAGAATGAACACAGAGTGGGTGGATGCGTACAAGGGAATTTTGTGTCTATGTCAATGATCCAATGACCTGCTTTGGGCTCCTGGCCTCTAGTGAGGCTAATTGAGGGTTGATTCTGTGTGGATTACCAATGAACCAATCTCTTGCTTTCTGGCATTCTGGAGAATATTAAGTATATTATTAGTACTTTGAAGATATGATACACTTAACATATGTGACATCTGGAATGGCTCATTTTTAATACTCTCTCCTCTATGTGACAAAATTATTTTCAGTAATAATCGTGTACTAATCAGTACTAATAATTATTTTATTGATTTGTTTTTTAAATTTTCAAATAATTAACAATGAAAAAGAAGAATAAACTTCAATTTTAAAGATATTCAAATTCAGTAACGTCTCATACATGATCTAAAATGTGTACTTATTGAACAAAAATACTACACTTTACAGTTCATATTATCTTCTCTGTTTTATATTTTAAGCACAAATAAAAACTCCAATTGGTCACATAGATGACAGAATTGAAATAAATTACATTGTCTCTTTGACTTTACAATTGTAGTGCTATCATTGTTTACTTCAAATCTACTATTTAAATTCTGGAACATATAGTGCCAGAAGGATTTGCAGACATGAAATGCACCCAAAGCTACCTTGAATGGTCTTAAACCTTTCCAAAGTAAAATGAACTGAGGGAACACATGTAAAATCTGTGTGTATGTGGGAGGGTGGCAAATGTATAACTGGAATCAGCTGAATCGACTCTGAATCAACTTCCATGTAGAATACAATATTATTAAAGGATAAGTAATCAAATGTAATAATTTGAAACTTTATGTATTGAATATATTACTAAAACTCAGTAATAACAACAATTGTTTAGAGCTTTGACCAACAAAAGATTTTTTTCAAGGAGTATTTTGTTACTGGCATTATTTAAAATTGCTGGCACATAGTGATAATAAAAGTACACTTTGACTTTTAGTCTTAAAAAAATTCTATAGCTAGTACACTATTTCATTGCCTGCACTAAGGGTTTCCTACTCCTATTGCTCCACCCTTGGTATGGCACCGCTTTGGAGAATATGGAATCTTGAACTAATTCCATGCCAAATTTCATGTTACCTATATAAAAGCCACAGCATTTGAGTTGGTGGAAATCTCTGCATAAGTAAGATACAATGACAACTGGTAAGTTTAATGGTTGATTTAATTCTGGTATAAATGACAGAAATCTATTCACACTGGCTTAAAACACACAGGTTTTATTCTTTCACATAAAATAAGTCAGAATATAGGCATATCGGAGCCAATATGGTACCTTCAGAAAGTCTTTAGGGACTTCTCTGCTCCACCATCCTTAGCATTTGGCTTTTATTCTTGAGGCTGCTCCATGATCCAAGATGGGTGTTGAAGCTCCAGAACATTAACATCCACATTCTAGGTAGCATGAAGGGAGGGTAAAAGAGGAGGAAAATGGCTTAACCCTCCTTTTGAAAGAAGCCTTCCAGGAAGTCCTATTTAATACTTCTCCTTAAATCTAATTGGTAGGAACTGAGTCACATGGATGCTCCCAGCTGAAAGGGAAACTTGGAAATGTAGTTATGTAAACTGGCTGGTTATGTGCACAGCTAACAATCAGGGGCAAGGTTTCTGATTCAAAGGAAGAAGGGGCCATTGGAAGACAACCTGCAGTTATTGTTACAGTTAATCCACATGTATGTGTGCCAGTGTAGAAATGCAGAAACTTAGGGCTTGAGCTCAGCTTTGGACTATGAGCCACAGCCTGACAGATGTGGCCAATAGTAAAAATACTGTCATCAATCTGGTGAAGTATTAATCAAAACTTGATGTGCCCTAGTCTCCCTTAACTTCCCCCCAGTGACAGTCTTCTTGTGAGACCAAGGGGATGGTGATATCCTTCACAGAGATGGGGAATGTAAAATGAGGAGGAGCATTTATAGAGGGGAAATGACAAGTATAGTCTGAGCCAAGTTGAGTCTGAGATGTTTGAACAGCTTCAAATAGGAGATATCCAATAGGCCAGTTGGTGATCTACATATTGAGCTCAGAGGAAGATTGGGAGGCACTGGTCACAGTTGAAGTTCTGACTGTAGATGAACCACCAAGTAGTTTAAAATACAGATCAGCCTGGGGAAGTGAGGGGTTTAGATCTGTTAGATCAGAATTTGAGCCTTCTCCTTTTTATGGTAGTCTCCTACCCTTGAGCAGACCCAGTCCACTCTGTTATCTACTTTCTGGAATTTCCATGGCAACAGTATAATTTCAGGCTTTACTTTCTACAGTGCTCATGTTGCTTCTGGGCTGCCTCAGCTTTAATGTTCAAGCTGGATGACGTTGGGTATAATTTAGCCTAACTCCTTAGATCAGGGGTCAGCAAACTATAGCCTGATGGCCAAATCCAGCCCACAAACTAAGAATGGTTTTTACATTTCTAAATAGTTGGGAAAAATTCAAAGAAGGACAATATTTTGTGATACACGTATATGAAATTACATGGAAATTTATATGAAATTCAAGTTTCAGTGTCCATAAATAAAGTTTTATTAGAACACAGCCATGCTCATTATGCCTTCATGATACAAAGGCAGATTTGAGTAGTTGTGACAGAGACCATATGACCTGCAAAGCCTAAAATACTTATTATTTAGCCCTTTACACAAAAGGTTTGCAGGTCCCCTGCCTCAGAGCCCTAGGGTTACCATGGCAGTGCCTCAAGGGAGGGGGGCAGGGGCAGGCAGAAATTTGGGTCTCCCACTTTTGATTTATCCAGAGCACCTGGGTTTTGGCTTCATATGTTAGGTTGTTGCTTACGACTTTGGAAAAGGGTTTTGCTTTCTCTGTGTTCTCCCTACCTCCCACACAAAATGTTTTAATACCACTCATTTTATAGATTGTGAAAACTGAGTCTCAGATAGGGAGGGTGCTTTACCCAAGACCACAAAGTGAGTATAACTGGGAAAAGAATCCCCATATCCAACTATACTTCAATTAAAAATAAAAAAGAAAAAAAAATAAAAAAGAAAAGAAACACCCAGAATAATTTTTGACCAAATGTATGGGCACCCTGTGGCCCAGTCAAGTTGATACATAAAATTAACCATCACATAGTCTCACTTATCTTCCCAGTTTGCTGTGAGAATCATATGTGTGAGTGTAGACAGAAAGGGGCTGTGTGAACTTTGTTGTTCTCTACCCATATGGGGAAGAATTATTATTCCTAACAGTACAGAGGGGATATATCCTTGGGTGGGTAGAATATGATCTTTTCTACTGCCCTGAATTCAGCCCTCAGAAGATGAGACCCAACTTTACTCTTCTCTGAGTGCCAAGAGATCCAACAGGAATTTCATTCACAAGGAAATATCACTCCCACCCCAGCCCAAGGCTTCCTGAATTCTCTGCTTGAGGAGGGACTGAAAAAGGCCCCCAAACAGCCCCATGACATGATGAGAGGAGCTTCTTCTTAGCCCGTTGTTTTGAGAAGTTTGCTCATTGTGCTGTTTTTGGTGTGGGGGGGCGTTTTATGTGTGTGTGTGTTAGAATATGACTAGTTCTGCAAGTGATTAAACTGTTCAGTAATGGAAACCAGGCAGTGGCGGGAAATAAATGCATTCAGCTAGCTCTAAGAAGTCCTATTGCCATGAGGAAACATTTTGTCAAAGGGCCCGTGTGACATACCAGGGTAGTGACATACCAGGGTAGTGACATTGAAGTTGAGTCAGCTATGTAGGGGAAAAATCCTAACAAATTTGGATTATAATAAAAAATAAAGGATGAGATAGTGAAGTTCGTGGGGAGTTTGAGAGAGGCAACAGGAATTGCATGTACAAAGTCCTTAAGGTTGAGATAGTTTGGTATGCTTGAGGGATAGAAAGAAGGCCTGTATGGCTGGAGCACAGGCAGAAAAGGAGGCAAGTGGCATGATAGGAAGGCAGAAGTCAGACAGGGACCAGCTCACATGGGACCTTGTAGGCCCAGGGAGCTTGCAGGCCCAGGGAAGGTGTGTATCAGCTATACTCAAAGACAGTATAGCTCTGTGTTTAATAGCACACTCTCAACCAGACTGCCTAGATTCAAATTCTGACTCTTCCACTTATTAGTTTAGTGACCTTGGACATGTTACCTAACCTTTCTGTACCTCAGTTATGCCCTCTGAAAAATGGGGATAATAATGGTACTATCCATAGTGTTATTGTGAAGACTGATTTATGCTCGCAGTGTGTGTGATAGTGCTGGGCACTGACAAGTGCTGTTTATTCTAAGTACAATAGGAAGCATTTGTAGCAGTAGAATGGTGCGATCTGCTTTATGATCTGAGAAGTTGACTTTTGCAGGCTATAGAGAATGGATTGAGGAGGGTGAAAATGGAGATGGCAAGCCCAGTTGAGATACTGCTGCAGAAATGAAGTCACTGGAGCTGAGGAGAGGAGGGCAGATTGGACAACAATTTTGGAGATAGAATCAATGGAAATTGATGCTGGATTGAGTGAGAGAGGTATAGAACAGGGAGGAAATATGGAAGATGGCCCCTAGGTTTCTGGCTCTGCCACTGACTAGCTGTGTGATTTGGGGCAAGGAATTTAACCATTCTAAGCTTTAGTTTCCTTATATATTAGTCAAGGTTCTCCAGAGAAACAGTATCAGCAGGATATGTGTGTGTGTGTGTGTGTGTGTGTGTGTGTGTGTGTGTGTGTGTACACACACAGTTGACCCTTGAACAATACAGATTTGAAATGTGTGTGTCCACTTATATGTGAATTTTTTTTTCTCCCCAAAATACGGACTGCAGTACTATATGATCCATGGATGTGGAACTGTGGATACAGAGGAGGGCTGTCTGTAAAGTTATAGGTGGATTTTCAATTATGCTGTTGCTCAGCGCCCTTAACTCCTGCATTGTTCAAGAGTCAACTTTATAAATAAATAAACACACACACACACACACACACACACACACACAGAGGGTGACAGAGAGACAGGGAGAGGGAGAGAGATTTATTTTAAATAATTGGCTCACGTGATTGTGGAGATGCAAATCCCAAATCTGTAAGGTAGGCCAGCAAGCTGGGAAGAGTTGCAGTCTGAGTCCAAAGGCAGTTTGCTGGCAGAATTCCTTCTTGCTAGAGGGAGGTCAGTCTCTGTTTTATTAAGGTCTTCAACTGATTAGAAGAGGCCCACCCACATTGTGAAGTATAATCTGCTTTACCCACAGTCCACTGATTTAAATGTTGATGTCACCCAAAATAATACCTTCACAGAAATATCCAGAATAATGTTGACCAAATATCTGGGCATTGTGGCCCAGACAAATTGACACATACAATTAACTATCACAACTTATCAGTGAAACTGAAACAATAGTAGTACCTGGTCATTGGTACTATTGTAAATATTAAACTAATCTATGTAAAGCACTTGGTACAGTGTATTTCACATAACAAGGGTTCAATTAATAATCATCTTTATTATTTTAATACAATAATAATCCCTCACTTTTTTTGGTATTTTGCATTTTCAAAGCACCTTCACATATGTGAATTTATGTGGGCATCACAACACTCTTTATACTTAAAAGTTGGGGAAACTAAGACTGGGAGAGATGAAGTATCTTTTCCACACATCTATCTTCAAACAGAGCCAGGATGAGAAATAGATCTGTAATTCTACAGTAGTTCCTTGAGCGTTACTCTCCCCACTTGCCAGGAGTGGATTTTTGCTTGGTCTCCTTCATTCCAGAGGTAAGGGGTATCAGCAATAAGATCACGAATGCAGTAGGGCTTAAGGATAATAGCTAACATTTACCAAGCCAGCGTTCACCTTGTGCCAAGCACTGCACTGCTCTAAGTCTTTTGCATGTGTATCTAGTTTAATCTTCCCAACAATCCTATGAGGTAGGCATGAAACTGCCAGGTAGGTTGTGGAAGAGAGCAGGACCCTCAGGCCACATGCTGAGAACTCAAATGACTTTTGCCCTTTCCTCCCTCACCATTATAAATACCAGAGATTGTGAAAACTCAGGGAAGCCATTTGAGTGTTTGTGAGACAAATGTATTTGGGTGTGTAAAGGTCAATGAAGCCTGGCAGAATGCCTTTTGTGTACATAGCAGGCACTCCTGTGAATATTTGTGGAATGGATGAGTGAACTGATGAAGGAGAAGAACCTCAGACTGCCTGTAGCCAACCATGCCTGAAGCTGGTCATAGAAAAGGCAGAGGCATTTGCAGTAAATGTTCCTTTTTGCAGAGGTAAGATGTCCCTGAACCAGCCAGGCAGTTAGGTGAAGGGAACAGGCTGAAATGGGAAGCTTCAGAAGTCCTTCCTGGGACAATTGCTTAACTAATCCGGATATCAGGTTACTAATATGCAAAATGGGGCCCTTCTCTCTCTCTCTCTCTCTCTCTCTCTCTCTCTCTCTCTCTCTCCCTCCCTCCCTCTCTCGCTCCCTCCCTCCCTTCCTCCCTCTCTCTCTCTCCCCCACACACATGCACACAGCCACATAGATATTTCATTCACTTACTTAATAATATTTATTGAGCATCTGCTATGTACCAGGCACTGTCCTAGACACTGAATGGTGAACAAAACGGACAAAAATTCTGTCCTTGTGGAATGGATTTTCTACTAGGGCAGATACATGCTAAGCAAATGATTCCATAAAGCATATACTATGTTCTAAGTGCTAAGGAGAAAAAATACAGCAGGGAAGAGGGATAAGAAGTATGTGTAGGGGGGGGTAAAGTTTTAGTTTCCTATTTCTAGCTGCACTTCCCTCACAAGGTTGCAATGAGGTTGAAATGTGATAAAAGGCCTATTTAAGAAGCTGTGAAGTTCTATTTAAATGTAAGCTGCAGTTATTCTTGGGGGATAATTTTTCTTGATCCTTATTTGCTGTTCTCTTTTCCATCATCAGTTCAGTAAGAGTTCTGGTCTAGAGGACAAGAAACTCGGGTTATAGTCCTGGCCCTGGCCTGACAGTTTATTAAAAATCCCAAATATATAGAACATTAAAGATTCTAAAGTACTTTTCCAAGAACTGGGTTTTCTGGCTTTAAATTATTTGTTCTTTCCATTCTCCCACGAAGTGATGAGAGCTAGGTCACTTTCCTTCTGAGAAGTAGAGTATTCCCCTTATGTAAAGTGGGAACTATTACCCCTCACTCCTTGCCAGCCTTCTGGGGATGTTGTGAGGTGCAAACCAGATAATATCATAAAATGAGGCTGTAAGTGCCGTTTGCTGTGATCTGGAGAATGGGTACTCCTGCTTAAGTGACTTATTTTGTACTTCATAAACTGGTTATATGTATGAAGGGGGGAGAGTGAGCCTTCAGGACTGAGTGCAACTTTCTTTCCTTTCACAGAAGCTGCTAAGGATAGCAGAGGAATCAATGAACCTCAGCACCTCCTAGAAATAAGAACACTTGTACAGAAACATTTAGCATCTCATGATGGAGTGGCAACCACTGGTGTGCAGCCCCTTTTCACCACTCTGCTTTAGAGAAGTGGGAACCAGGACTAATCTTCTGACATTTAATACAGAAGTGACTCATGACTTTTAAAGACCTCCACTTGCTGCTTAGATATGACCTCATTCAGAATGCTGGAGGTGAGGTGGGGAGCATTGAATAAGTAGAATCTTCATTTAGTATCCCCCTCACCTTTTTCTACTATAACAATTCTTCTTTTCTTAACCAAATGTTTTAATTCATAGAGCACTTTCAAATTCATGATTTCATCATCTTTTTGGTAGGCATTATTTGTTTCTTCTATTTATAGATGAGGAAACTGAGGCTCAGAAAATATAGTTTTTGCCTAAAGTTGGGGGCAAAGATAATATTCAAACTCTCGAATAATAGTAATTGTTATCATTTACTGAGCATTACTATGTGCCAGGCATTGTTCTAAGCACTTTACATGTATTCACTCATTAAATCCTCACCAAGAACCATAAGAATCTCCCTGTTTTTCATGTGAGAAAACTGCAGTACTGAGAGTCTGGGGCTTGCTTAAAGTGAAGGGCAGAATGAGTACCAGGGCATTATACCATTCTCCCCATTTTAAAGATGAGAAAAGTGAGACTCAAAAACATTAAGTAACGTGCTCAAGGTCATACAACCAGCAATTGTCAGAACTAAGGTTGAAACTCAGCAAGCTGACTCTAATCCCTGTGTTCTGAACTCTCAAGCTATACTGCTTCCTTCTAAGTGTAGGGCTCTTTGTAATCGGGTTAATTGAAGCAGAGAGAAAGAGAAAGGGAGAGGGAGCTTATTAAGATCACAAAGCATATTTAACATTTTTAAAATTTAATTTTTAATGAATAGAACAGTCATATGGTTTAAAAAATCAAACTATTAATATGTATACAATGGATGACCCCTATCCACCCAGGTTCCCCCATTAGAGTTCACCAGAATTTCTTTATGCAGATATAAGCAGATACAAAAATATTTTCTTATTTTCTTTCTTTTTCACCCCCAAAATCACACATTTTATATACTATTCAGCATATTTTTTTTACTTCCTTTATTGAAGTATAATCAACTTACAACATTTTGTTAGTTTCAGGTGTACAACATAGTGATCCAATATTCTTATACTTTACAAAGTGATCACAACAGTAAGTCTAGTTACCATCTGCCACCATACAATTTAATAATGTTACAATATTATTGACTATATTCACTATGCTGTATATTACATCACCATGACATTTATTTTATAACTGAAAGTTTGTGCCTCTTAATCCCCCTCACCTATTTCACTCATCCCCTCTCCCCTCCCCTCTCCACCCTCCGACAATCACCAGTTTTTTTCTCTGTATCTATGAGTCTGTTTCTGTTTTGTTATGTTTCCTCATTTGTTTGTTTCTTAGATTCCACATATAAGTGAAATCATACAGTATTTTTCTTTCTCTGTCTGACTTATTTCACTTAGCATAATACCCTCTAGGTCCAACCATGTTGTCACAAATGGCAAGATTCCATTTTTTCATGGCTGAGTAATATTCCCCATTTTCTTTATCAGTCCATCTATTGATGGACACTTTAGGTTGATTCCATATCTTGGCTCTTCTAAATAATGCTGCAATGAATATAGGGGTGCATATATCTCTTCAAATCAGTGCTTTTTTTTCTTTGGGTGTATACCCAGAAGTGAAATTGCTGGGCCACATAGAAGTTCTATTTTTAATTTTTTGAGGAACTTTTTCCTATAGTGGCTTTACCAATTTACATTCCCACCAACAGTGCACAAGGATTCCCTCTTCTCCACATCCTTGCCAACAGTGTCAGTTGTTGTCTTTTTGACTACAGTCATTCTGACAACTGTGAGGTGATATCTCACTGTGGTTTTGATTTGCATTTCCCTGATGATTAGTGATGTTGAGCATCTTTTCATGTATCTGTGAACCATCTGTATGTGTTCTTTGGAAAAATGTCCATTTAGGTCCTCTGCCCATTTTTCAATCAAGTTGGTTTTTTTTTTTGATATTGAGTCTTGTGAGTACTTTGTATATTTTTATATTAACCCCTTATCAGATATATAATTTACAAATATCTTCTCCCATTCAGTAGGCTGCCTTTTCGTTTTGTTGATAGTTCCTTCACTGCACAAAAGCTTTTCAGTTTCATGTAGCCTCATTTGTTTATTTTTGCATTTGTTTCCCTTGCCTGAGGAGACATCTCCAAGAAAATATAGCTGAGACTGATGCCAAAGAGCATACCACCTATGTTTTCTTCTAAAATTTTTATGGTTTTAGGTCTTACATTCAAGTCTTTAATCCATTTTGAGTTTATTTTGGTATATGGTGTGAGAAAGTAGTCCAGTTTGATTCTTTTACACGTAAATGTCTAGTTTTCCCAGAAACATTTTGAAGAGGCTGTTGTTTTCCCCATTGTATATTCTTACTTCCTTTGTTGTAGGTGAATTAACTATATAAATGTCGGCTTATTTCTGGGCTCTCCAATATATTCCATTGATGTATGTGTTTTTATGCCAGCACCATACTGTTTTGATGACTGTAGCTTTGTAGTATAGTTTTAAGTCAGGGAGTGTGATACCTCCAGCTTTGTTCTTTTTCTCTCAAGATTGTTTTGGGTATTTAGAGTCTTTTGTGTTTCCATACAAATTTTAGAATTATTTGTTCTAGTTCTGTGAAAAATGCCATTGGTTTTTTTGTTTGTTTGTTTGTTTGTTTTTGTGGTACACGGGCCTCTCACTGTGGTGGCCTTGCCCATTGCGGAGCACAGGCTCCGGACGCACAGGCTCAGCAGCTATGGTCACGGGCCCAGCTGCTCCACGGCATGTGGGATCTTCCCGGACCGGGGCATGAACCTGTGTCCCCTGCATCGGCAGACGGACTCTCAACCACTGCACCACCAGGGAAGCCCTAGCCATTGGTATTTTGATAGGGATTGAATTGAATCTGTAGATTGCCTTGGATAATAGTAACAATATTAATTCTGCATATTTCTTTTTTGCACATAATGTATCTTTGAGATCTCTCCATATCAGTCCACAGAGAGCTTCAGAAGTCTCATCTTGGCCCTCACAAATCTCTACAAGCCTCTATCCATCTGTGTATCCTGCACACATCTTTTCTTTACCAATCTTTGGTAGTGTCCAACTCTCTTTACATCTTCACTCAGAGCCTCACTTCTAGACTACCTTGGACTTCTACAGAAAATACAGTTCCTAAGTCAAATCCTTAGACTCCCTCTGACACATAATCTAGCATCTTACAAACTCCCTAGTTGAACTAACCCCCTCCTCTCCTACTGCAGTTTCAACTTATTCCTATCATCTACCTACCTACCTACCTACCTACCAATCTACCTGCTTATCTATGTAATGCTTGTCAGGCATCTAATCTGAGCAAAACTCCATGTTTAATTTGATGATGAATGCTTAGTGTCCTTACTGCTCAGCAGTTTTCAGTTTAAATGAAGCCTGTAAATAAATAAACTTGGACATAGGAGTCAGAAGGGTAGCTGGTTGAATGAGTCATGAGGCCCCAAAATGGAACTGTCCAGGAGATTAGGCTCCAAAACTAAACACTAGTCCTCAGGGAAGCATTCACTGCCCATCCCAACCTTGAATTGATGTATTATTGAGTTTGGCTTTCCCAGAAAGATACCGAGCCTGATATGAAAGCATTGTACTTCCTCTGAAGGGGCTTTTAGACTCGCTGCTCTTTTCCAACCAGTCTTTTCTAACCTGAGTAGAGGCAGGTTGTTTGACCCACTAGTTTGCTTGAAATAGAACTGCAATAAGCACCTCCCCCACCACCCCAAAAAGAGAGAAAGAAATAGGCCTGAAATAGATGCATGCAAAGGAACTGGAGGAAATTGCTGTTCCTGGTTATTTATTCAGAGATGTATTCAGTCTTTGGACACAGGAGGGTGGTATAGGCAATTTTTCTTGAGGGAAGGGCTTCCTTCTTAGTGGCGGTCTAGAATGGCTTCTGCCAACAAGGAACAGAAAACCAAAGAGGTCCTGAAATTCTCAGCCTGTAATCTGGAACTTTCAGTCCCTTTTGGAGAAGTTCTGACTAACAAAGGCCCCTTGGGAGGCAGTGCAAAGGTTGGTATTCACAGGCCACAGCAGAGAATAATTCCATGATACATTTCCTCTATGTCCTACATTGTGAATCAGCAGGACTGTGCTTTGGTCTTCATTCATTCATTTAGCATTTAGTTATTTAATCATTTAAAAAATATTTATTGAATTCCAAGCACTGTTCTAGGTGCTAGAGATACAGCAATGAACAAAACAGTCTCTACCGTCATGGAGCTTACACTTTATAAAGGGAGAAAATAAACAAATAAACCAATAATTATATAAAATTTCAGGGCTAGAAAGAAAAGCAGGATAATGGAATAGAGAGTGATGGTGTGGTTCAGTTTTAGAGAGGGTGGTCAGGGATGGACTCCTTTTGAAAAGATATAATTAGAGCTAAACTTCTAGATAGCTAGGAGAAAAGTCCTCAGGCAGAGTCAAATTCTTAGTCCTATGTCTTATTTTCCCCATAAAATGCCACCCCCACAACCACACAGTTATATGCAACTTTATTCTTTAACTTAAGCTAATCATTCATCACCCTTTCCTCAGAGTACCCCACTTGGGACCAACTCCAGGCCTGCCACAACTTGGGCAAGGCTGTTGAAATTTTAAAACAACCAATGCTTTATTTTAAGTTACAACTGAAAACAAGTCATAGACTTTTGAGTTTTAAGGAAGTTTAAGGACTTGTTTGAGGTCATACGATTACCAAGAAGCAGAGGCTGGATTTACATCCAAAAGTTTTAGCTTTTCTTCCACTGCTTATTTCACTTTGCCATGAGCTTCTCAAGGCATTGTGGGGGCACAGCAGCACATGCAAGTATCAGCCATTTTAGGTGAACATGAGTTCACAGGTAGCTCTTCCTAAGGTCCAGTGTTTAGAATAAGGGAGGTGACAGTTTCACCATACTCCCCATTGTCACTCCCACCTGGATATGTGTTCTTAGGGATGTGTGGACAAACTGACAGGCAACCAGCCTGGGGAGGGGACTGTAAGCCATGCCATAAGTGGAAGAGCTTAAAGAAATGGTCATGTTTATCTTGGAAAACAAATGTGTGTGTGTGTGTGTGTGTGTGTGTGTGTGTGTGTGTGTGTGTGTGTAAGGTGGGCGTTCAGGAGGAATAAGAGTTTGAACCCATGATAGATGTCTTCAAACACTTAAGAAGACTATTGCTTAGAAGGATAGACCTTTTTTGCATTGCCCAGAGGATAGCACTCTAACAAATGGACAGAAACCATAGTATAGTGAATTTTAGCTCAAAATGAATAATGGCTTTGGAAGCTTCAGGGTGAGTTCTTTTTTGTTACTGAAAATATTCCAGTGGCTGCTGAACAAAACTCATCAGAGAGAGTGGAGAAAAAAAGGTGGGCTTTGGAAATAGATCTCAGTTTAAACCTTGCAATTGCTACATCCTACTTGTATGTCTATGAGCAAATGATGTAAACATTCTTAACCTTAGTTTTCTACTCTTTAAAATAACAATAACAATTACTTCTTTTCGGGCTTCTGGGAAGAATTAAATAAAATGACATGTTGAAAAACCTAGCACCATGCTCGCCCAAAGTAGATGGTTCCTCCTCCCCCTCCTCTCCCCCTACCCCATCACATATACTGTAGAGAGAATTCCTACAAAGGGAGGTTGGAAGGAAATAACCTTTTTTCCCCCATTTCAAGTATGAAATTCTATGATTTGTTCTATAATCATCAGCAACAACTTTATTCATTATCTGATTGTGCTTAGGATATTTTACTGTATGACATTGAAATTGTGTGTTTGTGACTCTTTTCCCTACTAGACTGTAAGTTTCCCGAGAGGCTCTCTGTACCCCTTAGCTGTCAAAATAACTGCTTATTGAATTTAACTGATTTGGGGGGTGTGGTGATCTCTGTGCTGAATAACTGAACTATCCAAGAGTTCCTGTCCTCAAGGAACTGATTCTCCTAAACAGAGCTGACATTCATGAATGTGCAAGAGCATCTAGTCATATAGGTAACCAAGAACATGAACAGACAGGATTCAATATCTTCAGGCTGCCTGTGGCAAATATCAGGGATTATCAGGTGGCTGAGGTGGGAGTTGGATGGCAAATAAGCGAGTAGCAGTAGGGGTCAGGACAAAATGTGGAGCATTCCTTGGGTGTGCTTCCTGATAGAAGTGGGGCTTTGGGAGCTGTTTGAACCATGAGGGGCAAAGAACAACCAGGTATTGGCTTTTCCCTGAGAGAAGGCAAATATTTAAGACCTAGATATCTTATACCTGGGTGGCAGGCCACTGGGACTCCAGTCAGGACATTGAAACAGTTTATTCCTGTGACCCAGGAGACATCATGTCAGATGCTATTGGAAGGAGGAACATGTGTCACCTAGTGGCATTTATACAGCATAGTGTTGAAAAACATAGGCTCTAGAGCCAGACTGGGTTGGGTTTGCATCTGGGCGCTACCACTGACTAGCCATGTGACCTTGGGCAAGTTATTTAAACACTATGCCTCAGTCCCCTCACCTGTAAAATAAGGAAGATAATAGTATCTTCCTCATAGGGTTGTTGTGAGAATTAAAATAATTAATATATGTAAAGGGCTTAGAACAGTGCTCAGAGTAAGGACTCTATAAGTGTTAACTATTATTATTATTATCTAATGAGGGCCCTTTGGATCCTGAGAAATATACTGGATGCTTATAGTAATTTCAATGTGAATTTGGGAACATTTATATTCCAGACTATCTCATGGAGTGATTAGCTCCTCAGCAGTGGCTGTGATAGAAATAGTGATAGCATCTGGCTCAAAGAGATGAAAGAACTTTCCACCAACTGAGATTGTCCCAAAGACTAACAGGTTGTCTTAGGAGAGAGGAACCTCACCATTGTTGTGTGTGTTGGACCTAAAACTGGATGAGGATGTTGCAGAAAAGATTGAAGGATGGAATTGGGGTTTTGCTATACCAAGAGATTCTGTGATTCCTTGATATTTAGCAAGCAGAAGGGCTGCCTTTGAGGTTGGGGCAGTGCTTTTTTATTTTTTAACTTTTTATTTTATATTGAAGTATAGTTGATTAACAATGTTGTGTTAGTTTCACGCGTACAGCAAAGTGATTCAGTCATACATATACGTGTATCTATTCTTTTTCGAATTATTTTCCCAATTAGGTTATTACAGAATATTGAGCAGAGTTCCCTGTGCTATATGGTAGATCCTTGTTGGTTATCCTTTTTTTTAGACATCCAGAATAAATTTTAATAAAACTATTAAAGTGACTATTAATGTTATTCCAGTATATGCCAAACTGATCACTAAGATGTTGATAGCTTTTCTACATTAGTTTGCTAAGGCAGCCACAACAAAGTACTGCAGACTGGGTGATTAAACAACAGAAATGTATATTCTCACAGTTCTGAGCCTGAGTTCAAGGTGTTGGCAGGGTTGGTTTCTTTCGAGGCCTCTCTCCATGGCTTGCAGATGGCCGCCTTCTTGCTTTGTGTTCATATGGTCAGCTCTCTGTGGATACACCTGTTGGTGGGGCAGTGCTTCTTGAAATGTGGGAGCCTCATCTAATTTTTTGAAATTGTG
Source organism: Leucopleurus acutus (assembly GCF_964270905.1). Lineage (NCBI taxonomy): Eukaryota > Metazoa > Chordata > Mammalia > Artiodactyla > Delphinidae > Leucopleurus > Leucopleurus acutus. The sequence goes on along the minus strand of NC_139148.1, from coordinate 52,787,419 downwards.
AACAGAGTTGAATGGTCACCTTATGCAGAAAGCTAACTGCAAATAGGCTGGGATCAAATGTCATGTTCCAAAGTCTAAAATCTCTCAGAAGTACTTTTGAGATTCAAGAAATAAGAGTTTTGGTTTCTGCTCTGCCAGCAATTAGTTGTGTAATCTTGTGTAGCTTACTTTCATTCTCTGGGCTTCAGTTTCCTAACCTAGAACATGAGGGTTTAGAGTACATTTTCTCTGAGGTCTCATCATGTCTTGCCTTCTGTGGTTGGAAGATATAATTCTCTGAGAAGAAACAAGTGGATAAAGGAGACGTTCGTGCATTCAACAGATGTTTATGAAGCACCTGCTAAGTGTCAGGCAAAGGACACCAGATTGACAAAGCATTGTATACCATGCTGCAGAATTTCCCTTAAAGGCAGTGGGGAGCCATGGAAGGCCTTTGAGCAGAGGAGCTGTATAACCCAGGGTTCAGCTGCAGAAATTAAATTGGTCTAGTTTTTTCAGCAGAGTTTTAATATAGAAAGTTGGGTGCTTACAAAATTTGTTGAAGGGCTGAAGGGGCAAGGTTTAGACTGGGCCTCCAGGAATGACTCCCAGAACAACACCACAGGAGCTGTTTTTTCTGCCACGAGCAGGAAGGTGAGGCATCAGGAGTTTTGGGAACACTCCACCTGATTTGAAATCTAGGAATTAGGAATCTGCCACTGCCTTAACTATTTTTTTTTAACATCTTTATTGGGGTATAATTGCTTTACAATGGTGTGTTAGTTTCTGCTTTATAACAAAGTGAATCAGTTATACATATACCTTTGTTCCCATATCTCTTCCCTCTTGCGTCTCCCTCCCTCCCCCCTCCCTATCCCACCCCTCCAGGCTGTCACAAAGCACTGAGCTGATCTCCCTGTGCTATGTGGCTGCTTCCCACTAGCTATCTACCTTACGTTTGGTAGTGTATATATGTCCATGCCTCTCTCTCGCTTTGTCACAGCTCACCCTTCCCCCTCCCCATATTCTCAAGTCTGTTCTCTAGTAGGTCTGTGGCTTTATTCCTGTCTTACCCCTAGGTTCTTCATGACATTTTTTTCCCTTAAATTCCATATATATGTGTTAGCATACGGTATTTGTCTTTCTCTTTCTGACTTACTTCACTCTGTATGACAGACTCTAGGTCTATCCACCTCATTACAAATACCTCGATTTCATTTCTTTTTATGGCTGAGTAATATTCCATCGTATATATGTGCCACATCTTCTTTATGCATTCATCTGAAGATGGGCAGTTAGGTTGTTTCCATCTCTGGGCTATTGTAAATAGAGCTGCAATGAACATTTTGGTACATGACTCTTTTTGAATTATGGTTTTCTCAGGGTATATGCCCAGTAGTGGGATTGCTGGGTCATATGGTAGTTCTATTTGTAGTTTTTTAAGGAACCTCCATACTGTTCTCCATAGTGGCTGTACCAATTCACATTCCCACCAGCAGTGCAAGAGTGTTCCCTTTTGTCCACACCCTCTCCAGCATTTATTGTTTGTAGATTTTTTGATGATGGCCATTCTGACTGGTGTGAGATGATATCTCATTGTAGTTTTGATTTGCATTTCTCTAATGCTTAATGATGTTGAGCATTCTTTCATGTGTTTGTTGGCAGTCTGTATATCTTCTTTGGAGAAATGTCTATATAGGTCTTCTGCCCATTTTTGGGGTTTGTTTGTTTGTTTGTTTGTTATTGAGCTGCATGAGCTGCTTGTAAATTTTGGAAATTAATCCTTTGTCAGTTGCTTCATTTGCAAATATTTTCTCCCATTCTGAGGATTGTCTTTTGGTCTTGTTTATGGTTTCCTTTGCTGTGCTGCCTTAACTATTGACTAGAGTAACATTATGCCTTCCAAATCCTCAGTGGCAAAATAAATAAATAAATAAATAAATTTAAAAGTCTCATTCCCTGCTTGTACAAAGACACAAAGCCAGTGTCCAGATACTGGGACCTATGGAAATGTAGCACGGCTGCAGAAAACCCTAAACCCCCACCACTCTACCTGCCATCAGAAACAGAAGTATGGTTTCTGCATCATCACTTTTCTTCCAAATATTGTGCATATGCATATGATTGGCAGAAATAAATAACATCCAGAGCACTGGATGCAAAGGAGTCTGAGAAATGACAGGTTGTTGTTGTTGTTGTAGTTTTTGGTTTTTAACTTTTCAGCAATATAGGGAGGCAGGCTAGAAGGGGGGTGCATGGATCCACAGCAACCAATATATAGTATCCACCATAGAATTGATAAGAGCAGAACTGCTTTTGAAATAGATAATTTGTTCAGGAGAGTAGAAGCTGAATTGGGGAGAGAGAGCTGCGCAAGAGACCACAGTGCTGGCAGCAGGGAGAGAGAGCGAGGATACATTCCTTAAGGAGAAAGAGAATCATCAAGACTTAGAGACTAGTTGGCTAGTAGCAAGGTGAGGGAGAAGCAAGACCTATGAATATCTCCTTGGTTTTAGGTTAGTTCTGTGTGTGACATTCCTAAGGGACAGGGATCTCAGGGGAAGGAGGAAGCTGGCAGGGGTGGGAGAAGATGACTTCACTTTTGGACTTATCAAGTCTGAGATTCTTGTGAGATATTCAGGAGGAGATGTCCAGAAGGCAGCTGGAGATTCATCTCTGGAGTTCAAGAGAGCTACCTAGGAGTTATCAGCAGAGAGTTGTAAGCTCCCTGCAGGCAAGGACTTATATCTGTTTTATTCCCCCACTGGTGTCCTGTAACTTTGTTGAAAGGAGGTATATCAGTGTGTAATGTAGGTGGTAGGTAGTTAAAGCCTTGGGAATGGATAGGTCCATCATTCAGTGCAAGTATGGAATGAGAAAAAAAGGGGGCTGAGATTAGAAGAACCTTGAGAAATCATGCCCTTAATGACTAAATGAAGAACCCAAGCAGGAAGTAAAGACAATATAACCAGACAGGTCATGTGGATGGTGTCCCCAAGGCAAATGGAGCATTTCAGGAAGGAGGAAGGCATCAATGGAGTCAAGAGGGAGAAAATTCAGGGAAGATAAAGATGGAAAATTGGCCATGAGATATAGCAACAAGTTGGTCATTTGTTTATATTCACAAGAAGTTGCAGTTTCTTATGGGATGATGGGAGTGAAAGTCAGGCTGCAGTGGGTTGAAGGGTCAATAGATGGTGATGTGGAGAAAGGCTAAGATTGCACTTTCAAAGGCAAGGAGAAAGATTCTAATTGTTTACATTATGGTACTGTCCTGATCACCAGTATCTGTCTCAACATAATCTAGAAGAGTGGCTTTCAAACTATGTTGACCATTGCCTGCTGTAAGAAATATATTTTACATCACAACCTAGAACATTTATATTTATATGTAAATAAAACAAAAGCTTCAATAAACAGTATTTATCCTAACTATATGGGTATTTCATATAAATGAAATCATACAAAAGCCTTTTGTGTCTAGCTTCTTTCACTTAGCATATTTTTAAAGTTCACCTATGTTTTAGCATATAACAGTACTTCGGGTTTTTTATGGCTGAATAATATTCCATTGTGTGCATATACCATATTTTGTTTATCCATTCACCAGGTGATGGACATTTGAGTTCTTTCTATCTTTTGGCTATTGTGAACAATGCTGTTATTCATGTTCATGTACAAGTTTTTGTGTGGGCATGTTTTCATTTCCCTTAGGTATATACCTAAGGGTGGAATTGTTGGGTCAAATGGTAACTCCATGTTTAAGTTTTTGAGGAACTGCTAGCCAAAGTGGCTTCATCATTTTACATTCCCACAGCAGTGTTATGAAGGTTCCAATTTTTCCACATCCTTCCCAACACTTATTATCTAGCTTTTTGATTATAGCCATCCTAGCATGTGTAAAATGGTGTCCCATTACAAATACGCTATAGTAAATATCCTTCATTTGCATTTCTTGCATTTGATTTGCATTTTCCTGATGACTAATATATTGAGCATCTTTCCATGTGCTTATTGACTGTTTCTCTGGAGAAATGCTATTCAGATCCTTTGCCAATTTTTAAATTGAGTTATTTTTCTTTATATAATTGAGTTGTAAGAGCTCTTTATGTATTCTAGATACAAGCCCCCTTATCAGATATATAATTTGCAAGTATTTTCTTCCATTCTGTGGATTCTCTTTTCATACTCTTGATATTGTCCTTCAAAGCACAGAAGTTTTTTAATGTTGATCAAGTCCAATTTATCTATTTTTTTTCTTTTGTTGCTTGTGCTTTTCATGTCATATCTAAGAAACCATTACCAAATCCAAGGTCACAAAGATATACCCCATTCTCCCCCTTTTGTTAAACTTAGCCACAATATCATTTACAATTAATAGTGATTCCTTAATATTATCAGGTGGTTCAAATTCCCATTTATCTCATAAATGTCACAAATATGTGTGTGTATGCACGCATACACAAGTTTCACCTGAATCAATCACACTTTTTTCTCCCTATTTACTTGCTAAAAAACCTCCTGTAGTTTTTTACAGTCTGTATCCCCGTATTCCAATTTAACATGTTTTTCTGTCTCCTGTGTGGCCTATAAATTGATAGCTGGATCTAGAAGCTTGATCTGATTCAGGATTTTTTGTTGTTTTGGCACAAATCATTCGTAGGTGATGTGATGAGTCAAAATTTTAAAGTGAACGTTTCTTTAGGTTTTATTCTATCTTGTAAGGCTAGGGGCCATTTTGCTTATGACCTGCATTCACTCAGAATTTCCAGTCACGTAGTTAAAATGGGTGACTGTCCTAGACTCAAAGATTTCTAGAGAATAGAGAGCAATTCTCATTCCTCTTCGAGTCTATAGTATGCTAGAAATTCCAGAAATTAATTTGTTCTATCCCTGGATAATCTAGTTTCTTGCCCCTCTCCACCAATATCTATGTGTTCATGTTTACAGTCCTAGAATGTAAGAGTAAGAAGGGCCCTTAGAGATCTTCTGTATAAGTTAGTCCTGGATTTTTGAGGGCCAAGGAGCCTGCTGTATTTTCTTTCTTTTTCTGAGGTGAGGGTTCAGAGGTTTCACTGAATTCTCAGATAGGTCTAAGTCCTCATGTGGCAGAAGGGAGATGGACGCCCATAGAGGGGAATGGAGTTGCCCAAAAGTCATACAGCAAGCTTGAGGTAGGGCTAGGAGTAAATCTGAAAACTTCCTTTCTCTAGTCCAGGGCTTTTCCCCAAGTTTCGGACACCAGGTCACCAACACAGAACAGGGAAGTATTTCAAGCAGACTGCAAGTTTTGTAGAGGGTTTTCCACTGCAAAGCTGTCTTCTCTTCCTAGTACCCAGTATGCTGGAAGAGTGCAAGCTGTAATAGTGTAAAGAAACCATAAGTAGGAAAGGAAATCTGACCTGCAAGTGCAGAGATATCAGAGAAAGACAAACATAATTGGATTTTGGATAATTTGTTGAGTGTCCTTGTGGTTCTGTACACAGCACTGATTTGCTGAACTTATATAGCTAATTGTGAGTAGCCTATAAATACTTAGACAGTGGCCTAAAGGCATCGTTGCTTCCTCCTTGGCCCAGGCTCCAAAGTGGCTGCAAAGGATTCCTTTTTCCCCCGTTCCTTTTCCCTCCTCCCCACCCTTTTTCCTTCCTTTCCTCCACCGTTCTCTTTCTTCATCGTCGTATCCCCCTATTTCTTCTTTCTCCTTCCCATCTTTCCTTTTCTCTTCCTCCTGCTTCTCATGGTCTTCTCCTCATTCCCTCCTCCCTCCCTGCCATGCCCTCTCCCCTTTGGCCCCTTATGTCCGATCCCTCCCTCTTTCCCAATCCTTTCCCTCCTCTCTCCCCTCATCTGCATCAACCCATCCACAACATGCTCCCCACCCCCACGCTAGAACTGGCAGCCAGGGCCTCCAGCTGGGCTGGATGAAGCGGGCCTGCTGGGGGAACCGTGGGTTCTCCGATTGGCTGCCGCGGGTAGCACGCCAGCTCAAGTACCGCCCCCCGGCGAGTAAACGCGCCTCTGCGGCACCTGCTATTGGCCGGCGGGCCTGTCAGCAGCCTGGGTTGTGCCTCACGCAGGCGCCGGCAGTCGCTCGGAGAATAAAAACGTAGTCTTCGCATTGGGGGGTGGGGAGAGGAGAGGAAGAGAGCCAGCGAGGCAGGGATCGAAAGAGTGGCTGGCAGCCGGGAGCTCCGCGAGCAGAGAGAGCGTAGGAAAGCGAGCGAATTAGGAGTAGGGGAGACCGAGACTGACCGGTAGCCAGCCAGGCAGGTGGACGGACGCACCCCCGGACAGACAGACTGAGCAGGCGCCGGAGAACCTCGCTCTGGTTCCCCCCGCCTTTCCCTTTGAAAGCCAGGATTTTGCCTTTTCCGTGGCGCCCGAGAGAGAATGCTGGACTCTGCCGACTTCAGCGCAAGCTAAGATTTCTCAGCTAGGGAAGAAGGATCAGCTCAGTTCTGAGAAGGGGGGAAGCAAGCACCCCTGTCCCCATTCCCCCTTCCCCCCCTCCCATATCAAACTCGGGCGCCAAACCCAGCCCTTCCCCAACCACCCGACTTCCTCCTCTCCTTTCTAGCATGGTGGCTGTATGGACAGTCTGACAGAACAGAGACTGACATCTCCCAATCTGCCGGCCCCCCATCTGGAACACTACAGTGTTCTGCATTGCACCATGACCCTGGATGTGCAAACTGTAGTCGTTTTTGCCGTGATTGTAGTCCTCCTTCTTGTAAATGTCATACTCATGTTTTTCCTGGGAACGCGCTGAATGGAGTCCAGCCACCTGAGCTGTTTCGAACTCTCGTTTTGATTTCATCCCGAGAACCTCCAACGAAAAAAAAAAAAAAAAAAAAAAAAAAAAGAGAGAGAGAGACAGAGACAGAGACAGAGACAGGGAAAGAGAGGGAGAGAAAGAGCAAGCTTTCTTACTCAGGGGGGAAAGCGTTTTGAGCTTCAACATGGCCTCGCTGTGATATGTATGACGTTGGTATATTATCTCTCCCTAAATCTTTTGTTATGTCTTGTCTTTTAAGTATGCCTGTGAGTGTAGTTGCTTATTGCTTGAGTAAAACTGTTGATAAAGAAATGCTTTCTATTTATGTGTGCATGTGTGTGTGTGCATTCTCCACCTATGTGACGTTCATGAAGCAAGCTCTGTGTCCTTACACAATGGCTTTGCTGATTGTGGTGTCTTGTCAATTCGTTTTCTTTAAAACTACCTTTAAATTCCATCACAGAATTTCAGTCAAAATTTCTCTCTTGCCATCAGAAGCGCATTTGGGTTTGTTTGGGGCAAGGGGGGTTGTGGGAAGAGTATGATGAATTTCTGGCATCTTAGGGAAAACAGTATTGCACTAGATGTTTAGAGGGAAAAATTGATGCAAGGAATGAATTTAGGGAGAATGATTCTTCAGTCTCTAATGAGAAGCGAGAATTTGGGAAGTGATGTGGTGGGGTGCGTTGTGCTGGCAGTTGGTGACTGTGTTCTCTGAATCTTAATTTGCTGTACAGGGTTTACAATTTCCAATTTGGAAAGAAGCCACCTTTAAAACATTTTTTAAATCATTAAATGTCAATTTCTTTGGAATCATGGAATGGGGTATAAAAACGTTCTCTGATCTTTATGAATTAGCAAGAGAAGACATTGACAGTAACTGTTTGGTTCTTTTTCCCAAAGATTGTACCTGTGAATTTGAGTTTGGGGATTTTCTCTGTATGTCCTCCAAAAAACAACAAAAGCCAGCTCTCTACCTACCTTGGGAATAATGTATTTAGATATGCCTCTTTGGGGTAATCTCATTTGCAAAGATGTTCTTGAACTACATTTTAAATAGAACTTGCTAGTGCTAATGAGAAAGTGGTTTTGTTTGCTTCCTTGTTTGTTCTTTAAAATCAGAAGTCTTTCTAATTAGAAGGTTTCCATGACAAAATGAAAGTATGTATCATGCTAAATTGAGAGTTTTGAGCACCCCCCCAAAAAAAAGTCTGGATGGAATGGGATGAAAGCTCTGGAAAACATGAGCTAAAAGCAGCATTCCAATTTGACACTTATTTGCATGTCTGTATCTGGTGGTAGTGGTGGTGGTTGCTGTTAATATTGCTACTGTTATTATTTGTATATTTCTGTTTCCCCTAAGAAAGCTCTTGGCAAAGCCAGGAAAAAAACTGTCTCTGATGCCAGCGTGCATAATACCCCTCACCCCCCACCCACTGATGTAGGCAGGTCTTCTTCATTCTGTTTCTTACCTGACTTGAAAGAGTGCCAATTATGTCTCATGTAGCAATGAATCAGGGCACATACACATCCACACACATGTTCCCTCTACACCCATGTGGGCGGCTATTCATGAGTGATGTGCAAATCTGCTGGCATTGTGCTCTCAAGTTCCATGTACTGTTGTTCAGACTCTTTGGAAATGACTTTGAAGGCTGTGAAGGGGGCTCTTGAAATTGTCCTGACCTCAGGACCCAAAGAGTATTGTTTTATGGCTTTAGAAGAGGTTTTGAGCCTCAGGGTGTGCTCTCAATGGTTCTGTGTGGGTGAGCAACTGATTTTTTAATTCAGTTGGTACCATGGTGTAAGCATGATCTGGGAAGTCTGCTGGCATTCACTCTTATTATTTACTCTTTAGTCCCTTTGTGGGAGCCCCTGGGTTGAACTAAGAACTTGTTTTTTGCAAAGAGAATCTAGTGAGTCCCTTTCCCCATCCCTCCCTGCATTTGCTCTAACAGTATTTTCTAAAGTAAACTGATATTTTAGCTGGGCACTTTGTTTTGAGACAGTGTTGGAGAGTGAGGAAAGGCTCTAGGATGGGCAGCTGCAGACCTTGGTCCTCTCTGTTCAGTGACTGTTTGACATTGAGCAATTTTTTCCTCCTCAGTAAGTTTGGGATTCCCTATAACACTGGCATTTGGGGATGGTTGGACTATGTTCTTGCCTTCTGTGATTTTGGGTGTCCATAGGCAGTTGAAATCAGAGGCCGGTGAACTGGAAAGACAAGTGAAAGGCAAATGAAATGTTAATTAAGGGGTGATGGGAGTGGGGAGGGAGGAAATACCTGTTTGCTGGTATCTGGAGAAACTTAAGTTTTATCTAAGAGATTTTTTACCTAGTTACGTGGGAAGAAAACTGGACTACAACAATAGAATGCTTTTTGATTTTTTCCCCCAAGGGGGAAAGGGTTCTCCAAGGCTGGTCTTTGAGCCAGGTTTATGACAAATTATGTGTCATGAAATGCCACAGCCTTCACCTCTGGGTGCCTGACAGACCCTTGGAGAAAGCCTTTGGGAAGGTATGTGTGTAGGTTGTGTGACAGTATGTACGTGGTGGGTGTGTGTGCACACCCTACTCTGTGTGTGTATGTGGGGGGGGAGGGGTGCACACTCCTGAATGTGGATGGGTGTTGGTTGTGCTAGGAATGAGGAAAAACAGCAGTTTCACAGTTCTGAAAGGCCTCCTTGTGCTATGGCCTATAAGGATTTGACTGGTGCCAGGATGGATGAGTGTCCCCCATACCAGCTTTCCCCCTACCACACACAGCTTCAGAGTAAAGGGGTGGCTTGAAAGAGCCCTTTCATCAGTAATTTAGTTTGTGAAATGGGTAAATATTTTTCAAATTAACTTATTTCTAGGCAAATAAGGGGATGCTGCTAGCCAGATGGCAGGCCACCCTAGAGCAGCTAAAAGGGAGTTTAGGGAGTAGAGAGCAGGGTGACGTTTTACTTGTGTGAATCCTAAAGGTTTGGCATTTCTACTTCAGACTTGTGAGGGTATGCAAAAAGAGAAAAGAGTGGGAGAAAATGAAAAATGCAGCTGAGAGGAGTGGAACACTCTGCATTTTGACTTTTTTTTCCTTTCCTGCCTCTTCATCTTCCCCCTTCTAAGACATTCCTACCTCCCTTGATATAGCCTCCTCTCTCTCCCCGACCATCCCTACTGTAAGTGGGTTAGAAGGAAGAGGGCTTTTCCTCTCTGATGTGACCCAACTATTCCTGACAAAGTTCCTTGTTCCCTTTCCTCCTCTCTGACTCCTTTGTAGAGGATAACTTTTTGCTACCAGCTCAAGAATTTTGGCTCCCAGCTCCCCACTAGGGGATTCAAGAAAATGTCCTCAACCAGTATCCTAGCAACTCCTGCATCACTCAGCTCCTGCTGAGCTCCAGAGCCCACACTTTAAATGTCCAGGCACCAACGCCTCTGGAGCAAGGGGGGAGCTGGCAAGCAGGACTTGAAGAGGTGCTTTTGGGGAGGGGACAAATAGAGAGCAAGATTCTCATTGCCTGCAAAGACCTAGAAAACATATCCACAGAAGGCCTACAGAGCTTAGCTGCATCCCAGCCATGGGACTGTTTATTGGAAGGCTCCTGGGTTCAAATCCCTCTGTAGTCACCGCCTTCTCCTTAAGATTAAATGAGCCATTTCACAGCCTAGCTTTAGTGCAAGGAGGTCTGCAGGCCCTGAAAAATATTTTTGTCTAACCATGCCTTTTGGCTGACACAGGGAGGCGGTGAAGGGATAGCGTGGTGGGAACAAACTGAGCAGTGCTTTACCCCCCACTGAGACAGGCTCTATCTGTCAGAACCTGTAACATCTGCCTCTGCACTGTGCCCCAGTTTTGTTTGTGGCTAGAGAACCCTGCCCAGCCCAGCTGCAGTGTGGAATTTGCTTTTTTTTTTGTTGTTTTATTTTTGTTGTTGTTGTTTCTATGTTGCTGGTCTCTGAATAGTTTCCAGCTGAGATGGCTGGGCAAATTGGAGAGGCCAGTTTGATTATTGGTTTGGTGAACAGGGCTTGGGCCCTGACTCAGATTTTCTCATCCACTTGTATGTTTGTGTGTGTGTGTGTGAGTGTGTGTGAGTGTGTATGTGAGTGTGTGATTAAGTTGCTAGGGACCTGAGGGATCCCAGTGAGCCTTTGGGTGAGGTGCTCTTCTGCCCTATGGTGAGGCCCAGACTGAGAGTGCTTGGCTGTGATCAGAGGAAACACTCTGGCAGTTGCAGGGATGCTGCTAAAGCATGTCCTTCTTTTTGCCTCTGTTTGCCGTCTTGGCCTCTGCTCTCCTTGGCCTGTGGAGTACTTGCTCTGGACAGAGACATGATTGGGAATTGAGCCTGTTCTCCAAAAATAACTGCCTCCTCAGAAGACCTCCCACAGACCATCTGGCTTCAGTCCCAGTGGCTTTGCCCCAAGAAGTGGGATGGAGGTGGGGAATCTTAGACTCTTGAGCTCTTATTTCTAGCTCTGCAACTTGTTTAGGCCAACTGAGTCTCTGGCTTTCCTGGAATCCTTGATCAAAGCTTAGCTCTTCTCATGTCCACCCAGAGTATTTCCTGTCATTAGGTGGGTATAGATACTCAAGAGTATTTGGTATGGTGCTTTGCCCTGGCACCAAAGTACTGAATGGAAAAACTAGAAGGGGGAAGGGTCTAGTGGAGAGAGAAGACTCAGGAAACAGTCCAGTAATGACAATACTAATAATCCCTTGTCAGTGCATGGGCCTATAGGGTTTACAGAGAAATTCCATATCTTTTCTAATTTTGAGCATCACATCAGCCTTGTGAAGTGGATAGGGATACTTGTTATTCCTGGTTTTACAGATGAGAGAAGTAAAAGAGAGATTGGTGGGATGGGACAGTGGGTCTGCCTTTCAAATGGAGAGTGGGAGAGAGTCAGAGTTGATTGTTCCCAGCTAGTGTGAAGCTGAATGGAGTCAGGTGGAAGGGGAAGAGTGTGAGTCACCCCTGAAGTCATACTAGCTTCCTCAGCTACTTGCTTTCATTTTTAGTGCTCTTTCATACCTTTCATTTATATAGCAATTTTGCACAGAATTCTTTATTCAATAAAATGTTGCCTTTTAATCTTGAATATACATCAAATAGTTCCCTTTAGTCTTATGAAAACTCACTATTTGGGATCTTCAAGGAGAAAGGCAGTGTGAATTGGTGAAGTCTAAAATACAGAATGTTTTGAAGGAACTACAGTTTTCATACAATTGTCCTTCCTTTTAAAGAACTCTAATTTTTCTATATATATATTTTAAATGTGCTGCCCAGAACTGATCATGCTACTCCAGGTGCCACCTGATCAGGATCAAGTACAAAAGGACTTTGATCTGTCTGTGAAATATTTAATATTGCAGTCTTCTACTGGTTCTCAATCCTCAGTGAACATACAGATCAGCTGGAGAGTTTTTAAGTACCCATGCCAAGTCTCCACTCTGGGAGATTCTGATTTAATTATCACGGGATTGGTCCCAGGCAGCTTTTTTTAAAAAATTATATTTAAGGCTCCCAAGATGATTCAAACATACAGCCAGGGTTAAGAGCCTTTTGGGCTGTAGGCACAAAGCCTTTGCTGTCTAGTCCAGTCCTCTGTGCTGTTGTGAAGTTGGCCTTTTGAACCAAACTTCAGGCTTTTTTGAACCAAACTCATTGAATTTTGTTTGGTTGATCCATTACTCTAGCCTTTTATGTTTTTTTTTTTTAAATTTTGCTTCATTGTGCCAAAACTTAGCAGTTCCTTCTAGCATTGCATCAGTTAAGCTTATTTTTTTGGTTGGTCTATTCTAGCGTTTGGCATTTTAAATTTCTTTCCCCTTAATGCCATGAAACAGATTAGCAGTCTCTTCTAGCATTGCATTATTTGAAAACTGAATAAGTATCATCCAAGTTGTTGATTCAAAGAAATGTTTAATATAATAGGGTTAATGCTAGCTCCTCTGGCAACTCATCAGAGCTGCCTCTTGGAGTTGGAGCTGGTTACGTTTTGTGTATATCTGGTCAGCCAGTGCAGAATCCACTGGGTGCTAACATCATCTATCCTGTCAACATGTTCATGAGGATAATGCGGCATGATGGATTTGTTGTATGTTTTGTGGACATCAGGATGTATGCTAGTTTCATAGCAATCATCTACCAAGGCAATGAACCTATCAAAAAAAGGAATATGAGTCACTTGGCATCTTACCCCTGGTAAATCCTGTTGCAGGCTCCAGGGTTCCCTAAGTTTTTCAGTACCCCCAAACCATATGTTTCCTAATTGAGTCCAGAATTTGCCTGAGGGTCAGTGCCACAACTGTAGGTTTTGTGTATCACTTTCTTTTCCCCTCTTTGGAAAAGCGGGGCATCATAGATTTAGCTTTAAAAGAAAATATTTGGTTATATGTATAGCTGATTCACTTTTTTATAAAGCAGAAACTAACACATCACTGTAAAGCAATTATACTCCAATAAAGATGTTTAAAAAAAGGAATATATTTGGTTTTCAAACAGTTTAGGAAACTCTTTGTGTGTGTTTCTCTTGGTTGGCTGAATTGTTTCCATTTACACTGTGGTTCTCAGCCTTGGTTGCACATTGGAATCACCTGGGGAGTTAACAAGACTAACAACAATTCCTAAAATCTCTGGGGGAGATCTGATTGAGTTGGTCATGGTGAGGCCCTGGCATCAATATTTTTTTAAAAGCTCCCTGAGGTGACAGGAATGTTCAGCCAGGGATGAGAATGACTGCTATGTTCAAAGGAAATGTCAGCTCAGCCTGAATCTGGCTTATCACACACATGAATAGGCAGGCTTCACAGATGGTGAGATTTTATTCTAGGATTGTGGGGGCCTTGATGAATTCTAGGGGCTTGTGTCCACCTTAAAAAGGAGGACTCAACCCTAGAGAGTGAGTAGTCTGAGGACCTATTTGGATTTTAAATTATCAGCTGTGAGATGGTTTGAACCTTTCAGGAAAATAGTCCCTATGCATTTTCTATAGTAGTGCAGAAGATTCTGTTCATTTGCTGGGTGACCTTGGTCAAATTACCTCTCCCCTCTGAAATTTGGTTTCCTCATCTGTAAAATAAAGTCAGGTGGATTAGATAGCTTCAAAGATTTCTTCCAGCTTTAATGATCTGTGCTTACTTTGTGATTAATACTAATGATCAAAATGATTAAACAGGGTTTCCCTGGTGGCGCAGTGGTTGAGAGTCCACCTGCCGATGCAGGGGACACAGGTTCGTGCCCCGGTTCAGGAGGATCCCACGTGCCATGGAGCGGCTGGGCCAGTGAGCCATGGCCGCTGGGCCTGCACGTCCGGAGCCTGTGCTCTGCAACGGGAGAGGCCACAACAGTGAGAGGCCTGCATACAGCGAAAAAAAAAAAAAGATTAAGCATATTATTCAAAACCAGTAGGTAATCCAAAGATCTCTTATAGCAGGTTTGGAGTGCACAGGGTGATTTTAGGGGGTAATAGACTTGCCTTCCTAATTATATTTAGCTTAGGTTTCTTCTAGGACAACTGAACTGGAGGTTGTATTCATTGAGCACACACTGATTGCCCACAAGGAAGGGAGCCCTACAGTGAACTGAGTGTCAGGGGGATGCTACTATGGGATTTAGTATTGTTAAAGATACATGTTGCATGGATAATTGAGAATTGCCTCTTATAGATAAAATACCAGCCTCATAGTTCTGGGAAAGCCTAGGAGGCAAGGGGCAGGCTGCTTTGACACCCCAGAACCCCTTCCTGCAGAATTTTAAGTAGCCATTCATTTAATTAATACTACTACTACTGTTAATAAGAATTTAAATGAATAAAGTTTCCTAGTTATTTCATTGGCTTTTTCCTCAAATCTGGAAGTAGTTGAGGAAACTGATTCACAGTAAGATTAAGTGACTTACTCAAGGTCACACATTCAGAAAGTGGTAATTTCTGGCCTAGAACCCAGGCCTCTTGACAGCAGATCTTTGCAGTTCTTCCAGTGTAGGCTGCATAGTGGACTCTGTGGTCAGAATATGGTCATGACTCTGAGAATTGAAAAGCCACCACTGACATAGAGCAGAACTCAAGAGGAAACTTTGAAGAAAGGAACAAAGGGACAACCTGGTGGAAAAGGAGACATTAAGGGAGGGATTTGTCTGAGGCCAGTTCTTTCTTGTTCTTATCAGTCTTCTGTGCTAGTTTCAGGCCCCTGACAAGAACTGGGCATTTGGTCTTTGAGCATCAAGGTTGAGAGTTAGTAGTAGTGAAGAGAGGAAATTATGCATGCATGACAGAGAGACAGCATATGGAAGGCAGTTCTTTAGTAGGAGAAAAAAATGGCCTTGGGCCCCCTAAGAGCAAGCTGTGGCTCTGTACCTACCTTGCTCCCAGAACTTGATCAAAACCCTTCTCCACTAGGCCTCAGTTTCCATGTCACTAAAATGAGGAGTAGATTTAGTAGAAGAATCATGTTCTCAAATGAAATTGGAGCCAGTAGCTTCTCTATAAAACCTGAAAAAGCAGAACTTGTCTGGTTGAAATGGGCCTGGGACAGAAGTGGCAGACAGAGTCTAGAGTTCCAGACTTGCAAGTGCAGACCTTATTCATTAGGGGAATTAGAATTAGAAGAGTGGGGAAGGATCTGCCCAGCTCAGCCAGATTACTTGGAAGATAGGACAACCTTGGATGTACGAGGCGGGTTGGGGTGTTGTCTTTCATTTATGTGGCCAGGATTCACATGGAGAATCACATAGGGGCAGAGATTAGAGTACCTTGGAGATCTGCATGCCTCTCCCCTTCCTGTTTTACAAGTGAGAAAATTAAGGCACTGAAGGGAAAAGGGACTTATCCAAGGTTGCAGTGATGGGTCTGTGTTCCTGAGTCATCAAATCAGGCCCTTGCCCCCTATAACCTGCTACCTCTGCTATAGTGTTCTGGCTCTATGCTTTCTTGGCTGTATCAGAGACCTGAATGCTCTCTCAGGTTCGGTTGGAGAGAGAGAGCTGACAGAGAGGCTGAGAGAACAAGAGTATTATGTAACCTCCTAAAGGGGAACAGGCCTGTCAGAGCCCTTAGGGTGCCAGGCAGTCAGATGGGGTGGGGGGAGCACCGAATCTCCTGCAGACTACATCAGTTCTTCTGAGGCAGGGAGCCCTGGAAGCAGCACAGTGTTGCTCAGCCATCCACCCTCGGGGCCCAGAGGAGGCTAGCACTGTGCGTCCATAGTCAGCTCTGGGAATAGTTCTGGCAGCTCTGATCTCTTTGTCTGCCTGCCTTCATTAGAGGAGAGAAAGGATGCACCTCCGTGCCCAGCTGGCTGCAGGAAGGATGTGCTGAGCCCACCCCCACCCCCTCAGAGTGTGGTGCCTAAAGGCAGCATCTACTTTTAGCTGTACCTCCCACAGCCTCTCCTCTGCCCACTCTCTTCCTTCCTCCTCCCTCTGTGAACCATGCTGGTTGGCAGGAGGGCTGGGCAGTGGGTGCTTTGGCACTGGGAAAGAGGCATGGTGGAGCCAGGCATCCCTAGGAGAGGCTTTGATAGAGCTGGCATGGTGGGAAGTCTCAGAACAGGCAAAATGATTAGACTCCTTCGTGTTTAGGGACTAAAGGGAGCGGAGGGATTTATTAATTTCCTTTGGACCTTGCAACCACCTGAGGTGCTTGTCTTGAGAATCCAGATTGAACTGCATAGGAGGGCTCAGGAAGATTTATTGGATAAAACATGCATAGACACTTTCTCTACTTGGATTTAGAGAAAAGCAACTGGGGCTAGTGGATGTTCGCTTGATTCTTGACTCTCTCTCTCTCTCTCTCTCTCTCTCTCTCTCTCTCTCTCTCTCTCTCTCTCTCTCTCTCTCTCTCTCTCTCTCACATTGTCTTAAACTTAAACTTTTCAGTGGGTTTTTCACATTGTCTCACTTGATCTTCTCTGTGGCCCTGTGAAGTAGGTAAAACTGGGATTACCTGCATTTTACAGATGAGAAAAATGAGGCTCAGGGATGTATCGTCATATATTGCCTGATCTGGGCTCAAGCTCTGGAAGTTACAGTGCCATTTAAAATCATTCCAGACAGCTGTATCTTCTAGAAAAGGGGTGTTACAGCTGTCTTGAGTCCAATTCCCTCATTTTGGAGGCTAGGTAACTAGGCTCAGAATGAGAAAGGGCTCACCCAAGGAAACACAGTATGTTTGAAGCAGTACTGGAGCTAGAGCATTGCCTTGCAAGGATGTGAGTTCCTGGACCCATGAGACTTGCAAGCTGCTCTCGTCTTTCAGGGATGGTAAGCAAAATCTATATGGTGTGATAGAAAGCAAAGGATCACTGAACTAGTTGTCTGTCGTTGTTTAGCTTTGTGACCTTGGGCAAGTCACTTAGCCTCTATGAGTTGGTTTTCTTTTCTGTTAATTGAGGCTGATAATCCCTGAGAACTTTCTGAGGCTGAAATCTCTGGGTGACTGCTGTAGTGGAGGGGCCTGACACTTGGTAGGCTCTCTGGAAAGGATTTGTTAGTGAAAGGCTTACACATGAATAAAGAGGAACCACAAATATGAACTTAGTTGCTGGGTGACCTTGAACAAATCCCATTGTCTTTGTGCCTCATTTCTCTCTGTTACAACTTGGAGGCCTCTTTTACTTTCCTCCCTTGGAAGGATAGAATCCCTACGTCCCAGCCCATGTCGTGGGTCATTGGTGGGAAGCTGGGATTTTTTTTCTTTATAAGAAGCTTTCTTTTATTTACCCCCAGCTCCACCCACCTCGCAACCTGGCCACACATGGCGCTATGAATACCAGACTAGCTTTCTCTCTCCCTATCTCCTGAAAAGATAAAAGAGGAATGTGGAAGAAAGCCAAAGTTAATTGTGTTTTTATTTAGTGCCTTTTCAAGTCCATCAAGCCAGAATCACCTAGGCACTTGGAAATTAAAAAACAATTCTTTGCTCCCAGGTCCTTAGCTAGAATTTGTGATGAGCATTACTGGATTTCATGATATGATTAAGAGTTATGTTAGAAATTGAAGGCTGTGGACAAATGACCTAATTAGAACAAATCTGCACTTTTCACCTTTATCTGTATCATTTTGTTTGGGAAATTCTCATTGCCCCGGGGACAGGGCAAGAAGATAAAGACTACTGTATAGTTTTTTATTCCTGCCACATTTGTCTTTTCTCACAATTCTATGAGGTGAGCAAGGCCAGGATTCTTCCCATTTTATGGCTAAGTAAATTGAAACTATCAGTGTTTCCTCTTAAAAGCAGTGGTGTACTAGAAAGAGCATAGCATATATAGTTAGCTGTTATCAACCCACCCATACCAAATGGCCTTGGGCAAGGAGTTCATTCTAAAGATGCCTTCTGCACTTTGTTTCTATCTATGTCTTATTATAAAAGTTAATCAAGATAGCAGAGAAAACTAGGCAGATGTCACTATATAGCTCTGGCTAGGTTGGCACTGAACCACTAATAGGCAGCTCAGGTACATCTATTTGACCTATGATAAGTCCACCCACATATCATCCAGGGATGCATGAAAGGCCTTGCCAAATGCAGAAGAGTGGCCCTAGATCCTGTGGCCCTTCGTGCCCTGTTTGGAGGTTTTCTCTTTGTAGATTTATCTGGTCGTGCCTTGAGCCTAAAAGCTGGCTTAGTACCATCAGTAGTTCCCACAGTCATCCCAAAGGATGGGGAAGGAATGCTTTGGGTAAACCCCATCTCATTTTGCCTGAGCTTTAGTGAAGATTGTATGCCTTTAGGACTTTATCCCTTTTACTCCAGGTGGCTCAGGACACTGGAAAAATGAGTGTGGAATGACAAATGTAGGGAGCCAACCAGTAGCTTGTCCAGAGCTAGAGGGGACCTAGCTAGAATGAGACAGCTGTAGGTGCTAATCCATATGCACATATCTGTGCACTGTCTTTTTGTAGTGGTGGTAGTGGTGGTGGGAGGGACCAATGTTAGTCCATGATGCTTAAACTAAGAAAGTCACTGGATGAGAATGAGGAAGAACCCATAAGCCCACTCCCTTACAGTACTGCTTGGGAACCTGCTGTCTGGGGAGAGTCAAGGACTTGCCCAAAGTCTCATAGTTGGTCCTTGATCCTTGTCTTGTCTCTCTGTTCAACTCTTGGCTGCTAGACCTCATATTTTTGAGGCCTCTTGGATAAATGGAGTGGTGGCTAACCCTCTTGGGGAAAGCACCTATGAACACCATATTCAGAAAGTGACAGATGAAATTCAAACCCATGTCCTCTGACCTGCTTAGGAGCAGATTAATCCAAGTGTCTTAGAGGACACCTGTTAGAAACAAATTGTGCAGGAGGAAAATTAGTTCAGTCTTGCTGTCTATCCATGCCCTCTACCCATACCCACATGTACACACACACACTATAGGTCACATGTGATGCACACACTCAGACATATGTCCAGTATATTTGGGATACACATGGGATACACATGTGGGGTATGCTTTCACATTGACACACTTGGAGCACACATATTCAGTTAACCATAGGGCACACTCACTTGCACACACTTGGCACAGGTAGGGTACATATATACAGACACATGTGAGGCATGCTTATGCAAATTTGTTTGTGGACACACATGGATACATATAAAACATAACTGTACACTCACATGTAGGGCACACTGAGATGCATACTCAGATATACTTCTACCCCCAAGCACACACTCCTAACGACTTACATGGACAAACAACTCTCCCACCTTGAGACACATTTGAACACACCTATGGGACACACTCACATGCCCCACACATCCCTATGGGACACTCTCTGATGCAGAACACATTCTAAGGCCAGCTGTCTCAGTCTTCCAAGTGGGCAAAACAGGGCACTGGCCCCATCTGGTGGGCCTCTATCACTTTGCTCTGCACCTTTATCCCTGAAGTCAGGCTTCAGAGGGCAGTGAGCTCAGGAATAAAATGGATACTCAAGGTAGCATGTGTTATAGCAGGCTCCACCAGTCAAACAAAACTTAGAACTGAGCCCTGAGATGTTAACAGGCAGATGGAGAAGATAAATTGACACTGATCAATGCAGAAAGCTTGAGCCTGCTCCTCTATCCCCCAATGTAGTTACAGACCATTAGGGAATGATATGATTGTGAAGTAATATCCTAGAAAACCTAAAGTAACTGAATATTAAAGTTTGTTTTTCTTGGGAATGAAGTAACAACTTGGACCAGAGTAAGTATATCTAAATTGTGGGTGGGAGGGTGTGAGGGGAAGTAGTAGGATGCATAAAGGGGGGCAGAGGCTCAGCCTCTCCTTGGCCAGTGGTGGTAGGAGAGAATAGCCACATGCTTAATGACCACAGCCCTGCCCCTAGGCATACCAGCTTAGGCCATCTGGCCCCACTAATGAGGGCTATTTTTAGAGTTTCTCAAGCTAGAAACCAGGTCGGGTGTCCTGGGGAGGCCTTTCTGGCCCTTAGTACCAAAGGCTGGAGCTGGAAGAGGGGACCCTAGACTGGATCTGGGTGAAGGGTGGGAAGCCGTGAGACAGGTGGCTAGAATATGCCAGGTCTGCCCTGGAGCAGCAACCTCAGAGCCCCAGTGGATTACTGTTGACTGTGACAGCCTCATATCTGTTTTTGAACTTTGGACTTGAGATCAAGAAAAACAAATTTCAGTTGCTATTCTGCCACTTAGGGTATGTCTCAGTCAGGTTTCCTTCCTCTGTTTGAGTCTTATTTGTTCTATAGGTAAAATCGTCAGTATTGTCTCTCAGACGCTGGCAAGGCTCAGAATTGAGAAAATGCTTTGCAGATGTATTTGTTCTTCACCAACAGATCTGTACTTACCCTATCCCTAAGCTGGTCTCGATGCATGCCAGCTACTGAGCCTGACTTACAGAGTAGCAGTAGAAAAAAGGCCAAAAAGGGGGCCAGGGAGAGGCAACCTCATGATGTCAGGTTGGTCAGAGTCATTCTTGGATCACCCTCACTCATACAGATGCTTTTCAGTGCCAGGTCAATCCTTTCCCAGAACACAGGTTTGCAACATTTAGGTGGTCATATAGCTTTGGCTCCTCAGGAACTCTATGTAGGGAAAGTGGGGAGCATCAGAAATAGGGTCTCCTTCCTAAACTAGAAAAGGCAATCTCAGATGGCCTGTACCTGCCACCTGCCAGAGGAAGTAGCCTCGAGTGCCAGTACTGGCTCTGATAAAGTGTCTTATTCTAAATTCTGTGCCCAGGGCCATTTCACCTGCTTTGTTGAAGGGGGTGGGTCGGGAACTAGACTATGTAGCACAAGTTCAGATTTCTCCTCATCCCATAAATTGTGGGCAAATTTCCTCTGAGTCTGTTTTCTGGTCTGTAAAATGGGCTTAACTGTTAAGTTTCAGGATTGTGGGGTGCAAGAATTCATGGTGACAAAGTATGTGAAAAGTGCCTTGTAAAATGTTGAACATGTTTTACTATTATTAAGAGTTCAACCAGGGTGTGATTACAGGTACTTTGGAGGTAATCTAGGAGCTTATCTTCAGTCTATTTCTCAACTCCTTACCCCTACCCTTTTTAAAGTAGTATTGTCTCCATTTTGCAGATGGGGATACTGAGTCTCAGAGAAGGAGGGACCAGCCTGAAGATACAGGGTTAGGTAGTGGTGGATTCAGGTCTAGAAGCCATGCCTTCAGATTATATTCAGTGTTCTTTCTATGGCCCCAAGCTACCACCCAATGAATTATAGTGCTAAAAGGAAGCTGCTGGTGGCAACTTAACATATGTTAAAAATTTAGCTTTGTCTCTGACACGTAGCAAGGAATGGGGGCTCTCTGGGACCCAGCCTTGCCCAGAAGTGTCCTGCTTGCCCACGAGAGGCACACTGACTGACCTGTCATCCCTTCCACAGCAGCTCATGTCCTACTTGTCTCTTGCATATTGGAAGCAGTGAAGCGTTGGAGAAGATGCTAAGCTGTTGTGAGAGGGAATTGTGCTGCCCATTTAATTCACTTCAGGAGGATCCCTGAAGGCACTTGATCTACCTTGGCCACCCCACCTCCTCACAGCTTCCTGGGTACAGAAGCCCTGTGTGACTGACCTGCCTAAGGGGTTGGGCCTAAAGGTATCTGAAGAAATAATGTTTAAGGGCCTTGATCTGTGGAGTATTTTGCCAACTCTTGAGGGATGATAGTGGAAATCCAAAAACCAAAGCTGGGAGGGTCCTTTGAGACCATCTGGGCTGACTCTCACCTGGCCTTGATGTGGACATTTAAACCCAGCTAGGCTGACTTTTTCTCCCTTAGTGTGCTCTTCCTTGTACACCACAGACTCACAAGCTAGGCCATATTTCCTAGAGCCTTTCTAGCTTGTTTATTTTTGCTTTCTCAGCCCGGGAGAAGGGTGGGTAGGTACAATGAGACACAGTGGTGAGAGGAAGGAGATGGAAGAGTATGTGGAGCTCAGGCTTTGGGGAAGAAGGCCTTTTGTGTCTTTTATCATCTGTCCTGCCGCTAATACATTATTTTCCTGTAATTCACAGATTGGCTGTGGGAGCCTAACCCAAACTGTTGCTATTTTCACTTGTGCTGCTAAAATCTGTATAATGACTACAGTATTGGCCTTTCTGGGGGATTGGACAAGCAATGTCAAGGGTGAGGAAACTGGAAGAAGAAAGGAGAGAGACACCTTCTGTTCTTCAAGTTTGAGAAGCCAGAGAGGTGAATAGGGAACGGTTAGTCGCCAAAGCCCTGCCAAGAAGGAGCCACACAGTTTCTTCAGCTCTCTTGACCCTAGATACCTCATTTAAAAATGGCTTTATTTTTGAAAAGGAAATACATTCATATGGTTCAAAAGGTACAAGAGGGTACACAGTGAAAAGTCTCACTCTAGCCCTGCCCTCCAGCCACTTGCCTTCTTCTGCAGAGGCCATCAGTGAGTCCTTCCAGAGAAATGTTCTATGGATATATAAACATATATGAATATATTCTTTTTTCTCTTTTTTATGGTAATATACACACTGTTCTATACCTTGCTATACCTTGAAGGTTCTGTGATCCTGTAGGAGCATGAGGATATGCTGTGGAGAACAGAGGTTAAGAGCCCTGGTTCTAGAGCAAAACTACTTGGGTTTTGCTTCTGGCCCTGTATGACCTTCAGCAATCACTTCATCTTTCTGAACTATGGTTTTCTCATTTTTAAAATGGGGATCAAACAAGTTAGTATATGTAAAAACTTAGATTTGTCTCTGATACACACTAAGCACTCAGTAAATTATAGCCATTTTTTATTATTAGAAAAATATTGGACTGTGAGTCGGAAGATTTGGGTTCTCTTCTGGCCTCTGCTCCTGCGTTACCTGAGGGACTTCCTTTGTCCAATCCTGTTTCTTCATCTTTAAAACGAGGTCTCATCCCTACTCTTCTTACCTCCCAGAGTTGCTGGGAGGATCTAGTGAGCTTATGAATGTGAATTGAATATGAAAACAACCTAGAACTATAATGTGTTTAGCACATGGTAGGGGTGCTGCTTACTCTTTTCTGGAAGCTGCTTTAGGTGGCTTGAACCCAGTGGCCTGAACTGTGTGGAGAAAGCAGTATTCTTTCTTCTGGCAGTGGAACCCAAAGGCCATTACTGTACTAGAGTTCTATTCTGGGTAGAGGTAGCCAATGACAAAAATTTGAAATAGTCAAGTTTTGTCTTCTGACCTTTCTTATCCCACCCCCTCCCTCTTCTGCCTTCCTTGTTTCCATGTCTCCTTCAACTCCCTTCTGTCTCTTGACAAAACCTGCTTTTAGAAGCAAGGCAGCAGCATCTGTCAAAGACAACCCCAACTTTCCATTTGAGATAACCTAGCCCAACTAGCTCAGGGAGGAGTTATATCTGCTTAAGTTCAATACTGCAAGTCAGCAATCAAGCCAAGCCTGGAGCCCATTCTTCCCATCCCACTTTTTTCACTAGCATTTCATTTTAGTATAAATTTGAAATTCAGATTCCTTAGCAAAGACATTTGGTGATAAAGGAGATACTGGAAGTGTCTCCACCTAGCCTTCATACTGAGGTGTTCTTACCCCTTCATTTCCAGGGAGGGTCAGATTTGTTTGGGGCCCTGAGAGGAGGGTGAGGCAGGTGCTGGATGTAGTATTCAAGGGGTGACATCTGTAGAGCAGAGGGAGGAAAGAGCACCAGAAAATGTCTAAAACTGATTTCCAAAATGAAGCTCATGGAGAAAATATTAGAAGTTCTTTATATATTAAATAGTTAATCTCATCATTTAATTTCTATTTTTTGTGGAGATTTTTTATAAAACACATACTACTTTAGTAGCACTTAGATACTGGGGTAGGTGTTTATTTTTTTAACCAATTGACAATTTTTAATCAAAACAATTGACAACTGTCCTTCTAAAAGACTGTAGGCTTATTTTCTAATCTTGGCTCTGCTGCTGACTAACTTGACACATTAGGTAACTTCCTCTTACTAGAGCCTCAGTTTTCTTATCTGTAAAATGTTGGACTGAACTAGGTGTGCTAGCTCTTGGGAGTCTCCAATCCTGGCCTTCTCTGAGTATAATAATCTACTCTTTCAGGCTTTTGAGCCCAAGACAGAGTCAAGAAGAGTTGGTTCAAGCCCTAGCATCTTACTGGATGCTTTATCCCTCAGTCAGCTTCCCTGGGTCCCTTCCCTTCTTCACCCCCACCTCCTCCACCTAGCCCAGACAAGCAGAGGATCTCTTATATAAGCCTGCCTGACCTACTTGAAGTTCTTTTGTTATAAGCACAATCACTTTTCCTGCAGACACAGACCGGATGCTATCCTTCCTGGGCCCTGAGGGTAGGTCTGATTGTGCTTCTCATGTGTCCTCTTTGGCAGCCTAGGTTTAGATGTTGCATCCCTCTTTCCGTAGTCTTTAAGGACACAGTGTGAAGGGGAGCCAGCTCAGCTAATTTGAGTCCCCTGTGGCCTGATCTAGTGAATGCTCACTGACCACTCCTGCTCATCCACCATTTTTCATGTCTGCTGGGAACCCAGGAATATGCTAGACTTTGTCAGGAGAAACATGACCCACCCCTGAACAGGAAATGCTCCTGATAAGGACCAGAAACACTGCTAAATGCCTTGGCCAATGTCTTTTCTCTTTCAGGGAGCAAAGGAGAAGAGGGAAATCAATAAGCTACTGGAAACCATCTTTCACTTTCTGATGGACTGTTTAAATGCAGATTTCTCTTTTGGGCCATAAGGACTCCCCAGGAGACAATTACATTCTCCTTGGAATGCCTGCCAAGGCTAGAGCCTTTGCAAGCCTGTGTCCTGGGTGGGCATGCTCAGTAGACTTCAAGGTGGTTTAAGTTGATTGAAATATGTTTATTTTTCCTCTCTCTTCTCCAGATATAGGAGCATGTCACAGTGCGCCTTACTAAATGCTGTTCCTGTTCTCATCACCTTAGACCAGATGGCCACATTTAATACAACATTAAAACTATTAGTTCCAACCTATCTCCTCCACTGCTCCTCCCCCCACCTACAGTCCTCCTTCCCCTACAAGATTTTAACACGACATCTGTCAAATGGATAAAAAATTACTTTCCCTTCTTCTCTCTGCCTTGCCCACCCACCCTCTGGCTGTGGTGTTGATGAGTATAGAACTATACATGTGGGAGGCACGGAGGACAGATTCTTCATGTAGTTCTAGCCCCCTCCTCCTACCCTTCTGTAAACCTAGAGGAGCCCCACCCCCACCCCTTGGAGGAACGCCAAGGCTGGCCTTCAAGTCACAGTCCAAAGAAATTTAAGGCTCCCAGGGCTGGTCCCCGTTGAATCACATAAAGAAATTCAAGAACCCAGGTGCAGGGCCCAAGATGGGTCTAGGTCACCTCAGGCATTTGGGGCTTTTTGAGCCCTCTTCCTATCCCCTAGGCTTGCCCTGGCCATCTTTCAAGGTATGAAGGCAACAAGAGACCCAAATGGGTGGCTGGAACTTAGTACCCACAGCAAGTCCAAGAAGGGCATGATGCCCAGAGCAGGAATATTTTGGAGATATGGCCTAGTCTGGCTCAAGGCAGAGACAGACTGGGGTCAGAGTAACCTCCAGCTTGGGATGAATTGCTTCTGACTCAACTCATGGAGAGTACATTGCTGAGTCAATTTTTTTGCTAATAATTTGTCTCTTAAAATATTGGGAGCTGACTTGGGTAGATTGAACACAGCTCTAAGAAATTGTTTCTAGATTGTAGTGTAGAGAGATGCTGCAAGTATTTTCCATTAGGGCCATTGGGGGCCTCAGTGTTAAAGGTCAGGATGGGGGTGGGAGTGGGTGTGCAGGTGCAGATAGTCTCTTGAAGCAGACAGGGAAAATCCTCCTAGACAAACTGTTATAATTCCTTAGCCTGCCTGGAAGCTGACACAAGAAGGAGAAGCCAGGAGACAGAGTTTCAGAGATTCTGGTTTCTTCTGAATGGGCCAGTGCAGTAACAGGAAATTCTTGTACTTCAAACTCTGGCTCTAGAAAGTTTAAAAGACTCTTGGTCTCAGTATGATATATGATTTAGAATCACTTGGGCTGCTTGTTAAAAATGCTGGGGTGATTCTGAGCAGAGGGTCTGGGGACCACAAATCAAACTGGTGTAATGAATCAGAGGCACCTGAATAGTGCCAAAATAATCCAAAACAGCTTGACTAACTTTTATTCCCAAGATGCTTTGAAGGTGCAAGCTGATGCTTATCAGGTTGGGAACTATTCTGGTATGGGAGACTTCTCCAGCCAACAGTATCATGGTTGGTGGTCTGGAAACATTTCTTCTCTCTGATTTGTGCAATACTTGGCCCAGTTGGCTGCATTTTCTCTAAAGGACTTATTCCTTCAACAAGACCAAACTCTTAACGTCATGAACTTTGGGGCAGCAGCTGGGTCTTACTTCAGAAACTCCTGGGCCCATTAGGTTGAGCTAGTGGCTGAAGTTTCATACCAGAAAAGTCCATTGCTAAGGTCTACACCAAACAAGCAACTTCCCTTACCTCATATGTTTGGTCACCGTTATAGCTGAGATCACTTTGTAACTTCTCTTGGAAGAGGTTTAGAAAGAGGTGTTATCCTTTGTTATTAGTCTGTGATGAATGACAAAATGTCCTGGATGGCTTCATATCTTAAGATGCTTGCCTGGGTTTCCCAAGCTTTTAGTGGCTGACAGGTGTGAGTTGGCTTGTGACATATTGGCGTCTGGATGAGGTGGTCTGTCTTGCTCTTGCTGAGCGACCTGCATCTACGATCACCTTTCAAATCAAGCCAGCCTAGCTGGGGTTCATGTTTCCCAGGTGTGGCTAAAGCCAACCTTCATTTTATTAAAATGAAAAATGGATGGTACAATGAGATATTGAAGAAAGCCAACGCCTAATGACTCACAAATCACATGCCCAAACTAGGAAAAAGATGATCATATCATGAAAAGTGACAGTATTTGCATATTTCCTTTTAGTGCATTTAGAGCCATCATCACTTAAATGCATTAACTATTCTGCTCAGAAATGAAATTATTTAGTTATGGGTGATAACAATACCCTGATTAAAGCTGAAACTAGCTAAGTGTGAACTATTAAGTCACAGGGAAAAAAAAAGCAATCCTTATGATTTTTTTTTAAATTCATGTTGTTTTTTCTTACCTGACATCTCTTCTTCTTTCCCTGATGACCACTGAGCATCTGCGAAGATCTTCAGCAAAAACCAGCCCACCCCAGAAGCCGCCTGGTCATAAATCCTACCGGCAATGGATTGGCCTATAGGCCACCTGGTACATGTTATGCAAACAATTTCTTTGGCCCCATAGAATATTCTGCAACCTGAACAGAAATGCTCACTCTGTTGCTGTGTTCTTCCTCTGAGCTTGCCTGGTTTTAGGGCTCTGGTCATAGAACTTTAGAGGCTAAAAACAATGTTGTTCATTAAAGATTAAGCAGATGTTTTAGATTTACTGTTCACAAGTGTACAGTCTGGAGAATAACACCCTGGTTGATAACTTGAATAACTCCACATTGTCTAATATCTTCTTCTTATCCTAGGTAGAAATTAGTGAAAGAGTCAAGGGAGAGAAAATACAGGCTGGAGTCATCAGAGACAGGATTAAGGAGCAGGTGAGCCAAGATCCTACGGCAAGGAAGAGGCAGCATAGCTCCAGTGTCCCTACACTTAACCATGGCCAAGGGAATGGCTGAATCAGAGGCACAGAGGTAGGAGTTATCTGCCTGCAAGAGACTCAGTTTGACTAGAGTGGAAGGTCCCTGCCAGGTTCAAGACAAGGATTGGATCCATAGATGGGGCTAAATTAAGGAGAATTTTGAGAGATTGACAGTAGAGAGTTCTTGAGGCTTCTTGAGCATGGATAGTGGCACCAGCAAAGAAGTTTTGTGAAGTACAATTATTGAGTAGCTTGAGGAGGAAAGAGACCTGTGAGTAGCAGGAAGGCCAGTTGGGAGGCAACTTGAGGTGATAAGGGCCAGACCTAGGATAAGGCATTGAAATAGAAGATAAAGGGTTTTATCTGAGAGAGATACATGTAGAAGAAAGAAACAGCACACCCAGAAAAGTTATCAGAAATGGGAAAAATGAGGAAGGAGGGGAATGAGGCCTTATTATGAGTTTTACATATGTTTTATTGGAGGCAGTAGCAGGCCCCCAGGGAAATGTGGAACAGGTAGTGGGAAATATGGAACTGGAGGTACTAAGAGCCAATGTCATGAGAAAGATGATTTATCTGAGGAGCTACATGGAGAGAACAAAGAGTAAATGTCCCCATTGACTTTTGAATAGGGCAGTCAAGGGCTAAAGTGGGAAACCCATTCCTCAGTTTTCCCAGCCAGTCTGACTGGCCTGTGCTTTAATGTGTCACTAACAATGCCTGAGTGAGTTATATTCAAGAAGGGACTAGTCAGTGCCAAGTTCTCATTTCCCTGAGTGGAGAGCAAAGAAAGCATACTGGCAAGCACAAAGATGGGTGAGAAGAAATAAGCTGCAATAATGAAATTCCTGTCCTCTGCAAAGCTCAAGTGTTACCCTCAATAGAAAGCCAGGGCTGGAAAGGACTTCAGAAGTCATCTATTTGATTCAAGTCTGTAGCTTGATGGATAAAGAAACTGAGACAGGTAAATGGACCTATCCAAGATGATTCAATGAGTTACTGGCAGAACTTCCTCCAGTAGCCAGTCTTTTGGTACCTCCCCGCTGTTGTTGGAACAGTCTGCTTTACATCTTTCCAGAAGTGGGTGAGATTGTTGTCCTTGAACACTTTGGGCAAGATAACCAGAGTCTGTTTACAAGGCCATATGAAAAGGACATCTAGTTTATTCAGGAGAGAGAATAAAATCCCAGCCTATTTTAGATGTGCTTAAAGGGAACAAAGGAAGGAATCTTGCTCTTGTCCATGCCTAGCTGTTGAGGGAGGGGACCTTCTGAGAGGATGGGGGCAGGTACCAACTGAGAAAACCTTACAGAAAGGCAAAACTCCTTCATACTCCTCCTTGTCCCCTTGTGAAGCTTCTCAAAATGCAGGCCTGGCTCAGCTACTTTCATGGCAACTGGAACATATGCTATTCTGAACAACACTTTTTTTAACCTTTCCCTCTTCTATTTCTTGCCATTAAAATTCTAGTATTTCTGGCAGCCACCCAGGCTAATTAAACAACTATTTTGGGGGTGGTATTGCTCAGCTAGAGGGCAAGAATATGGAGGGGAAGGCAAGTGGTACAGCTCTGGAAAACTGGTGAGGGCTTTATTTCTGTGTTGGCAAGGCCTGGCGTTGGGAATCCTCCTTACATGACCCAAAATACCCATTCTCAGACATACCAACCACTGAGGAATGCCTCCTAGACAGGCAGGGAGCCCAACCTGTGGGGGTGGCATGGGGATCCTTGGGAGAATGAGGCATCAGGAGAGGCACGGCTAAAGCCTAGGCTAGAAAGATTCTCTAGGGCAGTGGTTCACCAAGTGTGATTCCTGAACCAGCATCGTAGGCATCCCCTGGGAACTTGTCTGTAATGCAAGTTCTCAAGCCCCATTTCAGACCTACTGAATAAGAGACTCATGGGGCCTAGCAATCTGTGTTTTAACAAGCTTTCTAGAGGATTGAGAACTACTGCTTTAGGTCATTTACAGGGTGGGCTGGTCTCCCTGGAGAGAGAAACCAGCTGGGAGACCTCTCTCCCTGCTATCTTGGCAGGTAGCGTTGGGGATGGGCAAAAGCAAAGCTATACAATAAGCTCAGCTAGAGATTCAAATCTGCTCTACCACCTACTAACTGGGTAACTGTGGGCTACTTGATAATATCACAGGTTATCTTCAGTAAAAATGGGGATGTTAATGCTTACCTTGGAGAGCCATAGAGACTAAGATCACAAAAGAAAGTCTCTTACCCAATGCCTGGCATATGTTTGCAACAAGTGTAAGTTTCTCTTTCTCCCTCCTTCCCTTTCTTTCTCCCTGTTTTACTTTCTTCCTCCCTTCTTCCTTGCCTTCTTTCCTTCCTCCTGAAAGGGCCCACTGGACACTCCAAGTTAGCTGTAGGCACATTCCTCATTGTTTATCAGAGACCAGCCTAAGAGATCAAACTCCCAATGCCTACAGGGTACAGTGATCATATTTCCAGGTTAAAAGTCAGGGCACATGGGTAGGACAATGGGATAGAATATTTGAAATTAGAATTCCTGGGAAATATAGATAAAAACGAATTGGATATCATTCCTTCTTCTTTTTTTTTTTTTTTTTTTTTTTTTTTTTTTTTTTTTTTGCAGTACGCGGGCCTCTCAACTGTTGTGGTCTCTCCCGTTGCAGAGCACAGGCTCCAGACGCACAGGCTCAGCGGCCATGGCTCACGGGCCTAGCTGCTCCGCGGCATGTGGGATCTTCCCGGACTGGGGCACGAACCCGTGTCCCCTGCATTGGCAGGCAGACTCTCAACCACTGCACCACCAGGGAAGCCCAATATCATTCCTTCTTTAAGAATTATGTCAATATTATGACTCTCCCCCCCTTTATCTTCTTATTCATGTCCAAAAGTGTCTTTGGTTTGGGGATGCAGAACACTGTATGTCCCACTCACTGGTAAGTCTGAGCAAGAACCAACCTATATTTAGTCCTGTACTCGAAATGCCCTGAGGATTGGGAATTATTTTAGAAGTCACATCAGCACTGTCCCAAGGCCAAGAGCTATTTGGGTACGTTGCTGGAGTAACCCAGTACCACCTTCTGGCTTTTTGTTGGGCTTGCAAGATGAAGAAGTTGGGATAGTTGGGAAATTAGGAATTTGGGGGGGGGGTGAATAAACCAGTTATAAACAAGAAATAAAGAACTTAAGTCTTGATATAGCCACTCCCAAATGGACTTTTCTTGGCTTTCTTCCTCTTATAGGTAGCTCTGTACGATTTGATAATTTGATCAGCTCCTGCTACTCGAAACTCTTGTCCTTGATTTTTATGAGATTGCACCCCTTGGTATCCTAACTATGTTCTGACAGCTCCATTTTGGTTTGTTTCTCTGGCTCCTCTTCTCTTCCTTGCTTCCCATTATTGTTTTCCTACATTTCTGGCCTTCTTTCTTAGCACTTTCTTCCAGGGCAAACTTCCTTGGTTTCTACAATTTCTTCTGGGCCATTGACTCCCAAACCTGTATAACTATCTCCCTTGATCTCTCTTGAACTTCAAATCTACCTGCATGTCCTGCTGGCCCCCAACATTCAGCATATCAAAGAGAAAACTTATCATCTCTTCTCCCCTTCCAAAACCAACATTTCCTCATAACTTACCCTCATGCCTTAATGATCACACTTAGGATTGCACTCCCTCTGCCAAATCAACTTTGGCCTCCTCCTTTTACTCAAAGGAGATCTAAATACCTTCAAACAGGTCTCCAATCCATCTTTCTAGCTGCCGTTCAATCCCACTCTTCCCAGCCCTTTCCAACTCCACTACATATTTACCATCAAATTTCCCATAGCCTTCACCTTTGACACTTTACTCTGCCTCACATGCCTTTCTTGTTCCCTACTCTGTAACAATCCTACCCATTCTTTTTTTTTATCATCTTTATTGGGGTATAACTGCTTTACAATGGTATGTTAGTTTCTGCTTTATAACAAAGTGAATCAGTTATACATATACATATGTTCCCATATCTCTTCTTTAAGGCCTATTTCAGTGCCCCATAAAACTGTTTTAGAGTCCAGTAGCCACACATGATCCTTCCTCTGAAGTCTTGTACTAGGCCAGAGTATACCAGGCACTGTATGAGGCACTATACACCCAGAACTCAGTTCACCTTCTCTACAATTCTGCCTGTGAGGCAGGTATTAATATCCCCATTTTGCACATGAAGAAACTGAAACCAAGGGTTGTATAGCTTGAAAGTCTCATCCATGGCTTTTGTGATATTGTACTCCTTACATGCTGACAGTTCCATTTTGGTTTATTTATGTGGCTCCTCTTGTACTCTTCACCTCCCATTGTCACTGTTACTTTCTAAAGTAGCAAAGCCCAGAATGGAAGCTAGATTTGCTTGCCTTTAACCACCTTTGCATACTGCTTGAAGGGCATTCACTGTTGGTACCCAAAGGGCCCTTGATCTTCAGGTAAGGACTGTGGCTGAATCACAGTAAGCAGATCCCTGCACACAGTGGGAATGAGTGTTGGGTGGAAAATGGATGAGCAAAGTCATATTTATGAAAAATTGTAGCAAGTTAAAAGTCAATCCTGTATACAAAGGGGAGATTTAAAACCAATTTCCAGCAGCCCAAACTTAAAACATCTCAGAAGATAGGGAAGAACATTCCCTTATTCCTGCTTGCATTTGTGACTAGAGAACACAGGAGACCTATACAGCTACGAGCCACTTCTGGATTGCCCTTCTCTCATTATCTGCACACACATCTGTCAACTCTTGGTTCAGTCTCTTACAGCTTGTGAATCAGGTGGGGGTGTAGAATTATCCTCACTTAACAGATGAAGAAAGTGAGACTCAGAGGCAGCATAGTTTATAAGAGCAGAGGCTCTATAAGAGCCAGACTGTGCCTGCATTTGAATTATGACTTAAGTACTTATTGGCTGTTTGAATTTGGGCAAATTATTTAATCTCTCAGAGCTTCAGTTCCCTCGTCTGTAGGATAGGGATAATAATAGTGTTTCCTCAAAGGGTTGCTGTGAGGATTAAATGAGTTGATGTGTGTAAAGTGCTTAGAATAGTGCCTTACATATATTTAGTGCTCTATATTAGCTAATATTATCATCTTTATCATCCCTTCTTTAACAAGGTCTTAAATCCAAGTGTTCTTTTTCCACCTTCTCTATCTATGGTGTTATGTTGGGGAAAAAATGGTTCACTAGGCTGGCCATCTTGTGACCTTAGGCAAGTCACTCCTGCTATATTATACCTGATCTATAAAATGAGGGATTAAGGGTGATGATCTTTGAAGTGCTGCCTAGTTCTGTCGTTGATTCCAAGTAGGCAGTGACAACAGGCTTGCCAGTTGGTTTGTGGCCACTGGGTCCTATCCAGGGATTGGCCTTGTCCAGGGCATAGCTGGACTTTGTGACCTGAGTGCCCAGGCATGTCAACTGGACTAAATGGGGACAAGAATGAGCCAAGTGCTGCTGGGAGAATCCAAGCATGGAGTCTCTCAAAAGAAGACTGCACTGTAGAAAAAATACAGGCAGTGGAATCAGCCAGAACTGGGACTAGGGTAATTCAAACAGCATCACAGATAGAGTCCTGAGCAGAGCATTGGTAAGTGATGCCAAGATCACTCTTTGACCCTTGATAAAAAGTCAATGATATATCTTTAGACTATAAGCCCTCATGGTGCTCTGAGTTGGGCCTGTATGTGCTTATCGAGCTCTAGCAGCACCCTGTTGGTACCCATCTTTGGCAGGACAGGGGAGACTTCTCTGTAAATACTTATTTTATTGAGGTCAGTGACCATCAATTCTTCTTCTCCACTGAGGCCAGAACAAGAAGATATTGACTTTTAGTGTAATTGGAAGAAAGCAAATTCAACATATAAATAAATCTCCTCTTAGTCAGGGGCACCAGTAACTGAAGGTGGCTGTCCAAGTCTCTTTCTTTGGGGTTGAAGAATGGAGCCATCTTGTTTATGATATTATGAATGGAGTTCTGTGAGTTCATTTTAGCTTATTAGTAAACATTGGTAGTATGGCATGATAGGTATTAGTGCATATACAGTCAGAAGACTGAGCTCCATAATTTATTACATGTGTGATTGGCCAAAGGACCAGGCCACCACTCTGAGCCTCAGTTTCCTTATCTTTAAAATATGGGTAATAGATCCAGCTCATTCAGTAAGGATTAAGTGATGCAGTAGATGTGAAAACACTTTGTGAACAGTAAAGCATGAGGTACTTTAAATGTGTTATTACAAAAGGTCCTGTTTGAAATCTCTTTTACATCCAAGCTGAGGAGCTCCCTCTATGCCTTCTATAGAAGGCACAATGGCTAGACCCCTGAGCAATGAAGGATGCCTCATGCAGAAGCTAACCAACAGAATGCCCTAACTAAGTCAAAAGATCAGTGTGTGTGTTTTCTCCTGTGTGTGATGTGTTATGCATTAATATCATGACCATAGGGGTATTCTCTGGCTGGTATGTTGGAAGGCAGACCTGTGTGAGAGGATGCATGTTCCATATTCTGTCTCTGTTATCTTTAAATTGTTTTGACTTCAGTCTTGTGGAGCCATAATTGCCTTGGGGTCCTTCCTCAAAGTAGGCTAATGGAAAAGATAACTTCTAGAGGACATGTTCAGCAATTCAGTTCTGGGGAGGGAATGTTTGAGTCCTTTGCCTGACAGGACATATGTTCTCTATTCTGGAAATTGTTCCTCCAAATGCCAGAAAGATTGATGACCCATACAGGCTGGAACCAGTTAGGGGAAAAAGAAGAATACATAACACAGTGGTCAGGATGGTAGCCAGAGAGAAACTAACTATTCCCCAACACCCATCCTCATCACTGTGCATAGACAAGTGTCATGAACATATGTGTGTGTATGTTTATGTGGCAGTGGCATAGATGTCTGCCTGGCGCTATGTGGAGCCAAGTCCTGCTGGCCACAAATTCTAAGGACCAAGGTTAGGCTCTGTGCATAGCCCCTGCCTTGCTGACTGAAACTGAGCTTACCCCTTAACTTGCTTATGGTTCAGTTTTGCCATCTATCAGATGTAGAAGTCAACCTAGATTCCCTGTGTATCTTACAGGGTGGTTGTTTAAATCACTGAGTGAATCTGTGACAATGTCGAGTTTCTTGGGAGCAAGGCATCACAGAACGCCATATTCTTTCATAGCTATGAACACATGACCTCTCTGGATAGCATCATGTGTGGGTGAGAACAGGAGGCTGCAGGACTGGGGTCCATTATATGTGAGGAATGCTGTGCTCTGTAACTCCTGAGGGTGGGGTACAGTAGGATTAAATAATGTATCACCAACTCTCAATTGGACAGTTCCAAAGAAGAAGAAGAAAGGGGGAGGAGCACAGAGAATTTATAGCAAATATGCTCGAGCCTCATTTTAGCCATTGGTTTCAGACTCTCTGCCCATTCCAGCTCCAGGGCTGCCTCGAAGTACCAAGGAGAATGGATTGGAGCTTTTTCTTCTCTAGGGAAGGAGATCTTGAGTAGGGATAAAATCATGAGGTCTGTGTAGTCCATATACACATTCTGGGTCATTCTACCCACTGGCTAATGGAGAGTTGATAGTATTATTTGTCTTGTAGTCCAGTGGAGCTTGCTCTCCCAATGTCATCTCCATCACCCTACCCTTCATCACTAATATGTGAGTTTTTCCATAAGTAGTAGAGATTTGGGGAGGGGGGCAAGTAAGGTAGCTAGACGTGTGGACTGAACACATTCTTATTTTGTCTCCTAAGCTGATCACTGGAGATTCCATCGTTAGTGCTGAGGCAGTATGGGATCACGTCACCATGGCCAACCGGGAGTTGGCATTTAAGGCTGGCGACGTCATCAAAGTCTTGGATGCTTCCAACAAGGATTGGTGGTGGGGCCAGATCGACGATGAGGAGGGATGGTTTCCTGCCAGCTTTGTGAGGGTGAGTGTCAGCCTTCACTCTCCTCTCCTGTCTCCTTGGCTACTTGCCCCTGGCCTCCCCTTCACCAGCCCTTGTTCTCCTCCTTCCCCTTCTTGTGACTCCTCACATTTTTCCCCATGTGTTTGGTCACCTACCCAGGGCCCGGGCTTCCTTTAATCTTTGCCCTTCTAGTTTTGAGACTTTTTTATCTTGTTTATTTTAACAATCCCCACCTCCTGCCTCCCACCTTCTACCCACTGTGACTTTGCACAAATCACTTCCCTTTTTGCCTTGATGGTTTTGAAGATGCTTTTAACTCTATATTGCTGTGAAATTTTACCTTTCTTCTCTCTCTTTTCTGTTTTCTTTCTTTTCCTTGCCTCCTCTTTTTTTTTTTTAACATCTTTATTGGGGTATAATTGCTTTACAATGGTGTGTTAGTTTCTGCTTTATAACAGTGAATCAGTCATACATAAACATATGTTCCCATATGTCTTCCCTGTTGCATCTCCCTCCCTCCCACCCTCCCTATCCCACCCCTCCAGGCTGTCACAAAGCACCGAGCCAATATCCCTGTGCCATGCGGCTGCTTCCCACTAGCTATCTACCTTACTACGTTTGTTAGTGTGTATATGCCCATGACTCTCTCTCGCTCTGTCACAGCTCACCCTTCCCCCTCCCCATAACCTCAAGTCCGTTCTCTAGGAGGTCTGCATCTTTATTCCTGCTTTACCCCTAGGTTCTTCATGACATTTTTTTTCTTAAATTCCATATATATGTGTTAGCATACGGTATTTGTCTTTTTCTTTCTGACTTACTTCACTCTGAATGACAGACTCTAGGTCTATCCACCTCATTACAAATAGCTCAATTTCGTTTCTTTTTATGGCTGAGTAATATTCCATTGTATATATGTGCCACATCTTCTTTATCCATTCATCCGATGACGGGCACTTAGGTTGTTTCCATCTCCGGGCTATTGTAAATAGAGCTGCAATGAACATTTTGGTACATGACTCTTTTTGAATTTTGGTTTTCTCAGGGTATATGCCCAGTAGTGGGATTGCTGGGTCATATGGTAGTTCTATTTGTAGTTTTTTAAGGAACCTCCATACTGTTCTCCATAGTGGCTGAATCAATTCACATTCCCACCAGCAGTGCAAGAGTGTTCCCTTTTCTCCACACCCTCTCCAGCATTTATTGTTTCTAGATTTTTTGATGATGGCCATTCTGACTGGTGTGAGATGATATCTCATTGTAGTTTTGATTTGCATTTCTCTAATGATTAATGATGTTGAGCATTCTTTCATGTGTTTGTTGGCAGTCTGTATATCTTCTTTGGAGAAATGTCTATTTAGGTCTTCTGCCCATTTTTGGATTGGGTTGTTTGTTTTCTTGTTATTGAGCTGCATGAGCTGCTTATAAATTTTGGAGATTAATCCTTTGTCGGTTGCTTCATTTGCAAATATTTTCTCCCATTCTGAGGGTTGTCTTTTGGTCCTGTTTATGGTTTCCTTTGCTGTGCAAAAGCTTTGAAGTTTCATTAGGTCCCATTTGTTTATTTTTGTTTTTATTTCCATTACTCTAGGAGGTGGGTCAGAAAGGATCTTGCTGTGATTTATGTCATAGAGTGTTCTGCCTATGTTTTCCTCTAAGAGTTTGATAGTTTCTGGCCTTACATTTAGGTCTTTAATCCATTTTGAGCTTATTTTTGTGTATGGTGTTAGGGAGTGATCTAATCTCATACTTTTACATGTACCTGCCTCCTCTTTTTTTATCCTTTCTTTTTATAGATCTCTTCCCACCCTCTTTCTCCCCTCCCCACTCCTCTCTGCTTCCTTTGCCTCCTTTCTCTCATTTAGGGAAGTGTGAACACCCCTGCGTGTTGTCTTATGATTGTCTACAGCTGTGAATGTAAGCGTCTGGGCTCTCTACCCTCCCAGGGGTTGGAGTTTACTCATTGCAAATCTTACTTTTTGCAAGGTGGCTGGGAACTAAGATGTGTCCAGGGTGGGAAGCAGGCAGCTTGATAGTGCTGGCAAGGCCTTGGCCCCTTTGACATTGTACCATGAAAAACCTGGCCGTTAAAAGAAGGGGCTCTTGGGAAGGGGCTCCTTAGCAGTTTCCACTTCCTCTGGGTCACCCATTAGCAGGATGCTAATGGGGAAAGAACATTGGCCTGGTGTTCCAGCTCTTGGCCATCCTTGGAGTTATGAGCTAGAATCAGTTGTTTGGCAATTGTGAGCTCTGATTTTCCCCATATGCAAAATGGTGTTGGCAATTCTTTCATGACAGGGGATATCACAGTGAATTAAATAATGTACATTAAAACAGATTTGTGGCAATACAAGTACCAAAGCCACATCAGGATGTCTTATGACCATCCTTACCACAGCCTATCATCTTTTGTTAGTTTCTTTTGTAATATAAGACTGAAGTCCTGACCCCAAACAAAAGATCAGAGTGGCTTGGGTCCTTGGGCCCTTGGAGAAGGGTCTCAGGATAAGAAGGATAGAAGTGTGACATGAAGGAAGGAGCAGGGCATTTGGAATCAGATAATCTGAGATGCAGATGCAGTTTCAGCTTTACTACCTCCTAGCTCTGTGGCTTTTGGAAAGACTTTTATCTTTCCTGAGCCTTATTTCCTCATCTGAAAAATAGGAATAGGAGACTTTTTATGAGGATTAAATGAGATCACTATGTGAGTAAAGAATCCGACACAGTGCTTGGCACATAGTGGGTACTTAGCAAATGGTAACTTGCTTTATCATTATCATTATCCTCATCATCACCACCACCACCTCCACCTTATTAACTCCAATAAGGTCTATGTATGAAGGCTGGTCATAGTGGTTGAAAGAGGCCTCCTTCCTTGGAGGGCTGCAAATGTAGGAAGCACTGTTATCCAGTTAGAGCAATTTAGGTGAGGGCACTGCTCAGAAGCAAGGAAGTAGACAAAATAACCTCTCATCCCCTCTATCCTGAGAATTTCTTAATGAAATATCCAGTCCTTTCTCCTCTACCTATATGGAGTCTTCCATCAGAGTTTCCACATGCTGTGTGTCCAAGCTCAGCTTTGTTGGTTGATGAACTGGTCCCAGGGGTAGTTAGAAAGAACACATCAATAACCATGGGCCTTTGGAACTAACAAGAGGCCCCGTACACAGACAGCTTGTGTGTCTTAGGCTGACGGCCCTCCCTTTAAAAGAAGGATTAAACTGCACCCAGTGACAAAATCACCCACATCTGCATGTATTTCACCTATAGTGAAATGTCATTTTTATAATAAACTGTAATTCAAGGGGTGGGACAAAATATTGAGCAAGGCAGAATGACCCCAGGAGGTGAATGACAGAATCAAGCTTCAGAATATCAATGAACTGGCATTGATTTTCCTACATCCAAGTCCAGGAGGAGTGTTTTTCCAAGCACACAGCCCAAGCAGCCTGTTGGATGGGCTGAAGCTGACCTTTGAGAAGACCACTGGCTGGGCCAGGCATGCATAGTATAGAGTCTAGCCTAGTGGTTCTCAATCCTGGCTTCACAATGAAATAATTCACTTGGAATCTTAAAAAAAAAACCAAAAAACAACAAACACTAAAACCCAGGCTCTAGGCTAGTTAAATCACAGTCTTTGATGTTGAGAACGATTTGGCCTAGGCCAGTACAGTCCAATAGAAATATAATGTGAGGGACTTCCCTGGTGGTCCAGTGGTTAAGACTCTGTGCTACCAATTCAGGGGCCTGGGTTCGATCTCTGATCATGGAATTAGATCCCACTTGCTGCAGCTAAGAGCCCTCATGCTGCAACTAAAGATCCCACATGCCACAATGAAGATCCTGCATGCCGCAACTAAGATCCACACAGCCAAATAAAATAAATAAATAAATACATATTTTTTAAAAAAGAAATATAATGTGAGCTATAAATGCAAATCTCAAATATAATTTAAAAATTTCTAGTAGCCACACTAAAAAAAGTTAAAAAGATACAGTGAAATTAATTTAATGTATTTTACTTAACCTAATATATCTAAAATATTATGATAAAATATAATATATTATCACTATAAATTTTTT
Organism: Leucopleurus acutus; assembly: GCF_964270905.1. NCBI lineage: Eukaryota > Metazoa > Chordata > Mammalia > Artiodactyla > Delphinidae > Leucopleurus > Leucopleurus acutus. Next base: position 52,747,578 of record NC_139148.1, on the reverse strand, counting down.
AATAATATATTTTACTAAGTCTTTGAAATCTGATGTGTTTCTACACATCTCAATTCATACTGGTCACATTTCAAGTGTTCATTAGCCGTATGTGGCTAGTTGCTCTATCAGATAACACATATCGAGACTGAGGACTGTGACAGTAGACCAGGAGCATTAATGACAGAGCCTAAATCATAAGTTAGAGCTCCAATATTCTATTATACCAGCTCCAATATTCTATTCTATTCTATTCTATTTTACCAGTGTTTATTCTTTGAGGAACTAAGATAGAATTCCATGTTGCCTCAGATTGTATTCAGAACGAGCATTTGATCATTGCAAACCTTTTTTTTTTTTAAGTAATAGTTGAATGGTCTTCAGATCTCTAAAGGAGAGTACCATGCAACCTTAGTGGCCAGCTGTTGTGGTGTCACCAGTAAAAAGAAATGGGGTTAAACTGTTGCATGAATGATGTGAAAATTGACTCCAAGTTAGACCTTTCAATTCTCATGAATGAGCATTTATGTGTAGGTTTACATTTCTGGTAAGATTGTGTGTTCCTCAAGGAACTGAATGATGGAAGTTATGTAGGCTTTTCTAGTAGATATTTAAAAGTAGAATTGCTATTTCCATTCTTCTACACTGATTTTGGTTGAGGATAGAATGGTATTGTGCAGGCAGTGCTAGATATATTAGAAAATGAGAGACCTGAGTTCTAATTTGGCTCTCTAAAACATTTGACATATGATAATTTGCTTTTAGTTTCTCCTTCACCTCTGAAGCATTCTCTAGAATCTATTCAAGCTCTGACAATGTCTAGGTAAGACATAGCGATGAGTCACACTGAACTGTTGAATCTTCATTAGTACTGATGTTATTGGTAGGTAGATAGGTGGTTTCCTGAGAGGCTGTACCTATATGTTGTATAGTTCCCTTGTTTATCCAGACTCATCCTGAGCTAAGATTCAGTAGCTCCTTGAGAATATCATCCTTAGGTTATTTGACATATAACATGAAAGTATAATGGCAAAGAAAAGACTTTCCTCCTAACTCTATACCAACCGGACACCTTTGTGGATCACTGGACCAAATTGGTTGCTGACATAGTGGAGCATCTCCATTTCCTATCTGGAAGACTCATTGCTGTGTGAACATCCCAGCCCTAGGATGGATAATCCAGGGTGCTTAATACTGTTCTATCCAAGCTAGCCATACCTGTTGTTAATCAGGTTTAAAACCAATGTGGAATCTGAGAAACCCAGATTCTTGCCTCAGTCTGCTGAGTATGCAGCTTGAGCAGCTTCCTGTACATCTTTGAAGCCCAGTTTTCCTCCTTGTAAAATGGGGATAATTAAGTCTTTTAAAAATCCTTTGTAACCTGAGGTATGCTGGATACCTGTAAATAGGAAGTGTGATACCACTTTGGTTACTGTACAAGAAATTGCTGGGTTTATGTATCTTCTATTCAGTCAAATATCTGCCTCTCCTGTTGTTCAGAATTTCATTCTGTATGTATATACATGTATTGTGTGTGTTCTGAAAGTCTCTTTCTTCTGTACTGGGAATATGACTTCACAGGAGCAATACAGGAGTTGATTTACCTTCCCAGCAAATGGTCAGGTTAAGTGAATTACAGCTTGCTGAATATTAGTCCTCACATCTAACTGTTGACATCTTCAGCTGCTTTCCTGGGCCAGTTTCCCCTTTGGGAGCTGAGAGCAGACTGCTGGGATATGATTGTGTCTCTAAGTAGAAAATCCCATCCCTGTGGTGGCCCTCCTTTCGCATGCTGGCCCTAACTCCAAATCATTCAGGTCCATTTCTTTTTTTTTTTTGCGGTATGCGGGCCTCTCACTGTTGTGGCCTCTCCCGCTGTGGAGCACAGGCTCCGGACAAGCAGGCTCAGTGGCCATGGCTCACGGGCCCAGCCGCTCCGCTGCATGTAGGATCTTCCCAGACTGGGGCACGAACCTGTGTCCCCTGCATCGGCAGGCGGACTCTCAACCACTGCACCACCAGGGAAGCCCCAGGTCCATTTCTTTTATCACCATGTAAAAATTGGCCTTTGCTCTGACTTTGGGCCATGGCCTGGGGACAGCTTACTACCCACTTGAGGGCAGGCTCTGTACAGAATACATGACAACCTGCTATTGTCAGTGGTAGGTGAGGCCTGAGGGACAAGATATGGGTTTGTTCAGAAAATAAAGAGCCTACTCAGATGCCATCAGAACATATTGTCCTTGTTTCTTCAAATTCTAGATTTCCCTGGTTTCTGGACTACATGGATGCAGGAGATGAAAGGATGAGCTAATCAGGTCATTACCATCATTCCTTACAGTTGTACAGATTAGATGTAACAGAAATTAAATCTCTACTGTTCATAGAGAAACCCACTGCTCCAGAGTGTTACTTGGCTTTTAATTATATAGTGTCTATTTTTGTTTGCACTTGGGGAAAGTTTTTCACCTGTATGAAACCCTACTCACAATAGATTTACAGCTGGAAAGACCCATCTTGGCCAGGAGTAGCTGACTTAGATGTTTACAGGGCCAGGCAGGTAACTTACATGAGTAAAGCAGTCTGGTACCAGGGTTAAGTGGGAGCCTGTATCCAGCTGGGAAATCTATGCCCTATATAAAGGGAGCAAAAGTGACTTGGATGGTTCTCATTGGTGGGATAGGTTATAGGAAGTAGGGAAGTCCAGTGAACTCAGATCTTCCAGATTTTTCAAGAAAAGCCAGGAATTGGATTTTATTCATATTTTTGAAATGTTGACCAGTAATTCACATTTTTAAAAGAAACACTGTGAAGAATAAACTGAACATATCAGCAGGCTAAATTGTAACCCCAGCTTGTGACCACTGCTCATCCTAATTTCTTCATTTTATAAATCCTGAGGAAACATGGGCTCAGAGAATGCAATTGACTTTCTCACTCATGTAGGGAATTAGTGACAAAGCTAGTACTTGAACCCAGGCCTCCTGAATCTTACTTTAGACAGGTGATTTAAAGTCTTTGTCTAGTAAGTACAATGTCTAGACTTCTTCAGGTATGGTTTCTGTCAGTTTACTGTTTTCCTATGAATGGGCCATAATGTCCTGTTTCTTTGTATGCCTTGTAATTTTGTGTTGAAAACTGGGCATTTTGAATATTATAGTGTGATAACTCTGGAAATAAGATTCTCCTCCTTCCCCAGAGTTTTTTGCTGTTGTTTGTTGAGGGATACAGTTGTCCATTTGTTTAGTGACTTTTCCAAATCTTTTGTGTTTTTTTTTTGCAAAGACTGCCTTCTTTGTCATGTGTGGTAATGGAAATCTCTATTCCATTATGTCATTGGTCAGCCAGTGACCTGACAGGGATTGCTTTTAGATACTTGGAGCCAAAACAAACAAACTACTATCCTGGTCTTTGCAACTTGGCTCAGAGCTGGGGCATTCCTTCAACACTAATCCAGACTGCCCACAGCTCTGCCTTAGTCTTCTTCTCCTACTCTCCTGATTTCATGGAACCTGCAGATTCTCCAGAAGTGCAAGCCTACAATCTGCTCAGCCTTTTTCTGAGCATGCGTCTGGTCCGGGGCATGTGTGTTTCACTCTGACTTCCTCCGTATGCACAGTGGCCCTTCTAAGTCTTTATTCTCCCAAGAAACTTTTTCCTCAGTCTCTTCCTTCCTGTGGTATTGGATTCATTTGCTGCTTGCCCCTTCTACTATCCCTTGCCCTGGGTGGACATGGGCAGTGTATGTCTTTAAGTCTTTCAACAGAGGCAGTCACAACCTCTGAAGCCAATTTAGCCTTAGGGGGTGGGGGGTACAAGACAAAGGCCAGTCTCTGTGCCTAGCCCTCAAGGACCAAACAGATCAAAACACACAGCCACAACATTTTACAAACAAGGTCTTTAGTCCCTTGGCATCAGCAACCTGCAGGAGGAATGTGGGCCACCTTTCTCTTAGCTGCTGGGGAATCAGGAACGGTAGACAAATTAGCAAAAATGCTTCAAAATTCTCTTACCAAATTTTAGCCATTCTTTTCTGCATCAAGAGGGATAAATTGGAAGATTGGGATTGACATATAAACACTGCTATATATAAAATAGGTAACTAGTAAGGACCTACTATATAGCACAGGGAACTCTACTCAATACTCTGTATTGACCTATATGGGAAAAGAATCTAAAACAAAGTGGATGCATGTATATGTATAACTGATGAACTTTGCTGTACACCTGAAACTAACACAACATTGTAAATCAACTATACTCCAATAAATTTTTGTTATAAAAGGGTTCCTTGGTTCCTGTAAGTTTCGAATTAGATTCCAGAATTCTGAAAAAGTTGGTCTGTCAGTCTTTGCCAGCTAAAGGTTGTTTCAGTAGAGGGCCTGATTCTTTGTGCATCCTAATCTGCCACTTTTAGTGATGTTACCCCCTCTTGAATCTTAATCCTGTGCTTTCTGGGCTACAGAACAGTCAGGAAAAGGTATGCATGGGCTGCTAACAAGACTGTTAACACTTGAGGACCTACCTCCCATTTCAGGCTAATGGCAACTGTGTTTTGATTTCTTGAGATGAGTTCAGACATGCCAGCCCTTGTTTTATCCATTCAAGCTTCAGGTGGACAAAGACCTCTAGCCTTAACCATCTATGCAGAAAGTCTTATTTGTGATGCTAGAGTTGACTCATTACAGGATCTGTGAATTGAGGATGACATTAGCAGGGAGGACATTTCTCCCTGGATTACAGAAATTTCTCTCCTTCATACTAGAGTTTCAAACGGTATTATTAGCACTCATTTGCATTCACATGATCCATCTTAATGGCTTCTCACTATGTACACACTTTGGATGACATTATCCAGTACATCCTTTATCTAATTGGTGGGGAATTTTCTTTTTTTTTTTTAATATGGAGTCACCCAGCTCAGAGATAACCTTAAATATGGCTGGTGCCTGACCCAGGTGATTTCCTCCATATTCAAGTAGGTCACCCTGTAGGTCTCTCTCAGAATCTCCAAATTGAAAACAACCATGAGGGTCATACAGTCTATCCCCCAGCCTTCAGGCAGGATTATAATTAAATTATCCTGGACTTTGGCGAACCTGGCGGGCATCTGTCAGCAAAGCCTAAACTACTTCCTTGATTAAGGCTGTTAGCCCTTATGTTGTAGTCTAAGCCAATTTCTTTAAGCATGTTGCTTTTTGCACTAGGCAGATGATATTTAAGAGCTGGCACCAGTAGAAGTCACTCTGAATTGTTCCCTTCATGATGGAGCTTTCCTTCCAAGGCCTTGCTCTTGATCCATAACATGAATTGGAAATTTGGTTGGCTGCCTGAGTTTAAGACTATGATCTGAGGCCTAGGGTCTGTTTTTCTCTGTGTAGCTAACCCCTAGGTTCATTTAGGGATCAGTTTGGGCCTCCCTGGTACCATGTCTACACTATCTTGGTGATCTTGATGACTTGAGGAGAGAAAGACCATGACTGATTGAGTGCTTGGAGATAAGGTCTGTTTCTGAGGCTCTTTGGGAAGTATGACATTTTGGAAAATCATGATAATTGTGTATATATATATTTGTATATGCATATATTTCATTTTCTGTCATTATTGATGTAATTATGAGTCAGGATAAACCTCTTATCTTTTTCTTCTTATTATTACTACTGCTGTTACTATCTCCTTACCAGTATTTACTAATCTTTGAACAAAAGTGACTGTCCAGCACTTAGCAAAGCTACAACCTTGAGCCAGGTAGACAAGGGCTGAGGATGTCTGGCATCTTGAGAGGCCTCCTCCCAGGAACCTTGTCCTGCTTATTAGAGAGTCACCATAAAAACCATACTCAGATGCCCATGGGTTTCTTTTTTGGTTTTCAGAAGTGAGTCTTCTCTGAAGAACTTGATTTGGGAATGCCTTAGTGCTGAATGAGAGAATTGACATTTTTTTCTTTAATTCTGTTCCCAGAATGGGTTTGATCCCTTAGATTAACTCAGGGTGATCATTTCTGGAGGACATGAAGACTGGTTGCCAATCTCTAGGATATGAGCCACAGGCAAAGGGTCTGAGGGCTCAGGCCTTGTGTGTACCATTCCTGTTAGAGATCCAGCCAGCAATGGAGTCTGATACCTCCTGGCCTAAATACAAATAGGTGCCATTGCCTTTCAGAGACATTTTCTCTTCTACAATAGGACAGGGACAAAGCAAAGTAGGCCAGGGCCTTAAGCAAGAAACCAGACTCCCTCACTGAGAATGGTATTCTCTGAGTATGGTGGACTGGACTGATCAGTTGAGCATGTCAGTACTTAGGTTAAGGGACCTAAAACTATCCTTCCCTTGCCTTGACTAGGATTAGAACTCAGATCCAGTGAGATCTGAGTTGCAAGGTGACCTTTGTTGAGGCTTTTGCCTTAGAGGAGTGAAAGAGTAGGTGAATGATGCTAAGAGGGCAGGAGAGGCATATGAATAGGGAGCTTTGGCCAGAAATTTTTCTAGCCTTTTAAGATTGGGTGGCCCTTCTCTATTGGAAATGTGCTATGTAGGTGTATCAAAGATCAGTTTGTGTGTGTTGAACAGGAGGACTTCTCTGTGGAGGAATAGGGAATGATAAAGCTCCTTGGGGATAGAGAGAGGAAACACTTTAGAGATTTCCACACAAGAAGAACACAGTGAAGGTAGCAGGAGCATTGGGCTGGGAAGTCAGAGATCTGAGTTTAAGGGCCAGCTCTGCTGCTTATTCTCTCGGGGATGTCAGGCAGGGACCTTTCTTTTCTGGGCCTCAGTCTCAACTAACAGTTCAGAGAATTGGACCAGGTGGTTTCTAAAGGCCCTGTCTGCACCAGTTTGAGCTTCTTCCATGATTGTATAACCAAGGTCATCTGTTAAGTGCCTGCATCCAGTTAGAATAGTATATCAGATTGGTTTGATGGAGCTTTCCAGTGGAGAAGAAAGGATTTGGCTTTGCACTACAGCTATTGAGTAGAGGGTGGTAACACCCCATCCCCAGGTGGTAAGGTTGTTTCTGTGAGGCACCAGCCAGTGGGTACCACGAGGAAGATGACACAAGGTTGTGTAAAGAAGCAGTTCAGCTCAGAAGCTGTGTCCTCCTGTCCTTTGAGCAGCTACACTCTAAATTAAGAGACAGTTTGTTTTTGATCTTTACAGAGCTACCTGTGTCAATTGAGTAGGGAGATTCCTGAGGTGTAAATATCCAGGCCCCAGGCTCATCTCCTTAAATATATCTCTCCCACTATTTCTCTAAAGCCAGGATGCTCTTTATTAGGAATCAGAGCCTTTCATTTTATTTTAGTTTTTTAAATTTTTAAAATTTTATTGGAGTATAGTTGATTTATGATGTTGTGTTAGTTTCAGGTGTACAGCAAAATGAATCAGTTATACATATATTTACTCTTTTTGTTTAGATTCTTTTCCCATATAGGCCATTACAGAGTATTGAATAGAGTTCCCTGTGCTATACAGCAGGTCCTTCTATTTTATATATAGTAGTGAGTATATGTCAATCCCAATCTCCCAATTTATCCCTCTCCCCTCATCCCCTGGTAACCATAAGTTTTCTACATCTATGACTCTACTTCTGTTTTGTAAATAAGTTCATTTGTACCCCTTTTTTTAGATTCTACATATAAGCAATATCATATATTTGTCTTTTTCTGTTTGACTTCACTCAGTATGAGAATCTCTAGGTCATTCCATGTGGCTGCCAATGGCATTATTTTGTTCTTTTTTTATGGCTGAGCAGTATTGCACTGTATATATGTACCACATCTTCTTTATCCATTCGTCTGTTGATGGACATTTAGGTTGTTTCCATATCTTGTCTAGTGTAAATAGTGCTGCAATGAACACTGGGGTGCATGAATCTTTTTGAATTATGGTATATGCCCAGGAGTGGGATTTCTGGGTCATATGGTAGTTCTATTTTTAGTTTTTTAAGGAACCTCCATACTGTTCTCCATAGTGGCTGTATTAATTTACATTCCCACCAACAGTGCAAGAAGGTTCCCTTTTCTCCACATCCTCTCCAGCATTTTTTGTTTGTAGATTTTTGGATGATGGCCATTCTTACTGGTGTGAGGTAGTACCCCATTGTAGTTTTGATTTGCATTTCTCTGATAATTAGCGTGAGCATCTTTTCATATGCTTTTTGGCCATCTGTATGTCTTCTTTAGAGAAATGTCTATTTGGATCTTCCACCCATTTTTTTTTTTTTTTTTTTTTTTTTGCGGTACACGGGCCTCTCACTGCCGCGGCCTCTCCAGTTGTGGAGCACAGGCTCCGGACGCACAGGCCCAGCGGCCGTGGCTCACGGGCCCAGCCGCTCCGTGGCACGTGAGATCCTCCCGGACCGGGTCACAAACCCGTGTCCCCTGCGTCGGCAAGCGGACTCTCAACCACTGCGCCCCCAGGGAAGCCCGCCCCCCATTTTTTGACTGGGTTATTTGTTTTTTGATATTGAGCTGCATGAGCTGTTTGCATATTTTGGAGATTAATCCAATATCAAAAAACAAATAACCCAATTAATCGCCTTTCATTTTATAATTACAACTTTGCTTTAGGATCCAGACTCCAGAGAAGAGAGGAGAAGGCTTCAGCCTATTCATACTGAAGTGTTAATTATTGATATCAAACTTTTGCCTGAGAATGATTTGGAGGAGAGAAGGGACCATGAAGGAAGCAAGGAAATGAAGTAAGCGAAACCAAAACCCAAAAACAAACAAACAAACAAAAAAAAACGGTAGATGAGGGAAAAAGGTGGAAAGAAACACAAAATACCATGGAAAGGGAGAGCTGCAAACATACGTACTTAGCACCTCCATTTGCTTGGAGCTAGCTGGTCCTCCACAGGGACTTCATGCCCCTTAGGAACTATTTTGAATTCTGGGGCACTGGTCTGAGAATCAGATAGAACTGACTTCACATCTTATATTCAAATACTTGTGAGCAGTGTGATCTTTAAAATAATTTCTTCATATCTTCAAACGTTTTATTTTTCTCACCTGTAAAACGGGGCAGTGAGCCCTGATATTCCTTAAATATCGGACCCTAATATTTGAATAGCATGCTACAGTTTGATATGGCACAATTTGCCCTCTCTCATATAGAGAGTTCTAAGGCTAGTAGAGCAGGGCAGAGGTTATAGCTGAAAACCAGAGCAAAGAGAGACTATTTTCTTCAGAGACCCAGGCCACTCAGAGTGGTACCTAAAGCCTAAGCTTCTTGGGGGCTCACAATCCAGTGCCTTCTGCATTCCCCATGACCATTGTGGGGCTCAAAAGTTCATGTGAAAGGACTTTAGCAACTCTGAAGTCTATGCCCCCATGAGAGATTAGACTTGCTTTTACCCTGAGGGAAGCTTGAAGATTGGGTTGGCTTTCTTGAAGGGGAGAGACCACAAGTAAGGCAGAGGGTCAGATCAGTGAAGAAGGAAGCTACCGAGCAAAGGAATCTACCTGGTACTGTCAAGGCCACCTGCTCATGATAGCTTGGCCCTGGCAGTTCTCTTTTGGCTCTTATTTGTCCTCCAGTTCCAGTTCCAAGATGAAAGGATTCTTAGATCCTACTTACTGATGGCAAGTTTCCGGACTAGCCTAGGGCCAAAGTACCCCCGGCTAAGAACCAGGTTTGTTGGCAATATTATCTAGGCTGCTAGTCTCCAGACCTCTTTATGACTCTGCAAGGGCCAGCCTTTCCCTTACTTGACCTCCTCAGAGTGATCTGGAAACATCTTAGAGTAGCTGTGAAATCTCCAAGTATACGAAGTTTGGCTTTAGAGTGTACGTGTTTCTCTCTTATCTTCCCTTCTCTTACTTGGTCTTACCAATCTTCAGTTATTGAAACAACTTGTTCTCCAGAGCAGTGCATCTGGTCAGGTGAGCTGCTGTCCCAAGTAAGTACCAAACTCAGGTGCAGGCTGGGTTGGGACCACAATATGCCAGGACTAGGATGAGTACTGAATCTCTGCCAGCCTCAAAGAGCTAGAATTCGAACCCCTGGGCAGCACTTACTGGTTCAAGATGGGGCTGCCTCCCTTAGGTTCTTGCATTGACTGACTGAACTCAGAACACTCAATAGTCATGAGATGCCATCCAATGGAGTTATATAACATAGGGACAACTGACCAAACCATTCTCTTCCCTTTGGACTTTATTATTTTTCCAAGAGCTTTACTTCTAGCCTCCATTTCTCTTTCTTGATTGGGGCAGATTGGAGACTATTCCCTGCCTCATTCCCCTACCCCATCCACAAATACAACCCTCCAGCTTTGGAATAGAAACAACTAGAGTTGACAGGCATATTCACTTAGATTAATTTCTGTTTCCTCACATAAGACATTGGACTGACATGGCTGTCTTTGGATGAGGTATTAAGGCATTGAGAGGAAAGCTGAAGGTAGGATTTTTTATATAACAGAACATCTAAAGTGGCACATCTAAGGTGCTTTCCCCTTGATCCTTCTGTAGGGATGGTGCTGGAGAAGGCAAAACCAAAGCCTATCATAATTTCAGGTGACTTCCTTAAAGGTGAAAGGAAGGCCTTTTCTACTTCATAAATGACCAGTTTTCTTGTTTCACTTTGCTTTTTTCCCCTCTTTGCTGGTAGAAGACACAATTATACAAGGAGAAATCCATTTGAGGTGGTGGGGGCCTGGAGTTCTTTGTTAATAATAGTTGAAGAAGACATTTGGGGTAACTAACTTTCCTACCTCTCCTTTCCTTCCACCATCACCACTTCACAACCACCCATCCCACCACCCACCCACTGCCCCCCGCCCAGGAGCAGAAGACCTAGAAGATGAAATTGCCCCTGAACAGTAAAATAACTTCATCAGCTTTCTTGGCTTTGCTAAATACAAGATAGGAACTGAATCATGACAGGGACAGAGGGTGGGGGATGAAGGAGTAGAGTGAGCCCACGGGGGAGGGAAGAGGAGGGAAGGAGAGGGAAGGGATGGAAAGGGAAAGAGGGAAAGAAAGTCTGGAAGTATTTTCATCACTCTCAGCATTACTGCTATTACAACCGAGTGTTTTTTGAGCCCCTCCTTACTACCAGACTCTCCACAGTTCTAGCAAAACTCAATTAAAAATACTTCCCCAGCCTGGAATCACATCCTCTCATTACTTTTACTAGCTAAACAGATGTCATAATGAAGAAACCTGTTTTTTATGATAATTCCTTTCATTAGTTAAGGACTTTCTTTAAACTTTTATGAAATCACTTGACATATCCTGTCTCACAAAAGCCTCTCATCATTAGCCCTTCTCATCCCCATTGCAGACAGGAGATAAGGGAACTGAGGCTCCAAGATGGGACATGACCTATCTAAGGTTCTGTAGCAAGTTAAAGTCGCAGAGCAGAACCAGATCTGTAAATTAGCCCTTCAGGTTGTTAGCTCAATGTTGTTTCTGTGACACCACATTGCCTACTAGGAGTTTTTGCTCTGTTTGAAGATGCTTGTAAACAGGATTTTCTTTTAAACAGCATAAATATTCTCCCTGAATCTCACTTGTACTAATAATATGTCTTATGAGCCTTTTATTTGCTAACATGGATCATCAATGAAAAGCCTTCAGCATCAGTATGTTATCAGTGTATTGTTCTTATTAAGGCTCTAAGAGTCATTCTCTGTGACCCTTGGTCCATGGGCCCTGGGCCCTGCATAAGGAAGGTCATTCTGGCTTAAGTTTGTGTTTGATTGGACTTTGTTGGATTGGATCCAGCCAAAAGGCCTGGATTTGTTGATTCTTCTTAAAATGGCCTGTGAGCAGTTGTTGTTGACTCACATAGCCAGGAAATTTTAGGTCTTGGGGAGATTTTAAAAGTCATCTAGTTCAGCCTCCTTGCTGATGTTTGAATGCGCCTAAAATATCCCTGCTTCCCAAGTGGTCATTCAGTCTCTGCTTTTATACCTCCACTGTTAGGTGGCTTTCTACATCTTCAGACCACTGGTTGTAGTTCAGGACAGCTCTGAGAGAGTTTGTCCTTAGGTTGAACTGAAATCTGTCTTGCTAGAACTCCTACTCATGAGAAGGTATAAGTGGCTAAGAGCACTAGCTCTGCAGATAATCTTTCTGGATTAAAATCATAGCCTTCCCATTTATTAACAATAATGTAGTTATGGGCAAGTCACATGTACTTTCTGTGTTTCAGTGACCTCATCTGTAATTTGATGATATAATAGTACCTACCTCATTAAGTTGTTGTGAGAACTAAACAGAATTATGCAAGAAAAGTACTGATAATAGGTTCTGACACATTAGGAAGTACTCAATAATAATATTCATGATATTAGTAGCAAACTTTCAGAATTAATAGTAGAAGTAGTGTCCTTGTTATACACCCCCATCCCCTGGGAATACACTGACCCTCTACCTATCTGCGGCCTTTCAGAGTTCTGAAGCATGAGATGAGGTCTGCTAAGCCTCTATTGTTCTCCAGGCCTCTGGGCTTTTGTCCTGTCCCCTGCATCAGCTTCCTGCTACTCCTAAGTGTATCTAGCTATGCAGAGACCATTTGGGCACTCAAGACTCTGTTCCACCCCATTCAGCCACTTGTGTGAGGACATGGGCCACATGGAAGCCTGGACATGCTGATATTGCCAGACTCTCAAAGCTAACTAATGAGCCTTCCAAATATGTAACTATACATTCTTGGCTGCTCTGGCTTCTACCAATAGGCATAATAATGTTACTGGGGCTGTACATCAGCAGTTAGTCCTCATTTATTAGAGAATAAATAGTGGAACACTTTGCTATTCATCTTTGATACGATGTATTACAGAAAAGAACCATAATATTAGACCTGTAAATTCTGCCCATTAGTCCAGCTCTTTAGTTGTTTTGATAAGCTTATTAAGGTAGTGGAGCTTGGGCCTGAGGCCCATGTGTGAAGTAGAATCATGCCCATATTCAGTTACATATTAGGTAAGCATGGCTTACTGTTATGAGCACAGTTAATAATGGTGTTACATATGAGACAGGGCCAGCAGTACCCCTGAAGTTGCAGTACAGTCAGGTAAACTTAAACTGAGGCCAGGTCCTAGAAGTTCACCTTCCCATGTGTGTTGGGATTGGCTGAGGGTGTGAGATGAGTGAGGACCCTTCCAACTGTACACACTGGGGGAAAGTACAGCCCAGTAGGGAGAGTGCAGTGTCAGTAGGCTGCAGACAGAGGATGGCCTTGTTGCCATGGCAAGTGGTTGGTATTAGTGGGTCCAGCATAGAGTTGTTGGCTGTGCTCCAATAAGGTGACTGGGAATCCAGAGGCAGGCAGTGTGCAATGAACTAATAATGGTTTTCTCATCTGTAGAATGAAGTGCTTAGTTATAAATTAATTCCTCCAACAGATGATCATCAAGTGGTACTGAGGAGGTACAGAAGTACTTTAGACCTGGAGCCCATCCTACAAGAGTGTGATAGTAGATATGAAAACTTATACAGGAGGAAAATGACTTGCTTAAGTTCTGTGACCTTAGTCAAGTCCTTTCTCTTTCCCAGGTCTCAGTTTTCTCCCTTAGAAGATGGAGAGGTTAGACTAGATAAACTCCAAGAACCCTTTAATCAATACTCTATACTTTTAAATATTGACGTAAAATACACATAACCATTTTAAAGTGTATATAAAATACCATTTTAAAGTGTACAGCTTAGTACATTTAGGATGCTGTAAAACCATCACCACTATCTAGTTCCAGAAATTTTTCATCACCCCCAAAAGAAACCCATACTCATTAGCAGTCATTCCCCATTTCTCCCTTGCCACAGCCCCTGGACTCTATAACATTTGTACACAGGTCAGCCGGTAATAGGCAGAGGATTGTTAAGGAAGGGATGTGGTTCAGTAGTTCAGTAGTAGGAAGGAAGAGGCATATGAGTAGCCACAGGAGAATACTTCAGCCTGGATAGGAACTAGAAGAGGTTAGAAATACAAGGCAGATATTGCAGGAGAACCCTAAACAAGGAGCAGGCCAGATTTGGGGCACTGGTACAGTTTTACAGGATCAGATAGTGAGTGAGACCCTACCGGTAGAGTAGCAAGTGGTATAGCCTAGACAACATAACACGTCTGACTCCAAAGCTAGTATTTTGCCAGGTCACCACCCTGAAATAGCTTTTCTGAATGTCTATCAAATATTGTGACCTTTCTGGGGAGATGAGTAGATTTCAGAGAAAAGTGAACTTCTAAAGGTTCTGGCAGAGTCAGTTAATATCTATACATCTACACATTACTTGTTGGTTATTCATCTGCCTCCCTCCCCATCCCCAGGGCACAGGGCCCTGCACACAATAGTTTAGAAGTAAATTCTGGGTGGTTTGGTTTAACTGATCCAAGTATTCCTTTTGTGGCTATTTGACTAATACAAACCTAAATTCTATCAAGGTCTAAGCAGGTGATGAGCCCATGAAAATAAACACAAGGAGAAGACTTAGGGGTAGAGTGGAAGTATAGTTGGTGTCAGAGGCATCTAGGTTTTTCTGGTAACAGTTATACTATTAAATACAGATTTGAATATATACATATTGAATATTATACTATTTAAATTATTTAAAACATTTAAGAATACTTAATTTGACTTGAAAAATTTTAAACATTCTTTTAAAAATTATTTTTGACAAATAAAAATTGTATATATTTAATGTGTACAACATGATGTACTGATATATGTAGACATTGTGAAGTGACTATTACATATAGTTAACTCTTTTTTTTCTGGTAAGAACACTTGAGATCTACTCTCAGCAAATCTGTGAGAGTATATATATATCACATTTTCTTTATCCATTCGTCTATCGACTGACATTTATATTGTTTCCATATCTTGGTTACTTTGACTAAAGCTGTATTGAACATGAAACTGCAGATTTCTCTTTGAGACAGGGATTTTGTATCCCTTGGAAATATACCCAGAAGTTACATTCTTAGTTTTCTGAGTTACTGCGAATCCGTTTTCCATAATGACTGTGCCAATTTACATTCCCACCAAAAGGGCTCCCTTTTCTCCACATCCTTACCAACACTTGTTATCTTTTGACTTTTTGGTAATAGCTTTCCTAACATGTGTGAGGTGATATCTTGTCGTGGTATTGATTTTCACTTCCCTGACCTGATGATTAGTGATGTTGAGCATCTTTTCTTATACCTGTTGACCATTTGTATGTTTTCTTTGGAAAAATATCTATTCACGTTCTATGCCCATTTTAAAATCAGGCTATTTGTGGTTTTGCCTTTGAGTTGTATTGAGTTACTTATATATGTTGGATATTAACCCATTATGAGATATATTTTCTCCCATTACATAGGTTACCTTTTATTTTATTGATTGTTTCCTTTGTTGTATAGAAAGTTTTTAATTTGATGTAGTCCCACTTGTTTATTTTTGCTTTTGTTACCTGTGGTTTTAGTGTCAATTCCAAGCTGGGATGAAGTGAGAGAGTGGCATGGACATATATACACTACCAAATGTAAAATAGATAGCTAGTGGGAAGCAGCCACATAGCACAGGGAGATCAGCTCAAAGCACCTGACACTAAAAACACAGTTGCTTTGTGACCACCTGGAGGGGTGGGATAGGGAGGGTGGGAGGGAGAAGCAAGAGGGAGGAGATATTGGGGATATATGTATATGTATAGCTGATTCACTTTGTTATAAAGCAGAAACTAACACACCGTTGTAAAACAATTATACTCCAATAAAGATGTTTAAAAAATAATAAAATAAAATAATTAGAAAAAATATTCCAAAATATCATTGCCAAGACCAGTGTCAAGGAGATGTTCCCCTATGTTTTCACCTAGGAGTTTCATGGTTTAGGTCTTATGTTTAATTCTTTAATCTATTTTGAGATGATTTTTGTATACAACGTAAGATAAGAGTCCAGTTTCTTTCTTTCACATTGCATATTCAGTTTTCCCAGCACCTTTTATTTAAGAGACTATCCTTTCCCTGTTGTGTATTCTTGGTACCTTTGTTGAAAATTAGTTGACAATATATGCATGGTTGATCTCTGAACCTTCCTGTTCCATTAATCCATGTGTCTGTTCTTTTTTGCCAACACTATAATGTTTTGATTAATATAGCTTTGTATTATAGTTCAAAGTCAGGGAGTGTGATGCCTCCAGCATTATTTTTCCTACTCAAGATTACTTTAGCTATGTGGGGTCTTTTGTGGTCATATGCAAATTTTAGGATTGTTTTTCTACTTCTGTAAAAAAAGTCATTAGAATTTTTATAGGAATTTCATTGAATCTGTAGATTGCTTTGGGTAAACTGGACATTTTAACAATATTAATTCCTGTAACCCATGAGGGAGCATGAGGTATCTTACCATTTATTTGTGTCTTCTTTGATTTCTTTCATCCATGTTTTATAGTTTTCAGTGTACAGATCTTTAACTTCAGTTACATTTTTTCCTGAGTATTTTATTCTTACTGATGCTATTGTAAATGGAATTGTTTTCTTAATGTCTTTTTTAGCTAGGTTACTGTTAGTGTATAGAAGTACATATAATTTTTGTTTGTTGATTTTGTATCCTCCATCTTTACTGAATTCCTTTATTAGTTTTAACAGTATTTTTGATAGTGTCTTTAGGGTTTTCTATATATAAGATCATGTCATCTGCAAACAGAGACTGGTTTACTTCTTTTTTTAACATTTTTATTAGAGTATAATTGCTTTACACTGGTGTGTCAGTTTCTGCTTTATAACAAAGTGAATCAGTTATACATATACATATGTCCCCATATCTCTTCCCTCTTGCATTTCCCTCCCTCCCATCCTCCCTATCCCACCCCTCTAGGTTTACTTCTTCCTTTCCAATTTGGATGCCTTTAATTTCATTTTCTTGCCTAATTGCCCTGGCTAGAGCTTCCAGTACTATACTGAATAAAAATGGTTAGAGTGGACACCTTTATCTTCTTTCTGATCACAGAATAAAAGCTTTCAGTTTTTCACCACTGAGTATTAGGTTAGCTATGGATTTGCCATGTATAACTTTTATTTGTCAAATGCTTGTTTCTGCATCTATTGAAATGATTCATTTTTTATCCTTCATTTTGTTAATGTAGTAAATCACATATATTGATTTGGGTATATTGAATCACCCTTGCATCTCAGGGGTAAATATGACTTTTTCATGGTGTATAATCCTTTTAATGTACCGTGGAATTCTTTTTTTTTTTTTTTTTTTTTTAGTATTTTGTTGAGGATTTTTCCATCTGTGTTCATTGTGGATATTGGCCTGTAAGTTTCATTTGTTATAGTGTCCTTGTCTGATTTTGATAGCAGAGTAATGCTGGCTTTGTAAAATGTGTTTGGAAGTGTTCCCTCTTCTTCATTTTTTTGGGAAGATTTTCAGAAGAGTTGGTATTTATTCTTTAAATGTTTGGTAGAATTCACCAGAGAAGCTATCTCATCCTTGATTTTTCTTTGTTCTTTTCTTTTCTTTGTTCTTTGAGAAATATTCTATTTCTCCATGATTCAGTCTTGGTAGATTTTATGTTTCTAGGAATTTATCCATTTTCTCTAGGTTGTCCAGTTTGTTGGTTTATAATTGTCCACAGTGTACTCAGTGATCCTTTGTGTTTCTGTGGTATCTGTTGTAATGTTCCCTGTTTCATTTCTGATTTTATTTACATGAGTTTTCTCTTTTATTCTTTAGCTAGAGCTAAAGGTTTGTCAATTTTATTTATCTTTTAGGAAACCAATTCTTAGTTTTATTGATCTTTTCTTTTTTCTTTCTAGTTTCTATTTCACTTATTTCTACTCTGATTTTTGTTATTTTCTTCCTTCTACTAACTTTGGGCTGAGATTGTTCTTCTTTTCCTAGTTCCTTGTGGTGTAAGTAAGATTATTAATTTGAGATCTTTCTTTTTTCTTAATGTAGACATTTATTTCTATAAACTTCTTTCTTGGAACTGCTTTTGCTGCATCCCATATGTTTTAGTATGTTGTATGCCAATTTTTGTTTGTTTCAAGTTTTTAAAAAATTATTTCTCTTTTGACTTCTTCTTTGCTCCATTGATTATTCAGTAGCATGATGTTCACTCTTCACGTACTTGTGAATTTTCCAGGTTTCCCTGCTACTGATTTCTAGTTTCTTACCATTGTGGTTGGAAAAGATAGTTTATATGACTTCAGTCTACTTAAATTGGTTAAGACTTCTTTTGTGGCCTAACATATGGTCTATCCTGGAGAATGTTCCATGAGCACTTGAGAAGTATGTGTTTTCTGCTGCTGTTGGATAGAATGTTCTGTATATGTCTGTTAGATACATTTGGTCCAAAGTGTCATTCAGGTCCAATGTTTTCTTATTGGTTTTGTGCCCAGATGATCTATAAATTGTTGAAACTTGAATATTAAAGTCCCTAACTATTATTGTATTGCTATTGCTTCCTTCAGATTTGTTAATGTTTGCTTCATATATTTAGGTGCTCTGATGTGGGTGCATATATATTTACCATTGTTATTCCTCTTCATGAATTAACCCCTTTATGATTATATGATGACCTTCTTTATCTCTTATTACAGTTTGACTTAATATCAATTTGTTTGATATAGGTATATCTACTCCTTCTCTCTTTGATTTCCATTTGCATGGAATATCTTTTTCCATATCTTCACTTTCGGCTTTTGTATATCCTTAAAGCTGAAGTGAACCTCTTGTAGGCAGCATACAGTCAGGTATTGTATTGTATTCATGCAGCCACTCTATGCCTTTCAATTTGAGATTTTAGTCCATTTTCATTTAAAGTAGTTATTGATAGTACTTACTATTGGCAACTTGTTAATTGTTTTCTTCATGTTTTATAGATTTTTTCCCTTTCTTCCTCTCTTGCTCTCTTCCTTAATGGTTTGATGATTTTCTATACTGATACGCTTAGATTCCTTTCTCTTTATATTTTGTATATCTACTATAGGTGTTGCTTTGTGTTTATCATAAGACTTAAACAAAACATCTTATTGTTATAACAGTCTATTTTAAGCTGATATCAACTTAAATTTGTCCACATACAATAGCTTAACATATACCTTTTATGTTTTTGATATCATGCTTTACATCTTCTTATACTGTGAATCCATTAACAAAATATTGTAGCTATAGGTACTTATAATTATTTTGTTGTTTAGCCTTTATACTAAAGTTAAATGATTTACACAGCACTATATTACAATATTTGAATACTTAGTTTAACTATATATTTACCTTTACCTGTGAGTTTTATACTTTCACATGATTTCATGTTACTAGTCAGCATTCTCTCTTTTTGCCTTGAATAACTCCCTTTAGCATTTCTTATAAGACAAGTGTGGTGATGAACTCCTTCCACTTTTGTTTGTCTGGGAATGTCTTTATCTCTCCTTCAAATGTTTTTGATAGCTTTGCCAGGTAAAGTATTCTTGGTTGGCAATATTTTTCTTTCAGTGTTTTGAGAACATCATCTTACCTTCCTCATCTGCAAAGTTTCTGCTGAGAAATCCACTTATCCTTAAACTTATTGTTTTTCTTTTTTTTTTGTATGTGATGGGCTTCTTTTGCACTTTCAAGATTATTTCTTTGTCTTTGATTTTTGACATTTTTATTATAATGTGTCTCAGTGAAGTCTTCCTTTGGTTCAACCTGTTTGGGGACCTTTGAGCTTTCATGTGCCTGGATGTCCCTACCTTTCCCCAGATTTGGAAAGTTTTCAGCTATTTATTTAAATAAGATTTCTGTCATAGACATCTAGTTTTCTTTTCCTCCCCCACATCTTTCACACTCTTATTGTCAAATTTTTAATGAATGCAAATCTGATGGCTGTAAAATATCATCTCATATCTCATTTTTCCTATTTCTAAACAGATGGAGCATATTTTCATATGTTTGTGAGCCATTCATAATTCCTCATTAGTGACATGTGTGTTAAGATTTTTCTACTTTTTTCTTTTGGGTTGTTGGTCTTTCTTTAATTATTTTTAAAGGCCTTTTTTGCACATTTTGGAGAATAATCATTTGTGTAAACATCTCCCAGTTTATAGCTTGTCTTTTCACTTTATTTATGATAACCTTTTGGAGAGAAGTTCTTACTAAAAGTGGTCAAATTAATTAATTTCTTTCTTGTTTATGTTTTTTTTCTTATTTAAGAAATTTTTTCTACTCCAAGTCTATAAAGCCATTCCTCTAAATTGTTTTCTGAAAGTTTTTATAGTTTTGTTTTTAATTATAAATATTTAATCCCTTGGGAATTTATTATATATGGTGTGAAGAAAAGATCTGATTTTATTTTATTCCTTTTGTTGGACATATCTTTATTTTCTCAATAATTCAAAAAGCCAGATCTTTCATGAGTCATGTTCTCATATATATTTGAGCTTTTGGTACTTTCTAGTTAGCTTATCTATATTACTATAGTTTTATTATATGTTTGTAATTCATCTCACCTTGATTTTTTCAGGTGTGTATTAGCTATTCTTCTTTCTTTCTTTATTTATACATTTTATAATGAGCTTCTTAGTGTTCCAAAATCCCTATTGAGATTTTTGTATGGATAAATTTAGTCACTAGGTCAAGATAAGGGGAATTGACATTTTTACAATATTGAGACTAAAAACATGGTTTTACTCTCTATTTCAGCTGTAATATCTTTCAAAAAAGCTTAATAGTCTTCATCATAAAGGGCCTATGTATATTTTCTTAGATTTACTTTTAGGAATTATATGTTGTTTAAGATTATAAATGATATTTTTGTAAAATCATCTTTTCTTCCTATATGATATTTGCTAATTTACAGAAATGCAGTTAACTTTTATATATTGATTTGGCATCTACCAACTTTGCCAAAGGCATCTGGTTTTCTTGACTGGCAGGGAAACTATGTCATCTATAAAGGGCTTCCCTCCACCCTACCCCACCCCCATTCTGGCTTGAGCTCTCACCTTAGGAAGCAAGGGACATCAACATTTTCAACCCAGATTTAATCTCCCTTTGGTGAGGACTGTTTAGTGTCTGGCTGTCAAGGAACTGGCATTTGGAATGTGAGAGACTTGTGGAATTTATGAGGGTAATTACAAAAGCACCTCTGATATCCCTTTCCTCACTAGAGAGAAAAATTTTTCTCAGATGCCGTGTTGCCTCGTGTTTCTGGGAGAAAATGGTACCAACTTAGAGGATAATAATAATAACATCTAATATTTGACACCTTGCCAGGAGCTGTTCTAAGGGTTTTACGTGCATTACCTTATTTAATCTTCACAACAGCCCCCATGAGGTAGATTGATATTATTCTCTGTATTTTATAGATGAGGAAACAGAGGATCAGAGAGGTTTAAGTAACTTATTCTACAATTACTCATCAAGGCAGTTGTAGAGCCAGAACTTCAACCCAGATTCCCACATCTGTACCCTTCAGTACTGTCATAGATTGTCTCTCCTAACTTTGGCCTAAGAGTCTTGAGACCTTGCTTCAGTCCTGACTGCCACCTGTTCACTGTGAGGCATCACCTTCTCTGGCCTTGCATTTCTTTTTTTTCTTTTAATTTTTATTGGAGTATAGTAGATTTACAGTGTTGTATTAGTTTCAGGTGTACACCAAAGTCAAGCATATATATATATGGATATATATATCGATTCCTTTTTCAGAATCTTTTCCCATATAGGTTATTACAGAGTATTGAGTAGAGTTCCCTGTGTTATACAGTATGGCCTTGGATTTCTGAAGTACAGTGTGGGAATAATAAAGTCTGCCTTGTCTGCCTTACAGGGCTGTTTTGAAGCCTAAATAAGAGAGTTTGTGGGAAGGCACTGTTCTTTCAGGGAAGCCAGGGACAAGAGAGGAATGATAGAAAAGAGTAGGGGAAGGCTTCTTGTACAGATGGTAGAGGGCAGCCATTAGAAGGATACAGAGGTAGAGGTGAGAATAAGTAGGATGTGTTGGAATGACTGGAAAGAGTGGCCTGACTGATATGATGGTTCTGTGTTGGGGAGGAATGGAACTCAGAGGGCCAGGCCCATTCTAACATGCTGATAGTTGGCCTTGAATGCTGATACAGGATATCTACACAGGTCTTGTCTTATATCTTTTCCTTTCCTTTCTCCTTCTCTCCCCCTCCTCCTCCTTCCTTCTTTTTGTCTGATGTGTAGCCAAAATCTTCATTGCTTTGGTTTAAGTTCATTATTGCTCAATGTGTCTATGCTGGGAAAGGAAAACAATGTGTTAGCAGCCTTCTTATAATGATCTTTCATGTAATTAGTGACAGTTATTAAATCTCTTTCCCCTGAGAGGCAAAGGAATGCTTTCTGTGCTTGACTGTACCCGCCATGCTGACTGGCTTTGTGCCAGGTAGGAGTGCTAAATGCTTCTTGGCATGCATGTTCAGGAATCTCTAAGCATACTTGATTTTCCTGGAAGCTGGGTCTGAGAATTAAGAACAGAAATGGGAATGTGTGTGCAAAAAGTGGGAGCTGTGCCTGCAGCAAACCAGGTTTCTTTTAGATCTCTACATCCACCTTTGCAACCACACATTGCTATTGCTTAACTATAGTGGTAGAGAAGGACGTTTTGTTATTATAGGAGGACTTTGTTATTATAGGAGACTTTATTTCCTCCAATCTAATTCCCTTGTCTATGTTTTGCCTTTTTTGCAGTGTTTGCTGGGCTATTTGACTGATGCCTTCATAAAATAGGGGCAGATTAGAGGGTTCTGCTCATGATTAGTTATCTGGAAAAGGAAAGGGCTGCCTTGGGAGATAGTGATCTCCTCATCACTGGCTGTGTTTAAGCAGATGGGCTGGGAAATTGCCGGCAGCAGATGTTGTCAAGGGAGTTTATGTATTGATTAGGGGTCAGGTGGTGGTATGGACTGGCCAACCTTCCACTTCCTTTGTAACTCCTCTGATTCAACTGCTCTGAGATTCTATTATTTAATGTGACTGGCAGTAACCCTTCACTTTCTCAGAGGATGGCTTACTTTTCATTCCTCTCTAGCTGGCTAGATTTGGACTTTGGAAATATTGAAGTGACATTTAGACAATATCGCTTACCCATTTTCTTCTCAGAAATATCATACTGCTAGATCCAGGGGTAGGCTGGCTTCCTATGACACTGCTCGAGCCTTATAGAACTATTCACAGGTGCTAAGACATCATGACAGGAACTGAGAGAACTATGGAATGGATGTGATAGCACTTCTTCTTTAAGAACTTCTAATCAATTTTGAGGGAAGGGCTACTAAAAATGCTGAAGAATGTGTACCAAGGGATGAGTGAACATCAGTTTAACATATGGAACAGTGATGAATCCACTGTAGCGTGTATATATTTATATAAAGGCATTAAAAAAGATCAGCAAGGATTACACCCAAAAACCATAACCATGGTTTCCTCAGGAAAGGTGGAAAATAACTAGGATGGAGAGTAGTCAAAGGGGAAATTACACCTTATCTAGACTGTCTTAACTTTTTATTTGTTTTATAAAGATGTAATGCACATGCAAAAAGTTAGCATTTTAAAGTGTACAATTTAATATATATACACATAAATATGTATATATATGTATATATATATATATATGTACACCATGTTTTGGCTTATCCATTTATCAGTTAATGAACATTTAGATTGTTTTCACTTTTTGGCTATTATGAATAATGCTATTATGAACATTTGCATATAAGTTTTTGTGTGAACATATGTCTGCAGTTCTCTTGAGTATGTACCTAGAAATAGAATTGCTAGATTATATGGTAACTATGTGTTTAACTTTTTGAGGAACTGCCAAAATGTTTTCCACAGTGGCTATACCATTTTATATTCCTACCAGCAGTATATGAGGGTTCCAGTTTCTCCACATTCCCATCAATACATATTATTGTCCTTTCTTTTTTATTACAGCCATCCGAGTGGGTGTGAATTGGTATCTCATTGAGATTTTGATTTGTATTTCCCTGATGGCTAATGGTGTTGAGTATCTTTTTATGTGTTTATTGCCATTTATATATCTTCGTTGGAGAAATGTCTATTCAGATGCTTTGCCCATTTTAAGTGGGTTATTTGCCTTTTTATTGTTGAGTTCTAGATATTCTGGTTACTAGATCCTTATCAGATATAAGATATGCAAATATTTTCTCCTATTCTGTGGGTTGTTTAACTTTCTCTCTTTTTTTAAAAAAAATTTATTTATTTATTCTTGGCTGCATTGGGTCCTCATTGCTGCACGCAAGCTTTCTCGAGTTGCGGCAAGTGGGGGCTACTTTTCCTTGTGGTGCGCAGGCTTCTCATTGCAGTGGCTTCTCTTGTTGTGGAGCATGGGCTCTGGGCACACGGGCTTCAGTAGTTGTGGCATATGGGCTTAGTTGCTCCGCAGCATGTGGGATCTTCCCAGACCAGGGCTCGAACCTGTGTCCCCTGTGTTGACAGGCAGGTTCTTAACCATTGTGCCACCAGGGAAGCACCTGTTTCACTTTCTTGATGTTCTTATTTATAATACAAAAGTTTTTAATTTTGATGAAGCCTAATTTATATTTTTTCCCTTTGGTTACTTGTGCTTTAAGTGTCACGTATAAGAAACTAGTCTAATCCAAGGTCATGAAAATTTGCTTCTGAGTTTCCTTTGAAGTGTTTTATAATTTTACCTCTGATATTTAGTTCTTTGATCCATTTTGCATTAATTTTTATATATAGTGTGAGGTATAAGTACAAATTTATTGTTTTGCATGTAGCTATACCATTTTCCCAGCACCATTTGTTGAAAAGATTATACTCTCCCCCTTGAATTGTCTTGACAACTTTGAAAAAATCTTAATTCAGTATAAATGTATGGTATATTTCTGAACGTTCATCTATTCCATTAATCTTTATGTCTATTCTTGTGACAGTACCACACTCTTTGGTTATTAAGGGTTTGTGGTAAATTTTGAAACCAGGAAGTATGAGTCTTCCAACTTTGTTCTTCTTTTTCAAAATGTTTTGGTTACTTTGGATCTCCTGAATTTCCATATGAAATTTGGAATCAGCTTGTCAATTTCTGCAAAGAAGCAAGCTGAGACTTTTGATAGGGATTGTATTGAATCTAAATCATTTTGCAGAGTATTACCACCTTAACAATGTGAAATCTCTCAATCCATGAATATGAAGTATCTTTCTATTTAGTTAGGTCTCCTTTACTTTCTTTCAACAATGTTTTGCAGTTTTCAGTGTACAAGTCCTGCTGTTCTTTTGTTAAATGTATTCCTGAGTATTTTGTTCTTTCTGATGCTACTTAAATGTGATTGTTTTCTTAATTTCATTTTCAGATGGTTTATCACCAGTGTATAGAAATACAATTGACTTTTGTATATTGATCTTGTATCCTGTAACACTGCTGAACTCATTTATTAGTTATAAAAGGGGTTGTTTTGTGTGTGGATTCCTTAAGAATTTTTATATACCAACATGTCATGTGTGAATAGTTTTATTTTGCTTTCTAATCTGAATGCCTTTTTGTTTCTTTTTTCCCAATTACTCTAGTCAGAATCTTCAGTACAAATGTTACATAGAAGTGATGTTCGTTCTTGATTGTAAGATGAAAGCATTCAGTCTTTCACCATTAAGTATATTAACTATGTTTTTTTTATACATATCCATCATCAGTTTGAGGAAGTTCTTTTCTATTCCTAATTTGTTGAGTGTTTTGTGTGTTTTTTTACCATGAAAGTGTGTTGGATTTTGCCAAATGCTTTTTCTATGTCTATTGAGATGATCATGTGTTTCTTTTTAACATTTATTTCATTAATATGTTATAGTATAGTGACTGATTTTTATGTTGAACCAACCTTGCATTTCTGGGATCAATCCCATCTGGTAAGGTGAAGGATTTTTTTCAAGTGCTAATGGATTTGATTTGCAAAGTATTTTCTTGAAAATTTCTACATTTCTATTTTTTGGAAGGGCTTGTGAAAGTTTGATGTTAATTCTTCTATAAATGTCTGGTAAAATTCACTAGTGATGCCATCTGGTCCTGAGTTTTTCCCATGTGGGAAGTTTTTGATTACTAATTCAACCTCTTCACTTGTAGGTCTATTCAGATTTTCTATTTCTTCTTGAGTCAGTTTCTGTAGTTTGTGTCATTTGTGTCTTTCTAGGAATTTGTCCATTTTATCAGGTTATCTAATTTGTTGGTATGTTCATAGTATTTCCTTGAATATTTTTTATTTCTGCTAGATTGGTATTAATATTTCCTCTTTTATTCCTGATTTTAATAATTGGAGTCTTCTCCCCTTTTTCTATTTTAACTTTTTACAAAACAAATGTATTCCTCTACCAACTGTATAACTTAAAAAACCAGAAAAAATGGAAGATACATAAAAAATAAAAAGACATATAAAAATGGCAATCTAGGTATCTTGCTAACTCCCTGGTAGTCATTTCTTCTCTATGGGCTCCAGTTTCTTTATTAAGAAGTTGAGATGTTGGTCTATAGTTGCTGAAGCAGTTGAAAGCCTCTGGACTATATTATTTCCATGTTCAAGTATGGGATTAAAATCATAGTTGGGAATATTTCTGGACAGAAAGAACAGTTTGAGAAGAGCCCAGTATTTCTGAAGGGGCATAGTAGAAGGTAAGGACAGAAATGTAGACTGAAGCCAGATTATTGTAATGTTTGAATTCCAGGGTGAGAGATTTGGACTTGGCAATTGGGAGCTATTGAGAATTTGGGGGTGTGAGAGTAGCCAATCAAAATGTTGGTCAAGGAATCTGGCCTGATAGTGGTGTGTGGGGAGGGATTAGAGCTAGGTGATCACCCAGGGAAATCACCCAGGAAGTGAGGGCCAAATCAGTGGAAATGGAAAAGGAAGCAATGAGGATCAGAGATCTTTTCTGATTTGGAAAACACTCTCTAGAACTGAGGGAAGAGGGAAGAGTCAGTTATCTTTCTTACCCCATGTCACTCATAGTGGTTAGGCACAGAATAAGTTCAAAATAGATATTTGTTAAATTGAATTACATTCACACAGGCTTGCTTAGAGTTCAATGAAGGCTGAAGGAAACAGGCTTCAAGTACTCTGAAAGGACTTCCAAGAAAGCCTTCCAATTTACCAGGTTCAGGGCATTGTCTATCTTCTTACTTACTTACTATCTTCTTAGTTGTCACCCAGGAGCCCATGTGTGCTCATTGCAGTGTCGATGAATAGTGTATTGATGTCACACTTGTGAACACCCTGCACAAGTTGTTGAGCAGCGAATTGATATGATACTCTGGGTACTCATCACACCCAGAGAAGATGAGCTCATGGGCTGACCTTCATCAATGGACTTTGATGTGCAAGCAGAAAAGGGCCTTTATCTACATAGAACAGGGATGCTTTCAAGAGCAGAGGACTTAGAGGTTAGACCAGAAAGCCATAGCCTCCCACTCAGGGGATCTTTGATGAGACCCTGGTCCTGGTAGGGGGCACAATAATTGGGTCTTACCTGACACATTTTTCCAGGCTAAGAAACATCTACCCTCGAATGTCAGCTCCATAAAAGGCAGAGATGTTTTTCTGTTGCTGCTGTATCTCCAGTATCTGGTACACAGTAAGCACTTAACAGATTTAATGAATGAATGAATCTGCCAGTTGTCCTTTTAGATTAAGGCAGCAACTTAACCCAAGTATTGGGCTTCTGGGGTTGTTGCAATGTAGTAAATAAAGGTTTTGTCTTCTGAGAAGATTGTTATGAATGATCTAGCCAGAATGGATTCCTCCACCAAGTTCTGTGTGAGGAATCTGCATCTACTGGGTTGCAGTTGCCTTCCTGCCCTCTCATTGTTATTTGGAGTATGGCTTGAAGCTAAATATGATTTTTATCTTGCCTTGACTTCCCCTCATGCCCTCCCCTGCTAATATCCTCTGCTCCTTCCCACTTGAACTGTTCCAAAGAGTCACTTCATTCAAACCATCCAAAAGCCAACATTTTTATGTGACTTTTCTTAAACTTCTGAGAAGAAAAGAAATGATTCTTATCTCTTAAAGGCCTACCCATGGTGCCCTTTTCATAGCACGACTTAGCTTGCTTTGTGAGAAGCTGGGAAAAGCTAATGGATTATTAGAGGATGAGGCTTTTATTGTCATAAGTAGGTAGCATGATGTATATAATGTGTTTGTTTCAATGCCAAAAAAGGATCACTTTTGAACAGACCTGTTCCTTAAGTAATCCTCCCACATTACTGACTATTGATTTTATTAAATGGAAGCTATTAGCATCTCAAAGATATAAAGCTGACCTTTGGAAGCTGGAAAGATTTTCAATAGAGCATTTGCAGAAGTTGATAGGTTCTGGGTGTAGATACAGTTTTGAACACTTAGCTGTGTATGCAAAATGTATTTTAAAGTTGAGTGAGCCCTACTTGCTGTGGCCTGTGGAAAATAAGTAGACTATATGCTAGTGACATCCCTAGGTTACTAGGTGGTAACCATGCTCCCTAGTCTGAGGCAGAGGGAGAGGGGAGAATACACAGAGTAGGGAAGTAACTGCTGTCCCTCTAGCTTCATCCAATGCCTCTGTCCCCTAAGACCACCCACCAACAGGCTTTTCTAGTGGCAGAAATAGGGATGCATCTAAATTGCTTAATCTCAGCTTCTTGAGGCAGGAGTGTGGGAAAAGCTGGGGGGGTATGGAGGGGATAGATGGATTGTTGATTAAGGATATTGACACAACTGACAAGCTCTTTGGCTAATTCCCCTGGCAGATTTTAACCATTCTTCCTAGGGTCCCACCCTTCCTTTTCTCCCTGCATCTGGTTTTCCTCCTTCCTAAGCCTGGGATGAAATGAGCCATCTCCCAGATTTAAGCGAAGTCATCATCATAAACCCAGAGAAATCTCAACCACCCTTGCCAAAGATTTTTCCTGCATCCCTTTACCTTCATGATTTGGAATGAACAGTCTCAATCTCTATCAACTATACCCATTTCTGGTAATTCTAACAATTCTCAGTTCACTTTGGGCCGAATTCTCTCTCCCTTAGAACCAGAAGTACAAAGGCACTAGCACAGTGGTTAAGAACACAGGCTCTGGAGTCAGACTGCCTGGCCCCTATTCCAGGTCCTCTGCTTCCTAACTGTGTGGCTTGGGACAAATTCTGTCACTTTTCTGAGCCTCAGTCTCCTCTTCTGTGAAATGGTGGTACTAACGTACCTGCCTGCAGGACTAAATCATATAGTTCATTGAAAGCTCTTAGCATAGTGACTGATATATAGTAAGTGCTCAGTCAAAAGCTGTTGCTAGGGCTTCCCTGGTGGTGCAATGGTTGAGAGTCCGCCTGCCGATGCAGGGGACACGGGTTTGTGCCCCAGTCCGGGAAGATCCCACATGCCGTGGAGCGGCTGGGCCCGTGAGCCATGGCCGCTGAGCCTGCGCATCCGGAGCCTGTGCTCCACAACGGGAGAGGCCACAACAGTGATAGGCCCGCGTACCACACACACACAAAAAAGCTGTTGCTATTATGTAGTGTGGGAACATTCTGCCATCTCCACTGCAACTTTCAGGAAGTAAAGATCGTTACATAACCAAGGAGTTTTACGGTCAAAATGTAAAGATTATTTTTACATTTGATGGAAATCTACACTGAAGGCCCTGTATTGAGATGCCCACTCTAGTATCTAACTTTGGTCTCCAAGCATGTAGGTGTGTTTGACAATAATCCAGATGTGGAACCCAAGATGTATAGCTTTTCAAAAATTGAATTATAATTAGTATACATTATTAAGTTTCAGGTGTACAGTATAGTGATTCTATATTTTTATACATTATGAAATGATCCCTGCATTAAGACCAGTTACAGTCCATCACCATACAAAGTTGTTACATTATTATTGACTATATTCCCTATGTGTACATTATATCCCCATGACTTATTTACTTTATAGTTGGAAGTTTGTACTTCTTAATACTATTTATTAATTTTGTCTGTCCCCCCCACCTATCTCCCCTCTGCCAACCACCAATATGTTCTCTGTATTTATTAGTCAATTTCTGTTTTGTTTTGTCTGTTCATTTGTTTTTTAGATTCCACATATAAGTAAAATCATATAGTATTTGTTTATCTCTGTCTGACTTATTTCACATAGCATAATAACTTCTAGGTTCATCAATGTTGTTGCAAATGGCAAGACTTGAAAAAAAGGTTTTATTGGGGTATAATTGATTTACAACCTTGTGTTAGTTTCAGGTGTACAGTTAAGTGAATCTGTTATACATATACATATATCCACTCTTTTTCAGCTGCTTTTCCCATATAGGCCATTACAGAGTATTGAGTAGAGTTCCCTGTGCTATACAGTAGGTCTTTATTAGTTATCTATTCTATATATAGTAGTGTATATATGTCAATCCCAATCTTCCAATTTATCCCTCCCCCACTTACCCCCCAGTAACCATAAGTTTACTTTTTACATCAGTAACTCTATTTCTGTTTTGCAGATAACTTCATTTGTACCCCATTTTTATATTCCACATATAAGTGATATCATATGATATTTGTCTTTCTCTGTCTGACTTACTTCACTCAGTATGAGAATCTCTAGGTCCATGCATGTGACTACAAATGGCATTATTTTGCTCTTTTTTATGGCTGAGTAATATTCCATTGTATATATGTACAACATCTTCTTTATCCATTCTTCTGTTATTGGACATTTAGGATGCTTCCATGTCCTGGCTATTGTAAACAGTGCTGCAATGAGCATTGAGGTGCATGTATCTTTTTGAATTATGGTTTCCTTCAGATATATGCCCAGGAGTGGGATTGGTGGATCATATGGTAGCTCTATTTTCAGGTTTTTTTTTTTTTTTTTTTTTTTTTTGCGGTACGTGGGCCACTCACTGTTGTGGCCTCTCCCGTTGCGGAGCACAGGCTCCGGACTCGCAGGCTCAGCGGCCATGGCTCACAGGCCCAGCTGCTCTGCGGCATGTGGAATCTTCCAGGACCAGGGCACAAACCCGCGACTCCTGCATCGGCAGGCGGACTCTCAACCACTGTGCCACCAGGGAAGCCCATATTTTCAGTTTTTGAAGAAATCTTCATACTGTTCTCCACAGTGGCTGCACCAGTTTGCATTCCCACCAATAGAGTAGGAGGGTTCCCTTTTCTCCACACCCTCTCCAGCATTTATTGTTTGTAGGTTCTTTGATGATGGCCATTCTGACCAGTGTGAGGTGATACTCATTGTAGTTTTGATTTGCATTTCTCTAATGATTAATGATGTTGAGCATCCTTTCATGTGTTTGTTGGCAATCTGTATATCTTCTTTGGAGAAATGTTTATTTAGGTCTTCTGCCCATTTTGGGATTGGCTTGTTTGTTTTTTTGATATTGAGCTGCATGAGCTGTTTGTATATTTTGGAGATTAATCCCTTGTCCAGTTGATTCATTTGCAAATATTTTTTCCCATTCTGAGAGTTGTTTTTTCATTTTGTTTATGATTTTCTTTTCTGTGAGGAAGGTTTTAAGTTTACTTATGTCCCTTTTGTTTATTTTTGTTTTTATTTTCATTACTGTAGGAGCTGGATCAAAAATGATCTTGCTGTGATTTATGTCAGAGACTGTTCTGCCTAGGCTTTCCTCTAAGAGATTTATGGTTTCCAGTCTTTAATCCATTTTGAGTTTATTTTGTGTATGGTGTTAGAGAATGTGCTAATTTCATTCCTTTACAGGGAGCTGTCCAGTTTTCCCATCACCACTTATTGAAGATATTGTCTTTTCTCCATCATATATATTTGTCCCCTTTGTCATAGATAAATTGACCATAGGAGCATGGGTTTGTTTCTATCCTGTTCCATTGATCTATAAGCCTATCTTTGTGCCAGTACCAGACTGTTTTGATGACTGTAGTTTTCTACTATAGTCCAAAGTAAGGAAGCCTCATTACTCCTACTCTGTTCTTCTTTCTCAAGATTGCTTTGGCTATTCAGGGTCTTCTGTGATTCCTACAAATTTTAAAATATTTTGTTCCAGTTCTGTGAAAAATGTCTTTGATAATTTGAGAGGGATGGCATTGCATCTATATATTGCCTTGGGTAGTAGGGTAATTTTGACAATATTGATTCTTCCAATACAAGAACATGGTATATCTTTCCATCTGTTTGTGTTATCTTTGATTTCTTTCACCAGTGTCTTATAGTTTTCAGAGTACAGGTATTTTGCTTCCTTAGGTAAGTTTATTCCGAGGTATATATTTTTTTTTGATAGGATGGTAAATGGGATTGTTTCATTAATTTCTCTTTCTGATCTTTCATTGTTAGTGTATAGGAATGCAAGAGATTTCTGTGTATTAATTTTGTATACTACAACTTTACTGAATTCATTGATGTGCTCTAGTAGTTTTCTGGTGGCACCTTTAGGATTTTCTCTGAATAGTACCGTGTCATCTGAAAGCAGTGACAGTTTTGCTTCTTTTCCAATTTGGATTACTTTTATTTCTTTTCTTCTCTGATTGCCATGGCTAGGACTTCCAAAACTACATTGACTAAAAGTGGTGAAACTAGACATCCTTCTCTTGTTCCTGATCTTAGAAGGAATGGTTTCAGCTTTTCACAGTTGAGTATGATGTTACCTGTGGTTTTGTCATATATGGCCTTTATTATGTTGAGATATGTTCCCTCTATGCCCACTTTCTGGAGAGGTTTTTATTAGAACTGGGTGTTGAACTTTGTCAGAAGCTTTTTCTGCATCTACTGAGATGATCATATGGTTTGAATTTTTCAATTTGATAATGTGGTGTATCACATTGAATGATTTATGAATATTGAAGAATCCTTCCATCCCTGGGATAAATCCCACTTGATAAGGGTGTATGATCCTTTCAATGTGTTGTTCAATTTTGTTTGCTAGTATTTTGTTGAGGATTTTTCCATCTATGTTCATCAGTGATATTGGCCTGTAATTTTGCATTTTTGTAATATCTTTTTCTGGTTTTGGTATCAGGGTGATGGTGGCCTCATAGAACGAGCTTAGGAGTGTTCCTTCCTCTGCAATTTTTGGAAGAGTTTCAGAAGGGTGGGTGTTAACTCTTCTCTAAAATGTTTGATAGAATTCTCCTGTGAACCCATCTGGTCCTGGGCTTTTGTTTGTTGGGAGTTTTTAAATCACAGGTTCAATTTCAGTACTCGTGGTTGGTCTGTTCATATTTTCTATTCCTTCCTAGTTCAGTCTTGGAAGGTTGTACTTTTCTAAGAATTTGTCCATTTCTTCCAGGTTGTCCAATTATTAGCATATAGTTGCTTGTAGTAATCTTTTATGATCCTTTGTATTTCTGTGGTGTCCATTGTAACTTCTACTTTTTCAGTTCTAATTTTATTGATTTGAATCCTCTCCCTTTTTTTCTTGATGACTCTGGCTAAAGTTTTATCAATTTTGTTTATCTTCTCAAAGAACGAGCTTTTAGTTTCATTGATCTTTGCTATTGTTTTCTTCATCTCTATTTCATTTATTTCTGCTCTAATCTTTATGATTTCTTTCCTTCTTCTAACTCTGGGGTTTGCTTGTTCTTCTTTCTCTAGTTTCTTTAGGTGTAAGGATAGGTTGTTTATTTGAGATTTTATTTATTTTTATTGGGTTATAGTTGTTTTATAATGTTGTGTTAGTTTCTACTGTACAGCGAAGTGAAATAAAGTTCCCTGTGATATACAGCAGATACTCTTTAGTTATCTATTTTATGTGTATTAGTGTATATATGTCAATCCCAATCTCCCAAAACTTCCAGGCCCCCTTTTCCCCCCTTGGTGTCCATACATTTGTTCTCTACATCTGTCTCGCTTTCTGCCTTGCAAACTGGTTCATCTGTACCATTTTTCTAGATTCCACATATATGCATTAATATACAATATTTGTTTTTCTCTTTCTCTAGGTGTTTTTTTCCTTTTTGATTTCTTCAGTGATCCATTGATTATTTTGTAACATATTGTGCAGCCTCCATGTGTTTGTTACATTTTTTTTCCTATAATCTCATAGTGTTCTGGTCAGAAAAGATGCTTGATATGATGTTTTTTTCTTTTTATTTCTTTTTTTTTTTTTTTTTTTTGTGCGGTGTGCGGGCCTCTCACTGTTGTGGCCTCTCCCATTGTGGAGCACAGGCTCTGTATGCACAGGCTCAGTAGCCATGGCTCACAGGCCTAGCCGCTCCATGGCATGAGGGGTCTTCCCGGACCGGGGCACGAACCCATGTCCCCTGCTATGGCAGGCGGACTCTCAACCACTATACCACCAGGGAAGCCCTTGATATGATTTTAATTTTCTTAAATTTACCAAGGCTTAATTTGTGACCCAAGATATGATTTATCCTGGTGAATGTTTTGTGTGCACTTGAGAAGAAAGTGCATTCTGCTGCTTTCGGATGGAATTTCCTATAAATATCAGTTAAGTCTGTGTGGTCTAATGTGTCATTTAAGGCTTGTGTTTCCTTATTAATTTTCTCTCTGGATGATCTATCCATTGGTGTAAGTAGGACATTAACGTCCCCCACTATTGTTGTGTTACTGTCAATTTTCCCTTTTATGGCTGTTAGCATTTGCTTTATACATCGAGGTGCACCTATTTTGGGTGAATATATATTTACAATTGTTATGTCTTCTTCTTGGATTGATCACTTGATCATTATGTAGTGTCCTTCCCTTGTCTCTTGTAACAGTCTTTATTTTAAAGTCTATTTTTGTCTGATATTGCTACTCCAGCTTTTTTTTTTTTTTTTTTTTTTTGCGGTATGCGGGCCTCTCACTGTTGTGGCCTCTCCCATTGCAGAGAACAGGCTCCGGATGCACAGGCTCAGCAGCCATGGCTCACAGGCCCAGCCGCTCCATGGCATGTGGGATCTTCCTGGACCAGGGCACAAACCCATGTCCCCTGCATTGGCAGGTGAACTCTCAACCACTGCGCCACCAGGGAAGCCCTTTCTTTTGATTTCTATTTGCATGGAATAAATTTTTCCATCCCTTCACCTTCAGTCTGTATGTGTCCCTAGGTCTGAAGTGGGTCTTTTGTAGACCGTATATATACAGGTCATGTTTTTGTATCCATTTGGCCAGTCTGTGTCTTTTGGTTGGAGCATTTAATCCATTTACATTTAAGGTAATTATTGATATATATGTTCCTACTGCCATTTTCTTAATTGTTTTGGGTTTCTTTCTGTAGCTCTTTTTCTTCTCTTGTATTTCCCACCTAGACAAGTTCCCTTAGCATTTGTTGCAAAGCTGATTTGGTGTTGCTGAATTCTCTTGGCTTTACCTGCCTGTAAAGCTTTTGATTTCTCTATTGAATCTGAATGAGAACCTTGTTGGGGAGAGTATTCTTTGTTGTCGGATTCTCCCATTCATCACTTTAAATATTTCATGCCACTCCCTTCTGATATGCAGTTTCTGCTGATAAATCAGCTGTTAACTTATGGGGATTCCCTTATATGTTATTTGTTGCTTTTCCCTTTTTGCTTTTAATATTTTTTCTTTGTATGTAATTTTTGGTAGTTTGATTAATATGTATGTTGGTGTGTTTCTCCTTGGGTTTATCCTGTATGGGACTCTGCACTTCCTGGACTTGGGTGACTATTTCCTTTTCTACATTAGGGAAGTTTTCAACTGTAATCTCTTCAGATATTTTCTCAGACCCTTTCTCTTTCTCTTCTTCTTTGGGGACCCCTATAATTCGAATGTTGATGCTTTAATGTCCTAGAAGTCTCTGATACTGTCCTCATTTCTTTTCATTCTTTTTTTCTGTTCTGTAGTAGTGATTTCCACATCACTTATCTGTTCTTCTGCCTCAATTATTCTGCTATTGATTCCTTCTAGTGTGTTTTTCATTTCAGTTATTTTATTATTCATCACTTTGTTTTTTCTTTAGTTCTTCTAGGTCCTTATTAAGCATTTCTTGTATCTTCTTGATCCATGCCTCCATTCTATTTCTAAGATCTTAGATCATCTTTACTATCATTATTCTGAACTCTTTTTCAGGTAGGTTGCCTATATCCTCTTTATTTATTTGGTCTTATAGGTTTTTACCTTGCTCCTTCATCTGCAACATATTTATCTGTTGTCCCATTTTGTCTAACTTACTGTTTATGGTCTCCTTTCTGCAGGCTGCATGGTCGTAGTTCCTCTTGCTTCTGGTGTCTGCCCCTTGGTGGGTGAGGTTGGTCCAGGGGCTTATGTAGGCTTCCTGGTGGGAGGGATTGGTGCCTGTGCTCTGGTGGGTGGAGCTGGGTCTTGTCCCTCCAGCAGTCAGGGCCATGTCACGGAGTGTGTTTTGGGTGTCTGTAAGCTTAGTACAACTTTAGACAGCCTGTCTGCTGATGGGTGGGGTTGTGTTTCTATCTTGCTGGTTGTTTGGGCCGAGGCATCCAGCACTGGAGCTTGCAGGCTGTGGGTGGAGCTGGGTCTTGGTGCCAAGATGGGTACCTCCAGGAGAGCTCATGCAGATTAATATTCCCTGGAGTGGGAATTCTCTGGTGGTCCAGCAGCCTGGACTTGGTGCTCCCACGACGGGGACCCAGGCTTGACCCCCAGCTGGGGAACCAAGACCCTGCAAGCTGTGTGACATGGCCAATAAAGAAAAGAAAACAAAACAAACAAGCAGAAAAACAAAGACAAATAATAAAAACAAAGACAATCAAAGAAAAAATGAAAACCCAAAATCAAGAAAACAATCAAACAAAAAATCCAAAAACCAAAACAAACAGTAAAAACAAAACTAACTAAAACAAAAGGCAAAAAATAAAACAAAAACAAACTAAAAGAAGCAATGAAAATGGAAAGCAAACACACAAAAATGACACAAAACATAAAAAAGAGAAAAACAAAATAGAAAAAAATTTAAAAAGCTAAAAAACAACAAAAACAAAAATAACAATACAAAATAAAATAAAAATTAAAGAATAAAAATTATATTTAAAACTTAAAAAATAAATTTAAAAACAAAACTTCCCTGAGGCCTCCGCTATCAGCATCCTTGCCCATACATTGAGACACAGCCATCCCCAGCCTCCCTAGGAGGCCCTCCAAGACCTCTTGTTAGGTCTCTGGACTCAGTGAGCACTGTGGAGTACCTGAGACTCTGACCTGACCTAACTCCCACATGTACGTGCCCCCAAAGTCCACAGTTACTAAAACTAGAGTGGTCTCAGTTGTGGGAACATTAATTGTCCATTCAGATGTTCTGCAGAGGCTGGTTTACCCAGCCATTTAGGTTGCTTCCAAATCTTGGCTATTGTAAATAATGCTGCAGTGAACATAGGGATGCATATATCTTTTTGAACTAGTGTTTTTGTTTTCTTCCAGTAAATACCCAGAAGCACAGTTGCTGAATTGTATGGTAGTTCTAGTTTTAATTGTTTGAGGAAACTTCATGCTGGAAAACTGTCTTCCATTAAAGACTCATATGATTATGTCAGGCCCAACTGGATAATCTTACTTTCTTAGAGCCAACCATGTAATATAACATAACCTAATCATGGTGACAAAATCTGTTCTATTCAGAGTCACACGGATTATTCAGGGCATGTACACCATGGATGTGGGAAACCTTGAAGGGCAGCCACCTTTGAATTCTGCTTATTTATATGAGTTCTTTTTATATTTTGGAAATTGGCCCTTTATCAGGTGTACTGTTTGCAGATATCTTCTCCTTTTTCATTTTTTTGGTAGAGTCCTTTGCTGTGAAAAAGCTTTATAGTTTGATGTAGTCTGATTTGTTTATTTTTGGTTTTGTTTCCCTTGCCTGAGGAGACATATCCAAAAAAATCTTTCTAAGTCCAATGCAAGGAATGTACTGCCTATTTTCTTCTAGAAGTTTTATGGGTTTAGGTCTAATGTTTAAGGCTTTAATCATTTTGAGTTTATTTTTGTATATGCTATAAGAAGGTGGTCCAGTTTCATTCTTTTGCATGAAGCCATCCAGTTTACCAAACACCATTTATTGAAAAGATTGTCTTTTCCTTATTATATATTCTTGACTTTGTGTCATAGATTAGTGGACCATATGAGCATGGGTTTATTTCTGGACTCTCACTTCTGTTCTATTGATTTTTGTGTCTGTTTTCATGCCTGTATCATAGTGTTTTGTTTACTATAGCTTTGTAGTATAGTTTCAAGTCTGGGAGCTTGATACATTGAGCTTGGTTCTTTCTCAAGATTGCTTTGGCTATTTGGGGTCTTTTGTGGTTACATACAATATTTAGGATTATTTGTTCTAGTTCTGTGAAAAATGTCATTGGTATGTGATAAGGATTGCATTGAATCTGTAGATTGCTTAGGATAGTATGGCATTTTAATGATAATGATTCTTTCAATGCATGAGCATAGTATATATTTCCAGTTATTTGTGTTGTCTTCAGTTTCCTCAATGGCTTATAGTGTTTAGAGTACAGGCGGTCTTTCATCTCCTTTGATAAATTTATTCCTAGGTATTTTATTCTTTTAGATGGAATTGTTAATGGGATTGTTTCCTTCATTTCACTTTCTTAAAATTTGTTATTAGTTTATAGAAATGCAACAGATTTCTGTGTGTTAATTTTGTATCTTGCAACTTTACTGAATTCATTTATTAATTCTAAGAGATTTTTACTGAAGTCTTTGGGGTTTTCTATATATAGTATCATGTCATCTGCAAATAATGATATTTTTACTTCTTTGTTTCCAGTTTGGATACTTTTCATTTCTTTCTCTTGCTTAACTGCTGTAGCTAGGACTTCCAATACTATGTTGAGTAAAACATCAAGTGTTGCTTTTTTTGTTGTGTTCCTGATCTTAGAGGGAAAGTTTTCAGCTTTTAACCATTGAATATTTTGTGAGCTGTAGGTTTGTCATATATTGCCTTTATTATGTTGAGGTATGTTCCCTCTATACCCACATTGTTGAGAGTTTTTATGTTAAAATGATAATGAATTTTGTCAACATCAAAACCAAATTTTTTTGTCATTTTTATTTTATGTTGAAGTATAGTGGATTAACAATGTTGTAGTAGTTTCAGGTGTACCCCAAATGATTTTCTGCATCCACTGAAATGATCATATAATTTTTCTTTTTCTTTTTGTTTATATGATGTATCACATTGATTTACAAATTTCAAAACCTTTTTGCATCCCTGGAATGAATTCCACTTAATCATGGTGTATAATCCTTCTAATGTAAAGTTGAATTCAGTTTGTAATATTTTGTAGAGTATTTTTACATCTACGTTCACCAGGGATTGGGGCAAGTAATTTGTGTGTGGATGTGGGTGCTCACATGCACACGTGTGTCTGTGTGGTATCTTTGTCTGGTTTTACTATCAGGGTAAAGCTGACCGCATAAAATGAGTTTGGATGTGATCCTTCCTCTTTAATTTTTTGGAATAATTTGAGAAGGATAGTGATTAACTCTTCCTTAAATGTTTTGTAGAAATCACCTGTGAAGCCATCTGGATTTGGAGTTGCTTTTTGGGAGTTTTGAAAATTACTGAATCAATTTTGTTACTAGTAATCAGTCTATTCAGATTCTCTATTTCTTTATGATTCTGTCTTGAAAGGTAATACGTTTCTAGAAATTTATCCATTTCTTCTAGGTTGTCTAATTTGTTGGTATATAATTGATCATAGTATTCTCATATGATTCTTTGCATTTCTATGATGTCAGTTGTATTTTCTCTTCTTTTATTTATGATTTTATTTATTTGTGCCTTCTTTTTTTTTTCTTGATCACTCTGGCTAAAGGTTTGTCTATTTTGTTTATTTTTTCAAAAAAACAGCTTTTAGTTCCATTGATGTTTTCTATTTTTTAAATCTCTATTTCATTTATTTCTGCTTAATCTTTATTATTTTCTTCCATCTGCTGACTTTGGGATTTGTTCTTATTTTTCTAATTCCTTTAGCTGGTAGGTTAGGTTGTTTATTTGAGAATTTATTGCTTGGATCAGTATGAACTTCACTCTTAGAACACATTTTTGCTTCATCCCATATATTTTGTACAGTTGTGTTTCCATTTTTATTTGTTTCAAGGTATTTTTATAATTTTCTTATTGTATTATTTTTCTTGTGGTACACGGGCCTCTCACTGTTGTGGCCTCTCCCATTGTGGAGCACAGGCTCCAGACGCGCAGGCTCAGTGGCCATGGCTCACAGGCCTAGCTGCTCTGCAGCATGTGGGATCGTCCCAGACCCGGGCACGAAACCATGTCCCCTGCATTGGCAGGCAGACTCTCAACCACTGTGCCACCAGGGAAGCCCTCAAGGTATTTTTAAATTTTCATCTTTGATTTTTACATTGGCCCATTGGTTCTTTTTTCTTAATTAATTTTTATTGGAGTATGGTTGCTTTAAAATGTTGAGTTAGTTTCTACTGTACAGAAAAATGAATCAGCTATACATATACATATAGCTGCTCTTTTTTGGATTCCCTTTCCATTTATGTCACCACTGTACATAAAATAGAGTTCTCTGTTCCATACAGTATGTTCTCACTAGTTATCAATTATTTTTTTTACATCTTTATTGGAGTATAATTGCTTTACAATGGTGTGTTAGTTTCTGCTTTATAACAAAGTGAATCAGTTATACATATACATATGTTCCCATATCTCTTCCCTCTTGCATCTCCCTCCCTCCCACCCTCCCTATCCCTCCAGACGGTCACAAAGCACCGAGCTGATCTCCCTGTGCTATGTGACTGCTTCCCACTAGCTAACTACTTTATGTTTGGTAGTGTATATATATCCATGCCTCTCTCTCACTTTGTCATAGCTCACCCTTCCCGCTCCACATATCCTCAAGTCCATTCTCTAGTAGGTCTGTGCCATTATTCCTGTCTTACCCCTAGGTTCTTCATGCCTTTTTTTTTTCTTAAATTCCATATATATGTGTTAGCATACAGAATTTGTCTTTCTCTTTCTGACTTACTTCACTCTGAATGACAGACTCTAGGTCTATGCACCTCATTACAAATAGCTCAATTTCATTTCTTTTTATGGCTGAGTAATATTCCATTGTATATATGTGCCCCATCTTCTTTATTCATTCATCCAGTGAGGGACACTTAGGTTGTTTCCATCTCCAGGCTATTGTAAATAGAGCTGCAATGAACATTTTGGTACATGACTCTTTTTGAATTATGGTTTTCTCAGGGTATATGCCCAGTAGTGGGATTGCTGGGTCATATGGTAGTTCTATTTGTAGTTTTTTAAGGAAACTCCATACTGTTCTCCATAGTGGCTGTACCAATTCACCTTCCCACCAGTAGTGCAAGAGTGTTCCCTTTTCTCCACACCCTTTCCAGTATTTATTGTTTCTAGATTTTTTGATGATGGCCATTCTGACTGGTGTGAGATGATATCTCATTGTAGTTTTGAGTTGCATTTCTCTAATGACTAATGATGTTGAGCATTCTTTCATGTGTTTGTTGGCAGTCTGTATATCTTCTTTGGAGAAATGTCTATTTAAGTCTTTTGCCCATTTTTGGATTGGATTGTTTGTTTTTTTGTTATTGAGCTGCATGAGCTGCTTATAAATTTTGGAGGTTAACCCTTTGTCAGTTGCTTCATTTGCAAATATTTTCTCCCATTCTGAGGGTTGTCTTTTGGTCTTGTTTATGGTTTCCTTTGCTGTGCAAAAGCTTTGAAGTTTCATTAGGTCCAATTTGTTTATTTTTGTTTTTATTTCCATTTCTCTAGGAAGTGAGTCAAAAAGGATCTTGCTGTGATTTATGTCATAGAGTGTTCTGCCTATGTTTTCCTCTAATAGTTTGATAGTTTCTGGCCTTACATTTAGGTCTTTAATCCATTTTGAGCTTATTTTTGTGTATGGTGTTATGGAGTGATCTAATCTCATACTTTTACTTGTACCTGTCCAGTTTTCCCAGCACCACTTATTGAAGAGGCTGTCCTTTCTCCACTGTACATTGCTGCTTCCTTTATCAAAGATAAGGTGACCATATGTGCGTGGGTTTATCTCTGGGCTTTCTATCCTGTTCCATTGATCTATCTTTCTGTTTTTGTGCCACTACCATACTCTCTTGATTACTGTAGCTTTGTAGTATAGTCTGAATTCAGGGAGCCTGATTCCTCCAGCTCCACTTTTCGTTCTCAAGATTGCTTTGGCTATTCAGAGTCTTTTGTGTTTCCATACAAATTGTGAAATTTTTTGTTCTAGTTCTGTGAAAAATGCCAGTGGTAGTTTGATAGGGATTGCATTGAATCTGTAGACTGCTTTGGGTAGTATAGTCACTTTCACAATGTTGATTCTTCCAATCCAGGAACCTGGTATATCTCTCCATCTATTTGTATCATCTTTAATTTCTTTCATCCATGTCTTATAATTTTCTGCATGCAGGTCTTTTGTCTCCTTAGGTTGGTTTATTCCTAGATATTTTATTCTTTTTGTTGCAGTGGTAAATGGGAGTGTTTTCTTGATTTCACTTTCAGATTTTTCATCATTAGTGTATAGGAATGCCAGAGATTTCTGTGCATTAGTTTTGTATCCTGCTACTTTACCAAATTCATTGATTAACTCTAGTAGTTTTCTGGTAGCATCTTTAGGATTCTCTATGTATAGTATCATGTCATCTGCAAACAGTGACAGCTTTACTTCTTCTTTTCTTATTTGAATTCCTTTTATTTCCTTTTCTTTTCTGATTGCTGTGGCTGAAACTTCCAAAACTATGTTGAATAAGAGTGGTGAGAGTGGGCAGCCTTGTCTTGTTCCTGATCTTAGTGGAAATGCTTTCAGTTTTTCACCATTGAGGACGATATTGGCTGTAATTATCAATTCTACACATAATATCAATAGTGTATATGTGTCAATCTCAATTTCTCAATTCCTCCCATCCCCCTTTCCACCTTGGTGTCCATACATTTGCTCTCTACCTCTGTGTCTCTGTTTCTACTTTGCAAAGAGGGTCATCTATGCCATTTTTCTAGATTCCACATATATGCATTAATATACAATATTTGTTTTTCTCTTTCTGAATTACTTCACTCTGTATGACCCTCTCTAGGTCCATCCATGTCTCTACAAATGACCAAATTTTGTTCCTTTTTATGGCTGAGTAATATTCCATTGTATAGATGTACCACATCTTCTTTATTGATTCCTCTGTTGATGGACATTTAGGTTGCTTCCAT
Organism: Leucopleurus acutus; assembly: GCF_964270905.1. NCBI lineage: Eukaryota > Metazoa > Chordata > Mammalia > Artiodactyla > Delphinidae > Leucopleurus > Leucopleurus acutus. The sequence continues at coordinate 52,704,526 of NC_139148.1, read as the reverse complement.
GTCCTGGTTATTGTAAATAGAGTTGCAGTGAACTTTGGCATGCATGTGTCTTTTTGAATTGTGGTTTTCACAGTGTGTATTCCCAGTAGTGGGATTGCTGGGTCATATGGTAGTTCTATTTTTAGTTTTTTTTGGAACCTCCATACTGTTTTCCACTGTGGCTCTCTCAGTCTACATTCCCATCAATAGTGCATGAGCGTTCCCATTTCTCCATACCCTCTCCAACATTTATTGTTTGTAGATTTTTTGGTAATGGCTGTTCTGACCAGTGAGAGGTGGCACCTCATTGTAGTTTTGATTTGCATTTCTATAATAATGAGTGATGTTGAGCATATTTTCATGTGTTTTATGGCCATCTGCATGTTGTGTTTTTTTTCTTTTTTCTTTTTTTTTGCCGTACACGGGCATCTCACTGTTGTGGCCTCTCCCATTGTGGAGCACAGGCTCTGGACGTGCAGGCTCAGTGGCCATGGCTCACAGGCCCAGCCACTCTGTGGCATGTGGGATCTTCCCTGACTGGGGCACAAACCCGTGTCCCCTCCATCGGCAGGCAGACTGTCAACCACTGTGTCACCAGGGAAGCCCCTGCCCATTTTTTGATAGGGTTGTATTTGTTTTTTTGATATTGAACTGCATGAGCCACTGGTATATTTTGGAGATTAATCCTTTGTTAGTTGCTTCATTTGCAACTGTTTTCTCCCATTCTGAGGCTTGTCTTTTCATCTTGTTTATGGTTTTCTTTGCTGTGCAAAAGCTTTTAAGTTGAATTCAGTTGCATTTGTTTATTTATTATTTTTATTTTCATTACTCTAGGAAGTAGGTCAAAAAGATCTTGCTGCAATTTATGTCATAAAGTGTTCTGCCAATGTTTTCCTCTAAGAGTTTAATACTGTCAGGTGTTACATATAGGTCTTTAACCCATTTTTTTTTTCATTTTTTTGTATCACGTTATGGAGTGTTCTAATTTCATTCTTTTACATGTAACTGTCCAGAGTTCCCAGCACCACTTATTAAAGAGACTGTCTGTTCTCCATTGTATATTCTTGACTCCTTTGTCAAAGATTAGTAGGTGTGTATATTTATCTGGGGGCTTTCTATCCTGTTCCATTGATCTATATTTCTGTTTTTGTGCTAGCACCATACTGTCTTGATTACTTTGGCTTTGTAATATAGTCTGAAGGCACATAGCCTAGTTCCTCCAGCTCCACTTTTCTCAAGAATCCTTTGTCTATTCGGGTTGTTGTGTGTTACCATACAAAATGTAATTTTTCTTTGCTCTAGTTCTGTGAAAAATTCCATTGGTAATTTCATAGGGTTTGCATTGAATCTGTAGACTGCTTTGGGTAGTATAGTCATTTTCACAGTATCGATTCTTCCAGTTCAAGAACATGGTATATCTCTCCATCTGTTTGTACTGTCTTTCATTTCTTTCATCAGTATCTTATAGTTTTCTGCATACAGGTCTTTTGCCTCCTTACGTGGGTTTATTCCTTGATATTTTACAATTTTTGTTGCAATGGTAAATGGGAGTGTTTTCTTGATTTCACTTTCAGATTTTTCATCATTAGTATATAGGAATGTCACATATTTCTGTGCATTAATTTTGTATCCTGCTACTTTACCAAATTCATTGATTAACTCTAGTAGTTTTCTGGTGGCATCTTTAGGATTCTCTATGTGTAGTATCATGTCATCTGCAAACAGTGACAGTTTTACTTCGTTTTTTCCAATTTGGATTCCTTTTATTTCTTTTCCTTTTCTGATTGCCATGGATAGAACTTCCAAAACTATGTTGAATAATAGTGGTGAGAATGGACACCCTTGTCTTTTTCCTGATCTTAGAGGAAGTGCTTTCAGTTTTTCACCTATAGGAATGATATGTCCTCTGGGCTCACTTTCTGGAGAGTTTTTATCATAAATGTGTATTGAATTTTATCAAAATCTTTCTCTCCATCTATTGAGGTGATCATATGGTTTTTATTTGTCAATTTGTTAATATGGTGTATCACATTGATTGATTTGCATATATTGAAGAATTCTTGCATTCCTGGGATAAATCCCACTTGGTCATGGTGTATGACCCTTATAATATGTTGTTGGATTTGGTTTGGTAGTGTTTTGTTAAGGATTTTTCCATCTATGTTCATCAGTGATACTGGCCTGTAATTTTCTCTTTTTGTTATATCCTTGTCTGGTTTTGGTATCAGGGTGATGGTGGACTCATAGAATGAATTGGGGGTGTTCTGTCCACTGCAGATTTTTGAAATAGTTTGAAAAGGCTCTGTGTTAGCTCTTATCTAAATGTTTGATAGAATTCTCCTGTGAAGCCATCTGGTCCTGGACTTTTGTTTGTTTGAAGATTTTTAATCACAGTTTCAATTTCATTATTTGTGATTGGTCTCTTCATATATTCTATTTCTTCCTGGCTCAGCCTTGGAAGGTTGTACTTTTCTAAGACTGTCCATTTCTTCCAGGTTGTCCATTTTACTGCCATATAATTTCTTGTAGTAGTCTCTTATGATCCTTTGCATTTCTGTGGTGTCAATTGTAGCTTCTCCTTTTGCATTTCTAATTTTATTGATTTGAGTCCTCTCCATTTTTTTTTCCTGATGAGTCTGTCTGGCTAAATGTTTATCAGTTTCATTTATCATCTCAAAAAACCAGCTTTTAGTTTCATTGATCTTTGCTATTGTTTTCTTCATTTCTATTTCATTTGTTTCTGCTCTAATATTAATGATTTCTTTCCTTCTACTAACTTTGGGTTTTGTTTGTTCTTCTTTCTCTCATTGCTTTAGGTGTAAGGTTAGGTTGTTTATTTGAGATTTTTCTTGTTTCTTGAGGTAGGATTGTATTGCTCTAAACTTCCCTATTAGAACTGCTTTTGCTGCATCCTGTACACTTTAGGTCATCATGTATTCATTGTCATTTGTCTCTATGTATGTTTTCATTTCCTCTTTGATTTCATCAGTGATCTCTTGGTTATTTCATAGCATATTGTTTAGCCTCCATATGTTTGTATTTTTAACAGTTCTTTTTTTCCTGTAATTGATTTATAATCTCATAGAATTGTGGTAGGAAAAGATGATTTATACAATTTCAATTTTCTTAAATTTACTGAGGCTTGATTTGTGACCCAGGATGTGATCTATCCTGGAGAATGGTCTGTGAGCACTTGAGAATAAAGTGTGTTCTGCCACTTTTGGTTTGAATGTACCATAAATATAAATTACGTCTATTTGGTCTCTTGTGTCATTTAAAGCTTGGGTTTCCTTATTCATTTTCTGTCTTGACGATCTGTCCATCGGTGTAAGTGGGGTGTTAATACCCCCCACTATTATTGTGTTACTGTTGATTTCCCCTTTATAAGTGTTAGCATTTGCTTCATTTATAGAGGTGCTCCTAGTTTGGGTGCATAAATATTTACAATGGTTATATCTTCTTCTTGGCTTGATCCCATGATCATTATGTAGTGTCCTTCCTTGTCTCTTTTAATAGTCTTTATTTTAAAGTCTATCTTGTCTGATATGTGTATTGCTCCTCCAACTTTCTTTTGATTCCCATTTGCATGGAATATCTTTTTCCATCCCCTTACTCTCAGTCTGTATGTGTCCCTAGGTCTGAAGTGGGTTTCTTGTAGATAGCATATATATGGGTCTTGTTTTTGTATCCATTCATCCAGTCTGTATCTTTTGGTTTGAGCATTTAATCCAATTACATTTATGGTACTTATTGATTTGTATGTTCCTATTGTCATTTTCTTAATTGTGGCTTCATTTTTGTAGATCTTTTTATTCTTTTGCGTTTCCCTCCTGGAGAAGTTCCTTTGGCTCTTGGAGAGCTAAAGGAATTTCCTTTAACAGTTGTTGTAAAGCTGGTATGATGGTGCTGAATTCTCTTAGCTTTTGCTTTTCTGTATATCGTGTGATTTCTCTGTCAAATCTGAATTAAATCCTTGCTGGGTAGATTAATCTTGGTTGTAGGTTTTTCCCTTTCATCAGTTTAAGTATATTATGTAACTTTCTTCTGCCCTACAAAGGTTCTGCTGAAAAATGTGCTGATAACCTTATGGGGATTCCCTTGTATGTATGTCATTTGTTGCTTTTCCCTTGCCGCTTTTTATGTTTTTTCTTTGTATTTAATTTTTTGTTAGTTTGATTAATATGTGTCTTGGTATGTTTCTCCTTAAGTTTATCCTGTATGGGACTCTCTGTTCTTTCTGGACTTGATTATTTCCTTTCCCATGTTAGGGAAGTTTTCGACTATAATCTATTCAAATATTTTCTCAGATCCTGTTTTTCTCTTCTTCTTCTGGGACCCCGATAATTCGAATGTTGGTGCATTTAATGTTGTCCCAGAGGTCTCTGAGACTGTCCCCAATTCTTTTCATTCTTTTTTCTCTGTTCTGTGGGAGTGATTTCCACCATTCTATCTTCTAACACACTTATCCATTCTTCTACCTCAGTTTTTCTGCTATTGATTCCTTCTATTTTATTTTTCATTTCAGTTATTGTGCTATTCACCACTGATTGTTTGTCCTTTAGTTCTTCTAGGCACTTGTTAAACATTTCTTATATCTTCTCAACCCGAACCTCCATTCTATTTCTGAGATCTTGGATCATCTTTCCTATCATTACCCTGAATTCTTTTTCAGGTAGATTGCCTGTTTCTTCTTTATTTATTTGGTCTTGTGGGATTTTACCTTGCCCCTTCATTTGCAACATATTTCTCTGTTATCTAATCTTGTCTAAGCTACTGTGTTTATTGTCTCCTTTCATCAGGCTGCAGGGTCATAGCTCTTCTTGCTTCTGGTATCTGCCCTTTTGTGGGTGAGGTTGGTCCAGGGTCTTGTTTAGGCTTCTTGGTGGGAGGGATTGTTACCTGTGCTCTGGTGGGTGGTGCTGAGTCTTTTCCCTCTGAAGGCCAGGGCCACATCAGGTGAACTGTTTTGGGGTGTCTATGAGCTTAATACCACTTCATGCAGCCTGTCTGCTGATGCATGGGTCTGTGTTCCTGTCTTGCTGGTTGTTTGGCATTAGGTGTCCAACACTGGAACCTGCAAGCAGCTGTGTGGGGACAGGTCTTGGTGATGATATGGATACCTCTGGGAGCATGCACACTGATTAATATTCTCTGTGCCCATGAATTCTTTGGTGGTCCACTGTCCTGGATTCAGTGCTCCCACCATGGAGGCTCAGGCCTGATCCCAGGCTCTACAACCAAGAGCCCATAAGCTGCACAGTGCGGCCAGAGAAAAAAGAAAAAAAATGAAATTAAAAAAAATGAAAACAAACAAATGAAACCCAAGACAAATAGCAAAAACAGAGAGGACCTTCAAGATGGTGGAGGGTTAAGACATGGAGATCATCTTCCTCTCCACAAATACATCTACATGTGGAACAACTCCTACAGAACACCTACTGAAAGCTGGCAGAAGATCTTAGACTTCCAAAAAGAGGAAAATCCCCACATACCTGGGCAGGGCAAAAGAAAAAAGAAATAAACAGAGAAAAAAGAACAGGGACGGGACCTGAACATCTGGGAAGGAGCTGTGAAAGAGGAGAAGTTTCCACACACTAGGGAGCCCCTTCAGTGGCGGGGATGAAGAGTGGCCAGGGGGGAAGCTTTGGAGCCATGGAGGAGGGTGCAGCAACAGGGGTGCAGAGGGCAAAGCAGAGAGATTCCCTCACAGAGGATCGGTGCTAACTAGCACTCACAAACCTGAGATGATTATCTCTGACCAACCACCACAGGTGGAGGCTGGGACCTGAGGTTCAAGTTTTGCAGGTCAAACCCCAGGGAGAGGACTAGGGTTAGCTGCATGAAGATGGCCTGAAGGGGGCTAGTGTGCTACAGCTAGCCAGCAGGGAGTCCGGGAAAAAGTCTGGACCTGCTGGAGGGGCAAGAGACCATTGTTTAGTGGTGAGCAAGGAGAGAGTATTCCCACTGTGTGCCCACAGAAGGCAGAGTACCACCTAAGCAAGCTCCAGAGATGGGTGCAAGATGTGGCTAACATCTCGGACTGCAAAGATGAGCATGGATGGCTAACACCACTGCTGCTGCCACCAAGAATCCTGTGTGAAAGCACAGGTCACTACCCATACCACCCTGGTAACCTGTGCAGCATGCCACTGCCAGGGTCCCGTGATCCAGGGAAACTTCCCCTTGGAGAACACACTGCGTGCCTCAGGCTGTGACGAAGTTATGCTGGCTTCTCCCACCACAGGTTCTCCCTGCATTCTAATTATAACTACCGTACCCCTCCCTCAATACAGCCTGAGTGAGCAATAGAGCCCTAATCAGCTGCTGCTTTAATCCCTCCAGTCTGTGAGGGGAATAGATGCCTGAGGGCAGCCTAAATGCAGAGGCAGGGCCAAAATGAAAGCTGAAACCCAGGAGCTGTGCAAAGAAAAGAAAGGGGAATTACTTCGTGCAGCCTGAGGACAAGCAGATTAAATCCCCACAATCAACTTGAAAAATGCTGCATTTGAACAATACCTGAATAGACAAAGAATGTTCCCAAAATTGAGGCGGTTGACTTTGGGAGCAACTTTAGCCTTTGGGTTTGCTTTCTGCGTCTGATTGGTTTATGGTTTTACATTTATCACAGTTTAGATTTTAGTGCTTGTTATAATTTGTGGATTTATTTATTGGTTTGGTTGCTCTCTTTTTTTAAATTTAATTTTACTTTTTAAATTTATTATCTTTTAAATATATTTTTATTTTTTACCTTTATTCTCTTTTTGTGAGTGTGTATGTTTATGTCTCTTTGTGTGATCTTCTCTGTTTAGGTTTGCTTTTACCATTTATCCTAGGGTTCTGTCTGTTAGTTATTTTTAAATTTTTAGTTGTTTGTTTTTTTTAGCTTTATGAGTGTGTGTATATTTCTTTTTTAAAATCTTTATTGGAGTATAATTGCTTAACAATGGTGTGTTAGTTTCTTCTTTATAACAAAGTGAATCAGCTATACATAAACATATATCCCCATATTTCCTCCCTCTTGCATCTCCAACCCACCCTCCCTATCCCATCCTTCTAGGGGGTCACAAAGCACTGAGCTGATCTCCCTGTGCTATGCAGCTGCTTCCCACTAGCTATCTATTTTACATTTGGTAGTATATATAAGTCCATGCCACTATCTCACTTCGTCCATCTTACACTTCCCCCTCCCTATGTAATCAAGTTCATTCTCTACGTCTGCGTCTTTATTCCTGTCCTGCTCCTAGGTTCTTCAAAACCACTTTTTTTTTTGTTTTTTAAACTTCATATATATGTGTTAGCATATGGTATTTGTCTTTCTGTTTCTGACTTACTTCACTCTGTATGACAGAGTCTAGGTCCATACACCTCACTGCAAATAACTCAATTTCATTTATTTTTATGGCTGAGAAATATTCCATTGTATATATGTGCCACATCTTGTTTTTCCATTCATCTGTCAATGGCCACATAGGTTGCTTCCATATCCTGGTTATTGTAAATAGAGCTGCAATGAACATTGTGGTACATGACTCTTTTGAATTATGATTTTCTCGGTGTATATGCTCAGTAGTTGAATTGCTGGGTTGTATGGTAGTTCTATTTTTAGTTTTTTAAGGAACCTCCCTACTGTTCTCCATAGTGGCTGTATCAATTTACATTCCCACCAACAGTGCAAGAGGGTTCCCTTTTCTCCACACCCTCTCCAGCATTTATTGTTTGTAGATTTATTGATGATGGCCATTCTGACTAGTGTGAGGTGATAGCTCATTATAATTTTGATCTGCATTTCTCTAATGATTAGGGATGTTGAGCATCCTTTCATGTGTTTGTTGGCAATCTGTATGTCTTCTTTGGAGAAATGTCTATTTGGGTCTTCTGCCCATTTTGGATTGGGTTGTTTGTTTTTTTCATATTGAGCTGCATGAGCTGCTTGTAAAATTTGGAGATTAATCCTTTGTCAGTTGCTTCATTTGCAAATATTTTCTCCCATTCAGAGGGCTGTCCTTTCATCTTCTTTATGGTTTCCTTTGCTGTGCAGAAGCTTTTAAGTTTCATTAGGTCCAATTTGTTTATCTTTGTTTTTATTTCCACTTCTCTAGGAGGTGGATCAAAAAGGATCTTGCTGTGATTTGTGTCATAGAGTGTCCTGCCTATGTTTTCCTCTAAGAGTTTTATAGTTTCTCACCTTACATTTATGTCTTTAATGCACCTTGACTTTATTTTTCTGTATGGTGTTAGGGAGTGTACTATTTTCATTCTTTTACATGTAGCTATCCATAGTCCAAGCACATTATTGAAGAGGCTGTCTTTTCTCTGTTGTATATTCTTCCCTCTTTTATCAAAGATAAGTGACCGTATGTAAAAGAGTCATGTACCAAAATGTTCATTGCAGCTCTATTTACAATAGCCCGGAGATGGAAACAACCTAAGTGTCCATCATCGGATGAATGGATAAAGAAGATGTGGCACATATATACAATGGAATATTACTCAGCCATAAAAAGAGACAAAATTGAGCTATTTGTAATGAGGTGGATAGACCTAGAGTCTGTCATACAGAGTGAAGTAAGTCAGAAAGAGAGAGACAAATACCGTATGCTAACACATATATATGGAATTTAAAAAAAAAATGTCATGAAAAACCTAGGGGTGAAACAGGAATAAAGACACAGACTTACTAGAGAATGGACTTGAGGCTATGGGGAGGGGGAAGGGTAAACGGTGACAAAGCGATAAAGAGGCATGGACATATATACACTACCAAACGTAAGGTAGATAGCTAGTGGGAAGCAGCCGCATAGCACAGGGAGATCAGCTCGGTGCTTTGTGACCGCCTGGAGGGGTGGGATAGGGAGGGTGGGAGGGAGGGAGACGCAAGCGGGAAGAGATATGGGAATATATGTATATATATAACTGATTCATTTTGTTGTGAAGCTGAAACTAACATACCATTGTAAAGCAATTATACTCCAATAAAGATGTTAAAAAAAAAGAAGAAGTTGCAAAAAAAAAAAAAATATCTCTGGGATTTCTATTCTGTTTCATTGCTCTATATATCTGCTTTTGTGTCAGAACCATACTGTATTGATTACTGTAGATTTGTAGTATAGTCTGAAGTCAGGGAGCCTGATTCTTCCAGCTCCATATTTCTTTCACAAGATTGCTTCAGCTATTCTGTGTCTTTGGTGTTTCCATAGAAATTGTGAAAATTTTTGTTCTAGTTCTGTGAAAACTGTCATTGGTAATTTGATATGCATTGCATTGAATCTGTAGAGTGTTTTGGGTAGTATGGTCATTTTCACAATGTTGATTTTTCCAATGCAAGAACATGGTATATCTCTCCATCTGTTTGTATCATATTTAATTTCATTCATCAGTGTCTTATAGTTTTCTGTATAAAGATCTGTTGTATTCATAGGTAGGTTTATTCCTAGGTATTTTATTCTTTTTGTTGAGATGGTAAATGGGAGTGTTTCTTTAATTTCTCTTTCATATTTTTCATCATTAGTGTATAGGAATGCAAGAGATTTCTGTGTATTAATTTTGTATCCTGATACTTTACCAAAATCATTGAGTAGCTCTACTGGTTTTCTGGTAGCATCTTTAGGACTCTCTATTTATAATATCATGTCATCTGCAAATAGTGATAGATTTACTTCTTCTTTTGCAATTTGGATTCTTTTATTTCTTTTTCTTCTCTGATGGCTGTGGCTAAAACTTCCCAAACTATGCTGAATAATAGTAGTAAGAATAGGCAACCTTGTCTTATTCCTGATCTTAGTGGAAATGGTTTCACTTTTTCACCATTGAGAATGATGCTGGCTGTGGGTTTGGCATACATGGTCTTTATTATGTTGAGGTAAGTTCCCACTATGCCTACTTTATGGAGGATTTTTATCATAAATGGGTGTTGAATTTTGTCGAAAGCTTTTTCTATATCTATTGGGATGATCATATGGTTTTTGTCCTTCAATTTGTTTAAAGTGCCTTATAACATCGATTGAGTTGTGTATACTGAAGACTCCTTTTATTCCTGGGATAAACCCCACTTGATCATGGTGTATGATACTTTTAATGTGCTGTTGGATGCTGTTTGCTACGGTTTTGTTGACAATTTTTGCATCTATGTTCATCAGTGATACTGGTCTGTAGTTTTCTTTCTTTGTGACATCTTTGTCTGGTTTTGGCATCAGGGTGATTGTAGCCTCATAGAATGTGTTTGGGAGTGTTCCTCCCTCTGCTATATTTTGGAAGATTTTGAGAAGTATAGGTGTTAGCTCTTCTCTAAATGTTTGATAGAATTCGCTTGTGAAGCCGTCTGGTCATGGGCTTTTGTTTGCTGCAAGATTTTTAATCAAAGTCTCAATTGCAGTGCTTGTGATTGGTCTGTTTATATTTTCTATTTCTTCCTGATTCAGTCTCAGAAGTTTGTGCTTTTCTAAGAAATTGTCCATTTCTTCCAGCTTTTCCATTTTATTGGCATATAGTTGCTTGTTGTAAACTCTCATGATCCTTTGTATTTCTGCAGTGTTCGTTGTTACTTCTCCTTTTTCATTTGTAAATCTGTTGATTTGAGTCTTCTACCTTTTTTCTTGATGAGTCTGGGTAATATTTTATTAAGTTTGTTTATCTTCTCAAAGAACAAGCTTTTTGTTTTATTGATCTTAGCTATTGTTTCCTTCATTTCTTTCTCATTTATTTCTCATCTGATCTTTATGATTTCTTTCCTTCTGCTAACTTTGGGTTTTTCTTGTTCTACTTTCTCTAATTGCGTGAGGTGAAGGTTAGGTTGTTCATTTGAGATGTTTCTTGTTTTCTGAGGTAGGATTGTATTTCTATAAACATCCCTCTTAGAACTTCTTTTGCTTCGTCCCATCAGTTTTGGGTCATTGTGTTTTCATTGTCATTTGTTTCTAGGTATTTTTTGATTTCCTCTTTGATTTCTTGTGATCTCTTGTGTATTAAGTAGTGTATTGTTTAGCCTCCATGTATTTGTATTTTTTACAATTTTTTTCCTGTAATTGATATCGAGTCTCATAGTGCTGTGGTCAGAAAAGATACAGGATAAGATTTCAGTATTTTTAAAATTTACCTAGGCTTGTTTTGTGACCCAAGATATGATCTATCCTGCAGAATGTTCCATGAGCACTTGAGGAGAAAGTGTATTCAGTTGTTTTTGGATGGAATGTCCTATAAATATCACTTAATTTCAGCATGTTTAATGTAACATTTAAAGCTTGTATTTCCTTATTTATTTTCATTATGGATGATCTGTTCATTAGTGAAAGTGGGGTGTTAAAGTCCCCTACAATTATTATGTTACTGTTCATTTCCCCCTTTTGGTTGTTAGCATTTGCCTTATGTATTCAGGTGCTCCTATATTGGGTGCATGTGTATTTACAATTGGTGTATCTTCTTCTTGGATTGATCCCTTGATCATTATGTACTGTCCTTCTTTGTCTCTTGAAGTAGACTTTATTTTAAAGTCTATTTTGTCTGATGTGAGAAATTGCTACACCTGCTTTCTTTTGATTTCCCTTTGTATGGAATATCTTTTTCCATCCCCTCAGTTTCAGTATGTATGTGTCCCTACGTCGGAAGTGTGTCTCTTATAGACAGTATATATACAGGTGTTGTTCTTGTATCCATTCAGCCAGTCTATGTCTTTTTGTTGGAGCATTTCATCTATTTACATTTAAGGTAGTTATCAATATGAATGTTCCTATTACCATTTTCTTAATTGTTTTGGGTTTGTTATTGTAGGTCTTTTCCTTTTCTTGCATTTCCTGCCTACAGAAGTTCCTTTAGTATTTGTTGTAAAGCTGGTTTGGTGGTGCTGAATTCTCTTAGCTTTGCTTCTTTGTAAATATTTTAATTTCTCCATTGAATCTGAATGAGATCCTTGGTGGGCAGAGTAATCTTGGTTGTAGGTTTTTCCATTTCATCACTTTAAATATGTCCTGCCACTCCCTTCTGGCTTGCAGAGGTTTTGCTGAAAGATCAGCTGTTAACCTTATGGGGATTCCGTTGTATGTTATTATTGTTTTTCCCTTGCTGCTTTTCATATTTTTTCTTCGTATTTAATTTTTGATACTTTGAGTATTATGTGTCTTGGCGTGTTTCTTCTTGAATTTATCCTGTATGGGACTCTTTGTGCTTCCTGGACATGATTAATTATTTCCTTCCCATATTAGGGAAGTTTTCAACTATAATCTCTTCCAATATTTTCTTAGTCCCTTTCTTTTCCTCTGGCACCCCTATAATTCGCTAGTTGGTGCATTTCGTGTTGTCCCAGGGGTCACTGAGACTGTCCTCAATTCTTTTTTCTTTATTCTGTTCTGCAGTATATATTTCTACTATTTTATCTTCAATGTCACTTATCCATTCTTCTGCCACAGTTATTCTGCTATTGATTCCTTCTAGTGGATTTTTAATTTCTTTTATTGTGGTGTTCATCCTTGTTTGTTTGGTCCTTATTTTTTCTAGATTCTCGTTAAACATTTCTTATATTTTCACCATTCTATTTCCAAGATTTTGAACCATTTTTACTATGATTACCATGAATTCTTTTTCAGGTAGACTGACTACTTTCCCTTCATTTGTTTGGTCTGGTGGGATTTTACCTTGGTTATTCATCTGCTGTGTGTTCCTCTGGCTTCTATTTTCCTTAACTTACTGTGTTTGTGGTCTCCTTTTTTCAGGCTTCAGGTTCATAATCATTGTTGTTTTTGGTGTCTGCCCCCAGTGGCTAATGTTGCTTCAGTGTGTTATGTAGGCTTCCTATTGGAGGGGCCTGGTGCCTGTGTTCTGGTGGATGAGGCTGGATCTTGTCTTTCTCGTGGGTAGGACCACATCCGGTTTTGTGTGTTGGTGTCTCTGATCTTATTATGATTTTAGGTAGCTTCTCTGCTAATGGGTGGGGTTGTGTTCCTGCTTCCTAGTTGTTTGGCATAGGGTGTCCAACCCTATAGCTTGCTGGTTATTGAGTGGAGTGGGGTCTTAGCATTGAGGTGGATATCTCTGGGAGAGCTTTCGCTGTTTGATATTATGTGGTGATGGGAGGTCTCTGGTGGACCAATGTCCTGAACTCGGCTGTCCCACCTCAGAGGCACAGGCCTGATACCCGGCCAGACCACCAATACCCTGTCAGCCACATGGCTCAGAAGTAAAGTGAGATAAAAGGAAAGAAAGAAAAGAAAAGAAAGAAAGAAAGAAGTAAAATAAAATTATTAAAATAAAAAATATTAAAAAAAGAAAGAAGAAAACAACCAAACGATAAAACAAATCCACCAATGATAACAAGTGCTAAAATATTTTTTTTTAAAAAAGAAAGGGGCTTCCCTGGTGGCGCAGTGGTTGAGAGTCCACCTGCCGATGCAGGGGAAGTGGGTTTGTGCCCCGGTCCAGGAGAATCCCACATGCCGCGGAGCAGCTGGGCCTGTGAGCCATGGCTGGTGAGCCTGTGCGTCCGGGGCCTGTGCTCTGCAATGGGAGAGGCCACAGCAGTGAGAGGCCCACGTACAGCAAAAAAAAAAAAAAGAAAGAAAGAAAGAAAACACACTTCAGACAGAAACTAGGACAAATTGTAAAAGCAAAGCTATACAGACAAAATCACATGAAGAAGCATGCACCTACACACTCCCAAAAATAGAAAAAAGAAAAAAAATATATATTTTAAAAAAAGGAAGAGAGCAACCAGATCAATAAACCAGTCTATCAATGATAATAAACTCTAAATACTAAACTAAAATAAACATAAAGCCAGAAACAAATTAGATGGAGAAAGCAAACTCCAGGTCTACAGTTGCTTCCAATGTCCACCGCCTCAATTTTGGGATGATTCATCATCTGTTCAGTTATTTCACAGATGCAGGGTACATGAAGGTGATTGTGGAGTTTTAATCCACTGCTCCAAAGGCTACTGGGGTAGGTTTCCCTTTTTCTTCTTTGTTAGCACAGCTCCTGGGGTTCAGCTTTGGATTTGGTCCTGCCTCTGCATGCAGGTCGCCTGAGGCATCTGTTCCCCACACAGATAGGACGGGGTTAAAATAGTAGCTGATTAGGGGGTCTGGCTCACTCAGGCCATGGGAGGGAGGGGTACGAAATTGGGTGTAAGTCTGTGGCATCAGAGGCTAGCATGACAATTCACACTCTGTGCTTTTCTGGGGAAATCATCTCTGGATCACGGGACTCTGGCAGTGGTGGGCTGCACAGGCTCCTGGAAGGGGAACTATGGATAGTGACCAGTGCTTGCACACAGGCTTCTTGGTGGCTGCAGCAGCAGCCTTATCATTTCATGCCAATCTCTGGTGTCCACACTGATAGCCATGGCATGTGCCTGACTCTGTAGCTGGTTTAGGTGGTGCTCTGAATCCTCTCTCCTCGTGCCCGGCAAAACAATGATCCCTTGCCTCTTTGGCAGTTCCATACTTTTCCCCGGACTCCCTCCTGGCCTACTGTGGAGCACCAGCCCCCTTCCGGCTGTATTCATGCAGCCAACCCCAGTCCTCTCCCTGGGGTCCTACCTCCAAAGCCTGAGCCTCAGCTCCCAGCCCCCACCTACCCTGGCGGATGAGCAGAAAAGCCTCTTAGGCTTGTGAGTGCAGGTCACCAGGGATCATTTGCGCAGGAATCTCTCCAATTTGTCCTCTTCACCCCTGTTGCTGAGCTCTCCTCCCTGGCTCCAAAGTTCCCCTCCCCCCACCCAGCCCCATTCTCAGTCAGTGAAGGAGCTTCCTAGTGTGTGGAAACTTTTCCTCCTTCAACCTCCTTCCCAGAGGTGCTGGTCCTGTCCGTATTATTTTGTCTCTGTTTTTTTTCATTTTTCTTTTCCCCTACCCAGGTATGTGAGGAGTTTCTTGCATTTTGAAAAGTCTGAGGACTTCTGCCAGTGTTCAGTAGGTGTTCTGTAGGAGTTATTCCACATGGAGATTTATTTCTGATGTATTTGTGGGGAGGAAGGTGATTTCCACGTCTTAGTCTTCCACCATCTTGAAGCTATTCCATGTGTGTATGTTTCTTTGTGTGATTTTGTCTGTTTAGTATTGATATTACTATGTAGTTTGGGGTTATATCTGTTTGTTTGTTTTTCTTCCTTTTCTTCTGAGCCATGTGGCTGGCAGGGTCTTGGTGCTCCAGCTGGGTGTTGGGCCTGAACCTGCGAGGTGGGGAGCCGAGTCCAGGTCATTGGACCACCACTAATCTCCTGGCCCCATGTAATACCACTCGGCGAGGGGATAGAAAAAGATATTCCATGCAAATGGAAATCAAAAGAAAGCTGGAGTAGCAATTCTCATATCAGACAAAATAGACTTTAAAATAAAGACTATTAAATAGACAAAGAAGGACACTACATAATGATCAAGGGATCAATCCAAGAAGTTATAACCATTGTAAATATTTATGCACTCAACATAGGAGTACTTCAATACATAGGCAAATGCTAACAGTCAAAAAGGGGAAATCAACAGTAACACAAAAATAGTGGGGCACTTTAACCCCACTTTCAACAGTGGACAGATCATCCAAAATGAAAATAAATAAGGAAACACAAGCTTTAAATGACACATTAGACCGGATGGACTTAATTGATATTTATAAGACATTCCATACAAAAATTACAGAATACACTTTCTTGTCAAGTGGTCATGGAATATTGTCCAGAATAGATCATATCTTGGATCACAAATCAAGCCTTGGTTAATTTAAGAAAATTTGAATTTGTATCAAGTATGCTTACAGCCCACGACACTATGAGACTAGATATTAACTGCAAGAAAAAAACTGTAAAAATTGCAAACACATGGAGGCTAAAAATACACTACTAAATAACCAAGAGATCACTGAAGAAATCAAAGAGGAAATCAACAAATACCCAGAAACAAATAACAGTGAAGCACAATGACCCAAAACCTGCAGGATGTAGCAAAAGAGTTCTATAGGGAAGTTTATAGCAATAAAATCTCAGCTCAAGAAACAAGAAAAATCTCAAATAAACAGCCTAACCTTACACCTAAAGCAATTAGAGAAAGAAGAACAAAAATTAAAAAAAACAAAGTTTGCAGAAGGAAAGAAATCATAAAGATCAGATCAGAAATGAAAAGAAATGAAGGGAAAAATAGCAAAAATCAGTAAACATAAGGCTGATTCTTTGGGAAAAAAAGAATTCATAAACGTATAGCCAGACTCATCACACACAGAAAAGAAGACTCAAATCAACAGAATTAGAAATGAAAATGAAGGAACAACTGACACTGCAGAAATATAAAGGATCATGAGATTACTACAAGCAACTATATGCCAATAAAATGAAAAACCTGGCAGAAATGGAAAAATTCTTAGAAAAGTAATACCTTCCGAGACTGAACCAGGAAAAATAGAAAATATGAACACACCGATCACAAGCGCTGAAATCGAAACTGTGAGCAAAAATCTTCCAACAAACAAAAGCCCAAGGCCAGATGGCTTCACAGGTGAATTCTATCGAATATTTAGAGAAGAGCTAACACGTATCCTTCTCAAACTCTTGTAAAATATAGCAGAGGGAGGAACCCTCCCAAATTCATTCTATGAGGCCACCATCACCCTGGTACCAAAACCAGACAAAGATGTCACAAAAAAAGAAAACTATAGGCCAATATCACTGATGAACATAGATTCAGAAATCCTCAACACAATACTAGCAAACAGAATCCAACAGCACATTAGAAGGATCACACAGCAGGATCAAGTGACATTTATACCAGGAATGCAAGGATTCTTCAATATAAGCAAATCAATCATTGTGATTCAGCATATTAACACATTGAAAGATAAATCCATGTGATAATCTCAATAAATGTAGAAATAGCTTTCGACAATATTCAACACCCACTTATGATAAAAACTCTCCAGAATGTGGGCATAGAGGGAACTTCCTCAACATAATAAAGGCTACATATGACAAACACACAGCAAACAGCTTTCTCAATGGTGAAAAACTGAAACAATTTCCCCTGAGATCAGGAACAAGACAAGGTTGCCCACTCTCACCACTATTATTCACCATAGTTTATGAAGTTTTAGGCACCGCCATCAGAGAAGAAAAAGGAATAAAAGGATTCCAAATCGTAAAAGAAGTAAAACCGTCACTGTTTGCAGATGACATGATACTATACCTAGAGAATATTAAGGATGCTACCAGAAAACTACTAGAACTAATCAATGAATTTGGTATAGTAGAAGAATATGAAATTAATGCACAGAAGTCTCTTGCATTCCTATACAGTAATGACAAAAAATCTGAAAGAGAAATTAAGAAAACACTCCAATTTACCACTTCAACAAAAAGAATAAAATACCTAGGAATAAACCTACCTAAGGAGACAAATGACCTATACAAAGAAACTGTAAGAAACTGATGAAAGAAATTAAAGATAATACAAACAGATGGAGAGATATACCATATTCTTGCACTGGAAGAATCAACATTGTGAAAATGACTGTACTACCTAAAGCAATCTACAGATTCAATGCAATCCCTATCAAACTACGAATAACATTTTTCACAGAACTAGGATGGAAAATTTTACAACTTGTATGGAAACAAAAAGACCCTGAATAGCCAAAGCAATCTTGAGAAAGAAAAATGGAGCTGGAGGAATCAGGCTCCCTGACTTCAGACTATCCTACAAAGCTATGGTAATCAATACAGTATGGTACTGGCACAAAAAATAGAAATATAGTTAAATGGAACAGTATAGAAAGCCCAGAGATAAACCCACACACATATGGTCACCTTATCTTTGATAAAGGAGGCAAGAATATACAATGTAAAAAAGACAGCCTCTTCCTTAAGTGGCCCTGGGAAAACTCGAGAACTACATGTAAAAGAATGAAATTAGAACACTTCCTAACACCATACACAAAAATAAACTCAAAATGGATTAAAGACCTAAATGTAATGCCAGACACTCTCAAACTCTTAGAGGAAAACATAGGCAGAACACTCTATGACATAAATCACAGCAAGAGACTCTTTGACCCACCCCACCTCCTAGATAAATGGAAATTGAAACAAAAATAAACAAATTGGACCTAATGAAACTTAAAAGCTTTTGCACAGCAGAGGAAACCATGAACAAGACAAAAAGACAACCCTTAGAATGGGAGAAAATTGTTGCAAACCAAACAACTGACAAAGGGTTAATCTCTGAAATATACAAGCAGCTCATCCCACTCAATATCAATAAAACAACCCCATCCAAAAATGGGCAGAAGACCTTAATAGACGTTTCTCCAAAGAAGATATACAGATTACCAACAAACATATGAAAGAATGCTCAACATCACTAATCATTAGAGAAATACAAATCAAAACTACAGTGAGGTATCACCTCACACCAATCAGAATGGCCATCATCAAAAAATCCACAAACAATAAATGCTGGAGAGGGTGTGGAGAAAAGAGAAGCCTCTTGCACTGTTGGTGGGAATGTAAATTGATACATGACTATGGAGAACAGTATGGAGGTTCCTTAAAAAACTAAAAATAGAACTACCATATGACCCAGCAATCCCACTACTGGGCATACACTGTGAGAATACCATAATTCAAAAAGAGTCATGTACCACAATGTTCATTGCAGCTCTATTTACAATAGCCAGGACATGGAAGCAACCTAAATGTCCATCAACAGATGAATGGATAAAGAAGATGTGGCACATATATACAATAGAATATTACTCAGCCATAAAAGGAAATGAAATTGAGTTATTTGCAGTGAGGTGGGTAGACCTAGAGTCTGTCATACAGAGTGAAGTAAGTCAGAAAGAGAAAAACAAGTACCGTATGCTAACACATATATATGGATTTAAAAAAAACAATTCTGATGAACCTAGGGGCAGGACAGGAATAAAGATGCAGACACAGGACTTGAGGACACAGGGAGTGGGAAAGGTAAGCTGGGACGAAGTGAGAGGGTAGCATTGACATATATATGCTACCAAATGTAAAATTGATAGTTATTGGGAAGCCACCGCATAGCACAGGGAGATCTGCTCTGTGATTTGTGACCACCTACAGTGGTGGGATAGGGAGTGACAGAGGGAGACGCAAGAGGGAGGGGATATGGGGATATATGTATGCATATAGCTGATTCCCTTTGTTATACAGTAGAAACTAATAAAACATTGTAAGGCAATTATACTCCAATAAAGATGTTAAAAATAATAGCAAAAACTACCTCGAACCTACAGCAGAGCAACAACAATACAACACACACACACAAATAAAGAAAAAAATAAATAAAAATACCAATAGAACAAAGAAACAAAAGAATTTAAAAATGAGAACAGTTAGGACTAGACTAACATAAACAAAAAATTAAAAATAAAAATATAGAGCAAACAAATAATGCAAAAAAACATAAAATATACACATAAAACAATCAAAAAAATAAAAATAAATAAAAAACAAAGAACACAAGAAAAAAACTCTAACACAACAAAAAAGTAAATTAAAAATAGAAAAATTAACATATATCTTTAAAACTTTTTAATTAAAAATAAAAGAAAAAATAATAAATGCAACACCACCAACAACTGAATAAAATGAAACAAACAAAAATGAATAATAGTAATAATCATATTTTCCTGGGGCCTCCTCTGTTAGCGTCCTTGCTCCCACAGTGAGCCAGAGCCAATCTCCACCTCCCCTGGAAGCCCTCCAATACCTATAGGTGGGTCTCTGGACCTGCTGTGGGCACTGTGGGGCCAGCTCACACTCTGACCTGGCCCAACTCCCATGTTTACTTACCCCCCATAGTCCACTCCTAGGAAGCCTAGACCAGTCTCTGTTGTGGGACCACTCGTCCATTCAGGTATTCCACAGACACAGGATTTACCAAGCAGATCTCGGGGATTTAATCTGCGGCTTGTGCAGCTGCACAGAAAGATTTCTGTTTGTGTTCCTTAGTTGCACTGCCTCTGGGGGTTCCAGCAGTTATTTGCCCATTTGGCAGAAGTTCTAGTGTTAGTAAATGAATTTTCATTACTATACAGTCTAGGTGCTCTTTATTTTATTTTTAGTTTTTTAATTTTTATTTTATGTTGGAGTATATTTGATTAACAGTGTTGCATTAGTTTCAGGTATATAGCAAAGTGATTGAGTTATACATAAACATGTATCTATTCTTTTCCAAATTCTTTTCCCATTTAAGTTATTACAGAATATTGAGCAGAGTTCCCTGTGCTATACAGTAGGTCCTTGTTGGTTATCTATTTTAAATACAGCATTGTGTACATGTCAATCCCAAACTCCCAATCTATCCCTCTCCCCAACGCTTCCCCCCAGTAACCATAAGTTTGTTTTCTAAGTCTGTGAGTCTGCTCTTTAACCTGCTGGGTTTTATGTTTTTCCTGTTTCCCAAGGTAGGTGAGTCTGTGCCTATGCCCCCCAGCAATACCTATCCCTACTGCAAATTGCTACTACAGAGGTGTGGTTCCCACATATACCATGTCTCCACCTTTACCTCTCATTTCTATCTGGTCATTTTATGTGCAATGGCTGTTCAATCAGCCCTCAAGAATTGCTCTCTATATAGGTGTAGATTTGGTGTGTCTATGGTAGGAGGTGAGCTAAGGGTATTCCTATGTCACTATCTTGGACACCTCTCCTCCCAAGATGTGTAATTTAATACATATTTTTTGACACAACTGTGTTGCCTAGATATGCTCCAGCATGAATGAGTTCTGCTTGCCATAACTCTTTTCTCCTCTGAAACCTTCCTAGCCAGGAAGACACTTATAGATGGTTTAGTCCTACTCTTCTCCACCCTCCATTTTATGGATAGGTCACCATAGGCCTAGAGAGGAATAGACTCATGCCTAGGACCAGCAAGTCACCCTAGAGCCAGGCCAGGCATTCAGTTTAATAGGGCTCTGATTGAAGGTTCTCTGAATACCTGAATAATTTAGTTTGTCCTTTTTCTTCTTGGCTGAAAACTTCTCAAAGAAGGAAGCTGACCTGTTATTCTTCTTCTGCCTGCCTCTACAGCTCTGGGTGAACCAGGAGGATGGGGTGGAGGAAGGGCCCAGTGACGTTCAGAATGGGCACCTGGATCCCAACTCAGACTGCCTTTGTCTGGGCCGGCCACTCCAAAACCGGGACCAGATGCGAGCCAACGTAATCAATGAGATCATGAGCACCGAGCGTCATTACATCAAGCACCTAAAGGACATTTGTGAGGTAGGCCCAGCTATGATGGTGCATGTGAAGGCACTCAGGGTGGGGTAGAGGGCACTTCCATGAAGAAATGACAAGCTTCCTGGGCCGTACCTGTGAAAATCCCAAGATATTAGGAAACACAGCTTGACTAACCTCGTAGATTCTGTTCTGTGGGTGAGACTCCTCCCTTGGGGTTTCTCAGTCTCTCTGTTTATTTCTCCCCTTTTTGCTATCTACCTGTCTGTCTAACTTTCATATTCATATTCCCTCTCCCCACCCTCTCTCTCTGCCTCCCTCTGTCCCCTCTGCCGGAAACTCTATCCCTATCCTCTTGTTTTCTGATCCAGTTGTTGCCACCCCATGTAAGGGCCTGACTTCATTACAGCAAAACACATTTCCTGCCAAGCCAGTGGTTTACAAACTTGAGTGTGCACCAAAGTCCCTGGGCTAGCTTGTTAAGCATGCAGATTCCAGCCCTCTTTGACCCCACCCCCCACGCAAAGTTGTGAATTCTCAGCCTGGGATAAAACACGGAAATCTCTATGTTTTGCAAGTATCCCTGGTAATACTTGTCTTCCACTATGCCACTCTGCCCTCCAGGGACTGTGGCTCCACATTGTCTAACTCCATCCCTTCCATCTTTCTGACCTGAGTGAGGATGAGAACCTTTTTTTTCTCACACTGCCTTGAGTCCAGCAGAGACAAGTTGGCATTTTCAAAGGACCTTTTACTAAACGGTATGAGAAAACCAATGAGAGATAGAGAAAATAATGTTTTTAGAAGGATTTCTCTCCCCCCCCCCCTCACACACACACTATAGCGTTATGCTTGACCCAGTGAAAAACTCTACCTTGAATATTTTCATCTCCTTTATTCCAGATAAGAGATCAGGTCCTACTTTCTGTCCTCCAGCCCTACTGATTAGGTCCAGGACCCACTCTGTAATCAATGGTATAGCTCTGACATTTTTCAAAGTTCTTGTTTCTTTAGAGCAGTGCTGCCTAATAGGAAGCAGTGCTTCCTGCAGTGATGAAAATGTTCTGTATCTGCAGTCTCCATTACAGTAGCCACTGATCAGATATCTGTGGCTGTTGAGCACTTGAGATGTGGCTAGTATGACTGAGAAATGGAATTTTAAATTTTATTTCATTTTAATTTAAATAGCCACACGTGACTAATAGCAACCACATCGGACAGTGCAGCTCTGAAAAGATCAAGACCATGGACTTTGGGCCTTAACTTTCTTCACCTAAATTCATTTTTTCACCCCTTCCAGACAGGTTAAAGGTTATCTCCTCCCCCTTCCCCAAGGCAGTAAGGTAGGGTAGAAAGAACAAGGGCTCTGTGGACATGGAGTGCTGGCTTTCACATCTTAACTTAGTCACTAATTAACCCTGTGGCCTTGAAGGTGCCTCTTAACTCCTCTAACCTTTGATTTTATGACTTGTCCAGTAGGCTTCATTTTACCAACCTCTTAACTTTATTGAGGAAATGAAGTAAATCTAATATTGTAAGTATTTGGGAAAAGGTAGTTTTCCTTTTCTTCCTTCCCTTTTCATCTATTCACCTATCCATCATTGTCTCTCTTTTATCTTTTTCTGTTCCTCCTACCTCCATACAAATGGTTGATATATTTTTTAATTACCCTCTCGAATATGTTACGTGGCATTGGGCATCAAACCGCTGATATGTCATTCATTCCACAAACATTTAGTGGAGTTCTGCTCCATGCTAGGCCTTGGACATAGCTCCTACACTCAAACTGTTCTGCCTTAGACCAATAACATCTGAATCACCTGGGAGCTGGTTAGAAATGCAGAATCTTTAATTCTACTCCAGACCTGAACTCAAATCTACATTTTAACAAGGTTCACATTTGACTTACAATACATATTAAAGTTTGAGGAGCACTGCTGTAAAATGATAGCTATCTTACACTATTTATAATAGCAGGACATGGAAGCAACCTAAATGTCCATCAACAGAGGAATGGATAAAGAAGATGTGGTACATATATAAATGGAATATTACTCAGCCATAGAAAAGAAATAATGCCATTCACAGCAACATGGATGGACCTAGAGATTGTCATACTGAGTGAAGTAAGTCAGACAGAGAAAGAGAAACAACATATGATATCACTTGTATGTAGAATCTTAAAAAAGGCTACAAATGAACTTATCTACAAAACAGAAATAGAGTTACAGGTGTACAAAATACATTTATGGTTACTGCAGGGTAAGGCAGGGGATGGATAAATTGGAAGATTGGGATTGACACATACACACTACTAATAGAATAGATAACTAATAAGGACCTACTGTATAGCACAGGGAACTCTACTCAATATTCTGTAATGGCCTATATGGGAAAAGAAGCTGAAAAAGAGTGGATATATGTATATGTATAACAGATTCACTTTGCTGTACACCTGAAACTAACACAACATTGTAAATCAACTATACCTCAATAAAAAACTTTTTTAAATGATAGCTATCTTATAATGTCATAAGGTCTATAATACAAGTTAGTACAGTCTGGTCTTTACCCAGCAGCCAAGGGATGGTATCAATACCTAAGTCCTTCATATCACTCCTCTGCTTAAAACTTTCCAATGGCTCACCTTTCCTTCCCGAGTAAAAGCCAGAATTCCCATTATTACTTACAAAGCCCTGTGTGATCAACCCTTCCTTACCTCTGTGACTTCATCTCTTGCTCTTTTCCCACATGCTCTCACTACTTTAGCCACATGGCCTAATTGCTGTTCCTTAAAAAGGCCTGACACACTCCCCCCTCATAGCCTTTCCACTGGCTTTCCCTTCTGCCTAAATCACTATTCCCTCAAATGTCTATGTGGCTCCATTTCTCACCTCCTTCAAGGCTTCACTCAAATATCATCGCCTTGAGACCTTCCCTGACTATTCTATCTAAAATTGTAACCATGTACTATCTTGTTTTATTTTTCTCCATTGCACTTACTGCTTTCTGACTTATTATATATTTTGCTTTTATGTTTTGTTTATTGCCTTTCTCCCCTAGAAAGTAAATTCCATGAGGGAAAGGGTTTTTTTTTATTGATTTACTGATACATCCTCAACATCTAGCACAGTGCTTGGCAGATGGTAGATGCTCAATAACTACTTTTGGAAGTTGGAATTAAATATAAGTGCTCACATGCATGTACTATTTTGGCAAAGTACATTCACATCTTATGCCATTTGATTTTCAGACAGGAAATAGGTTGTTATTGTTATTCCTATTTTCTAGATCAACAGTCTGAGTCTCTAATAGGCAAAATTACTTTCCCAGAGTTCTCAGGCACTGACCCAGTGGGAGTCTTAGTCTTAGAAGGATTTGTTCCCAACTACCAAACATCTTGGCCTCTTCCTACAGGGCATGGGCTCAGAACAGCAATGCAAGTATTTATCCTTCCAAAAGAGAGAGTGCTATGACCCTGTTTTGAGGAATTGCCTAATCCAGCCAACCTAAGCAAAGCTTTTGTTGGTGTTCTGCAAGTTTCATATCTCTTTATTATTCTTGATGCTGAAGCTAAGAGTTTAAATGGGAATGGGAAGTATCTCTTTGTCCCATCCTTCAACCACAGATGTCAAAGGAACGTTTAGCTAGAGCAAAAGAAGGGTAGAGAAAGCTGTGTCTTGATGGGCCAGAAGGCAGTATTTTAGCTCAGGGTTGTGTTACCTAAACCAAAAGCTATGAGTAACAATATGATTTATAAGAAGAATATCAAAACCAGAATTGGGAGTTCCAGGTTCAGGTCCCACCTTAGTCACAAACTGACTGAGGAATGTCAGGTGAATCTTTTCCATCCTGGACCTTGTTCCCCAACTCTAAAATTAGCAGGTTGGTAGAGTTGCTCTTTAAGTGTTGTCTGACTCTTACTTTCTCTGATTCTGTGAGATCTAGGTATGCTTTCACTAAAGAACGCTGTGGTAGTGATCCATGATTCTGCATGTTTTGCCATTTCCTCCTTGATACCCATGGAGGCATGTCTTACTCAGGCATGAATGTGTTAACAAGGCATAATCTACTCTTTCTGTAGGTTAAGGGAGATCACTTAATACTGCATTCAGTATAGGAAAAAGTCACTATCTATTAGAAAATATTTATTAATTTATTTATTCATTCATTCATTCATTTATTAATTACTCCTGGGAACAGAAAATGCCTCACAAACATTTAAGTTACAATACCTTCATTTTACAAATGAGGAAGTAGGAAATAGAGTTATTTTTATCAAAGTTATTCAGTGAAGCCAGTAAAAGAAAATATATTTTTTAATGAGTTCTCTGAAAAGATGACATTCTTCTTTCTAAATCCAGACAGTGGGATAAAAGAGTACTGGCTTAATTCTAGGTCACCTTGACCAATGATTGGTGATATTACCTCTTGTAATCTTAGAAATAATATTATGATCAGGGAGACTGAGACACAGGGCAAGCAAAGTTAAATATGCCTTATAAAGTTGCCTCATCTGCCTCTCTGAGGAAGATCATCTCAGTCATCTGATATCTATGAAATAAATTCTGTCCTCAAATGCGTCCAGAAAAGCTGGAACTAGCTTTCCTCAGTCATTCGTATTACTGTCTTATACCCTTCACCATCAAGAAATTCTTCCTAGGTCTAATAGAGTTTATCATACTATAGCTTCAAGACATTTGCATTTGATATGTTTAAGCCTGGAGTTTTCAAACTTACTGGTTTTTTTTTTCTTTCTGTTAATTGCCTATTCTGATGATTTCCAATGGTCTTTACATCTTGGTGTATACATCGAAAATAATACATTGTATAAAACAGTAATATTTGTATAGCATACTAAAGTAAAAGGATGAGGCAGCTCATTGGCCTGAAGTGACCAGCCCAGGGATTTCTGGCTGCTCTAGGCCCTACCTATCTATACCACCTGGACATTCAAGGCCCTGTTCCCATCCTTTGCCCATTTTCCCATTGTTTCTCATATTTTTCTTGCTGATTTATAGGAGTTCCTTGTATATTCCAGATATTAATCCCTTGTCAGTTTTCCAAGTTGCAAATAGTCTTCTTCCTGTCATCCTCTTATTTTTTAATGGTTTTGTTTAATTTGAAAAAAAGACATCCTGAATAAAAGAAGAAAAGAAAACTAACAATTTAAGAATTCTGCTGCTAACTTACCTTTTGTCATCATTAGCATGAGAAGAGCTAGTCATTTTGCAGTTATTCAACATATATCTATTGAGCAGCAACTATATGCCAGGTACTATATTAAACTCTAGAGATACAGCTGTGAACAGAACAACCATGGTCATCATTCCCTAGTTTTATTAAAATTATTTTCAAGACGTTTATCAGGTCCCCTGTCAGGTCTTAGGCTTCCAGGCAAAACAGTACATGATATCTCTAGAGAGTCAAGAGCTGAATGGGGCCCTGGAAATCTTTTCTGATATATGCATTTTAGAGATGGGGACACTGAAGTCCAGACTTGCAAGAGCCTTTCCCTAAAGGGTTTTTCAAACCCTAGGTGATCCAGAGGTTCTTTGATCCACCTTATTTCCCTGCGATCTTTGGAATCTTCCCTGGAGGTCATGGGGTCAATTTGTATCCCATATCAAGGCACTAATTCTATTGGTTTGGGCAAAAGGTTCGTTCATTTTATCCATAAGATGGCTCTAGTAGCACTTAGTTGTCTTTAACATAATTTGAAACAATTTTGTTAGAATGTATGTGATAGCTGTCATATCAGTGTACATTTTAAAAAATACATCAAAATTGGTGAATTTTTGTGTGGCCATTTTAATATTGAAGATGGAAGAAAAAAAGCAACATTTTTGGTATATTATGCTTTATTATTCCAAGAAAGGTAAAAACGCAACTGAAACACGCAAAGATTTTTGCAGTGTATGGAAAAGTTGCTGTGACTGATTGAACGTGTCAAAAATGGTTTGTGAAATTTTGTGCTGGTGATTTCTTGCTGGATGAAGCTCCATGGTCAGGTGGACCAGTTGAAGTTAATAGCGATCAAATCGAGACATTAATTGAGAATAATCAACATTATACCACGTGGGAGATAGCCGACATACTCAAAATATACAAATCAAGCATTGAAAATCATTTGCACCAGCTTGGTTATGTTATAATCGCTTTGATGTTTGGGTTCCACATAAGTTAAGTGAAAAAAACCTTCTTGACCATATTTCTGCTTGTGATTCTCTACTTAAACATAATGAAAATGTTCCATTTTTAAAACAAATTGTGACAGGCAATGAAAAGTGGATACTGTACAATAATGTGGAATGGAAGAGATCGTGGGGCAAGTGAAATGAAACACCACCAACCACACCAAAGGCTGGTCTTCGTCCAAAGAAGGTGACGTTGTGTATATGGTGGGATTAAAAGGGA
The DNA here is from genome assembly GCF_964270905.1 of Leucopleurus acutus. NCBI lineage: Eukaryota > Metazoa > Chordata > Mammalia > Artiodactyla > Delphinidae > Leucopleurus > Leucopleurus acutus. The sequence goes on along the minus strand of NC_139148.1, from coordinate 52,676,949 downwards.
GTCCTCTATTATGAGCTCCTTCCAGAAAGCCAAACGATTAATTCCAAGTACTGCTCCTAGTTAGACCAACTGAAAGCAGCGCTCGACAAAAAAGCATCCAGAATTAGTCAACAGAAAATGCATAATCGTCTATCAGGATAATGCAAGACCTCTTGTTTCTTTGATGACCAGGCAAAACCTGTTACAGCTTGGCTGGGAAGTTCTGATTCATCTGCCAAATTCATCAGACATTACACCTTTGGATTTGCATTTGTTTTTGTCTTTACAAAATTCTCTTAATGGATAAAATTTCAATTCCCTGGAAGACTGGAAGAGGCACCTGGAACAGTTCTTTGCTCAAAAAGATAAAAAGATTTGGGAAGATAGAATTACGAAGTTGTCGAAAAATGGCAGGTGGTAGTGGAACAAAAGGGTGAATACATTGTTCAATAGTTCTTGGGGAAAATGAAAAATGTGTCTTTTATTTTTACTTAAAAACCGAAGGCACATTTTGGCCAATCCAATAGCTCAATGCATTAGATCTAGACTTAAATCAACCCTTGTGGGTTTTGAAACAGAGTGAAATAAATAGTCAACCTTCCTTGCCTATTACCATGGCAGTCCCAGGGCTAATTCATGCCTTTTGTGATTGATTTGATAACGCCTACTGTAATGCCTTCATACTCATGCCCACTTTACTCCTAGGACAGGTGAGGCTCTCAAAAACTACCTCTGTTCAATCAGTTCACACCCACTGCCATATCACCCTATTCTCTTTTACTGTGCAGATGGAGTTAGAGGGCATTTGAAACATGCTTAACAGTAATATCTATAGACCCCTTCTGCTCCCTATGCCCTGTAATAGGCCTTCAGAGGTCTTCTGAGTCTTCTCTTCTCCAGGACAAACAGCCCTGGTTCCTTCTACCATTCTTCATGGTGTTGCTTTTCAGGGATCTCTCTACCCTGCTGACTTCCCACTGTCTCTGTATCCTTTACTCCATGTTCCTCTGAAAATAGGGCTCAGAATTGAATGCTGCTCCCCTGCAGGGGTGTGATTACCTTCCTATGACTTCTCATTCCACCCTCTCAATCTGTTTCTTCTTCATCCCTAACTGAAAATGACATTAGTTTTTTTTTTTTTTTGGCAGTCATATTCCACTGCCAACTCATCTTAACTTATATGCCCTTGGGGGGAGACCTTCAGATGGTGGAGGAGTAACACATGGAGATCACCTTCCTCCCCACAAATACATCAGAAATACATCTACATGTGGAACAACTCCTACAGAACACCTACTGAACGCTGGCAGAAGACATCAGACTTCCCAAAAGGCAAGAAACTCCCCACGTACCTGGGTAGAGCAAAAGAAAAAAGAAAAAACAGAGACAAAAGAATAGGGACAGGACCTGCACCTGTTGGAGGGAGCTGTGAAGGAGAAACAGTTTCCACACACTAGGAAGCACCTTCACTGATGGGGACAGGGCGTGCCGGGGGGTAAGTTTCAGAGCCACAGAGGAGAGTGCAGCAACAGGGGTGCAGAGGGCCAAGTGGAGAGATTCCAGAAAAGAGGATGGGTGCTGACCAGCACTCACCAGCCCAAGAGGCTTGTCTGCTCACCCGCTGGAGCTGGTGGGAGCTGGGAGCTGAGGCTCGGGCTTCGGAGGTCAGATCCCAGGGAGAGGACTGGGGTTGGCTGCATGAACACAGCCTGAAGGGGGCTAGTGCACCACAGCTAGACTGATTGGAGTACAGGAAAAAGTCTGGAACTGCCTGAGAGGCAAGAGAACATTGTTTTGGGGAGCACGAGGAGAGGGGATTCAGAGCACCGCCTAAATGAGCTCCAGAGACGGGCGCAAGCCACGGCTATCAGTGCAGACACCAGAGATGAGCATGAAATTCTAAGCCTGCTACTGCAGCCACCAAGAAGCCTGTGTGCAAGCAAAGGTCACTATCCACAACTCCTCTCCCAGGAACCTTTGCAGCCCACTGCTGCCAGGGTCCCATGATCCAGGGACGACTTCCCAGGGAGAACACACGGCACACCTCAGGCTGGTGCAACGTCACACAGGCCTCTGCTGCTGCAGGCTAGCCCCGCATTACGTACCCCTCCCTCCCCCCAGCTTGAGTGAGCCAGAGCCCCCTAATAAGCTACTACTTTAACCCCATCCAGTCTGAGCAAAGAACAGATATCCTCAGGCGACCTACATGCAGAGGCGGAGCCAAATCCAAAGCTGCACCCCAGGAGCTGTGTGAACAAAGAAGAGAAAGGGTTATTTCTCCCAGCAGCCTCAGGACCAGTGCTTTAAATCTCCACAGTCAACTTGATGTACCCTGCATCTCTGGAATACCTGAATAGACAATGAATAATCCCAAAAGTGAGGCGGTGGACTTCGGGAGTGACTATAGACTTGGGGTTTGCTTTCTGCATCTAATTTGTTCCTGACTTTAGGTTTATCTTAGTTTAGTATTTAGAGTTTATTATCATTGATAGATTTCTTTATTGATTTGGTTGTTCTCTTCCACCTTTTATATATATATATATATATACACATATATAATTTGTTCCTTTTTCACTTTTTGTGAGTGTGTATGTGTATGCTTCTTTATGTGATTTTGTCTGTATAGCTTTGCTTTTAACCTTTGTCCTAGGGTTCTGCTTGTCTGCTTTTTTTTTAGTATAGTTTTTAGCACTTGTTATCATTGGTGGATGTGATTTTTGGTTTGGTTGCTCTCTTCCTTCTTTTTTAAATTACTTTTTATTTTTATTGTGATAACTTTATTTCATTTTATTTTCTTTTTTTCCTTTCTTTCTCTTTTCTCCCTTTTCTTCTGAGCTGTGTGGTTGACAGGGTCTTAGTGCTCTGGCTGGGTGTCAGGCCTGTACCTCTGAGGTGGGAGAGCTGAGCTCAGGACATTGGTCCACCAGAGACCTCCTAGCTCCATGTAATATCAAATGGCGAAAGTTCTCCCAGAGATATCCATCTCAATGCTAAGACACAGCTCCATGCAATGACCAGCAAGCTACATTGCTGGGCACCCTATACCACACAACTAGCAAGACAGGAACACAACCCCGCCCATTAGCAGAGAGGCTGCCTAAAATCATAAAAGGTGACAGATACCCCAAAACACACCACCAGAAGTGGATCTGCCCACCAGAAAGACAAGATCCAGCCTCATCCGCCACAACACAGGCACTAGGCCCCTCCACCAGTAAGCCTACACTACCCACTGAACCAACCATAGCCACTGGGGGCAGACACCAAAAACAACAGGAACTACAAACCTGCAGCCTGTGAAAAGGAGACACCAAACACAGTAAGATAAGCAAAATGAGAAGACAGAGAAACACACAGCAGATGAAGGAGCAAGGTAAAAACACATCAGACCAAACAAATGAAGAGGAAATAGACACTATGCCTGAAAAAGAATTCAGGATAGTGACAGTAAAGATATCCAAAATCTTGGAAATAGAATAGAAAAAATACAAGGAATGTTTAACAAGGACCTAGAAGAACTAAACAGCAAACAAACAATGGTGAACAACACAATAAATGAAATTAAAAATTCTCTAGAAGGAAGCAATAGCAGAATAACTGAGGCAGAAGAACGGATAAGTGACATGGAAGATAAAATAGTGGAAATAACTACTGCAGAGCAGAATAAAGAAAAAAGAATGAAATGAATTGAAGACAGTCACAGAGACCTCCGGGACAACTTTAAATGCAACAACATTCAAATTACAGGGGTCACAGAAGAAGAGAAAAAGAAAGGGACTGAGAAAATATATGAAAAGATTATAGTTGAAAACTTCCCTAATATGGGAAAGGAAATAGTCAGTCAAGTCCCGGAAGCACAGAGAGTCCCATACAGGATAAATCCAAGGAGCAACATGCCAAAAAACATATTAGTCAAACTGTCAAAAATTAAATACAAAGAAAAAACATTAAAAGGGAAAAACAGCAAATAACATACAAGGGAATCCCCATAAGGTTAACAGCTGACCTTTCAGCAGAAACTCTGTAAGCCAGAAGGGAGTGGCAGGACATATTTAAAATGATGAAATGGAAAGACCTACAACCAAGATTACTCTACCCACCAAGGATCTCATTCAGATTCGACAAAAAAATTAAAACCTTTAAAGACAAGCAAAAGCTAAGAGAATTCAACACCACCAAACCAGTTTACAACAAATGCTAAAGGAACTTCTCTAGGCAGGAAACACAAGAGAAAGAAAAGGCCTACAATAACAAACCCAAAGCAATTAAGAAAATGGTAATAGGAACATACATACCAACAGCTACCTTAAATGTAAATGGATTAAATTATCCAACCAAAAGGCATAGACTGGCTGAATGGATACAAAAACAAGAGCCATATATATACTGTCTACAAGAGAGCCACTTCAGACCTAGGGACACACACATACTGAAAGTGAGGGGATGGAAAAAGATATTCCATGCAAATGCAAATCAAAAGAAAGCTGGTATAGTAATTCTCATGTCAGACAAAATAGGCTTTAAAATAAATACTATTACAAGAGACTAAGAAGAACACTACATAATTATCAAGGGATCAATCCAAGAGGAAGATATAACAACTGTAAATATTGATGAACCCAACATAGGAGCACATCAATACGTAAGGCAAATGCTAACAGCCATAAAAGGGGAAATCAACAGTAATGCAATCATAGTAGGGGACTGTAACACCACACTTACACCAATGGACAGATCATCCAAAATGAAAACAAATAAGGAAACACAAACTTTAAATGATACATTAAACAAGATGGACTTAATTGATATTTATAGGACATTCCATCCAACAACAACAGAATAAACTTTCTTCTCATGTGCTCATGGAACAGTCTGCAGGATAGAGCATATCTTGGGTCACAAATCAAGCATTGGTACATTTACAAAAATTGAAATTGTATCAAGTATCTTTTCTGACCACAATGCTATGAGACTAGATATCAATTACAGGAAAAAAGTTTGTTAATACATGGAGGCTAAACAATACACTACTAAATAACCAAGAGATCAGTGAAGAAATCAAAGAGGAAATCAAAAAATACCTAGAAACAAATGACAACCCAAAACCTATGGGATGCAGCAAAAGAAGTTCTAAAAGGGGAGTTTATAGCCATACAATCCTACCTCAAGAAACAAGAAACATCTCAAATAAACAAGCTACCCTTATACCTAAAGCAATCAGAGAAAGAAGAACAAAAAACCCCAAAGTTAGCTGAAGGAAAGAAATCATAAAGATCAGATCAGAAATAAATGAAAAAAAAATGAAGGAAACAGTAGCAAAGATCAATAAAACCCAAAGCTGGTTCTTTGAGAAGAGAAGCAAAATTGATAAACCATTAGCCAGAGTCATCAAGGGAAAAAGGGAAAAGATGCAAAGCAATAGAATTAGAAATGAAAATGGAGAAGTAACAACTGACACTGTGGAAATACAAAGGATTATGAGAGACTACTACAGGCAACTATATGCCAATAAAATGGACAGCCTGGAAGAAATGGACAATTTCTTAGAAAAGCACAACCTTCTAAGACTGAACCTGGAAGAAATAGAAAATATAAACACATATCACAAGCACTGAAATGGAGACTGTGATTTAAAATCTTCCGAAAAACAAAAGCCCAGGACCAGATGGCTTCACAGGCAGAATCTATTCAAACATTTAGAGAAGAGCTAATACGTATCCTTCTCAAACTCTTCCAAAGTATAACAGAGAGAGGAACACTCCCAAGCTATGAGGCCAGCATCACCCTGATATTGAAACCAGAGAAAGATGTCACAAGGAAAGAAAACTACAGGCCAATATCACTGATGAACATAGATGCAAAAATCCACAACAAAATACTAGCAAACAGAATCTAACAGCATATTAAAAGGATCATACACCATAATCAAGTGGGGTTTATCCCAGGCATGGAAAGATTCTTCAATATACGCAAATCAATCAGTGTGACAAACCATATTAAAAAACTGAAGGAGAAAAACCATGTGGTTATCTTAATAGATGCAGGAAACGATTTCAACAAACTTCAACACCCGTTTATGGTAAAAATTCTCCAGAAAGTAGGCATAGAGGTAACTTATCTCAACCTAATAAAGGCTGTATATGACAAACCCACAGCCAACTTCATTCTCAATGGTGAAAACTGAAACCATTTCCATTAAGATGAGGAAGAAGACAAGGTTTTCCACTCTCACCACTATTATTCAACATAGCTTTGGAAGTCTTACCCACAGCAGTTAGAGAAGAAAAAGAAATAAAAGGAATCCAAATTGGAAAAGAAGAAGTAAAGCTGTCACTCTTTGCAGATGACATGATACTATATAGAGAGAATCCTAAAGATGCTACCAGAAAACTACTAGAGTTAATCAATGAATTTGGTAATGTAGCAGGATACAAAATTAATGCACAGAAATCTCTTGCATTCCTTTACACTAATGATGAAAAATCTGAAAGAGAAGTTAAGGAAACAATCCCATATATCATTGCAATGAAAATTAAAAAATAGCTAGGAATGAACCTACCTAAGGAGACAAAAGACCTGTATGCAGAAAAATATAAGACACTGATGAAAGAAATTAAAGATGATACCAACAGATGGAGAGATATACCATGTTCTTGGATTGGAAGAATCAACATTGTGAAAATGACTATACTACCCAAAGCAATCTACAGATTCAGTGCAATCTCTATCAAAGTACCAATGGCATTTTTCACAAAACTAGAACAAAAAATTTCACAATTTATGTGGAAACACAAAAACTCCACATAGCCAAAGCAATCTTGAGAATGAAAAACATACCTGGAGGAATCAGGCTCCCTGACTTCAGACAATACTACAAAGCTACAGTAAACAAGACAGTATGGTGCTGGCAGTAAAACAGCTATATAGATCAGTAGAACAGGATAGAAAGCCCAGAGATTAACCCACGCACCTATGGTCACCTTATTTTTGATAAAGGATTCAAGAATATACAGTGGAGAAAAGACAGCCTCTTCAGTAATTGGTGCTTAGAAAACTGGACAGCTACATGTAACAGAATGAAATTAGAACACTCCCTAACACCATACAGAAAAATAAACTCAAAATGTATTAAAGACCTAAATGTAAGGCCAGACAGTATAAAACTCTTAGAGCAAAGCATAGGCGGAACACTTTATGACATAAATCACAGAAAGAAACTTTTTGACCCACCTGCTAGAGAAACGGAAATAAAAACAAAAATAAACAAATGGGACCTAATGAAACTTAAAAGATTTGCACAACAAAGGAAACCAGAAACAAGATGAAAAGACAACCCTCAGAATGGGAGAAGATATTTGCAAATGAAGCAACTGACAATGGATTAACCTCCAAAATTTATAGGCAGCTCATGCAACTCAATATCAAAAAAAAAATTCCAAAAATGGGCAGAAGTCCTAAATAGACATTTCTCAAAAGAAGATGTACAGATTGCCAACAAACCCATGAATGAATGCTCAACATCACTAATCATTAGAGAAATGCGAATCAAAACAACAATAAATAGTAGTATAAATAAATGTCAACACATTATTGGCACAAATTATTAATTTGCAAACTGTTTTAAAGACACTCATTGATGGCTGAATTGGAGGGTAAGAAGAGCTAAGGTAAGTGAGATTTTGGTAGGGGTTGGTAAAGGGCATTGAAGCCAGGGATGAGGATCTTCCTGGAGTATGCCTAAATGACTTCATTGCAAGCTGTGTTAGAGGAGACAAAATGGAGTTAGGACCAGAAGTGATAAGTCGTTCACCATAAATGCTCCTCATTAGGGGCCCAACAAGTGTTATAATAATCACATTTAGCTTTTGGATGAAAGCAATTGACCATAATTCATTCTCACCAGAACATTTTCACATGCTAATGATTTCTAATGAGGACAGTGGCCATTAGTTAAAAATCTACACCAGTAGTTTTAGAACGGAACACTGTGTTTGGTTTCTTTTGCCCTGACTTACAATGTGTCCTGAGTCTGATTGTGTTATCTCGGTGCTCTCTTATCAGACCAAGAATCTCTTTCATTGATTCTTCCTTCATCAGTGGCTAGCTGTATTAATTCATCCATTTATTCACAAATGTGTCCTAAATACTTACCCTGTTAAAAACACCATGCCTGGCCACTTGTGAACTTGCTGGCTAAGCTCATCCAAACTCTCTCTCCTAGCCAGCTACCTTAGATGGCTAAGACACCCACTTTAAAGAATGGTTTGGTTTTGTCAATTCCTGTTCCCTTTTGGGAAGTTTTCCTACCTGACCTTTTGGATTGGTCCTATAAGAAATAGAACATTAGAGTTGTGAATCAATCCAGCTAAACCAGTAACTCACTACTAAAGCAAGTGAAAATGTTTGTGTTTAACCAGATTCTGATAAAGGGTCCTATGACTTTTGGGGGTCCTTGTCATAAAAGGCTCTATGCTCTGGAGTCTGCAGTCTGAAGACCTTTGCTTGAGATCCATCTTTCCTAATTATTCACTGGTGGAGTGACTTCCTTCTTTAAACCCCAATCTTCTTGTATGAAAAGTGTAAATGGTTATTCCCTGTCTACTTCATGATACTGAAATAAGGCTCCCAAATGCTCAGGAAGTGGTAAAGCCCCCAGGGAGTGAAGGGCATCCTCAACCTGGGCTTTTGCTTTGTCTGCAGGGCTACCTGAAGCAATGCCGGAAGAGAAGGGACATGTTCAGTGATGAGCAACTGAAGGTGATCTTTGGGAACATTGAAGACATCTACAGGTTTCAGATGGGCTTCGTAAGAGACCTGGAGAAACAGTACAACAATGATGACCCCCACCTCAGCGAGATAGGACCCTGCTTCCTGGAGCACGTAAGCATCTTCCCCTTTGGGGAGGGTTTTGAGAGATGTTTGGAAGCCATGGAAGGAGTCTCTGAGCTATTTGGTTCTGCTCAGTTGCTTTGCCCCATGGTAGGGGATGGATTCCTCTCTGACCCTGATGTTCATCCCCTTGCTAGAGTATGAGGACTTAGGAAGGTACTGTGATTTGTCCAAGGACTCTTCTTCTTTACTGTTCTCCATGCCTTTTTTTTCTCCTTCCAGATAATTATCAGTAGGATTTTTCTTCAACTTCTCTTCTCTGCTCCTATGGGGCTCAGTTTCCATGGGACCCAGTGCTTTGGGAGGGACTCTGAACATATTCATATATTCCAGGAATCTGAGAAAGGAGAGACCATGGTCAGCATGAAACTAGACCCCTGCAAGGCATTTAAGGGAGAACACTAGGGTAGGGGAAGTGACAAGTGTAGGAAAAGGGGCTACATGATTTAGAGGAAGGAACACTAGGAAACAAGGAAGTGAGGATGTGAGTCCTGTCTATAATGATTGTCTGGGTAACTTTGGGTAAGCTCCTTACCGTCTTTGGGCTTCCTCACATGGATTTAAGAAGGTTTCACTTTATACCTCTGTGGTTCTCTAATATCTTTTGTGTCTTATTCACAGGTGACCTAGTTGTTTTGACAACTCTTCTCCCCCGTTTTATAAAGTATTTATTTTTAAAGAGATAATACATGCACATGGTATAAAATTCAAATGACACATGAAAGTGTGCAACTAAGAGTAAGTTTTCTTGCAAATTCTCCTGCTTTTACTATGGGAATGTGTAGTGGGGGGATAACCCTAAGGCCACCCATATGTTCAGTGATTTGCTACAAGTCCCGGGACTCAGCATATAGTCATACTCATGGTTGTGATTTAATACAACTAAAGGATACAAAGCAAAATCAGCAAAAGGAAAAGGCACATGGGGCAAAGTGTGAAGGAAACCAAGTGTAAGTTTCCAAGAGTCCTCTCCCAGTGGAGTCATACAGGATGCACTTAATTCCCCTTGCAATGAGTTGTGACAACACTTTTGAAATGTTGTCCACCAGGGAAAATTATTAGGGACTCAGTGCCCAAGATTTCTATGGGTGGCTGGTCATGTAGGCACCCTCTGCCTAGCATGTACCAAAATTCCAGACTCCCAGAAGGAAAGCAAGTATTCTGCATAAACCACATTGTTCATACAAATAGTTTAGGCACAGTGAGCCACTCTCGTCAGGGAATGGTGAAAAATCTCTTGAGATCCAAGTTCCAAGATGCCAGCCAAGGGCCAACCTTTCAAGCAGGCCTTTTTAGGGATAGCAGTCTCAGGCCTGATATGTTAACTCTTTTTTGCACAGTATTAAACTGGTTCAGCCATTCCAGAAAGCACCTGGGTAGTATTTATCAAAGTTAAGCATGTGTATGATCTTGGGTTCCATTCATGAATATATATCACAGAGAAATTCTCATAGAGGTCCACGAGGGAACATTTACAAGGCTGTTGATTGCATGGCAGTGTTGTGTGTGGTGGAGTGCAGTTAGAAACAACTTAGGTATTTATCACCAGGGTATGGATGAGAAACATAATGGGGGATGCTTACTGTAAGGTATTATATAGCAAGGAACAAGAGACTAGTTGTATGTACCCAATAGCAATGTGTGTAAATATAAATATAGTCTTGAGCTGGGAAAGTAGAATATGGAATAGTGATTCTCAATTGGAGTCTACCCTGTGCATTGTAGGGTGTTTAACAGCATTCCTGGTCTCTATCTACTGGAGGCCAGTAGCAACCTCCTAGTTGTGACAACCCAAAATGTCTCCAGACATTGTCAACTTTACCGAGGGACAAAAAAGAACCACTAATCTATTAAAATGATCATATACTTTTACACTGTAATCTGTTAATGTGGTGAATTTGGTTTGAATAATTTTCATATGTTAAATGAACATTGTATTGCTGGGATAAACCCCACCTAATCATGGTGTATTATCCTTCTTTATATATTAGTTTGCTTTTTAAAAAATATTAGATTGTTTACCCTCTTTTAATTCAGTTCTAGGATTTATTTTTTTTTAGGATTTCATTCTTTATCATCTTGGTTTAGGTATAATTTACAAACAATAAAATTCACCAAATGTCTACTTCGATGGGTTTTGACAGGTGCATATAGTTGTGTAACTACCACCGTAATCAAGATATGGAACATCTCTATCACTTCATCAAGTTCTAATGTTCTCCCCTTGTTGTCAGTCTTTGCTCTCACCCTTGCCCTTGGCAAACACTGATCTGCATTCTGTCACCATAATTTTGTTTTTTTAGAATGTCATATAAATGGAATAATGCAATAGTGATATTTTGTTTAGCTTCTTTCACTTAATTTCTTTGATATCCATCCATATTTTTGCATGTATTAGTAGTTGGTTATTTTTCTTTTTATTGCTTAGCGATAATTCCATTGTGTGGATATACCACTTATTCACCAGTTCATTCCAGGACATCTGGGTTGTTTACTAGGTTGTTTCCATCTGTGGGATTACTGGGTTGCATTTAGGTATTTGTTTAATTTTATAAGATACTGCCAAACTGTTTTCCAAAGTTACTGTATCATTTTGCATTCTCACTTCTAATATATAAGGGTTGCAGTTGTTCCACATGGTTGTCAGCACTTGGTATTATCAGTATTTTTAATTTTAGGCATTCTAATAGGTGCATAGTGGCATTTCATTGTGGGTTTAGTTTGCATTTCCCTAATGGCTAATGGTATTGAGCATTTTTTTCATGTGCTTATTTGCCATCTGTATAAAACCTTTGGTGAAGTGTCCTTGTCTTTTGCCCATGTGGGTTGTCTGTTTTCTTACTATTTAGTTCCAAGCGTTATTTCTGTATTCTGTTTGCAAGTCCTTGGTCATATATGTGATTTTCAAAGGTTTTCTCAGTCGTGGCTTAGTCTTTCATTTTTTCTTAACATTGTCTTTGAAAAGCATAAACTTTTAATTTTGTTGAAATTCAATTTATTACTTTTTCATGATTCATGTTTTTTTGTTTCTTATTTAAGAAATCTTTGCCTAACCCAAAGTCACAAAGCTTTTCTACTGTTTTCTTATAGAAATTATGTAGTTTTATTTCTTATATTTAGGCTATGATCATTTTTGAGGTACTTTTTATATATGGTGCAAAATAAGGTTCAAGGTTAATTTGCTTCCATGTGGATATTCAGTCATTCCAGCACCTTTGTTGAAAAAACTATTAATTTCTCCATTGAATTACCTGGGCATCTTTGTCAAAAATCAATTGATCATATATGTGTAGTTCTATTCTTAGGAACACTATTCTGTTCCAGTGATCTATGTGACTATTTATATAGTAATACCACACTGTGTTTTCTTCTTGTTTTAATTGAGATATAATTGTCATATAGCATTATATCAGTTTCAGGTGTACAACATAATAATTTAATATTTATATATATTGTGAAATGATCACCACAGTAAGTCTAGTTAACATCTATTACCATACATAGTTACAATTTTTTTGTCTCACTGTCTTGAATAATGTAGCTTCATAGCAAGTCTTGAAAGCAGGTAAAGTCCTTCAAATTCATACTTTTTCAAAACAATTTTGGCTATTTTAGGTGATTTCTATTTCTATATAAATTTATCTTATCACAAGGAGAATTTTGTTCTCTTCTTTTTATTTTATCTATATGAGATGATGGAAGTTAAATAAACATTGTGGTAATCATTTCACAATATATGTAAAGCAAGCCATCTTGCTGTACACCTTAAACTTATACAGTGATGTTTGTGAATTATTTCTGGATAAAACTTGGGGGGGGGGTGGGAAGAATCAGCTTGCTTAGTTCTACCAAAAAGCAAGGATAACAACAACAAAAAAGAATTCTTCCAGCATTTTGATTAGGATTACATTAAATCTCCCAGCATTGTTTCTAGTTTTCACTTGTATAGGTCTTGATCTTATTTTTTAAAATTGATTTCTAAGTAATTAATTTTTTGCTGCTTTATAAATTGTATTTTTATTTCAATTTCCTATAGTTTGTTGCTATGATATAGAAATGCAACTCATTTTTTTTTTACAGCTGTCCCTCAGTATCTGCAGGAGATGTGTTCCAGGACACCCTGCAGATACCAAAATCCACAGATGCTCAAGACCCTTATATAAAATGGTATAATATTTGCATATAACCTATGCACATACTCCCATATACTTTAAATCATCTCTAGATTACTTATTATACTTAATACAATGTAAATACTATGTAAATGGTTGTAAATAAAATGTAAATGCTATATAAATTTTTACTGGCATGCAAAACAAAGTTTTGCTTTTTGGAACTTTCTAGATTTATTTTCTGAATATTTTCCATCTGCAGTGGTTGAATCCACAGATGCAGAACCTGCCAATATGGAGGGCCAACTGTATTGACTTTGAATCCTGGCACATTATTGAATTCAATAATTGGGTCTATTTTTTTTTTTTTAGATTCCTTAGGATTGTATACATATACAATCACGTCATTTCTAAATAAAGGCAGTTTTATTTATTCTTTTTCAATCTGTATGACTCCTATTTCCTTTGCTTCTCTTATTGGACTAGCCAAGACCTTCACTACAGTGTTAACTAGAAGTGGTAAGAGCAGGCATCTTTTGTTTTGTACCTGATTTTTAGGGACAAAAATTCAGCATTTACTATTAAGAATGATATTAACTTTAAGTTTTTCACGATCACCCTTTATCACATTGGGGAAGTTTCTTTCTAATCCTGGTTTGCTGATGGCTTTTATCATAAATGTATTTTATCAAATGCTTATTGAAATTATTGAAATAATCATATGTTTTTTCTCCTTTAATCTGTTAACATGGTGAATTGGATTGGGATAAGTCCCTCCTAATCATGGTGTATCATCCTTTTACTGTACTATTTTGCCTGATTTTTAAAATTAGGTTACTTGTCTTTTTATTATTAAGTTCTAGTATTTTTTTATACATTGATGCAGGTTCTTTATTAGGTATGTGTTTTTCTGATTTCTTTTGATATGTATGGCTTGCCTATTTAGTTTTCTTTAATAATAGTTTTTTTAAGTCCATGTGTAATAATTCCATCTTGATATTTTTGGTCTACCAATTTCTATTTTCTATTATTTCTCTTAGGTTTTGCTCATGTCTTATATTCTCATGCACCAGGTTATTTTATTTTTTTTTTTTTTTGGTGGTACGCGGGCCTCTCCCGTTGTGGAGCACAGGCTCCAGACGCGCAGGCTCAGCGGCCATGGCTCATGGGCCCAGCCGCTCCACGACACGCGGGATCTTCCCAGACCAGGGCACAAACCTGTGTCCCCTGCATCGGCAGGTGGACTCTCAACTGCTGCGCCACCAGGGAAGCCCACACCACGTTATTTTTGAATGAGTACTGAACAATGTATATAAAAAATTGTAGAGATTTTTGTAAAACTTGGAAATAATTTCAAACTTACAGAAAAGCTAAAAAAATAAGAACAGTATAAAGGGTACCCATACAGGCATACCTCAGAGATGTAGGTTTGGTTCCAGACCACCACAATAAAGTGAACCACACAAATTTTTTGGTTTCCCAGTGAATATAAAAGTTATGTTTACATTATGCTGTTGTCTATTAAGTGTGCAAGGCATTATGTCTCAAAAACAATATATATGCCTTACTTAAAAATACTTTGTTGCTGAAAAATGCTAACCACCATCTGAGCCTTCAGCAAGTCATAATCTTTTTGCTGGTGGAGGGTCTTGCCTTGACATTGATAGCTGCTGATCAGGGTGTTAGTTGCTGAAGGTTGGGGTAACTGTGGCAATTTCTTAAAATAAAACAATGAAGTTTGCTGTCAATTGATTTTTCCTTTCATGAATGATTTCTCTGTAGCATGCACCGCTGTTTGACAGTACTTTACCCACAGCAGAATTTCTTTCAAAATGGAAATTCTCTCAAACTCTGCCACTGTTTTAGAAACTGAGTTTATTTAATATTCTAAACCTTTTGTGTCATTTCAACTATCTTCACAGCATCTTCACCAGAAGTTGATTCCATCTTCAGAAACCTCTTTCTTTGCTCATCTGTAATAAGCAACTTCTTATCCATTAAAGTTTTACCATGAGATTGCAGCAATTCAGTCACATCTTCAGCCTCCACTCCTAATTCTACTTCTCTTGCTATTTCCACTACATCTGCAATTACTTCCTCCACTGAAATCTTGAACTTTTCAAAGTCATCCATGAGGGTTGGAATCAACTTCTTCTGAACTCCTGTTAACGTTGGTATTTTGACCTCTTCCCATGAATCACGAATGTTCTTAATGGCACCTAGAATGGTGAATCCTTCCCAGAAGGTTTTCAATTTGCTTTGTCTAGATCCATCAGAGGAATCACTGTCTATGGGAGCTATAGCCTTAAAAATGTATTTCTTAATCATAAGACTTAAAAGTCAAAATTACTCTTTGATCCATGGGCTGTGTTAGCAGGCATGATAACAACATTAATCTCATTGTACATCTCCATCAGAGCTCTTGGGTGACCAGGTGAATTGTCAATGAGCAGTAATATTTTGCAAAGAATTTTTTTCTAAGCAGTAAGTCTCAACAGGGGACCTAAAATTTTCAGTAAATCATGTTGTTGTAAACAGATTTGCTGTCATCCAGGTTTTGTTGTTCCATCTATAGAGCACAGGCAGAGTAGATTTAACATAATTCTTAAAGGCCTCAGGATTTTCGGAATGGTAAATGAGCACTAGCTTCAACTTAAAATCAACCAGCTGCATTAGCTCCTAACAAAATAGTCAGCCTGCCTTTTTTTTTTTTTTTTTTTTTTTTTTGTGGTACGCGGGCCTCTCACTGTTGTGGCCTCTCCCGTTGCGGAGCACAGGCTCCGGACGCACAGGCTCAGCGGCCACGGCTCACGGGCCCAGCCGCTCCGCGGCATGTGGGATCTTCCTGAACTGGGGCACAAACCCGTGTCCCCTGCATCAGCAGGCGGACTCTAAACCACTGCGCCACCAGAGAAGCCCCAGCCTGCCCTTTTAAGCTTTGAAGCCAGTCACTGACTTCCTCTCTAGCTGTGAACATCCTAGAGGGCATCTTCTTTTTATGGAAGGCTGTTTTGCCTACACTGAAAATCTGTTGTTTAGTGTAGCCACCTTCCTTTATTATCTTAGCTAGATCTTCTAGATAACTTGCTGCAGCTTCTACATTAGCACTTGCTGCTTCACCTTGCACTTTTATGTTATGGAGATGGCTTCTTTCCTTAGACCTCATGAACCAACCTCTGCTAGCTTCACTCTTTTCTCTGCAGCTTCCTCACCTCTTTCAGCCTTTGTAGAACTGAAGAGAGTTAGATTCTTGTTCTGGATTAGGCTTTGACTTAGGGGAATATTGTGGCTGGTTTGATCTTCTATCCAGACAACTAAAACTTTCTCCATATCAGCAATAAGGCTGTTTCAATTTCTTATCATTTGTGTGTTAACTGGAGTAGCACTTTTAATTTCCTTCAAGAACTTTTCCCTTGCCTTCACAGCTTGGCTGTTTGGCACAAGAGGCCTAACTTTTAGCCTATCTCGGCTTTTATCATACCTTCCTCACTAAGTTTAATTATTCTAGCTTTTGATTTAAAGTGCGAGACATGTGTCGCTTCCTCTCACTTGAACACTAGAGGCCATTGTAATGTTATTAATTGGCTTAACTTCAATATTGTGTCTCAAGTAATAGTGAGCCCCAAGGAGTGGGAGAGAGATGGAGGAACAGTGGAGCAGTCAGAATACACAACATTTATACACTGAATTCACCTTCTTACCTGGGTGAGGTTTGTATCACCCTCAAGCAATTACAACATTAACATCAAAGATCACTGATCACAGATTACCATAACAAATATAGTAATAGTGAAAAAGCTTGAAACATTCCAAGAATTGCCAAAATGTAGCATAGAGACATGACGTGAGCAAATGCTGTTGGAAGAATGGCGCCAATAGACTTGCTCAACCAGGATTGTCCCAAACTTCAACTTGTAAAAAACAATGTGAAGTGCAGTAAAGTGAAGTGCAATAAAATGAAGGATGCCTGTATACCATTTACCCAGATTCACCTAATATTAACATTCTATTTTTTAGTTTTCTAAGGAACCTCCATACTGTTCTCCATAGTGGCTGTATCAATTTACATTCCCACCAACAGTGCAAGAGGGTTCCCTTTTCTCCATACACTCTCCAGCATTTATTGTAGATTTTCTGATGATGCCCATTCTAAACGGTGTGAGGTGATACCTTATTGTAATTTTGATTTGCATTTCTCTAATAATTAGTGATGTTGAGCATCTTTTCATGTGCCTTTTGGCCATCTGTATGTCTTCTTTGGAGTAATATCTACTTAGGTCTTCTGCCCATCTTTTGATTGGGTTGTTTGTTTTTTTGATACCATATGACCCAGCAATCCCACAACTGGGCATATACCCTGAGAAAATAACTCAAAAAGACACATGCACCCCAATGTTCCTTGCAGCACTATTTACAATAACCAGATCATGGAAGCAACATAAATGCCCATCAACAGACGAATGGATAAAGAAGATATGGTACATATATACAACGGAATATTACTCGCGATAAAAAGGAAGGAAATTGGGTCATTTGTAGAGACGTGGATGGACCTAGAGACTGTCATACAGAGTGAAGTTAGTCAGAAACGGAAAAACAAATACTGTATATTAACACATATATGTGGAATCTAGAAAAATGGTACAGATGAACCGGTTTGCAAGGCAGAAATAGAGACACAGATGTAGAGAACAAACATATGGACACCAAGGGGAGAAAGCAGGGGGAAGATGGTGGTGGGATGAATTGGGAAATTGGGATTGACATATATACACTAATATGTATAAAATAGATAACTAATGAGAACTTGCTATATATCACAGGAAACTCCACTTCACTGTGCAGTAGAAACTAACAGAACATTGTGAAACAACTATATCCCAATTAAAAAAAAAAGCATTCTACTGATTTTGATGAATCACTTGAATGTGCTCACCCTCTCCTAACCCATCCTCCCCTCTCTCTACATTTACACACATACACACACACACACAAACAAACACACGTACACATATATACACGTATATGTTTTTTCTTCAGTCATTTGTGTTTAACTTGCATACATCAGTAATCTTTACCCCTGAATAGTCCAAAGTGTATTTCCTAAGGAACATTCTATGGAGACAATTTGAGGCTCTGGATGATGTGATTCTTTCAAACAGAAATTTATTATATTTTTCAATCTTTTCTAACTATTCTCAGTGGTAAGATTTTCTAAAACTATTTAGTCTGCCGCTACCAGAAATAGAACCTCTGACTATCACTTTTTATGATCCAGTGCCATAATTTTTTGCCACTTGTGTTTTACTATTTTCAGGGCCAGTCATCTCTCATTACCCTTCCTTTAGAGAATTTACCAGCTTTTCCTACTTATATATTTATTTTTTTAAACATCTTTATTGGAGTATAATTGCTTTACAATGGTGTGTTAGTTTCTGCTGTATAACAAAGTGAATCAGCTACATGTATACATATATCACCATATCACCTCCTTCTTGAGCCTCCCTGCCACCCTCCCTATCCCACCCCTCTAGGTGGTCACAAAGCACGGAGCTGATCTCCCTGTGCTATGCAGCTGCTTCCCACTAGCTACCTATTTTGCTTTTGGTAGTGTATATATGTCAATGCTACACTCTCACTTCGTCCCAGCTGAACCTTCCCCACCACGTATCATCAAGTCCATTCTCTATGTCTGCATCTTTATTCCTGTCCTGCCCCTAGGTTCATTAGAACCTTTTTTTTTCTTTAGATTCCATATATATGTGTTAGAATACAGTATTTGTTTTTCACTTTCTGACATACTTCACTCTGTATGACAGACCATAGGTCCATCTACCTCACTACAAATAATTCAATTTTGTTTCTTCTTATGGCTGATTAATATTCCATTGTATATATGTGCCACATCTTCTTTACCCATTCATCTCCCAATGGACACTTAGGTTGCTTCCATGTCCTGGCTATTGTAAATAGAGCTGCAATCAACATTGTGGTACATGAGTCTTTGAATTATGGTTTTCTCAGGGTATATGCCCAGTAGTAGGATTGCTGGGTCATATGGTAGTTCTATTTTAAGTTTCTTAAGGAACCTCCTTACTGTTTTCCATAGTAGCTGTATAAATTTACATTCCCACCAATAGTTCAAGAGGGTTTCCTTTTCTCCACACCCTCTCCAGCATTTATGGTTTATATAATTTTTTTAAAAACATCTTTATTGGTGTATAATTGCTTTACAATGGTGTGTTAGTTTCTGCTATATAACAAAGTGAATCAGCTATACAAATACATATAACCCCATATCTCTTCCCTCTTGTGTCTCCCTCCCTCCCACCCTCACTATCCCACCCCTCTAGGTGATCACAAAGCACCGAGCAGATCTCCCTGTGCTATGCGGCTGCGTCCCACTACCTATTGGTTTTACATTTGGTAGTGTATATATGTCCATGCCACTCCCTCACTTTGTCCCAGCTTACCCGTCCCCTACCTGTATCCTCAAGTCCATTCTCTAGTAGGTCTGCATCTTTATTCCCGTTCTGCCCTATGTTCTTCATGACTCTTTTTTTTTTTTAGATTCCAAATATGTGTTAGCATATGGTATTTGTTTTTCTCTTTCTGACTTACTTCACTCTGTATGACAGACTCTAGGTCCATCCACCTCCCTACAAATAACTCAATTTTGCTTCTTTTTATGGCTGAGTAATGTTCCATTGTATATTTGTGCCACATCTTTATCCATCCATCTGTTGATGGACATTTAGGTTGCTTCCATGTCCAGGCTATTGTAAATAGAGCTGCAATGAACATTGTGCTGCATGACTCTTTTTGAATTATGGTTTTCTCAGGGTATATGCCCAGTAGTGGGATTGCTGGGTCATATGGTAGTTCTCTTTTTAGTTTCTTAAGGAACCTCCATACTGTTCTCCATACTGGCTGTATCAATTCACACTCCCACCAACAGTGCAAGAGGATTCTCTTTTCTCCACACCCTCTCCAGCATTTATTGTTTGTAGATTTTTTGATAATGGCCATTCTGACTGGTGTGAGGTGATACCTCATTGTAGTTTTGATTTACATTTCTGTGATGATTAGTGATGTTGAGCATTCTTTCATGTGTTTGTTGGCAATCTGTATATCTTCTTTGGAGAAATGTCTATTTAGCTCTTCTGCCCATTTTGGAATTGAGTTTTTTGTTTCTTTGCTATTGAGCTTCATGAGCTGCTTGTAAATTTTGGAGATTAATCCTTTGTCAGTTGCTTCATTTGCAAATATTTTCTCCCATTCTTAGGGATGTCTTTTCGTCTTGTTTATGTTTTCCTTTGCTGTGCAAATGCTTCTAAATTTCATTAGGCCCCATTTCTTTATTTTTGTTTTTATTTCCATTTCTCTAGGAGGTGGGTCAAAAAGGATCTTGCTGTGATTTGTGTCATAGAGTGTTCTGCCTATGTTTTCCTCTAAGAGTTTTATAGTGTCTGGCCTTACATATAGGTCTTTAATACATTTTGAGTTTATTGTTGTGTCTGGTGTTGGGGAGTGCTCTAATTTCATTCTTTTACATGTAGCTGTCCAGTTTTCCCAGCAACACTTACTGAAGAGGCTATCTTTTCTGCACTGTATATTCTTGCCTTTTTTATCAAAAATAAGGTGACCATAGATGCATGGGTTTGTCTCTGGATTTCTATCCTGTTCCTTTGATCTATATTTCTGTTTTTGTGCCAGTACTATGCTGTCTTGATTACTATAGCTTTGTAGTATAGTCGGAAGTAGGAGAGCCTGATTCCTCCAGCTCCATTTTTCTTTCTCAAGATTCCTTTGGCTATTCAGGGTCTTTTGTGTTTCCATTCAAATTGAGAATTTTTTTTGTTCTACTTCTGTGAAAAATGCCATTGGTAGTTTAAGGATTGCATTGAATCTGTAGATTGCTTTGAGTTGTACAGTCATTTTCACAATGTGGATTCTTCCAATCCAAGAACACGGTATATCTCTCCATCTGTTTGTATCATCTTTAATTTCTTTTATCAGTGTCTTATAGTTTTCTGCATACAGGTATTTTGTCTCCTTAGGTAGGTTTATTCCTAGGTATTTTATTCTTTTTGATGCAATGGTAAATGGGAGTGTTTCCTCAATTTCTCTTTCAATTTTTTCATCATAGTGTATAGGAATACAAGAGACTTCTGGGCATTAATTTTGTATCATGCCACTTTACCAAATTCATTGATTAGCTCTAGTAGTTTTCTAGTAGCATCTTTAGGATGCTCTATGTATAGTATCATGGCATCTGCAAACAGTGACTGTTTTACTTCTTTTCCATTTTGGATTCCTTTTATTTCTTTCTCTTCTCTGATTGCCATGCATAAAACTTCCAAACCTATGTTGAATAGTGGTGAGAGTGGGCAACCTTGTCTTCTTCCAGATCTTAGAAGAAATGGTTTCAGTTTTTCACCATTGAGAACGATGTTGGCTGTGGGCTTGTCATATATGGCTTTATTATGTTGAGGTAGGTTCCCTCTATGCTTACTTTCTGGAGAATTTTTATCATAAATGGGTGTTGATATTTGTCAAAAGCCTTTTCTACATCTACTGAGATTATTACATGGTTTTTATTCTTCAGTTTGTTAATATGGTGCATAACATTGATTCATTTGCATATATTGAAGAATCCATGCATTCCGGGGATAAACCCTACTTGATCATGGTGTATGATCCTTTCAATGTGCTGTTGGATTCTGTTTGCTAGTATTTTATGGTGGATTTTTGCATCTATGTTGTTCAGTGATATTGCCCTGTAGTTTTCTTTTTTTGTGACATCTTTGTCTGTTTTTGGTGTCAGAGTGATGGTGCCCTATTGAATGAGTGTGGGAGTGTTCCTCCCTCTGCTATATTTTGGGAGAGTTTGAGAAGAATATGTGTTAACTCTTCTCTAACCATTTGATAGAATTCACCTGTGAAGCCTTTTGGCCCTATGCTTTTGTTTGTTGGAAAATTTTTAATCACAATTTCAATTATAGTGCTTGTGATTTGTCTCTTCATGTTTTTTATTTCTTCCTAGTTCAGTCTTGGAAGCTTGTACTTTTCTAAGAATTTTACCATTTCTTCCAGGCTGTGTATTTTATTTGCATATAGTTGCTTGTAGTAGTATCTCATGATCCCTTTTATTTCCACAGTGTCAGTTGTTACTTCTTTTTCATTTCTAATTTGGTTGCTTTGAGTCTTGTCCTTTCTTTTTTTCTTGATGAGTCTGGCTACTGGTATGTCAATTTTACCTTCTCAAAGAATCAGCTTTTAGTTTTATTGATATTTGATTTTTATCCTTTAATTTGTTAATATGGTGTATCACGTTGATTGACTTGCATATATTGAAACAGTAGTTTCCTTCATTTCCTTTTCATTTATTTCTCATGTGATTATATGATTTCTTTCCTTCTGCTAACGTTTTTTTGTTGTTCTTCTTTCTCTCATTGCTTTAGGTGTAAAGTTAGGTTGTTTATTTGAGATTTTCTTTTTTCTTGAGTTAAGATTGTATTGCTGTAAACTTCCTTCTTAAAAACTGCTTTTGTGGCATCCCATAGGTTTTGGGTCAATGTGTTTTCATTGTCACTTGTTTCTAGGTATTTTTTGATTTCCTCTTTGATTTCTTCTGTGATCTCTTGGTTATTTAGTAGTGTATTGTTTAGCCTTCCTGTGTTTGTATTTTTTACAGTGTTTTCACTGTAATTGATATCTAGTCTCGTAGCACTGTGGTTGGAAAAGATACTTGATACGATTTCAATTTTCTGAAATTTACCAAGGCTTGATTTGTGTCCCAAGATATAATCTATCCTGGAGAATGTTCCATGAGCACTTGAAAAGAAAGTGTATTCTGTTGTTTTGGGGTGGAATGTTCTATAAATATCAATTAATTCCATCTTGTTAAGTGTATCATTTAAAGCTTGTGTTTCCTTATTTATTTTCAGTTTGGATTATCTGTCCATTTGTGAAAGTGGGGTGTTAAAGTCCCCAGTATGATTGTGTTACTTTCAGTTTCCCCTTTTATGGCTGTTAGCATTTGCCTTATTTATTGAGGTGCTCCTATGTTGGGTGCATAAATATTTACACTTGTTATATCTTCTCTTGGATTGATCCCTTGATCATTATGTAGTGTCCTTTTTTGTCTCTTGTAATAGTCTTTATTTTAAAGTCTATTTTGTCTGTTATGAGTATTGGTATGCCAGATTTCCTTTGATTTCTATTTGCATGGAATATCTTTTTCCATCCCATCACTTTCAGTCTGTATGTGTCCCTAGGTCTGAAGTGGGTTGCTTGTAGACAGCATTTACACACGTCTTGTTCTTGTATCCATTCAGCCATTTTGTGTCCTTTGGTTGGAGAATTTAATCCACTTACATTTAAGGTAATTATCGATATATATGTTCCTATTACCATTTTCTTAATTATTTTTTTGTAAGTCTTTTCCTTCTCTTGTGTTTCCTGCCTAGAGAAGTTGCTTTAGCATTTTTTGTACAGCTGGTTTGATTGTGCTGAATTCTCTTAAGTTTTGCTAGTCTGTAAAAGTTTTAATTTTGCCATCAAATCTGAATGAGATCCTTGCTGGGTAGAATAATCTTGGTTGTAGGTTTTTCCCTTTCATCACTTTTAATATGTCCTGCCACTCCCTTCTGGCTTGCAGAATTTCTGCTGAAAGATCAGTTGTTAAGCTTATGGGGATTCCCTTGTATGTTATTTTTTGCTTTTCCCTTGCTGCTTTTAATATTTTTGGTTTGTATTTAATTTTTGATTGTTTCCTTAATATGTGTCTTGCCATGTTTCTTGGATTTATCCTGTATGGGACTCTCTGCTCTTCCAGGACTTGATTGACTATTTCCTTTCCCATGTTAGGGAAGTTTTCGACTATAGTCTCTTCAGATATTTTCTCATACACTTTCTTTTTGTGTTCTTCTTCTGGGACCCCTATAATTTGAATTTTGTTGCATTTAATGTTGCCCCAGAAGTGTCTATTCATTCTTTTTTCTTTATTCTGCTCTGCCACAGGTATTTGCAGTATTCTATCTTCCAGCTCACCTATCCATTCTTCTGCCTCAGTTATTCTGCTATTGATTCCTTCTAGAGTATTTTTCCTTTCTTTGTTTGTGTTCTTCATCACTGTTTGTTTGCTCTTGAGTTCTTCTAGGTCCTTGTTAAACACTTCTTGTATTTTCTCTATTCTATTTCTGAGATTTTGGATCATCTTTACTATCATTACTCTTAATTGTTTTTCAGGTAGACTGCCTATTTCCTCTTCATTTGTTTGTTCTGCTGGGTTTTTGCCTTGCTCCTTCATCTGCTTCATATTTCTCTGTCTTCTCATTTTGTTTAACTTAGTGTGTTTTGGCTCTCCTTTTCCTCAGCTTTGTAGTTCCCATTATTTTTGTTTTGCCCCCAGTGGGTGAGATTGGTTTATTTGCTTATGTAGGCTTCCTGGTGGATGGGACTGGTGCATTTCTTCTGGTTGGTGGAGATGGATCTTGTTTCTCTGGTGTGCAGGGCCACATCCGGTGTGGTGTTTTGTGGTGTCTGTCAACTTAGCATGACTTTAGGCAGCCTCTCTGCTAATTGGTGGGTTTTTGTTCCTGTCTTGCAAGTTGTTTGCTGTGGGGCATCCAGCACCAGAGCTTGCTGGCCATTGGGTGGAATGGGTCTTAGTGTTGATGAAGTCTCTGGGAGAGCTCTTGCTTATTGATATTACATGGGGCTGGGAGGTCTGTGGTGGTCCAATATCCTGGACTTGGCTCTCCCACCTCAGAGGCTCATGCCCGTCATCCAGCTGGAGCACCAAAATCGTGCCAGCCACACAGCTTGGAAGTAAAGGAAGGAAAAAAAAGAACGAACAGATAGAACCCCAAACCAAATGGTAAAAACAAAACTAAACAGACAAAATCAGACAAAGAAACGTACCCATGTGTGCACACAAACACACACACACACACACACACACACACACACTCATAAAAAACAAACAACCAAAAAACAACAAGAGCAGAAAAAGAAAACAAAACAAAACTACCAGACAGAACCCTAGGACAAATGATATCAAACCCAAAGAGACCAAATCATACAAAGATACATACATACATGCATTTACAAAAAGAGAAAAAGGGGGAATAATTAAAAATAAAAATATTTTAAAAATTTAAAATAAAGGAAGGTAACAACCAAACCAATAAACAAATCCACCAGTGATAACAAGCACTTAAAACTAAACTAAGAGAAACATAAAACCAAAAACAAATCAGACTTAGAAAGCAAACCCCAAGTCTACAGTTTCTCCCAAAGTCTACCACCTCAATTTTGGGAACATTTGTTGTCTATTCAGCTACTCCACAGATGCAGGGTTTTATCAAGTTGATTGTGGGGATATAATCCACTGCTCCTGAGGATGCATGGAGAAATTTCCCTTTCTCTTCTTTGTTTGCACAGCTCCTGGGATTCAGCTTTGGTTTTGGCCCTGCCTCTGCATGTAGGCCACCCTCAGGTGTCTGTTCCCCACCCAGACAGGAGTGAGTTCAAGCAGCAGCTGATTAGGGCTCTGTTGCTCGCTCCAGCCAGGGAGAGGGAAAAGTATGGTAGTCAGAATTAGAATGTGGGGGTGAGCCTGCAGCACCAGAGGCTGACATGACATTGCAACAGCCTGTGGTGCACCATGTGTTCTACCAGGGAAGTTGTCCCTGGATCATGGGACCCTGGCCATGGTTTGCTGCATGGGTATCCATGGAAGTGTGGGTAGTGACCTGCACTTACACAAAGGATTCTTGGTGGCAGTGGTGGCAGTGTTAACGGTCCATGACCATCTCTGTGGTCCAATCTGATAGCTGTGGCTCACTCCTGTCTCTGGAGCTCATTTAGGTGGTGCTCTGCCCTCTGTGGGCACAAGGAGCAGGAATCCCCTCTCCTCGCACACCCCAAAACAGTGGTCTCTTGCCTCTCCATCTGATCCAGACATTTTCCCAGACTCCTTCCTGGCTAGCTGTGGTACACTAGTCCACTTCAGGCTGTCTTCACACAGCCAACCCCAGTCCTTTCCCTGAGGTCTGACCTCCGAAGCCTGAACCTCAGCTCTCAGCTCCCACCCACCCCGATGAGTGAGCAGACAAGCATCTTAGGCTGGTGAGTGCTGGTTGGCACTGATCCTCTGTGCGGGAATCTCTCCACTTTCCCTTCTGCACCCCTGTTTCTGCACTCTCCTCCATGGCTCTGAAGCTTTTCCCCCACCTGTTCCCACCAGTGAAGGGGCTTCCTAGTGTGTGCAAACTTTTCCTCATTCACAGCTCCCTCCCAGTGGTGCAGGTCCCATCCCTATTCTTTTGTCTCTGTTTTTTCTTTTTTCTTTTGCCCTGCCCAAGAACATGGGGAATTTTTTGCATTTTGGGAAGTCTGAGCTCTTCTGCCAGCATTCAGTAGGTGTTCTGTAGGAGTTGTTTCACATGTAGATGTATTTTTGATGTATTTGTGTGGAGGAAGGTGATCTCCATGTCTCACTCCTCCACCATCTTGAAGGTCTCTTTTATTTATTTTTATATATGAATTTTTACAGGTTGTCTAATTCCCAAATAATTTCTTTATTATTAAATTATGAATCAATGTAGGAAAGATTGACATTATCATTTTTATATTTCTACATAAGTAGAGGGTCTGTTTTCCCATTTCTCCAGAACTTCTTTTGGAGTTCTCAGTAGCCTTTCCCTTTCTCTCTATCTTTCCTCTGCTCACAGCAAGATGGATTCTGGATATACTCTGAGTACTGTAACAACCACCTGGACGCCTGTATGGAGCTCTCCAAACTGATGAAGGACAGCCGCTACCAGCACTTTTTTGAGGCCTGTCGCCTCTTGCAGCAGATGATTGACATTGCTATTGATGGTTTCCTTTTGACGCCAGTGCAGAAGATCTGCAAGTATCCCTTACAGTTGGCTGAGCTCCTCAAGTATACCGCCCAGGACCATAGGTAAGGGATTGAGGGAGGCAGGAGTGAAGGAGAGAGCCTCCTCTACATGTTAATCCTTATTGAGAATGTATGTCCTCTTGCCTTTTCTGAATTTCTGTTAGCTTATATACACAATGGGATGATGACATATTCTTGCTTACCTCTGAAGACTGTTGTGTATATAAAGTGAGACAATGCTTATCAGTTGCTTATAAACTTATAAATCAATATATACACAAAATCAGTGTTCATCATTATTGTACCACTTAGACACTACCTTCAGGGAGCTTATAGCCTGGTCCTTAGTCCTGAGTTCAGCCAAGTGAATCAACTGTTTATTCTACTCTGCTCAATAGAGTCAAATATCCTGGTAACAGACTGCCCTACTTGTACTGACCTTAGATTTCTTCTGAAAGGCTACACCCCTGGTCTTCTTTAGTCTTTTACACCCTCCTCTGCCTCATCCCAACTGTACCTTCCCCTTAGACACACAGCATGACTGGGGGAAAATAGACTTGAGACTTCCCCTGAAGTTTTCTCAAAGTTTTTCAGTATTTTCAAGAAAACCAACCCAAAAAGGATGAAGGAGCTTATCTTTCTCTGAATGGAAATGACACTCCTAACCCTCTATTAGTAAGGTATATGCTGGGAGTCATCTCCAACAATGGGAATGGTCTACAGTGAACCATCCCCTATTTTTTCATGTGCTTTGCTTCATAACCTAGAGCCCCCAGCCTATTTATAGCCTGCTTTTAATTGGTATTAAATCCGTGACCTTAGGTTTATTGCCCCAGCTCTCAGCTCTCTTCCTGATTGATCACTATAAGAATAAAGAAGGCCTTTGCTCAATTTCCCTTAGTTTCTGGTTGCTTCTCATCAGGCCTGCTTCGTACTTTCATTTGGCTCCACTGCCTGGTTTCCTTGGATCTGACTTCCAGACCTAGTTGCATAAGGCCATCGGTATGCGTAGGTTGGTTTTTTTTATGTCAAGCTTCTAGGCCAATCCCTAGGTTCATTTTTAAGTTGATGTTGTTCTTTAGCATATCATGGGTTATGTGCTTCAGTGGTCTGAAGCCCTGGACAGATTTCAGATTTGAAACCAAATGTAGTAGCAGTGGACTCTCCCTTTGTATGAGTAACACCACCAGTGGTAACTCTGCCTTCCTTGTTCTGTTGGCTGTGAGCGAGGCAGGTGTAGAAGGACCTTGCAAAGGAGGACTCTGTTCCCTTCTCCCTGAGTCTGTTTACTAGCTGGGGAATAGTGGGAGTACTAATTAGACATGAAATTTGGAGGTGACTAAATCTCACTTAAAATATTTAATACAGCCCATTGCCAAAACTGAGTCCCAAGTTTTCTAAGGAGAAAACTTGTAAGAGCTAATAGGATGTTAAAGAACCCCAACTAAAATATCTTAATATTTTAAAAATAAAAATGGAAAACATTTATGGCACCTAAAATGGAAAGGGCCTTAGAGGAAGGTCTTCTAGTCAGACTTATTCATTCTATGGCTAGACAGACTGAGTCCCAGAAAGGGAAAATGACAAAGAGCAAGTCTGTGGCAAAGCAGGGACACAAAGTATGGACAGTGGTCTGGGAACCTAACTTTTTAAAGAGCGCTCCAGGTGATTTTCATGCCAAGGAAGATTTGTGAGCCATTGTACTAGCCAGTCTGGAAGGCCTTTTCTAGTTCTGCCATCCCATGTTGTAATGAATCTAAATGACCTCCACAGGAATACTTCAAGGTGCTAAGTGACCAGAAGCAGCCACTATTGCACCTAAATCTCAGTGGAGCTGCTTTCAGACCAGTGGTTTTAAAACCAGTATATTTAAAGAGTGATTCTCAAATGTTTTTATATCACAGCTCATCTCCCACCTACTCCTGAGTGTCTGCTCTAAAAATTATACTTGTGGACTGATGATATTAACTAGGTAAATTATGTATTTACATAAATGTTTTTAAGAGCCCCCCAAGGACCAATTTTAAAGCACAGCCAAAAATTATGTTTGTCTTTTAGACCAAAGCAACCCCAGGGCCTTTTGGGTTTAGTGGGAGCCAACAAGATAGCATATCTCCCTGGGATTTCCCATTCCTGTGCACCTTCACCTTGTGAGTGGAACCCCTGCATCAAGGCCTTCTTATCCTCTGGGTCTCTGGTCCCCTCTCCTTCCACCCCTAGGCTCAGGGGTGCTGAGAGAATGGCTCAGGCAGTCGCAGGCTACATCAATCCCTGTCCTCATTTGGGGTGACCCATTGGGCCTAGCACTATCCCCAGGCCATGGGCCACTCCTTCTTGCAGGCCTCAGAAAGCTTTATCAAGGTGATAGCTCCTGTGATGCATGCCAAAGTAGCTTGGGTTTGAAGGCAATTAGAGGCTAATGCCAGGTTGAAGACTTAGGTTGATAGGTGTTCAGATAGGTAGGTCTGAAATGCAAGCAGGCAGAGTAGTCCCTGAGGGAGAAGATTAGGTGGATAGAGAGTGGTAAATGGAGAATAATACTACCATTGTTTACAGAAGGGTGACATGTCCCCACCCCCCCACCCAACCTTGCTTAAGCTGCTAAGAAGAAAGACTACGAGAGGGAGGTTAGCTGACCTGCCTGGAACAAGACAATCTTGGTTCAGTCAGTCTCCTCACTAGGGTGCTGGGCTCAGACCTCATCTGGAAGCCTGAGGGCTCTGAGCAGGGTTCAGGCTAGACCACAGCTATTTACTTTTTTCTCTCACCCACTCCTAAAGCTAGTGGGGAAGGTTAGAGATGGTGACATACCCCCCTCTAACCATCATGAGAAAGGCAGCCAGCTAAAAATGGCAAAGGTTGACTGACAGTATGGCACAGTGGCAGTGATAAATTCATGGCTAAGTAGTACATGGGGTCAGGCAGAGGTAATAAGCATTCTCATGCCAGCACTGTCCAATAGGACTTTGTACAGTGATGTAAATGTTCCATATCTCTGTGGTTTAATATAGTAGACACTGGCCACATATGGCTATTGAGTACTGAGAAATGTAGCTGATGCAACTAAAGAACTAAATTTTTATTTAATTCTAATTAAATGTGGCTAGTGGATACCATATTTGACAGTGTAACTCTATGCTTTACCTCCTAGAAAGTGGCTTAAGGCATTTTCCTGATGCTCTCAAATCAGGGAGGAATAGCATGGGAGACAGAAAAAGGACCTAAAGAACAGGGGTGCTTATTTACTTCAGCAACTTCTGCACTGCAACCACCCCTTCTGTCATTACCCTACCTTGCTTCTAAATGGCAAGCTCAGATAGTCTTGCCAGGGAAAAACTTTGACAGTTTTACAGAGCACAATAACTCCCCCACAGGTTGGAGCAAGTAACTGTAAAAGAATGAAATGTAACAGAAACAAATGTAATATTCTGTAGTTTGGTCTAAGAAGTCAACAATTCAAGGACAGACTGAGAGACATACAGCTTCTAGACAGCATATTTTAAAGAAATTTAAGAAGTATTGGTTGATCATAAGTTCAGTATGAGTCAGAAGTGAGATCCACAAGAAAAACTGGTAACAGCTAACATTCATTAAGGCTCAGGATAAAGAGGTTTTGGGGTGTGTGTGTGTGTGTGTGTGTGTGTGTGTGTGTTAACAGAGTTGTCTTGAGACAGAATAGACTGGTTAGGATTTGTACTGAGTATCCTGTCACTGTAGGTGATAAAATGTAGTAACGTTTGAAGACTATGGTCTGGCAGGTGTGCAGAGAACAGACTGGAGCCAGGGAGGCCAGCTAAGAGGAGGTGCTGTGTCTCATCTGCCCTAGCAGTTAGAACTCCCTTTCTTCTGTTCCTATGATTGGTCCACCACCCCACACCTCAATGTATTAGGGAAGAAAAAGACAGTTGCCCTGCTCTTCTTTTTCTCTTCTCTTCTTTCAAATTGGTGCAGGGACAGTGAGCATGTTAGTGACCACAAAGCATGTTCAGCTTCTCTAAGGAAAAGTTTGTTAAGACTGAACTGTAACTCATCCTCCTGCCTTCTCAACTAATTATTCCACCAAATGTCTGGGATCTAACTTTCAATCTTCTTTTCACAGGAGCCATTTGACTGGAAATTAGATCAGACAAACAGAGAAAACTGGGCAGGATGGTATAACCTTCAACAAGTGGGCCATCCAAAGTCCCAGGAAAATGGGGCCTAGGATTGTACTTCTGGAGTTAGAGGTTTTGAGAGACAACCCATATAATGTCTATACTAGAGAAATGTTTGTTTTATATTAATAATACTGCAGACATTTGCTGTGAGCCAAGAGTAAAACAGTTTTCATGGATTATTAAAACTTCAGCAAATTCTACTGTAATTCTCCCCATTTTACAGATGAGGAAACTGAGTCACTGAGAAGGAGAATGAGACTTGTCAAAGGCCACACCACTAGTCAGTGACTAAACTAGGGTTTGTGTTCAAGGAGTCTGGCTCCAGTCTCTGTTCTTAACCACAATGCTACATCCTATCTCTATATTGTATAGGAGGAAAGGTTTGGATGTTATTTTACAGTGACTTTGGGCAGAGTTCCCTAGAAATAGGTGCTAGAACAGATGGTAAAGTTCTCTGGACCATGCCATGTGTGAGGCTCCCTTCCTCATCCTTGGCTGGTTGTATCAGATAGGTACAAAAATAATGGCATAGCAAAGATGAGTCTGTTTCTCTTTCATAGAGAAAACGCCTGCAGGTAGGCAGTTTATGGCTCCCTTGCTGGCTCCATGATTATCAGAGACTCCTTCCAGTTTTCTCTTATCCTATCCTTAGGAGTATGGACCTTGTCCTTATGGTCTAAGATGGTTGCTAGAACTTCAGCCATCACATCTAAATATTCTTAAGCGTCAGGTTTAAGTAAGGACCAAAGAATGGCATGCTGTTTTCCTTAAAGGTAGTTTTTCAAAAGTTCTACCCAACATTTCTATTTACATATCACTGGACAGAACTTGATCATATAAGTCACCTCTTACTGTAAAGAAGGATAGAAAATGTAGTCTTTTGTACCATGTGGCATGGATTCTATCTAAAATCCGGGCTCTCTTGCTAAGTAGGAAGAGGAGAATGGATGTTAGTGTTGGCACCCAGCACATTGGTTCAATGGCACATTGACTCATCCAACTTGTAATTTTGTGTCTTCACAGTGACTACAGGTATGTGGCAGCTGCTCTGGCTGTCATGAGAAATGTGACTCAGCAGATCAATGAACGCAAGCGGCGCTTGGAGAATATTGACAAGATTGCCCAGTGGCAGGCCTCTGTCCTAGACTGGGAGGTAGGACCCTTACTAACAGGGACATTGGAGAGGCTGAATACCTTAGCCAGAACCTCACATCTTAGCCAAAGATGAGCAAAGAGTAATTATATTTGAAGAGCATCAGAAAGGATTTAGATTAGAGCCAAGGCAAAACTTCCTGCTAATAAGAGGTGTTGTGTACTTGAATAGCTTTCTAAGAAGGTTGGAGAAATCTCGGTTGCAATATTTCATTAGGAAAGGAAAGATTCATCTATTTGGGTGTTTCTAAGAAATAATTGGGTTGACTCAGTAGCCTTTCAAAGCTCTTTCAAGTCCTGGAATTTTATCACCACCAGATGAACACTTGGATAAGGAGTAATAGGTACTAATTCACTCCCAGACACAGAGTGCAAGGTTGGTTCTCTGATGCAGGCCAGCCAACATACTTCTTCTTTTCCTCTTGGTGAGATCACCTCACCCTGACATATCTACTAGTTCTATCCAAGCCTGCACACTTCAGGCCACAACCATCATCCCTGCCCAAATGACAGGCCAAATTCTATTTTTTAATTATCTGCTTATAAAAATAATCCCTGAGCCTTCCATTCTATTGGAATTGGCCACGACTTCTCTGAACTCAGAAAGCCTTCACTAAAGCATTGTCTTCTGAGATGCTAACTTTCAGAGGATATACACAGCCTAACAAATAAATGGAGCTTTTGCCTCTTATGCCACTGCTCTGTTGAAGTTCCTGAGGTGTCTGTTAAACAGAAAAAAGAGCTGTGAACTTTAAGGCCTCACAGGTACCTGTGTGTTAAGTACACTATTTATTGTTTCTCTCTTGTGCCTATCAAGAGAACCAGGAGTAATGATATTTCACATTTATCTCTCAGACCCAAGTTATGAAATCTGACAGTCCACAGCTAATATAACCAAGATAGGAGAGGCAGGACATGCTACCAGGGAGGAGGTGGCAATCTTAAGCTTCATGATCATAGTGTAGAAGTTGAGTCAGCTCCCCATTCCTCTGGCCTCCACACAGGTATAATTTCTTGTAATTTGAGAGCTAGTAGCTCTCTAACTTGTCATATAGTTTAGCACATTCCAAGGGAATGAAACAGCCTTACAGTTACTTAACCAATGTCCAGAAAAAGTCATCTTTCCTTTATTCTGCTACTTCTGTTCCTCTTTAATGTACATGGCTGGAAATGTCCACAGTTCTGAGCAGCTGGCATATTTTTGAGTCTTATTTGAAGGATAATGTCCCCATACAGAGTAGAAAACAGCAGTGATTCTTTGAGATGCAAGGAGAGGAAGGAATCTATATAAAGAGATCTTCTTGCTCATAAGAAGAAAACAGCACTGGCACAGACTTATTAGGAAATCATGGATTCTCCTTCCCCTGTGTCTGGTTTGCTTTGGATAGTTTCCTGATAAGAGGGCTGGATCAAATGACCTCTAGAAAGATCGCTAATTCTCAGGCACTCTGAAACTGTGGCTGATTAGCAGGCCTCTTTTTCTCTACCCCTGTGGGGATTCTCTGTAATAGGATGTTCCCAGCAGCAGTTGTCTTTCTATTCCCTGAAACAATTTTCCCCTTCCCAATACCTGGAAGACCTTCTAATTCCTCCATGGGCTCTTGGCCTCCAGTCCCTGCAGCTGGGGCCATGGGAGACCAAGAATAGCTTAAAATTCTTTGGCCTGTTCAGGGAGCTTCACTAACACCTAACATGAAAGCACTGAACTATGATTTAAAGACTCAGCATCTCAGAAGGAATTTTATTTGTGTTTGTCTATAGTTGGGGGTTGGGAAACAAAGGAAAGTCTTTCGAATAGGAGGCAGTTACTTTCTGCCTCCTTTGTTAGCATGATTGACTGGTCCTCTAATCTCATCCAAGCCCACACAACCCTGCTTGACAAAGTCCTTCTTTATTTAAGTTAGTAAGAAGAAAAATTCCTTGTGGTTAACTTTTCAGACTCTGAGGTCACTGTGCAACTGACCAGCTTCAGAAGGTTTGCCCTCTATGAAGCATTTTCTTTAGCAAGGCCTGATGGGTACATTTCAGAGGCCAGGACCAAAGTTTCGATCAAGTGTGCCATATCTAGTCTTAAATATTTCTAAAATGTCAGAGTCAGTAGGTCTTTTAGGGAACTCCCCAAAGAACATCTCTGGCCATGTTTATGCACATGTGTGTGTGCACACACACGTGCACACATGCAAACCTTGTAATGATGGTGGAAGTCTGAGAAGCCTATTCCTGACTGAGGCCAAACAGCAAGTCAATGACAAAACTAAAACTTGAATCTAGTCTCCAGATTCCCTGGGGGGTGTTCTTTACACTGCTGCACCACATACTCTTCCAGCCTTCTGCTTCCTACAGCCCAGTTGCTTCCCTTTATGATATTGCAGGGACTTGTTTCTGCAGTAAAGTGTCCATATCTAAGCAAGAGAGTAAGACTGCCTTGGGGGGAAGTCCAACTCCCGGTAAGGCTAAAGGTAGATGAGTGCTGGGGAGCCTCCCACAGAAAGCAATAGGATATGTCCATTCCATGGCTGGTTGGCTATTGGCTTGGGTGGCTCAACCTCACTGATTCCCTGGTATAGGTTTTTTCTATGTTCCACCTACCCAAGCAGTTGGACATTCAGAAAGAAGTCCTGCCAGCTTGGTGGGTGCAGCTGTGGACAAGCCTTGCAAATCAAGAAAATGAAGCAGTGCTTTGCTCTCTCTGCCACTCACTTGCCTCCTCCACATGTTTGAATAAACAGGGTGGGTATCAAAAGCATCTACAAAATAATTTCAGTTTGATTTGTCAAATGAAAAAGAAGAGTCAGGAGACCTTCAAGATGGCGGAGGAGTAAGACATGGAGATCACCTTCCTCCCCACAAATACATTTGAAATACATCTACATGTGAAACAACTCCTACTGAATGTTAGCAGAAGACCTCAGACTTCCCAAAAGTAAAGAAATTCCCCACGTACCTGGGTAGGGCAGAAGAAAACAGAAACAAACAGAGACAAAAGAATAGGGATGGGACCGACACCTCTGGGAGGGAGGAGTGAAGGAGGAAAAGTTTTCACATACTAGGAAACTCCTTTACTGGTGGAGACGGGGTGTGGCGGGGGAAGCTTTGGAGCCATGGAGGAGAGCACAGCAGCAAGGGTGCAGAGAGCAAAGTGGAGAGATTCCCACACAGAGGATCAGTGCCAACCAGCACGCACCAGCCTGAGAGGCTTGTCTGCTCACCAGCCAGGGCGGGTGGGGGCTGGGAGCTGAGGCTATGGATTCGGAGGTCGGATCCCAGGGAGAGGACTGGTGTTGGCTGCATGAACACAGCCTGAAGGGGGCTAGTGCGGCACAGCTAGCCAGGAGGGAGTCCAGGAAAATGTCTGGAACTGCCTAAGAGGCTAGAGACCATTGTTTCAGGGTGCACGAGTAGAGAGGATTCAGAGCACTGCCTAAACAAACTCCAGCACTGCGTGCGAGCCACGCCTATCAGCATGGACACCAGAGATGAGCATGAAATGCTAAGGCTGCTGATGCAGCCACCAAGAAGCCTGTGTGCAAGCACCATTCACTATCCACACAATCCCTCCCAGGAGACTGTGCAGCCCACCACTGCCAGGGTCCCGTGATCCAGGGACAACATCCACGGGAGAAAACATGGCATGCCTCAGGCTGTTGCAATGTCACACCAGCCTCTGCCGCTGCAGACTCGCGCTGCATTTCATACCCCTCCCTCTCCCGCTGGGCTGAGTGAGCCAGAGCCTTCTAATCAACTGCTACTTTAGCCCCTTCCTGTCTGAGCGAAGAACAGATGCCCTCAGGCGACATACACGCAGAGGCAGGGCCAAATTAAAAGCTGAACCCCAGGAGCTGTGCAAACAAAGAAGAGAAAGGGAATTTTCTCCCAGCGGCCTCAGGAGCAGTGGATTAAATCTCGACAATCATCTTAATGTACCCTGCATACACGGAATACCTGAATAGACAACGAATCAGCCCGAAATTGAAGTGCCGGACTTTGGGAGCAACTGCAAACTTGGGGTTCACTTTCTACATCTAATTTGTGTCTGGTTTTACGTTTATCTTAGTTTAGTATTAAAAGTTTATTATCAGTGGTAGATTCATTTATTGATTTGGTTTCTCTCTTCTTTTTTTATATATATAAATATCTATATATTTTTTCTTTTTCTCCTTTTCTGAGTGTGTATGTGTATGCTTCTTTGTGTGATTTTGTGTGTATAGTTTTGCTTTTACCATTTTCCCCAGGGTTTGGTCTCTCCATTTTTAAAATAATTTTTATATTATTTTAATTTTAATAATTTTTAAATTTTTATAATTTTTAAATTTTTTATTTTAGTAACTTTATTTTATTTTTCCCTTTTTTCTTTATTATTTCCTTCTTCTTTCCTTCCTTCCTTCCTTCCTTCCTTCCTTCCTTTCTTTCTTTCTTTCTTTCTTTCTTTCTTTCTTTCTTTCTTTCTTTCTTCTTTCTCTCTACCTTTTCTTCTAGATGTGTGGCTGAAAGAGTCTAGGTACTCCAGCCACATGTCAGTCCTGTATCTCCAAGTAGAGACAGCTGAGTTTAGGACATTGGTCCACCAGAGACCTCCTAGCTCCGCATAATATCAAACAGCAAAAGCTCTCCCATAGATCTCCATCTCAATGCTAAGACCCAGCTCCACTCAATGACCAGCAAGCTACAGTGCTGGACAACCTATGCCAAAAAACTAGCAAGACAGGAACACAACCCCACCCAATAGCAAAGAGGCTGCCTAATATCATGCAAATGTCAAAACACCGCAAAACCCACCACTGGACATGGTCCCGCTCACCAAAAGACAAGATCCAGTCTCATCCACCAGAACACAGGTGCCAGACCCTTACCAGGAAGCCGAAACAACCCACTGAACCAACCTTAACCACTGGGCACAGACAACAAAAACAGTGGGAACTACGAACCTCCAGCCTGCAAAAAGGAGACCCCAAACACAGTAAGTTAAGCAAAATGAAAACACAGGGAAAAACACAGCAGACAAAGGAGCAAGGTAAAAACCCACCACACCAAACAAATGAAGAGGAAATAGGCAACCTAGCTGAAAAAGAATTCATCATAATGATAGTAAAGATGATCCAAAATCTTGAAAAAGGAATGGAGAAAATACAAGAAACATTTAACAAGAACCTAGAAGAACTGAAGAGCAAACAATGATGAGAAACACAATAAACGAAATAAAAATATTCTCTAGAAGGAATCAGTAGCAGAATAACTGAGGCAGAAGAATGGATAAATGACATGGAAGGTGAAAGAGTGGAAATAACTACTGCAGAGCAGAATAAAGAAAAAAGAATGAAAAGAACTGAGGACAGTCTCAGAGACCTCTGGGACAACATTACCGCACCAACATTCAAATTATAGGGGTCACAGAAGAAGAAGAGAAAAAGAACAGGACTAAGAAAAATTTTGAAGAAATTATAGGTGAAAACTTCCCTAATATGGGAAAGGAAATAGTCAATCAAGTCCAGGAAGCACATAGAGTCCAATACAGGATAAATTCAAGGAAAAACATGCCAACACACATATTAATCAAACTATCAAAAATTAAATACAGGGAAAAATATTAAAAGCAGCAAGGCAAAAGCAACAAATAACATACAAGGGAATCCCCATAAAGTTAACAGCTGATCTTTCAGCAGAAACTCTGCAAGCCAGAAGGGAGTGGCAGGACATATTTAAAGTGATGAAAGGGAAAAACCTACAACCAAGATTACACAGCAAGGATATCACTCAGATTTGAAGGAGAAATTAAAAACTTTACAGACAAGCAAAACTTAAGAGAATTCAGAACCAGCAAACTGGATTTACAACAAATGCTGAAGGAAATTCTCTATGCAGGAAACACAGGAGAAGGGAAAAATATACAATAACGAACCCCAAACAATTAGGAAAATGTTATTAGGAACATACATATCGATAACTACCTTAAATGTAAATGCATTAAATGTTCCAAACACAACACATAGACTGGCTGAATGGATACAAAAATAAGACCCGTATATACGCTGTCTACAAGAGACCCACATCAGACCTAGGGACTCATACAGACAATAAGTGAGGGGATGGAAAAAAATATTCCATGTAAATGGAAATCAAAAGAAAGCTGGAGTAGTAATTCTCATATCAGACAAAATAGACTTTAAAATAAAGACTATTACAAGAGACAAAGAAGGACACTACATAATGATCATTGGATCATTCCAAAAAGAAGGTATAACAACTGTAAATATTGATGCACCCAACATAGGAGCACCTTAATACATAAGGCAAATGCTAACAGTCATAAAACCGGAAATCGACAGTAACACAATCATAGTAGGGGACTTTAACACCCCACTTTCACCAACGGACATATCATCCAAAATGAAAATTAATAGGGAAACACAAACTTTAAATGATATTCTAAACAAGACGGACTTAACTGATATTTATAGGACATTCCAATGAAAAACAACAGAATACAGTTTCTTATCAAGAGCTCATGG
This sequence comes from Leucopleurus acutus, assembly GCF_964270905.1. Lineage (NCBI taxonomy): Eukaryota > Metazoa > Chordata > Mammalia > Artiodactyla > Delphinidae > Leucopleurus > Leucopleurus acutus. The sequence continues at coordinate 52,638,242 of NC_139148.1, read as the reverse complement.
AACATTCTCCAGGATAGATCATATCTTGGGTCACAAATCAACCCTTGATAAGTTAAGAAAATTGAAATTGCATCAAGTATCTTTTCCAACCACAATGCTATGAGATTAGATATCAATTACAAGGAAAAAAACCTATAAAAACTACAAACACATGGAGGCTAAACAATACACTACTAAATAACCAAGAGATCACTGAAGAAATCAAAGACAATATCAAAAAATACCTAGAAACAGATGACAATGAAAACACAATGACCCAAAACTCTTGGGATGCAGCAAAAGCAGTTCTAAGAGGGAAGTTTATAGCAATACAATCCTACCTCAAGAAACAAGAATCATCTCAAATAAACAACCTAGCCTTACACAAAAAGCAATTAGAGAAAGAAAAACAAAAAAATAACCCAAAGATAGCAGAAGTAAAGAAATCATAAAGATTAGGTCAGAAATAAATGAAGAAGAAATGAAGGAAATGATAGCAAATATCAGTAAAACTAAAAGCTTGTTCTTTCAGAAGATAAACAAAATTGATAATCAATTAGCCAGACTCATCAAGAAGAAAAGGTAGAAGACTCAAATCAACAGAATTACAAATGAAAAAGGAGAAGTAACAGCTGGCATTGCAGAAATGCAAAGGATCATGAGAGATTACTGCAGGCCACTAAATGCCAATAAAATGGACAACCAGGAAGATATGGAAAATTCCTTAGACAAGTGCAACCTTCTGAGGCTGAACCAGGAAGAAATTGAAAATATAAGCAGACCAATCACGAGCACTAAAATTGAGATGGTGAATAAAAATCTTCCAACAAACAAAAGCCCAGGAACAGATGGCTTCACAGGCAAATTCGATCAAACATTTAGAGAACAGCTAAAACCTATCCTTTTCAAATTCTTCCAAAGTATAGAAGATGGAGGAACACTCCCAAAGTCACCCTGATACCAAAACCAGACAAAGATGTCACAAAGAAAGAAAACTACAGGCCAATATCACTGATGAACATAGATGCAAAAATCCTCAACAAAATACTAGCAAGCAGAATCCAACAGCACATTAAAAAGTTCATACACCATGATCAAGTGGGCATTATCCCAGGAATGCAAGGATTCTTCAATATACACAAATCAATCAATGTGATAAACTGTATTAACAATTTGAAGGAGAAAAACCATATGATCATCTCAATAGATGCAAAAAAGCTTTTCACAAAATTCAACACCCATTTATGATAAAAAAACCTTCCAGAAAGTAGGCATATAGGGAAGTTACCTCAACATAATAAAGGCCATATATGACAAACCCACAGCCAACATAGTTCTCAATGGTGAAACACTGAAACCATTTCCTGTAAGATCAGGAACAAGAGAAAGTTTTCCACTCTCACCACTGTTATTCAACATAGTTTTGGCAGTTTTAGCCACAGCAATCAGAAGAAAAACAAATAAAAGGAATTCAAATCGGAAAAGAAGAAGTAAAACTGTCACTGTTTGCAGATGACATGATACTATACATAGAGAATCCTAAAGATGCTACCAGAAAACTACTAGAGCTAATCAATGAACTTGGTAAAGTAGCAGGATACAAAATTAATGCACAGAAATCTCTTGCATTCCTATACACTATGATGAAAAATCTGAAAGATAAATTGAGGAAACACTCCCACTTACCATAGTACCAAAAATAATAAATACCTGGAAATAAACCTACCTAAGGAGACAGAAGACATGTATGCAGAAAACTATAAGACACTGATGAAAGAAATTAAAGATGATACAAACAGTTGGAGAGATGTACAATGTTCTTGGATTGGAAGAATCAATACTGTGAAAATGACTACTACCCAAAGCAATCTACAGATTCAATGCAATCCCTATGAAACTACCAGTGGCACTTTTCACAGAAGTAGGACAAAAAAAATCTCACTTTGTATGGAAACACAAAAGACCCTGAAGAACCAAAGCAATGTTGAGAAAGAAAAACGAAGCTGGAGGAATCAGGCTCCTTGACTTCAGACAATACTACAAAGGTACACTAATCAAGACAGCACAGTACTGGCACAGAAACAGAAATATAGTTCAATAGAACAGGATAGAAAGCCAGAGGTAAACCCATGCACCTATGGTCACCTTATTTTTGATAAAGGAGGCAGGAATATACAATGGAGAAAAGACAGCCTCTTCAATAGTGGTGCTGGGAAAACTGGACAGCTACATGTAAAAGAATGAAATTACAGCACTCCCTGACACCATACACAAAAATAAACTCAAAATGGATTAAAGACCTAAATATAAGAGCAGACACTACAAAATTCTTAGAGGAAAACATAGGCAGAACACTCTATGACATAAATCACAGCAAGATACTTTTTGAGCCACCTCCTACAGAAATGGAAATAAAAAAATAAACAAATGGGACCTAGTGAAACTTAAAAGCTTTTGCACATCAAAGGATACCATAAACAAGAGGAAAAGACAACCCTCAGAATGGGAGAAAATATTTGCAAATGAAGCAACTGACAAAGAATTAACCTCCAAAATTTACAAGCAGCACATGCAGCTCAACATCAAAAAAACAAACAACCCTATCCAAGAATAGGCAGAAGACCTTAATAGACATTTGTGCAAAGAAGATATACAGATTGCCAACAAACATATGAAAGAATGCTCAACATCACTAATCATTACAGAAATGCAAATCAAAACTACAATGAGGTATCACCTCACACCAGTCAGAATGGCCATCATCAAAAAATCTACAAACAATAAATGCTGGAGAGGGTGTGGAGAAAAGGGAACCCTCTTGCACTGTTGGTGGGAATGTAAATTGATACAGCCACTATGGATAACAGTATGGAGGTTCCTAAAAAACTTAGAAGAGAACTGCCTTATGATACAGCAATCCCACTACTGGGCATGTACCCTAAGAAAACCATAATTCCAAAAGAGTCATGTACCACAATGTTCATTGCAGCTCTATTTACAATAGCCAGGACATGGAAGCAACCTAAGTGTCCACCAACAGATGAATGGATAAAGAAGATGTGGTACATATATACAATGGAATATTACTCAGCCATAAAAAGAAATGAAATTGAGTTATTTGTAGTGAGGTGGATGGACCTAGAGTCTGTCATACAGAGTGAAGTAACTCAGAAAGAGAAAAACAAATACTGTATGCTAGCACATATGTATGGAAACCAAAAATAAGAAGAAAAGTTGTTCTGACGAACCTAGGGACAGGTCAGGAATAAAGACGCAGATGTAGAAAATGGACTGAGGACACGGGAAGGGGGATGGGTAAGCTGGGACGAAGTGAGAGAGTGGCATTTACATATATACACTACCAAATATAAAGTAGATTGCTAGTGGGAAGTGGCCACATGGCACAGGGAGATCAGCTCGGTGCTTTGTGACCACCTAGAGGGGTCGGATAGGGAGAGTGGGAGCCAGACGCAAGAGGGAGGAGATATGGGGATATATATATATATATATATATATATATATATGTATTGCTAATTCACTTTGTTATACAGCAGAAACTAACACACCATTGTAAAGGAATTATACTCCAATAAAGATGTTTAAAAACATAAATTAATTTAAAGAAAAAACAAGAATCATAGAAGAAACCTTCACAACTTAATCTCCCTTGAAAAGGAATTACGAAAGAGGGTGGAGAGTTAGTACCACACCGGCAATTGGTGCCTGCTCAGTAAATCAGAGCATTTTGCTAGAGAGCAGGAGACCTTGTACTGTAACCACACGTTACCGGCCCTCAGCTTATTCAATGAACATTTTGGATTTATTTGCCCACCTCCAGTTTCCATCCTTGCTCCCTGCCAGCCTATGTGTACTAGAGTTCATGGAGTCCCCCATGCTCTGCCCTACCCCCTAGGGCTTCTAAAAAATCAGTGGATGAGTGAAAGTACCACCTATACCTCTAAATAATAATAAGTACCTTCAATCAGCTTAGGGGAGCATCAGGAAGAAGAACATGTTCTCACGAATTGCAGTTTCTAGGAAATTTCTAATTTCTCTGATGCTGATGTTTGTTTATGCTCTCACATTGCTACCCTTCACATGCATTAGATCCACTTGAAGGTAAGGGGAAGGAACATATCCCTGACAGCTTATTTTGTTTTTTTCCATTCTTTAATTGTTCTTTATTTTTTATTTTTGCAAGATTTTTTAAAACAAATTTATTGGAGTATAATTGCTTTACAATGGTGTGTTAGTTTCTGTGTATAACAAAGTGAATCAGCTCTATGAATACGTATATCCACATATCCCCACCCTCTTTTGCCTCCCTACCGCCCTCTCTATCCCTCGCTTCAAGGTGGTCACAAAGCACCGAGCTGATCTCCCTGTACGATGCAGCTGCTTTCCACTAGCTATCTATTTTACATTTGGGAGTGTATATATGTTAGTGCTACTGTCTCACTTTGTCCCAACTTACTCTTCCCCCTCCCTATGTCCTCAAGTCCATTCTCTACATCTGCTTCTGTATTCCTGTCCTGCCGTAGGTTCATCAGAACCATTTTGGGTTTTTTTAGATTCCATATATATGTGTTAGCATATGGAATTTATTTTTCTCTTTCTGACTTACTTCACTCTGTATGACAGACTCTAGGTCCATCCACCTCACTACAAATAATTCAATTTCATTTCTTCTTATAGCTGAGTAATATTGCATTGTATATATGTGCCACATCTTCTTCATCCATTCTTCATCTGTTGATGGACACTTAGGTTGCTTCCATGTCTTGACTATTGTAAATATTGTTGCAATGAACATTGTGGTACATGACTCTTTTGGAATTATGGTTTTCTCAGGGTATATGCCCAGTAGGGGGATTGCTGTGTCATATGGTAGTTCTATTTTTAGTTTTATAAGGAACCGGCATACTGTTCTCCATAGTGGCTATATCAATTTACATTCCCACCAACAGTGCAAGAGGGTTCCCTTTTCTCCACACCCTCTCCAGCATTTATTGTTTGTAGATATTTTGATGATGGCCATTCTGACTGGTGTGAGGTGATACTTTATTGTAGTTTTGATTTGCATTTCTGTAATGATTAGTGATGTTGAGTATTCTTTCATGTGTTTGTTGGCAATCTGTATATCTTCTTTGCAGAAATGTCTCTTTAGGTCTTCTGCCCATTTTTGAATTGGGTTGTTTGTTTTTTTGTTATTGAGTTACATGGGCTGCTTGTAAGTTTTGGAGAGTGATCCTTTGTCAGTTGCTTCATTTGCAAATATTTTCTCCCATTCTGAGGGTTGTCTTTTCCTCTTGTTTATGGTATCCTTTGATGTGCAAAAGCTTTTAAGTTTCATTAGGTCCCATTTGTTTATTTTTATTTCCATTTCTGTAGGAGGTGGTTCAAAAAGGATCTTGCTGTGATTTATGTCATAGAGTGTTCTGCCTATGTTTTCCTCTAAGAGTTTAATAGTGTCTGGCCTTACATTTAGGTCTTTAATCCATTTTGAGTTTATTGTTGTGTATGGTGTTAGGAAGTGTTCTAATTTCATTCTTTTACATGTAGCTGTAACCCTGACAGCTTCTTTTATATCTTTTTTTTTTCTGGAGATTTTTACCAGGATCCCAAGTTTGCAGCTCATATTTGAGAACTTGATTGTGTGTTGTTGTGATTTCCTCCTCATAGCACCCTTCCCCCATAGCCTGGTTGTATAATACTCAATAGCATGTTCCAGTTTACCATTGGACGTTTGAATCCAAAGAAGTTGGAGGAAACACAAAAGCCCAACGTGATGACAGCAGCAAAAACATCTTTTTAAAGCTAAATGGCTTGATGAGGCATACTCTTTGGACCAGGAGATCAAATGTGGAGGGATAGATTTGTTATTTCCCTGCTTTCCTCCTAGCAGGCAGAATTGAATATAAACTCTGAGAAGGGTAGCATTTCCTTTGTCCTCTCCCTTGATGTGCTCAGGGCACAACCCTACATCAGATAATCAGCCTATAATTAGAATGAGGTGCTGGGCATTGGGATATTGAAATGAATGAGATGTAGCCTTGACTATCCAGTGAGGGCAAGTATGTTCCAGGCAGAGAAAACAGTGTGAGAAAAATTCTGGAAGAATGGAAGAGAACAGAAGGCATGTGGAGGAGTGGGAGGTGGGAAGAGATTGCACTTGAGGGGTCAAGGCAAAGAACTGTGTAGTGCAGTGGGGCAGAGAGGGCAAAGTCTGATTGCTCTAAACTCTGAGAGGTCCCTCTACCTTACATGAGCTTATTTCATGTTCTCAAGCAGCCATGTGATTTGAGTCAAACAGGAACCTTTGAATTAGCCCCATTGTCTAAATGAGGAAACAGATTGTGATTAAGCTACTTCTGAAAGAAATGAGTTGACGGCAGCACTGGGCCCAGAACTGAAGTCTTTGAGGTTCTTACCTTAGAAATTTCCAAAGCAGCTGCTTTTTCCATTAAGGGATCATTATTTTGCTGTGGTTTGATGGTTTAGAGCATGGACTTTTGAGCGACTCTCTCTTGGATTCTGCCACTTTCGGCATATTACTTCCAATTTCTCTGACACTGGTTTGGGGACAAATAGCACTACATCCCTTATTGGGTTGTGAGTATTAATAGGAATATGTGGCACAGGATTTAGGGTACACAGTAATAATCAAGGTAATAACTATCACTATATGGAGCTTACAGTGTGATGTGTACTTTTGTAAACACTTTATATATGTTAACTTATATAATCCTTACCACAGCCAAATGAGGTTGGTAATGTTATCATCATTTTAAAGATGAGGAAACTGAGGAACAGAGAAGATGAGTTAACTGACAACAATCACCTTGGTGAGCATAGAGGTGTATTTTTTCAAGTTTTTTTTTTTCTTGGTAGAGTGGCATCAAGTGGCATTTTATGGCAAGTACTTAAAACAGAATTGATAGAATTGGGTTGCTCCTAGCTGGTGCAGTGTGTAGACCAGATGCCACTGAGTAGTCCTCCTGGTCTGATCATTCTCAGCTTAGCAAGTTGTGCCTTTAAAAGTCATACTGGCCATCTTTGTATAGCATTGGCCCCTTTTATAGCGTTCTTTCCCTTCATACATATTCAAAATGGACTATAGTACATCTTCCTGGCCTGCCTCAAGGTGGGGCATGGCCGACTGGTACCATGTTCAGCTTCCCATCCCTCCAACAGGAAAACCTTGCATGACCCCCACACTCTGAGGGATTCTTCTCCTAGCACTGGGCCTCCAGAAGTTCTGTGCTAGTATGTGGGCCCCTCAAGGAGGAGTGTTTACCAAAGTTCCAGGGAACCCCTGAGGTGTAGTCTGGAGTCACACTAGTATCTCTGAGCTTTCTTTTTTTTTTTAACATCTTTATTGGAGTATAATTGCTCTACAGTGGTGTGTTAGTTTCTGCTTTATAACAAAGTGAATCAGCTATACATATACATATGTCCCCATATCTCCTCCCTCTTGCATCTCCCTCCCACCCTCCCTATCCCACCCCTCTAGGTGGTCATAAAGCACCAAGCTGATCTCCCTGTGCTATGTGACTGCTTCCCACTAGCTATTTTACATTTGGTAGAGTATATATGTCCATGCCACTCTCTCACTTCATCCCAGCTTACCCTTCCCCCTCCCTGTGTCCTCAAGTTGAGCTTTCTTTTTGAGGTTGTATTATTAGAAAATATTTCCATTGAGCTCCCCTTTTTCTTTCCATCCCTTAGACTGAAAAAAAAGTGATATGCTCAAGAATACAATTTCCTGATACCCTTCTCTTTGGGCCACTGCCCTGCCTAGACTGTTTACCTCTGATTGTTTCTGGGCAGATGCGGGAACCCCCATCTCTAAAGTTGACTTGAAGCTTTTCAGTACAAGGCTGAGACCTTAGCATTAGAGTATCAGTGCTAAGACCTTAGAGATCATCCTCACATACCTCATTTAACAGCTGGAAAACTGAGACCCAGAGAGAGGAAGGAACTGACTCTCCAGTGACTTTTTGGCCTAGAGACAGTATAAAATAGTGGCAAAAGTGAGCACACTCTCTGGAGCTGCAGACTTGTGGTTGGATTGTGGATCTTTGGCTAACTAGCTGGGTGACTGTGGCTGATCACTTGACTTCTTTGTACCTCAGACTATAAAGATGACAGCAAGACTATCTACCTCCCAGGGCTACTGTGATGCTCAGAAGAGACAGAGTGAAAGTATGTAGCACAATGTCTGATCCCTGTAGGTTCTCAATAAGTATTAATTCTCCTGAGTCAGGGGGCCACTTCTTTTTGTCCCCATGGTTTGCCTTGCATTCCATGAGTTCTGAGCATACCTATATTAGACTCCTTTGCTGACATGTAAGCTCCTCTATAACAGAGCCAAGTCTGGCTTGGCATCTGACATAGACCCCCACATATCAGAGTTCCCATAAATAAGAGGCCCTTGGAAACTCTGTAGAATAGAATTAGCTAGATGTTCGGTGTTTTTGGTGTGTGTGTCTGATTCTACATAGCAAGAAATATAAGCAAGTTATTCAGGCTTTCTGGATAACAGACCAAGGTGATGAAATTTCCTGTTTAATCAGTGATTTTAATGAACTGAGAAAGGAAGGAAAAACAATTTTGAGAGGGTGAATGGATTCTCTTTCTCTCCTTCAAACATCATCTCCTTCTTGTCCTTCCCTGTCTTGTTTTACTTGTCTGGGAAGCAGAGAGACTTCTAACACCTGCTCAGGCTTTACTCTTCAGGTACAAGAAAGAGACTAAAAGTCTAGAACTAGGATGAAAGATTGGGGCAGAAAGAGAGATTTAGAGAAAAAGAGAGAGGGAGAATAAGAGAGAGAGAGACAGATAGACAGACACCTCATGGCAGCTGGTGCCTCTAGGGCCAGAGAGCAACTGGCAAAGAAGGACTATAGCAGTCCTGGGTAGTGGGGCTCATTTGGCCTCAGGGTAAACAAGAGTATGGGTCTTTATAGCTCATGGAGCCTTTCAGAGATTCCCAGAGGTCCCTCCCTCCATCCTTTCTTCCTCACCAGGCCCTTTCTGTCCTCCTCCTGTCCCAGCCTATGCCGAGCTCTAGGTGCCTCCAGGCAAGTGAAGGGGCCATCCCTCCTGCCTGGCTGCCTCTCACTATCACATGTCCTTCTCAGGGCGAGGACATCCTAGACAGGAGCTCGGAGCTGATCTACACTGGGGAGATGGCGTGGATCTACCAGCCCTACGGCCGCAACCAGCAACGGGTCTTCTTCCTGTTTGACCACCAGATGGTCCTCTGCAAGAAGGTAACCCCACCCCTTTCTTCCCTGAGGGATATGGGCACCCCAGGGGGCACCACACCCTTCCTCTCCATCATCCCCAGTTCCCAACAAAGTGGGCTAACCCTGCTGGGCAAAAACAAGACAATATATTGGCAGCAATTCCATATCAGGATCACTGGTATGGCATGAATATCACAAGCAGGGCTGGCTTATGGGCAGTGAAATTCTGAAATTGGTAAAGTTTGTGTTGGTATCTTTTATACACTTTTCCCTCCTGCCCTTCATGGCGATCTTTCTCACTCTTTTCGACCCAGAGCTGATAGCCTGCTGATTTGCACCAGTTGTGAAAAATATTGAAATATTTCTATCCCAGTTGGTGAATAAGTGGCTTCCCTGAGCACCTCCCCTCATTTCTACTCTAATGGCTTTGACCATCTGGCCCCTTACTGCCCTAGGAACCAACAAGGGACCTCCTACTTTACTCTTACAGGTAAGGTGCCTTACCTTTGTGATACAGGAATTTTCCCTGTTCCCCTACCCATTTCCTATACAAGTTGTGTCACATCCCTATAACTCTCAGCTGTGCTCTTCTTTACCCTCCCTTCTCTGTAATCCATTTGAGAAAAGGTCTTGCTCTTGTGATTAACTCAGCATGAGTGTTTGTTTCTTGGTATCTTCTCCTTGGCAGGCAGGAGGATGGCATATGTTCTCAGCCTGATTCCTCCTGATGGGATACTGTTTCCTCCACCTCCTCCCTTAGGATAGGGAGTTCAGATCACTTTTAGTTCCAGGGACTGGCTGGGGAGAATTTGGGACCAGGGAAAGTAAAAGAGGAGGGGAAAACCAAAGAATGCTTAAAGTGACTTTTTATTTATTTATTTATTTTGCGGTATGCGGGCCTCTCACTGTCGTGGCCTCTCCTGTTGCGGAGCACAGGCTCCGGACGCGCAGGCTCAGCGGCCATGGATCACAGGCCCAGCCGCTCCGCAGCATGTGGGATCTTCCCGGACCAGGGCACGAATGCGCGTCCCTGCATCTGCAGGTGGACTCCCAACCACTGCGCCACCAGGGAAGCCCTAAAGTGACTTTTTAAATTCACCATCTTACCCTTGGCTCTTTCTCCATAAGCCATTCCCTTTGTTCTCTTCCTCACCAAGTAGCAAATACCTCTGAAAGGGAATACTAAATCATGAAGCACCAGGTTAAACACTGTCATCTTTTCCAGCGTGGAACAGGAACCACACATTTGTTTTTAAGACCCCTGTTCTCTGTGTATACCAAATCTTGCATTAAATCTCTGGCTATTTGCCTTTGACAGTGGATTGAGGGAACAAATTGAGTTTCAAGTCAAACTGCCTCAATATTTGAGAATAAGCTTTAAGTGCCAGCTCTAGAACTGATAGCTCACTAGTTAATGGAGAAAATTACTGCCTTGGTCTGGACCTGGCCCTGGAAGAGAGAACTTTTACGAATCTGGAAATTGGCCAAACACCCAGCCTTCTTATTATCTACCCCCAACTCTTCCTTAGACGTCCATCAAATCAGGAGCCAGGATTTTTGAGGGTTAACTTATGTAGCCAAGGAAATTCTCAGCATATCAGTCATGTCACCAATAGGCATGTGCTCATTCTTCCCACTGAGCCATGCTTACACTCAGAACAACCAGTTGTAGAGAGACACAGAAAAGAGATTAGGAAGCTGGTTTATTTTAGCGTTGCCCACCACTCACACCCTGTTAATTTAAGCATCTGTCAGCCAAGGCTGAGATTACTTTAAGGAAAATGTGAAACTCAGCTCTGCAAAGTAGTAGCTATAGGAGACATGGCCAGGAGCCAGAACACAAAATAGTGAGGCAAAGGCTAGAAATAAAGGGAAGAAACAACATGGACAGTGAGCTAATTTTAGGAGCCAGGGGACAGCAGAAAACTAAAATGGAATGAGAGTCAGCTCCAGGCCAGCTAGTAGAAGCCAGTGATTAAGGAGAAACCAGAAGCCAAGCCAGCCAAGCGGGCAGGGTGTAGCAGGCAAAAAGAATGACAAAAACAAGAGAAACCTTGAAGCTAGCATAGCTTTCTTCCAATGGGAGCCTTCTTGTTCTAGCAAGAACCATGGCCTCCCCTTCCAGAAAAAAGCTATCCATATACCTGGGCCTTCTTGACTCTGGTTTCTCAGAGCATGAGAAGCTACAGTTTGATTTTTCAAAGCCTATTAAAACTAAATCTGATGTTTGTGTTGAGGTTATGGTTGAGGATTTCTATTTGGTACCTGCAATAGGCCTTTCTATTCAGCAATAGGGAGTAAATTTTTTTTTTTCGGTACGCGGGCCTCCCACTGTTGTGACCTCTCCCGTCGCGGAGCACAGGCTCTGGACGCGCAGGCTCAGCGGCCATTGCTCACGGTCCTAGCCGCTCCGCGGCATGTGGGATTTTCCTGGACCGGGGCACGAACCCGTGTCCCCTGCATCGACAGGTGGACTCTCAACCACCAGGGAAGCCCTGGGAGTAAACGTTTGAGAAATGACCATGGCACCAAAATAAGGTATAGAAAGAGACAAGGTCTTTGGTCTGCTGGATGGTTGAGGGACCTCTTGCCATTGCTATAAAAGCCTTTCCTCTTGAGGTAGAGCTGGAAGAAATGGATAAATCTTCCTGGATATGAAGAATCCTTTGGCAAAGGAAATCTACAGAGGAAAAGGGCCAGGACTAGAGCTGGGCGAGTAAGACACTCACCTCAGGCACAGAGTTAAAAAGGAGGCTCCAAAGCACAGTAATCCTTTTTACAGGGAAGAAAGGGGACAAGAAAGCTACGTAATCAAATGTGGCTGCATAAAGCTTTCTGATGAGTTCATATATAAAAAGGAGGACAAAACATGGGCCTGTAGCAAGTGGATATTCATATGTAATATTTTATATGTATAGGATATTTAATAGGAGTGACAAAGATTAGTTTCATGAATCTTACAATGAGTCAAAGTTAGTTTTTAAAGATTCTAAGACAATATCAATGATTTAAAAAGATCTTTTCAAAAAAAAGAAGAAAAAAGAAGTGATAGTCTGTAGTCTGGCAACTCTCTTCAAGGGACAAATAATTTACTATTAACACAGGAACTTAAAACCTCTCTGTCAAGGGAAAAAGAGACTGTAGTCTGGCAACTCCCTTCTAGGGACAAATAATTTACTATTAACACAGGAACTTAAAACCTCTGTCAAGGGAAAAAGAGCATAAACCTGTTGAGGGGGAATTTAAACCTAAGGTATCTGAGGTTGTAAGAAAGCACTTCAGTGCTCTGAATTCATTCTTTCATGCCATAATTATTGAACCCCTGCTCTGTGCCAGTCAGCTCTGCCTTCTTAGAGCTTGTAGACTAATGGAATTTAAGTGTAATGTAATTTAAAAATACATACATCACTGGGCAATGAAATAATACTCAGATGTCCTCAGCAGAATTGCTGTAGGTAAACTCAACGGAGTAATGAGTTACAGGAGATCTATGACAACACTATAGATGGGAAAATGTACCAGTTTTCAAAATATAAAAGATTCTAGGAAATACAGATTGACAATAAAATAATAATGAATCAACATTTACTGTGCACCTTTATGATTCTGTTCTAAGGCCTTTACATTCATTAACTCAATTTAATCCTTACAACAAACCCATGACGTAGGTACTATTATTTTTCCCATTTTAAATATATGTAAAGTGAGGTACAGAGAAGTTATATAATTTGCCCAAGGTGATATTATGTCTAGTGAGCAATGGAGCCAGGAATTGCATCCAGGCAAGCTGACTCCAAATTCTTCATTAGTAACCTCTATGTCATTATTGTCATTGAGCTTGTCAGAATTCTATAATAGATACTTTTTAACATCTTTATTGGAGTATAAATGCTTTACAATGGTGTGTCAGTTTCTGCTGTATAACAAAGTGAATCAGCTATATGTATACATATATCCCCATATGCCCTCCCTCTTGTGTCTGCCTCCCACCCTCCCTATCCCACCCTTCTAGGGGGACACAAAACACCAAGCTGATCTCCCTGTGTAATGCAGCTGCTTCCCACTAGCTATCTATTTTACATTTGGTAATGTATATATGTCAATGCTACTCCCTCACTTCGTCCCAACTTACCTTTCCCACTCCCCGTGTCCTTAATTCCATTCTCTATGTCTGCGTCTTTATTCCTGTCCTGCCCCTAAGTTCTTCAGAACCGAATTTTTTTTTATTCCACATATATGTGTTAGCCTACGGTATTTGTTTGCCTCTTTCTGACTTACTTCACTCTGTATGACAGTCTCTAAGTCCATCCACCTCACCGCAAATAACTCGATTTTGTTTCTTTCTATTGCTGAGTAATATGCCATTGTATATATGTGCCACATCTTCTTTATCCATTCATCTGTCGATGGACACTTACGTTGCTTCCATGTCCGGGCTATTGTAAATAGTGTGGCAATGAGAATTGTACTACATGACCCTTTTTGAATTATGGTTTTCTCAGAGTATATGCCCAGTAGTGGGATAGCTGGGTCATATGGTAGTAATATTTTCAGTTTTTTAAGGAACCTCCATACTGTTCTCCATAGTGGTTGTATCAATTTACATTGCCACAAACAGTGCAAGAGGGTTGCCTTTTCTCCACACCCTCTCTAGCATTTATTGTTTGTAGATTTTTTGATGATGGCCATTCTGACGGGTGTGAGGTGATATCTCACTGTACTTTTGATTTGCATTTCTCTAACGATTAGTGATGTTGAGCATCCTTTCATATGTTTGTTGGCAATCTGTATATCTTCTTTGGAGAAATGTCTAGTTAGGTCTTCTGCCCATTTTTGGATTGGGTTGTTTTTTGATATTGAGATGCATGAGTAGCTTGTATATTTTGGAGGTTAATCTTTTGTCAGTTGCTTCATTTGCAAATATTTTCTCCCATTCTGAGGGTTGTCTTTTCATGTTGTTTATGGTTTCCTTTGCTGTGCAAAGCTTTTAAGATTCATTAGGTCCCATTTGTTTATTTTTATTTCTATTTCTCAAGGAGGTGGGTCAAAAAGGATGTTGCTGTGATTTATGTCATAGAGTGTTCTGCCTATGTTTTCCTCTAAGTGTTTTATAGTGTCTGCTCTTACATTTAGGTCTTTAATCCATTTAGTGTTTATTTTTGTGCATGGTGTTAGGGAGTGTTTGAATTTCATTATTTTATATGTAGCTGTCCAGTTTTCCCAGCACGACTTATTGAAGAGGCTGTCTTTTCTCCATTGTATATTCTTGTCTCCTTTATCAAATGTGAGGTGACCATATGTGCGTGGGTTTATCTCTGGAATTTCTATCCTGTTTCATTGATCTATCTTTCTGTTTTTGTGCCAGTACCATACTGTCTTGATTACTGTAGCTTTGTAGTATAGTCTGAAGCCAGGGAGCCTGATTCTTCCAGCACTGTTCTTCTTTCTCAAGATTGCTTTGGCTATTCAGGGTCTTTTGTGTTTCCATACAAATTGAGAAATTTTTTGTTCCAGTTCTGTGAAAAATGCCATAGGTCGTTTGATAGGGATTGCATTGAATCTGTAGATTGCTTTGGGTAGTATAGTCGTTTTCACAATTTTGATTCTTCCAATCCAAGAACATGGTATATCTCTCCATCTGTTTGTATCTTTAATTTATTTCATCAGTGTCTTATAGTTTTCTTCTTACATGTCTTTTGTCTCCTTAGTTAGGCTTATTCCTAGGTATTTTATTCGTTTTGTTGCAGTGGGAAATGAGAGTGTTTCCTTATTTTCTCTTTCAGATTTTTCATCATTAGTGTCTAGGAATGCAAGTGATTACTGTGCATATATATTGTATCCTGCTAGTTTACTAAATTCATTGACTAGCTCTAGTAGTTTTCTGGTAGCATCTTTAGGATTCTCTATGTATAGTATCATGTCATGTGCAAACAGTGACAGTTTTAGTTCTTCTTTTTCCGATTTGGATTCCTTTTATTTCTTTTTTTTTCACTGATTGCTGTGGCTAGAACTTCCAATACTGTGTTGCATAATAGTGGTGAGAGTGGGCAACCTTGTCTTGTTCCTGATCTTAGTGGAAATGGTTTCAGTTTTTTACCATTGAGAACAATGCTGGCTGTAGGTTTTTCATATATGGCCTTTATATGTTGAGGTAAGTTCCCTTTATGCCTACTTTCTGGAGTGTTTTTATCATAAATGGGTGTTGAAATTTCTGAAAAGCTTTTTCTGCATGTATTGAGATGATCATATGGTTTTTATCCTTCAGTTCTTTAATATTGTATATCACATTGATTGATCTGCATATATTGAAGAATCCTTGCATTCCTGAGATGAACCCCATTGATCATGGTGTATGGTCCCTTTAATGTGCTCTTGGATTCTGTTTGCTTGTGTTTTGTTGAGGATTTTTTTCTTGTTTCTTGAGGTAGGATTATATTGCTATAAACTTCCCTCTTCAGACTGCTTTTGCTGCATCCCAAAGGTTTTGGGTCATCATGTTTTCATTGTCATTTTTTTCTAAGTATTTTTTGATTTCCTCTTTGATTTCTTCAGTGATCTCTTGGTTATTTAGTAGTGTATTGTTTAGCCTCCATGTGTTTATATTTTTTACAGATTTTTTCCTGTAATTAATATCTAGTCTCATAGCATTGTGGTTGGAAAAGATACTTGATACGGTTTCAATATTCTGAAATTTATCAAGGCTTGATTTGTGACCCATGGTATGATCTATCCTGGAGAATATTCCACGAGCACTTGAGAAGAAAGTGTGTTTTGTTGTTTTTGGATGGAATGTCCTATAAATATAATTTAAGTCCATCTTGTTTAATGTATCATTTAAAGCTGTGTTTCCTTATTTATTTTCATTTTGCATGATCTGACCATTGGTGAAAGTGGGGTGTTAAAGTCCCCCACTATAACTGTGTTACTGTCGGTTTCCATTTTTAAGGCTGTTAGCATTTGCCTTATGTATTGAGGTGCTCCTATATTTGCTGCATATGTATTTACAATTGCTATATCTTCTTCTTGGATTAATACCTTGATCATTATGTAGTGTCCTTGTTTCTTGTAATAGTCTTTATTTTAAAGTCTATTTTGTCTTATATGAGAATTGCTACTTCAGCTTTGTTTTGATTTGCATTTGCATGGAATATCTTTTTCCATCCCCTCACTTTCAGTGTGTATGTGTCCCTAGGTCTGAAGTGGGTGTCTTGTAGACAGCATATATACGGGTCTTGTTTTTGTATCCATTCATCCACTCTATGTCTTTTCCTCGGAGCATTTAATCCTTGTACATTTAAGGTAGTTATCTATATGTATCCTCCTATTACCATTTTCTTAATTGTTTTGGCTTTGTTATTGTAGGTGTTTTCCTTCTTTTGTGTTTCCTGCCTAGAGAAGTTCCTTTAGCATTTTTGTAAAGCTGGTTTAGCGAAGAATTCTCTTCACTTTCGCCTCTCTGTAAAGTTTTTAATTTCTCCATTGAATCTGAATGAGATCCTTGGTGGGTAGAGTAATCTTGATTGTAGGTTTTTCTCTTTCATCAATTTATTAAATATGTCCTGCAACTCCCTTCTGGCTTGCAGAGTTTCTGCTGAATGATCAGCTGTTAACGTTATGGGGGTTTCCTTGTATGTTATTTGTTGTTTTTCCCTTGCTGATCTTAATATATTTTCTTTGTATTTAATTTTCGTTAGTTTGATTAATATGTGTCTTGCTGTGTTTCTTCTTGAATTTACCCTGTATGGGACTCTATGCATTTCCTGGACTTGACTGACTATTTCCTTTTCCATATTAGGGAAGTTTTCAACTATAATCTCTTCACATATTTTCTCAGTCCCGTTCTTTTTCTCTTCTTCTGAGACCCCTGTAATACAAAAGTTGGTGTGATAATGTTGTCTCAGAGGTCTCTGAGACTGTCCTCAATTCTTTTTTTTTTTACATCTTTATTGGAGTATAATTGCTTTACAGTGGTGTGTTAGTTTCTGCTTTATAACAAAGTGAATCAGCTATACATATACTTATGTTCCCTGTCCTCAATTCTTTTCATTCTTTTCTCTTTATTCTGCTCTGCAGTAGTTATTTCCACTCTTTTATCTTCCAGGTCACTTATCCGTTCTTCTACCTCAATTATTCTGCTATTCATTCCTTCTAGAGGATTTTTAATTTCATTTATTGTGTTGTTCATCATTGTTTGTTAGCTCTTTAGTTCTTCTAGGTCCTTGGTAAACATTTCTTGTATTTTTTCCATTTTATTTTCAAGCTTTTGGATCATCTTTACTATCATTACTCTGAATTCTTTTTCAGGTAGACTGCCTATTTCCTCTTCATTT
Source organism: Leucopleurus acutus (assembly GCF_964270905.1). NCBI lineage: Eukaryota > Metazoa > Chordata > Mammalia > Artiodactyla > Delphinidae > Leucopleurus > Leucopleurus acutus. The sequence goes on along the minus strand of NC_139148.1, from coordinate 52,620,682 downwards.
TTTGGTCTGGTGAGGTTTTACTTTGCTCCTTCATCTGCTGTGTATTTCTCTGTCTTCTCATTTTGCTTAACTTAGTGTGTTTGGGGTCTCTTTTTTGCATGCTGCAGTTTCGTAGTTCCTGTTGTTTTTGGTGTCTGCCCTCAGTGAGTAAGTTTGCTTGAGTGGGTTGTGTAGGATTCCTGGTGTAGGGGACTGGTGCATTTCTTGTGGTGGGTGAGACTGTATCTTGTCTTTCTGGTGGGCAAGACCACGTCCAATGGTGTGATTTTTGGTGTCTGTGACCTTACTATGATTTTAGGCAGCCTCTCTGCTAGTGAGTGGGGTTGTGTTCCTGTCTTACTAGTTGTTTGGCATAGAGTGTCCAGCACTGTAACTTGCTGGTTGTTGAGTGGATCTGGGTCTTAGTGTTGAGATGGAGATCTCTGTGAAAACTTTCGCTTTTTTATATTACGTGGGGTTGGAAGTTCTCTGGTGGGCCAGTGTGCTGAACTCAGCTCTCCCACCTCAGAGGCTCAGGCCTGACACCCAGCCCGAGCACCAAGACCCTGTCAGCCACTTGGCTCAGAAGGAAAGGGAGAAAAAGGAAGAAAGAAAAAAAATATTGTTATTAAAATTAAAAAAATATTATTTTAAAAAAGTAATATAAAAGAAGAAAGAAAGAAGAGAACAAGCAAACCAAAAAACAAATCCATCAATGATAACAAGTGCTAAAATTTATGCAAAAAAAGAAAATATCCCAACAGACAGAACCCTAGGACAAATGGTAAAAGCAAGTCTATACAGACAAAATCACACAATGAAGCATGCACATACATAGTCACAAAAAGAGAAAAAGGAAAAAATATATATGCAAAAAAATGAAGAGAACAACCAAATCAATAAACAAATCTACCAATGATAATTAGCTCTAAATACTAACCTAAAATAAACATAAAACCAGAAACAAATTAGATGCAGAAAGGAAACCCCAAGTCTACAGTTGCTCCCAAAGTCCACCACCTCAATTTTTGGATGATTTGTTGTCTATTCAGGTGTTCCACAGATGCAGGGTACATGAGGGTGATTGTGGAGATTTAATCTGCTGCTCCTGAGGCTGCTGGGAGAGATTTCCCTTTCTCTTCTTTGTTTGCACAGCTCCTGCGGTTCAGCTTTGTATTTGGCCCCGCCTCTGCGCATAGGTTACCTGAGGGCGTCTGTTCCCCACCCAGCCAGGATGGGGTTAAAGTAGCAGCTTATTAGGGAGCTCTGGCTCACTCAGGCCAAGGGAGGGAGGGGTACGGAATGCAGCACAAGCCTGTGGCATCAGAGGCTTGTGGGACATGGCAACAGCCTGATGCATGCTGTGTGTTCCCCCAGGGAAGTTTTCTCTGGATCCCAGAACCCTGGCAGTGGCAGGCTGCCCAGGCTCCCTGAGGGGAAGTGTGGATAGTGACCTGTGCTTGCACATAGGTTTCTTGGTGGCTACAGCAGCAGCCTTAGCATTTCATGCCCATCTCTGGTGTCCGAGCTGATAGCCGTGGCTTGCGCCAATCTCTGGAGCTGGTTTAGGTGGTGCTCTGAATCCCTTCTCCTTGCTCATCCTGAAACAATGTTCCCTTGCATCTTAGGCAGTTCCAGACTTTTTCCCAGACACCCTCCTGGCTAGTTGTGGAGCACCAGCCCCCTTCACGCTGTGTTCACGCAGCCAACCCCAGTTCTCTCTCTGGGTTCTGATGTCCAAAGCCCAAGCCTCAGCTCCCAGCCCCACCCACCCTGGCTGGTGAGCAGACAAGCCTCTCAGGCTGGTGAGTGCTGGTCGGCACCGATCCTCTGTGTGGGACTCTCTCTGCCTTGCCCTCCGCACCCCTGTTGCTGTGTTCTCCTCCATGGCTCTGAAGCTTCCCCCCCACCCACCTACCATCTCAGCTAGTGAAGGGACTTCCTAGTGTGTGGAAACTTTTCCTCCTTCAAGCTACTTCACAGAGGTGCAGGTCCCATCCCTATTCTTTTGTATCTGCTTTTTCTTTTGCCCTACGCAGGTACCTTGGGAGTTCCTTGCCTTTTGGGAAGTCTGAGGTCTTTTGCCAGCATTCAGTTGGTGTTCTGTAGGAGTTGTTCCACAATGTAGATGTATTTTTGATGTATTTGTGGGAAGGAAGGTGATCTCCACATCTTACTCCTCTGCCATCTTTACAGTCCCTCCTATAATAGATTATTAAAGAGTTGTGAACATTTAAAAGGAGGTACAGTGACAGGGACTCTCCATTGGTTTCCTAAGAGCAGGTCATGTCACATAAAATCCAGCTTCTATCTTGCCAGTAACTAGACTAGTTGATGAGAGGGTTGCACTAGACAGAAGATATCAGGATTTCACCCTGGCACTTCAGATTTTCTTCAGTTTCCTTGCAGATAGAAGCAATGTGGAGTGGTAGAAAAGCATAAAATTTATGTTCAGACAATTTTGGGCTCATTAGTTCCAGTGCTCACTAACTACATGACTTCAAGCAAATGACTTCACTTTCTCCACCTTCACTTTATCATCTGTAAAATGAAGATAATAACTACTCTACAGGATTGTTGTGAAGATTAAATGAAGTCAATGCATGTAAAATGCCTGATAGAGGGCCTGACACCTAGTGGGTACTTGTTAATCTTAGTCTTCTCCCACCCCAATAAATAACTAAGCAGCCTTGTAAGATAGTGAGGTCTCTGTCACTAGATGTAACCCCAAATGTGCTAGATGATTTCCTGCCAGAAATAGTATGAGAGATTGATAGACCCATCTGATCCCTGAGATCATTTGGCCCAGTTACTAAATTCTCATCCAGTCTTAAGATTCTCTTAATTCCCAATAAGTTAAGCCAAAACTTCCCCATTTTGCACATTGGAAGTTGGGATTGCATGTACCACTTAGAACAGCTTGAAGAAATTGTAGCTTGTTTCAGAGTGTGCATGTATGTGTGTGAATATATATATGAAGATACTTTTTAAGTGACCATTATAGTAGGTGTGAAATGACACCAGTGGCTTCTAAGTATGTGATACTTTCTTTAATTTTTGCCGCTTCCCTCTTTGTTTGTCACTTTTCTTTTGTAAAACCTGATAAGACTCTTTTTTCTCTTTCTTCTTGTCCTTTATGGTGTCCTTAATGTCTCTGCTCCCCTGAATCTTATTGCCCTGCTATTTTGGTTAATAATGTATTTTGTTATTTTCCTCCTGAGATGATTATATTGAACATTACTTTGTTGCTTTGGGGAATTTATCTCTTTTTTTCATTTCTTCCCTTTCACTTTTTACTGAGGAAGAGAGGAGAGCCCCTTTTACTTCTCTTCAATCAATCATCCGCCAATATTCCTACAACACTGCAGTTGCCTCTAACAGCCTTTTCCCCATTTATCATCAATTGTGCCAGTCTGGACATGCTCTGTTGTCCTCTGTGTCATAGCTGCTCAGTATTTATGTCACTTTCACCATATACTGGGAGAATCAGAACTAAACAGAGTATAAAGATGCTGGAGAGAGGATTTCTTCTATTCATGGAACTTTCTGCATTTGGACCATTTCTTTGTGCACTAAAGGGCCAGACTTGGAGAATGAGCCATTCAGGACAACTCAGGAATGCAACAGTAGCATCAGTGACGGAATAGAGCAGAAAGAAGATTTCTGCTTTAAAACCAGGGGTTGTAAAACCAGGACACCTGAGTCCTAGACTTTGTCTCTTACTAATTTGTCTTACTTTGGGCCAGTTCTTTAACTCCTTATTTTTATCAGTGTCAAATCAGGCTGATGACAGAATTCATCTCAGGAGGCTTTGAGGAGAATCACCTGAAGTATTGGGAAGTAGTAAAGTATAATGTCAAGAGCATGGGTTCTAGGGCCAGACAAGAGGCCACCAATTTCCTTTTTCCCATCAGTTGTGTGACCTTGGACAAATTCTCTGTGCCTTTTATTATCCCCTCATTTGCAAAATGGGAACCATAATAGTATCTACATGGAAGGGAGGTTGTGAGGGGTAAATGAGACAGTACAGTTGCAGTGCCTGGCACACAGTAAACTTAATAAATATTAGCCATTGATTACTGTATATGCAGTGTTACTAATCATTCATTCAGCACATTTTTATCGGGAGGCAGTATACACAATGGTTAAAACAAGCACAGATTTTTAGAGCCAGATAGCCTAGTCTCAAAGCCCAGCAGTGCCATAAATGGTAGCTTTTATTCCTCAGCAGGTTTCTTAACTGCTCTATGTCCACAGTTCCTCATAAAATCGGGTTATACCAGAACCTAACTTGTAGGATTGTTGTGAGAATGATTTAAGTTAATAAATGCAAAGTGTAGCTGCCAAGAGATGAACACATAAAGAAAACGTCATACACACACACACACACACACACACACACACAATGTAATATTATTCAGCATTAAAAACTAAGGAAAGTCTGCCATATCCAACAACATGGATGAACCTGGAGGACACTATGCTAAATAAAATAAGACAGAGAAAGACAAATACCGTATTATCTCACTTATATATGGAATCTGAAACAGGCCAACTCATAAAGGTAGAGAGTAGAATGGTGGTTGCCATGGACTCATGGGGGTGGCAGAAATGGGGATATGTTGGGTAACAAGGGTAAAAACTTTCAGTTATGTAGGACAAATAACTTCTGGAGAGCTAATGTACAAATGGTGACTATAGTTAGCAACACTGTATTGTATAATTGAAATTTGCTAAGAAAATAGATCTGAAGTGTTCTCATCACAAAAAAAAAAGGTAACTATGTGAGATGATGGATATGTTAATTAGCTTGATTGTGGTGATCATTTCATAATGCATACATATATCAAAACATCACATATTACTCCTTAAATATATACAGTTTTGTCAATTATACCTCAGTAAAGCTGGGGGGAAATGCAAAGCATTTAGAATAATGTCTGGCACATAATATATGTTGGTTAAGTGTTCACTGTTGCCATTGTTGTTGTTATTATTTTGTTATTATTAAGTATGTACTGTAGATGCTGGAATACAATAATGATAAAGACAAATCCAGTCCCAGCACCATGTGCCTTCCCTAGTATCTGAGATAAAACCAGGTTGTCAGGCTAGGGGTGAGTAGCCAGGGCCCCCTCTAAAGAGCTAGGGAGAACCTTACTGACAAGCAAGTGAGGCAGTCTGCAGTCCTGAAGAGCTGCATTCTCCAGATTGTAGCATCTGTCATTTGTATAAAATGTCCTGCAGTGTTTTATTAAACCCCATGAATACCCAGTGAGGCCAAATTCAAACAGCTCCCAGCTGTTTCAGTCATGTAATGTGAGGGACAGGGGTGGGCTCCTTGTTGGGGCTATGGCTAGGGCCAGGGCCAGGGCCAGAGTGCTTTGGCTGCAGACTGCCAGGGCCCTACTAGAGAAACACTAACTCCCTTAATCTCCTCCAACTTGGATGAGTGGAAAGGAAATGGAGGAAGGCTGCCATCCTATTAGAAACAATCCCATTTAGGCAGATAACTTGTGATGACCCAAATAGCATCTGTGGTGAGCACCTATTCACCATGTCCCTTTGAAAGCACTCAGGCCACAATTAACAATTGGCATTTGGGCATTCTGGTCCCAGTAGTACCACAGGTAACTAGGGCTCAGGAGGGCTTTGCCCCCTTGTTATGTGTAGAAGCTGAGCAGAAAAACCTCTGAAACTTTATCAGCTGTCCTTCCCTGGATAACTCCTAAGTGAGGAAAGACCAAGGAAGGCTCAGTGCTGGGCACAGCCTGAATGGACAGACAAAATTAAAAGCTGTAAAACAGAACTAATGCAAATTCACTAGTGTGGTAACTGAGTGCCAATTGTATAAGGGTCTTCATAGTCAGTGCTAGCATTCAAAAAAGGAAAACCATAGTAACTTGAGCTGGATGGTGCAATCAGGGAAGGCTGCTTTGAGGAAGAAGAATGTATGACTTTGATCTTGAAGGCTGGAAGGATTGAAATAGGAGGCTTCTTTGGGGGCAGAGAGGGGATGTTAGTGTGAACCTAAGTATAGATCTGTGATTTTGGTGAGTGAGTGGCAAACAGTATTTGCCATCCACCACTACCACCACCCCTACACTGAAAGGGTATATGGAATTTCCAGAGACAGTGGGGTAGCTATGTAAATTTTAAAATATTCAGAATTACTTTTGCTGTTTTTTTTTTCAGTCACAATATTTAACTTATTTTGAAAGTTTAAATGAATTAAAGGAGGCAGTGGGATTTTTAGATTTATCAAAAGGAGTTTTAAAGAGCTATGAAACACTGATCTAGAAGAAAGAAAGCTCAGCACCATGTTTATCAGACAAGGCTGGCCTCATGACCTGGAAACTGAATGTTTAGATTTGAGCTTTACAATTTTACAAGGTGAGAATGACTCTCCTAGTTTTATAGTTGAGGAAATCGAGGCTCAGTGAGGTTAATTCATTTGCCCAGTACAACACAGCTAGTTGGTTAAGCAGCTAGGATTCAAACTCAGAACTTCAGGCTCTAACTCATGTTATTTCCACCATTCCATGCTGCTTGGTGGCCTTAGCTACCCTTTCTGGTTGGATTTTCTGAACAGTGGATCATTCTTAATCATTCCTATCACATTTCTACACTTGGCTTTATGACTAATCTGATGCCTGAAAACTCACATTCAACGCTGGGGAGCCAGAAAGGGCAGGCAAAGGGAGAATTTTAATGACACATCCCTCTAGCCCTGCTCCCGTGCCACAAACATTGAATTCTTTCTCTTTCCTTATTATCGTTAAATACCTAAAGAAACAATAGGAGGTTCAGTTGATGCTTTAAATTTACCTCCAAGATCGTATACATTCTTTCCATTTTTGGAAACTAGTAAAGATTTTTAAGGCTAACAATGATTATGACGTTCCAACTCAGAGGGAAAGGAAGCTGCAGGCTGAAGTTAGGAATAGAGGGTTGAGCCTGCCCATGTTCTAGCCAGGTGGACACCCACCTATTAGCTGTGTGGTCCAGGTCTGTGTGTATTTGTATTATGTATTGTAAGGCAGGTTTCAAGACTTTACAAGATCAAAGTAGTTTACATTGATCCATTCTCCTCAGCTTGTTCTGCTTTTGTAGTTATATTAACCTGACAGGGCCTACTTTTTATGCATATGTTTCACAAAGTGTTCCTGGGGATTATGGAAGTCAGCGCATGGGTGCCACCACATCCTTTTGGCAGGACTGAGCTTGTCCACTTTGAGCATGGTGAAAGGAATCCAGGCTCTGAAACAAGCTTGGAGCTACATTGTCCCACTCCATACAGCAGACCTCTCTCTCCTATAAACTTGATGCCAAGGTTACCCAACAGATCAGAACCCATCTGTACTCAAAAGCCTATTTATATGCATAATCACTATGAAAGGAAGAAGAACACCATGATTGTTATTTTTTGCAAAGCAATTTATCAACACCTGTATTTCCCAGCCTGGGGCTTTGAGATTGATAGAGCTATGCTGGGAATCCTTAAAGACAGCCTTCCCCAGCCCTACAGAAAAGTGGAGTTTACCATGCAGTGTGAAGAGTTAGGACTGGGAATGTGAGTGGCCAAAGGCAAATTCTTTGCAGGTAACCTGCAGCTGCGGACTGTGAGGCATGTCAGACAATTCAGTAAAATGGGAATAGTTTAACCAGACCATGTAATGGTAATAAAAATTAATGAACATTTCTGACTCTATCAGATAGTCTAGAAGGCCAAATATAAGCAGAGAGGAGGGAGAGTTGGCCAGAAAGGGCCCCTGCTACTAGTAGAAGACATCTGTCAGAGCAGGGCTCACTGGGGCCCTCCTTGGACAGACTCAGCCATATCACATGCAGCAGTAGGTGTGTTTTCAAGGGAAGCTGAGGGCAGTGCTGAGAGGAGGAGGGGCTGAAAGACCATTGTGAGACAGTTACTTATCAGACCTTACATTCCACAGACCCACAGGTCATTTCATCCACCTCTCTGTTTTTCTTTTTTTAACTTATGAAATTCTTGATATTCAAAAAGATATAAAAACAATATAATGAGCACTTACTATCCAACTTAAGAAATAAATCATTACAAATACAGTCTTTATCCTCTCCCTCTTTCCTTCCCTTCCTTTTCCTTCTTTCTCACTTGTCCCCATTCTCCTCTCTGTACTCTCTTGAATTTGGCATGTATCATTGTTGTATATTTTTACATAATTATTGTACATATGTATGTATGCCTAAACATTAGATGGCATTGTTTTGTATGTTTTTAAACCTTATATAAATGGAATAGATATAGATGAGATAAAGCTATATAGAAAAGAAACCAGGGGAATGATGAGCATGTGATTCAATATGGAGGTTGCCTTGGCGTCGTAGCTTTTGGAATGAGCAGTAGGTTCACCAAAAGTTAATACATCATTAAAAGTAAGTAAGTAAGTAAATAAATAGAGAAATCAGAGCACTATGCATTGAGTAATGATGAGTGTCTCATGGACTGAGAATTGGGATTCACTTCTGCATACCCAAGAACAAAACAAAAATCATAACAGATAGGAAATATACTATTTGTATCCAACTACAACTTTTATTTTTCTCACAGAATAAGATTTGTGAGATTCATCCATGCCAATATATGAAGCTTTATATTCACTTTCCCCCCATTTCTCCTGCTAGACTAGGCCTTCTCCAAAACTCCCCGGAGTGCTAAATGTTCAACCTTCCCTAAGTAATCTTTCCTGGCCAGCAGCCTGTGGCCACCTAGCTACTATTATCACTCATCTCCCCTCTGATATGTAAGTCTCATTGGCTTGCTTGGATTCCTGAGTATACTGCACGCAACCAACCAATTCATTTCATACTTCTGGAAGGCTTGCAAATATTGTGAAAGAGGAAAAGCCCTTGCTAACTGTGCTTGTGTGACTTACTGCTTCCTACTTCCCATCAGCAGTCTTGCAAACACATACATGGATTGAGGCTGAGGTCTGAGACAAACCCTATGGATGTAAGCCAGAGGCTTTCTCTAAGAGCATCTAGTTAACCAACTATTAGTGTCATACACTAAGCTAACCTGCCCAAATTTAGACCAAACCACCCCTCATTGATACTCCAGAACAATGGCAACGTTAGCATCCTGCTACACCCATGTGCCGAGTCTCCTGGTACCCACTCTCCACATACCTTCAACAAAAAGCCTTCTCTTTCTTCCTACCTAGGACCTGATCCGGAGAGACATCCTGTACTACAAAGGCCGCATTGATATGGATAAATATGAGGTAGTTGACATTGAAGATGGCAGAGATGATGACTTCAATGTCAGCATGAAAAATGCCTTCAAGCTTCATAACAAGGAAACTGAGGAGATTCACCTATTCTTTGCCAAGAAGTTGGAGGAGAAGATACGCTGGCTCAGGGCTTTCAGAGAAGAGAGGAAAATGGTGCAGGAAGATGAAAAAATCGGTAAGTGACCTGAGAGGAGAAAGAAGAATATGGCTATGAAGAACATAGTGAGTTAAATTAGTTTTCATTTTTTCAGAGGCAGAGAAGATTTTCGTTGCAAACTAACCTAATCCACTTTGGTGGTCCCCTATTATTAGGTTATTTTTGGTAGATACCAATAGTTTCTATTAGTCAAGGTTAAGTGATAGAGGTTGGTCTCCCCTACATTCTCATTACTAGATAAGATTATTACACTGAAATAAAGCCTCAGGCTCTATTCTCCCAAACATACAAAAATTTATTAGCAAACAAACACAAAAGCAGTCATAGAGCCTGTTCTGTATTTTCAGTGAAGTCCCAACTCTGTCCTTAGATACATAAGAAACAGCATCTTCTGTAAAAAGGTTAGGTTAGTCGAGGCAGATTTGGTAACATATAGGATTCAGCTAAGTTCCTAGTCAGAGTCTAGTGACAAAATCCTCTGACAAGGGCCAAAATATAGTACCCATTTTCAATCTTAAACTTCAGGCTTCCTTCTGAAGTGTATGTATAGGCTGTAGGGTTCACTGAATTCTTATACCTAGTTCTTGTGAGGGCTAAAGTGCCTGTAAGACTTTTGTGGCCAGGGCACATCTTGCACAGCATTCTTTTTTTATCAGTGAAAATTCATTTTTAACATGTATTAGGCTAATTAGGCCTCCTGCATTAAGGTGACTGAACTGCTCCTCTTGAGTGTATATTCCAGATTAGGGCATTTTAGATGTTAACTAAATGCCCCTAGAGTATAGATTAAAATTAATGTGCATGTGTATATCATGCACTCTTTATGAAAGTCTTTTAAAGTAAATTATAGAAAATATAACAGGGTCTAAAACCATGACCACTTGCACGATTTAGAATCATACTAAACTATACTCTTTGGCTTGAAATAAGTTGTTTTCCTTTCCAAAGGGAATACAGCTGGTAGAGATACTTTTTATGCTGCTTTCCAACTGTGGGATTTAGGCTTTAGCTTTGTGGTTTACAAAGTACTATCTGGTCTCTTACTCATGGTCCTGCCTTTCTGGCATAAAAATACCAAACAGCCAGGCATTGAAAGTTCATGAGAAGACACTAGAATTTCTGGTTTTGACTCACTTATAAGGGAGGAGAATTATACCTTAAAACACCTGTATGTTCAAGTTGGTAGAAACTGCCTCTAGAAAAATGGGCCTACCATTTGAGCCCTGGTGCAAATGTATTCTCCTATCTGAAGTGTTAACGATTGAAATGGTCCAGAGGCAAGGAAGGGTAATCAGAAAGACACTGCTTAGTCTTATCCTAGTCTTCTCAGGTTTAGGGTAGAGTGCATATTGATAATTCACTTTAAGTCCCATTGGAGTCAATTTGCTTTCAGTCTATGGGCACTGCTTTGGGACATAATGTGGAATCATTACAGAAATGCTACTGGCTGCTTGTCCCAATGGCAGGTGCCAGCAACTTCTGACCCTGTCTAGGTTGTTAGTGCTATTAGAGGAATTGCCTTAGTGTGCTTTTTGCAAACCCTAGATCAATTTGAAGATTCATACCATTCCCTCTGGTTCCCACACAATATAAAAGCTTCCAGAAATTACTTCCTGACAGCTTATGTTCATCTTTTTAAAAATATTAAGGTTTTTGGTCTGATTATAACAGTAAATCATTTTCATTGTAAGCAATTTTGGGGAAAGAAACACAAAAAATACAAGAAAAAAACTAAAAATCACACATGAACATACTACCCAGAGATAACTTTTGTAAACATTTTGATATATTTCCTTCCCATCTTTTTTTTTCTATGTGTCTAAAAACAACAACAACAACAAAAAACTAGGGTGGCTGAATCTTTATATCTGTCTCCTTCAACTTCTGCCACTTCTTGATGGATAGATATAATTTTATGTCCTTATTTTTCACTAAAAATTATATCATTATCATTTCTCTAAATCATTTACTATTTTAATTATTATGTTTTATGGTTGTCATATGGATTTACCATAATTTTTTATGTTTTTTATTTTTTAATTATAAAATAAATACATGGTCATAATAAATGTTTAAACACATATGGAAATGTAATAAAGTTTAGCACTCTTTTTCCTTCTCTGTTGCTCCTAAGCTGTGTGAGATAATCAGTATTAATTAGGTGTGCCTCTTTCTGTACTAATCTTAAGCTCATATAAACATACATACACATAAGACTTTATTTTTATTTAGAAAAATTATATTATACTATACATTATATTATACATATTACTCTGTAACTTGCTTTTTCTTTAACTTGCTTTTTCAACTTGCTTTTTCTTTATACATATTACTCTGTAACTTGCTTTTTCAAACATAATTTATCATAAGTAACTCTCCAGTTGAAGAATACAGAATCTAATATAACTCATTGTATCAGTCAGGGTTCAACAAGAGAAGCATAACCAATAGGAGATGTATTATTATTAAGAGATTTATTATAAGGAATTGCCTTATGTGATTGTGAAGCCTGGCTAAGCAACTCCAGGCAGTCAGGAATCAAAGATCATGGGCAGGCTTGAACTCATGAGCATAGGCCAAAGCTGTCATCTATAGGGCTTGTAAGTCTGAAGCTGTGTGGCAAAATTTCTTCTCTTGGGGGAGACCTCAGCCTTTCTTGTTTTTTTTTTTTTTTAAGTGGCAAAAACACTTACCATGAGCTCTATACTTTTCACAAATTTTTAAGGGCACAATATAGTAATGTTAGCCATAGGCTCATTGTTGTACAACAAGTCTCTAGGACTTATTCATATCTTGTGTAAATGGAACTTTATAGCTATAGAAAAGCAGCTTCCCATTTTCCCCTCCTTCCAGCCTCTAGAATCACCATTCTGCTCTCTGTATCTATGAGTTTGACTAGTTTAGATGCTTCATATTCATACAAATACAGGATTTGTCCTTCTGTGATGGCATTATTTTAATTAGCAAATGTCCTCCAGATTCATCCATGTTGTCACATATGGCAGAATTCCCTTCCTTTTTAGGGCTGAATAATATTCCTGTATGTGTGTGTGTGTGTGTGTGTGTGTGTGTGTGTGTGTATACAAAAATACATACCACATTTTCTTTATCCCTTTATCCATCCTCAGACATTTAGATTGTTTCCATATCATGGCTATTGGGAATAATGCTGCAATGAAGCTAAGAGTACTGATATCTCTTCAAGATCCTGATTTCAGTTATTTTGGATATATACCAAGAAGTGGGTTACTGGATCATATGTTAGTTCTATTTTTAATTTTATGAGGAACCTCCATAATGTTTTCCATAATGACTAAATCATTTTAATTCCCGACAGTTTACTGTGGTTCCAGTTTCTCCACATTCCTGCCAATACTTATTATCTTTTGTTTCTTTGATAATAGCTCTCTAAACAGGAGTGAGGTGATATTTTATTATGGTTTAGATTTGCATTTCCCTGATGATTAGTGATGTCCTTTTTTATATACCTGTTGGCCATTTATATGACTTATTTGAGTACATGTCTATGCAAGTCCTTTGCCCATTATTTTTAATCAAGTTATTTGTTTTTTTGCTATTGAGTATAGAAGTATCTTATATATTTTGGAAATTAACCCCTTATCGGATATATAGTTTGCAAATATTTTCTCCCATTGCATAGATTGCATTTTTAATCTGTTGTTTCTTTCCTTTGCTGTGCTGAAACATTTTAGTTTGATGTAGTCCTATTTTTCTACTTTTGCTTTGTTGCCTATGCTTTTGGTATCATATCCAAGACATCATTGTCAAGATTTTTCCCTCTTTTCTTCTAGGAGTTTTACAGTTTCAAGTCATACATTTAAGTCTTCAGTGCACTTTGCATTGATTTTCATGTATGGTGTAAGGTAGAAGTTCAATTTCGTTCCTTTTCATGTGGATATCCACTTTTCACAGAACCATTTGTTGAGTAAACTATATTTTCCCCATTGTGTACTCTTGGCAGCCTTGTCAAAGATATGTTGACTGTATATGTGTGGGTTTCTTCTGGGCTCTCCCTCATGTTCAATTGGTCTATATGTCTGTCTTTATGCCAGCACCATACTGTTTTAATTACTGTAGCTTCATAGTATATTTTGAAACAGGAATTGTGATGCCTCCAGCTTTGTTCTTCTCCCTCAAGATTGCTTTAGCTATTATGGATCTTTTGTGTTTCCACATGAATTCTAGGATTGATTTTTTTGTTTCTTTAAAAAATGCCATTGGGGTTTTGATTGGATTGCATTGAATCTGTAGATGACTTTGGGTGTGAATGGGCATTTAACAACATTAAGCCTTCCACTACAAGAAAAGTAAACTGCAGACCAATATCCCTAACAAAATACATGGGAAAATCCTCAATAAAACACTAGTAAACAAAATTCAACAGTACAATAAAAGGATCATACACCATGACCAAGTGGGATTTATCCCTGGGATACAAGGATTCTTCAATATATATAAATCAATTAATGTGATACACCACACTAACAAAATGAAGGAAAAAAATCACACGATCGTCTTTATAGAGGCAGAAAAATCATTTGACACAATTCAACACCCTTTTATGATAAAAACTATCAAGGTATAGAAGGAAATTACCTCAACATAATAAAGGCCATGTATGGAAGGCTCACAGCTAACATCATAGTTAATGGGGAGAAGCTGAAAGCTTTTTCTCTAAGATCAGGTACAAGAAGGATGCCCACTTTCAACACTTCTAGTCAAAATAGTAGTGGAAGTCCTAGCTAGAGCAATTAGGCTTAATTAATTAATTAATGCCTCCAAATCAGGAAGGAAGAAGTAAAATTATTCCTGTTTCCAGATAACATCATCTCATGTATAGAAAACCCTAAAGACTCCACCAAAAGCTCTTACATCTAATAAATGAATTCAGTAAATTAGTAGGATACAAAGTCAACACAAAAAAGTAGTTGTGTTTCTATACACTAACAACAACCTCTCTGAAAAAGAAATTAAGCAAACAATCCCATTTACAGTTGCATCAGAAAGAATATAATACTTAGGAATAAACTTAACCAAGGAGGTAAAAGACTGGTACATGGAAAACTACAAAATATTGCTGAAAGAAATTAAAGAAGACACAAATAAATAGGCATTCTGTGTTCATGGAACAGAAGACAATGTTGATAAAATATCCATTTTACTGAAAGCCATCTGTAGACTCAATATGATCCTATTAAAACTCCAATGACATTTTTTACAGAAATTGAAAAAAAGGACAATCCTAAAATTCACGAGGATCCACAATACACCCATGAGAGAGAAGAACAAAGCTGGAGGCATCACAATTCCTGATTCTAAATATATTACAAAGCTACAGTAATTAAAACAGTATGGTGCTGGCATAAAGACAGACATATAGACCAATGGAATAGGATAGGGAGCTCAGAAATAAACCTACATGTATATATTCAACATATCTTCAACAAGGGTCCCAAGAATACACAATTGGGAAAGGATAGTTTTTCAATGAATGGTGTTGTGAAAACTGGATATCCACATGCAAAAGAATGAAATTGAACTCCTACCTTATACCATACATGAAAATCAGTTCAAAGTGAACTGAAGGCTTAAACATATGATTGAAGACTGTAAAAATACTAGAAGAAAACATTGGAGAAATACTTCTTGACATTGTTCTTTGGCAATGATTTCTTGGATATGACACCAAAAACATGGACAGCAAAGCAAAAATAGACAAGTGGGACTACATACAACAAAAAAGCTTATGCACAGCAAAGGAAAGAAACAACAGAACAAAAAGACAACCTATTAAATGGGAGAAAATATTTGCAAACCATATATCTGATAATTTCCAAAATATATAAGGATCTCCTACAACTCAATTAGCCAAAAACCAAGTAACTCAATTAAAAAATTCACAAAGAACTTGCACAGACATCTTGGTTATTTCATTAATTACTTACTTTTTGCCATTCAATTTTTTTTTCTTCTGAAAGTTTCGTTAAGTCTATATACATGTTCTGTTGTAATCACTTATCTTTGACTCATTTTTTTTCTTTTCTTTGTGTTTTTGCTTTTGGTTGTGAAATATCTTTCCACTTTATACTATATTTTATTCAACCATTCTCCATTTAACAGCCTCTTAACTCATGATCTCACTTTTTTGCCCCTCTATACATTGAAATGCATTGTTATAAGTCTTTGTCCAAGTTTCTGACCACTTTCCTTTTTTTGCTTTTCAAAACTTTTGATATATCTTGGCAAAATTACTCTTCCAGAAAATTTGTACTAATTTATACATTTAAGAAAGGTCTATGTTTCTCATAACAAAGTCATGTATTTTTTATGTTATAGGCTTTGAAATTTCTGAAAATCAGAAGAGGCAGGCTGCAATGACTGTGAGAAAAGTCCCGAAACAAAAAGGTAAAACTGCCTTTAACTACAAACTCCCTGACCTCACCCACTCGCGTTGTGAGACTGAGAAGCCATAGGCTATGTGCTTGCATATTCCTAGGCTTGTTTCCATGCTAAAGTTCACTTGGGGTGGTGGGAAATGACCAGATACCCAGGTGTCCCTGATGACAGTTGGCAAATGGTCTTAAAAGACTTAAGGTTTAGGAGTGAATAATTTAAGGCAGTCATGTCCAAAGATAGTGCATTGGGTACAGGTAAAAATAGAACCTCTGTTTCCTTTATTTTCACTTAAATAAAAGAGAGAAACTAAACTTTACTAACAATTTTGAAACAGTTGGACAATAGTAAATTTGTAGAATTTATTAATATGTATAAATATATTAGGGTTATGTGCATAACAATTCTTTCATTGGTTTGGGAGCATTTGTGAAATCAGGAACCCCAAATCAGAATGGACAACTTCAAACTGAACCTAGACAGAAAATTCAGATAGTTATTCTCTTTTTGAACCATAAAGTATTTAAAAAAGAAAAATACCTTCGGGATCAATCTGAATATGAAATGAAGCTTTATTTTCTCATTTTCCTGAACTAGAAAAAATTAAAATGCTTAATTAAACAAAAGCTAGGAACTATCCCTTCTTTTTTTCGAGAACCTATTCAGTACCAGTCATTCTATATAAGTTCCTTCATTTCATTTTTATGGTACCCCTGAAAAGGCAGGCATTATTAGCCCCATTTTCCAGATGAAGAAACTGAGGATCTTTGGGATAAAGTGACTCTGAACTTAAGTCAGCTTGACTCCAAGTCCTCTGATCTCTCCTCTCCATCTCAGGGTTCTGATGATCCTCCATGATGGGAAAGCACAGCTCACTTTTTTGTCTTGCCTCAATTACTGACAGCTCTTTCTATTACTGACAGCCACTATCATTGTCCCCAGGGTAGGCAATCTTTTTTTTTTTAACATCTTTATTGGGGTATAATTGCTTTACAATGGTGTGTTAGTTTCTGCTTTATAACAAAGTGAATCAGTTATACATATACATATGTTCCCATATCTCTTCCCTCTTGCACCTCCCTCCCTCCCACCCTCCCTATCCCTCCAGACGGTCACAAAGCACCGAGCTGATCTCCCTGTGCTATGTGGCTGCTTCCCACTAGCTATCTACCTTATGTTTGGTAGTGTATATATGTCCATGCCTCTTTCTTGCTTTGTCACAGCTCACCCTTCCCCCTCCCCATATCCTCAAGTCCGTTCTCCAGTAAGTCTGTGTCTTTATTCCTGTCTTACCCCTAGGTTCTTCATGACATTTTTTTTCTTAAATTCCATATATATGTGTTAGCATATGGCATTTGTCTTTCTCTTTCTGACTTACTTCACTCTGTATGACAGACTCTAGGTCTATGCACCTCATTACAAATAGCTCAATTTCATTTCTTTTTATGGCTGAGTAATATTCCATTGTATATATGTGCCACATCTTCTTTATCCATTCATCTGATGATGGGCACTTAGGTTGTTTCCATCTCTGGGCTATTGTAAATAGAGCTGCAATGAACATTTTGGTACATGACTCTTAATGAGACTTCACTTTCCCTAGGTCCTCCCTTGTGCTCTTTTAAAGGGCTGTTTGGTTCAGAATGAGTCACCATATAAAATGATCAGATTCAAGTTGCCTGAAATTCTAGCAGCCACATAAAGCACCCTTAATTATTCCTAATGAGGTTCCTTTTCATTGAGGAGGCTGAGTGCCTGTGAAGATCTGATTTCCAGTTGAGGAGTGCACCTGGCTTGGGCCTCTGGCTAGACATGGCCTTCCTTCCAACTGTTTGTTGCTTCTTACTCTTGGGAGGCCCTCACTGGCACTTTCCCTCATCATGGAAATATGATTCACTTTAGATAGGGAATTAAAGGCAACCACTTCTAACCTTCTTAGACGTGAAAACATGACAATTTAGAAAGTAATCTGGAGTTCATAACAGTAAGTCTATGATCTGTATGAATAGTAGAATCCTTTGAGAGAATGTGCTTCTTCCTTAGAGATATGAGCCCCAGCCACCTGGACAGTCCTCAGGTTACAAAGTGGTTACTGTCCTACTGGCCCACCTCTGTCTCCTGGAGGCTCTCACCTCCTGAGCTTCTCTCACTCTGAATTCCTCCACTGTCTCTACCACACTAACCTTCATGATGGGATGGTGTTCCTTTACTTCAGCCCAAGTTCCCTCAAGTCTATCTGAGACTGGCTTATCTTTTCACTGAGAAACCATAAAGCAGAGGAACATGCACAAAGCAACGAACTAGAAAACAATCCTACTCGCTCATACCAAACCTTTGTGTCAGGTTCCTTCTCTGCCTTGTCTCAAGGCTATCCCTTGCATGTCTTCTCTTGTCTCCCAATATTTAAACAATGGTTCACCTAAACAGCTTTCCATGTTTAATAGCAATCCTGAAGTCTTCAAAGAAACTTATCTAGTCTCAAACTTCACAGAATTCCTAAAAATTGATTCCCTTATTTCTATTTCGAGTTTTCAAGGCTCTCCCAGTCCAGGGCTGTGGTAACTGATATATTTTGAGACTCAAGGGCACTACACATGTAGAAGTGATTGTACAGCTTAGTAGTACAATAGTTTTATCATATACATAGGAAGAACAAGAAGGGAGTTCTCTCAGATACCTGAGAAAGCCAGCTTTCTTAATCCTGCCAATAACTCCTTCCTGGAAGTGATGGGGAGCATTGTTGTTAGGATTTCTCTAGTTCAGATTTAATACAGATTCCAACACAATCTGTAATGCCATGGGACCTTATTAACTCAGTCTACTCTTCTAGAGAAGGGGAAGCCTGGCTGGAAGAAAAGCAGAGAGGACAGAGCCTAGCTCCAAGGGAGGCCTTTTGACTTTACATTTGCCTTTTTACACTGCATTGTTTTTCAAGAATTGATATATAACTTCTTGAGAGTTGTTTGCTAATTCCTGGTTCATCAACCCATTTCAGTTTGTCATCATGGAGCTCCCTAGGGCCATGAGTACAGTCCCAATCTCCAGAGGCTTTAGGGCCAGCTCAAAATCAAATGAGTACCCCAGAATAACTAAAATAAACTTGAAATAGAATAAAGTTTGAATAATAAGTCTACCCTGATTTGAAAACTAATTATATAGCTACAATAACCAAGACAGTTTGGTGTTTGTAGAGGGATAGACATGTTAGATCAATGGAACAGAATAGAGAAACCAAAAACAGACCTACACAAATATGCCCAACTGATTTTTCACAAAGGTACAAAAGCAATTCAGTGGAGGAAGGATGCCTTTTAAACAAATGGCACTGAAGCAATTGGGCTTCCACAGGCCGAAAGTAAAAATAATCTCAACCTAATTTCACACCCTATAAAAATTAACTCAAAATAGATAATGAACTTAAATGTAAAGCTACAAAACTTTTAGAAAACAGTAGGAGAAGATCATCAGGATTTAGGTCTAGGCAAAGAAGTTCTTAGAACTGACACCAAAAGCTTGAACTATAAAATAAAAAATTGATAAAATTAACCTCATCAAAATAGAAAATTTTGCCCCATGAAAGACCATGTAAAGAGGATGAAAAAACAAGCTACAGGCTAGGGAATATATTTGCGAACCACGTATCTGACAAAACATTGGTATCTAGAATATATAAAGAACTCTCAAACCTCAATAGTAAGGGCTTCCCTGGTGGCACAGTCGTTGAGAATCTGCATGCCAATACAAGGGACACGGGTTTGAGCCCTGGTCTGGGAAGATCCCACATGTCGCGGAGCAACTAGGCCCATGAGCCACAACTACTGATCCTGTGCATCTGGAGCTTGTGCTCCACAAGAGAGGCCACGACAGTGAGAGGCCCATGCACCATGATGAAGAGTGGCCCCCACTCGCCGCAACTAGAGAAAGCCCTTGCACAGAAACTAAGACCCAACACAGCCATAAATAAATAAATAAAATTTTAAAAACTCAATAGTAAAAACAAACAAACAAAACTACACACTTCAATTAGAAAATGGGCAAGACAGATAATTCACTGAAGAGGATATATGGATATCAGTTACACACATGAAAAGATGTTCAACATTATTAATCATTGGAAATATGTAAATTAAAACCACAATGAGATGTCATTACATATCTATTACAAAGGCTAAAATAGAAAAAAATTGTGAAAACACCAAATGTTGGCAAGGGTGCATGGAAACAGAATCATTCATACCTTGCTTGTGAGAATGTAAAACAGTACAGCCACTATTTTATGTAATAGTTTGGTAGTTTCTTAAGACATAAAACATACAACTACCAAATGACCCAGCAATGACACATCTGGGCATTTATCCCAGAGAAACAAAAACTTATTGTCACTTAAAAACTTCTAAACAAATACCCATAGCAGCTTTTTCATAATAGCCCAAACTAGAAACAACGTAGATGTCTTTCAATGGGTGTAATTAAGCAGATTCTGGTACATCTATACCATGGAATATAACACATCAATAAAAAGGAGCCAACTATTGGTACATAAACCAACTTGGGAGAATTTCTAAGGATTCATGCTGATTGAGAAAAGCCAACATCCAAAGGTTACATATGGTATAACTCCATTTATATAACATTCTTCAGATGATATAATTTGGAAATAGGGAACATATTAGTGCTTGCCAGGGGTTAAAGAGGGAGTAGGGAAAGGAAAGAAGTGAGTGTGGTTATAAAAGAATAACACGAGTAATCCTTGTGATGATAGAAATGTTATGACTCTTGACTGTATCCTGTAACAATGTTAATATCCTAGCTGTAATATTGTAATATAGTTTTGCAAAATGCTATCATTGGAGAAATTGAGTAAAGGGTGCAAGGTATATCTCTATATTTTCTCTTACAACTGCATGTGAATCTACAATGATCTCAAAATAAAAAGCTTAATTTAAAAAATAAAATGAGCACTCCCCAAATTCCCTCCCTAATATCTACATATAATTGTTTGGCCTCTGGAACACTTGTATTTTTGACACTTACCACCTTTGAAAACTGACAACATCCTCAAAATGACAAAATAGTCATCTCCCTAAAGAACACAGATTTTCACCAACAGATGAGAGTTTTTTTGTAAAAGTCTGGGAGTCCAGTGGAGAAGTTCCAGACCAAATAATCTATGATTGGATGTATAGATGAGGCCAGTCAATAAAAACTGGAGGAGGTGACAGCAACACAAGACTAGAAGGAATATGAAAAATCAAGGAAACAAGACATCATCAATGGAATGCAATAATTTCCAGAAGCTGACACACAAATACCAGGAGATCTGTGATTTGCATGATAAACAATTCAAAATCGTTGTTTTAAGGAAGCTCAATGAGCTACAATAGAAACAATTCAACAACATCAGGAAAACATCATGAACGAAATAAGAAATTTAACAGAGTAGAAATCATAAAAAGAACCAAACAAGTTATAGAGCTGAAGAATACAATGTATGAAATGAAAAATGCAGTAGACAGCATCAATAGCAGACCTGATGAGCCAGCAGAAAGTATCTGTGAAGTCAAAGAAAGATCATTTGAAATTGACTAGTCAGAGTAGGAAAAAAAAAAAAAGAATCTGAAAGAGTGAAGTATGCCTGTGTGACTTATAGGATAAAATTAAGATTAACAATCTACAAAATATTGGAGTCCCAGAAGAAGAGAGGGAGAAAGGGGAAGAAAGATCATTTAAATAAATAATGACTAGGACTTCCCAATTCTGGGTAGATATTTGAATATCTAAGTTCATGTGGCTCACTGGTCTCCAAACAATTCAACCCAAAATGGTCTTCTCTAAGATACATTATAATAAAGCTGTCTAAAATCAAAGACAAAAAGAGAAGGTTAAGAGCAGCAAGAGAAAAAAACGAATCTCATATGCATGGGAACCTGCATAAGGCTATCAGCAGATTTCTCAACAGAAACCTAGCAGGCAAGGAGAGAGTGGAATGATATATTCAAAGTACTGAAAGAAAATAACACCCAACCGAGAATGCTGTACCCAGAAAAGTTGTCTTCAGAAATAAAGGAGAGAAAAAGAATTTTCCAGACCAAAAAAAAAAAAAAAAAAAGCTGAAAGAGTTAATCACCACTAGATTTGTCTTACAATAAATGCTGAAGGTTCTTCAAGCTGAAATGAAAGTATGCTAATTAGTAACACGAAAACGTGAAGAAGAAAATATGACAGGGGCAGGAGACAAGATGGCAGAGTAGAAGGACTTGACCTTATCTCCTCTCACAAAAACAACAAAATCAAAATTAACTGCTGAATAACCATCGACAAAAAAGACCCCAACCTACCAAAACATGCACTCTACACCCAAAGACAAAGAGGAAGCCACAACGAGATGGTAGGAGGGGTGCTTCTGCAATATAATCAAATCCTATACCCACCAACTGGGCAACCCACAAACTGGAAAATTAATATATCACAGAGGTTCTCCTACAGGAGTGAGAGTTCTGAGCCCCACATCAGTCTCCCCAGCCTGGGGGTCTGGCAATGGGAAGAGGAGCACACAAAACATTTGGCTTTGAAGGCCAGTGGGCTTGAGTCTAGGAGTTCCACAGGACTGGTGGAAACAGACTACACCCTTGGAGGGAGCACACAAGGTTTCACATGCACTGGTACCCAGGGCAAAGCAGTGACTCCATAGGATCCTGGGTCAGACCTACCTGCGGGCCTTGGAGAGTATCCTAGGGAGGCAGGGGTCGGCTGTGGGTCACTGTGGGGACAAGGACACTGGTGGTGGGGTCTCCAAGGAATATTGATCATCATGAGCTCTCCCAGAGGTCATCATATTGACACCAAGACCTGGACAACAGCCTGTAGGATCCAGCACTTGAATGCCTCAGACCAAACAATGAACATGGTGAGAACACAGCCCCACCCATCAGCAGACAGGCTGCCTAAAGTTGTCCTGAGCCAACAACCACCTATAAACACACCATTTGCCATGGCCTTACCCCCAGAGGGACAAGATCTAGCTCCACCCACCAGTGGGCAGACACCAGTCTCTCCCATCAGGAAGCCTGTATAAGCCACTGGTCCCACCTCACCCAGCAAGGTGCAGACACCAGAAGCAAGAAAAGCTACAATCCTGCAGTGTGAGGAACGGAGACCACAAAGACAGAAATCTAAACAAAATGAGATGGCAGAGAAATATGTTCCAGAGGAAAGAACAAGATAAAACCCCAGAAGAACAGCTAAGTGAAGTGGAGATAGGCAACCTATCTGGAAAAGAATCCAGAGTAATGAGAGATGATTAGTAATGAGAGACAGATGATTCAAGATGTCAGAAAAAAAATGGAGCACAGACCAATAGGAAACAAGAAATGTTTAATAAAGTGCTAGAAGCTTAAAAGAACAAAGATTAAACAATACAATAACTGCAATGAAAAATGCACTAGAAGGAATCAATAGAAAAAGTGAGGCAGAAGAACAAATAAGTGAGCTGGAAGACAGATTGGGGGAAATTGCTGCTGCAAAACAGAATAAAGAAAAAAAGAATGAAAAGAAATGAGGACAGACTCAGAGACATCTGGGACAACATTAAATGCAAAAACATTTGCATTATAGGGGTCCCAGAAGGAGAAGAGAGAGAGAAAGGTCCTGAGAAAATATTTAAAGAGATAATAGCCAAAAACTTCCCTTACATGGGAAAGGAAACACCCACTCAAGACCAGGAAGTGCAGAGAGTCCCATACAGGATAAACCCAAGGAGGGACATACTGAGGCACATATTAATAAAATTGACAAAAAAGGCAGAGAAAATATTAAAAGCAACAAAGGAAAAGCAACAAATAACACACAAGGGAATTTCCATAAAGTTATCAGCTGATTGTTCAACAATAGCTCTGCAGCCCCAAAGGGAGTGGCATGATATATCTAAAGCCATGAAAGGGAAAAAACACAACCAAGAATACTCTACCAAGCAAAGCTCTCATACAGATTACATGGTAAAACAAATGCTTTACAAAAAAAAGCTAAGAAAATTCACCACCACCAAACCAGCTGTACAACAAATGCTAAGGGGAATTCTCTAGATGGAAAAGAAAAGACCACAACTAGAAACAAGAAAATTATGAATGGGAAAGTGCAACAGTAAAGGCAAACATACAGTAAAGGTAGGCAAGCATCCACACAAAATATGATAACAAAAACAGCAATAGTGAGAAGAGGAGCATACAAATGCAGGATATTGGAAATCCATTTAAAATTAAGAGACCAGCAACTTTAAAAAACCTTGTATATATGTAGTCTGCTATATCAAAACCTCATGGTAAGCGGAAAGCAAAAATCTAGAACAGATACAAACACACAAAAAAAGAAAAAGCAATCCAAACACAACAATAAACATAGTCATCAAATCACAAGAGAAGAGAACAAAAAGGGAAGGGAAGAAAAAAGGACTACAGAAACTAATCCAAAACAATTAACAAAATAGCAATAAGAACATACAGATCAGTAATTATCTTAAATGTAAATGGATTAAATCCTCAAACAAAAAGCCATAGACTGGCATAATTGATTTAAAAAAGAAAAAGAAGACGTGGTATATATATGCAATGGAATATTACTCAGCCATAAAAAGGAACAAAATTGGGTCATTTGTAGAGACATGGATGGACCTAGAGACTGTCATACAGAGTGAAGTATGTCAGAAAGAGAAAAACAAATATCATATATTAACACATATATGTGGAATCTAGAAAAATAGTACAGATGAACCAGTTTGCAAGGCAGAAATAGAGACATAGGTGTAGAGAACAAATGTATGGACACCAAGGGGGAATGGGGGTTGCATGAATTGGGAGAATGGGATTGACATATATACACTAATATGTATAAAATAGAAAACTATCAAGAACCTGTTGTATAACAAAGGGAACTCCACTTCGCTGTGCAGTAGAAACTAACATGACATTGTAAAACAACTATATCCAAATTAAAAAAAAAAAGACACATATATGCTGTCTACAAGAGACCCACATGAAATCTAGAGACACATACAGACTGAAAATGAGGGGATGGAAAAAGGTATTCCATGCAAATGGAAATCAAAAGAAAGCTGGAGTAGTGATACTCATATCAGACAAAATAGACTTTAAAATAAAGACTGTTACAAGAGACAAAAAGGATACCACATAATGAGCAAAGCATCAATCCAAGAAGAAGATATAACAATTGTAAATATTTATGCACCCAACATAGGAGCACCTCAATATATAAGGCAAATTCTTACAGCCATAAAATGAGAAATTGACAGTAACACAATAATATCGGGGCAATTTAACACCCCATTTTCATCAATGGACAGATCATTCAGACAGAAAATCAATAAGGAAACAAAAGCTTAAATGACACATTAGACAAATGGACTTAATTGATATTTATAGAATATTCCATTTAAAAGGAAAAGATGCACATTCTTCTCAAGTGCACATAGAACATTTTCCAGGACAGATAACATGGTGTACCATACAGTAAGCCTCATTATATTTAAGAAAATTGAAATTATATCAAGCCAGCACTCCAACTGCAATGTTGAGATTAGGAATCAACTACATGAAAAAAAAAACTGCAAAAAGCAGAAACATGTAGAGGCTAACTATATGTTACTGAACAACAAATGGATCACTGAAGAAATCAAAGAGGAAATTCAAAACTACCTAGAGACAGACGAAAATGAAAACACGATGATCCAAAACGTATGGGATGCAGCAAAAGCAGTTCTAAGAGTGAAGTTTGTAGCAATGCAGTCTTACCTTAGGAACCAAGAAAAATCACAAATAAACAACAAAAATTTACACCGTAAGCAACTAGAGAAATAAGAACAAACAAAACCCAAAGTTAGTACAAGGAAAGAAATCATAAACATCAGAACAGAAACAAATGCAATAGAGATGATGAAAACAAGAGAAAAGACAGTGAAACTAAAAGCTGGTTCTTTGAAAAGATAAACAACATTGATAAACTTTAAGCCAGCCCCATCAAGAAAAAAAGGGATAGGGCTCAGATCACTAAAATTAGATATGAAAAAGAAGTTACTTTGGACAACACAGAAATACAAAGGATCATAAGAGACTACTACAGGCAACTATATGCCAATAAAATGGACAACCTAGAAGAAATGGACAAATCCTTAGAAAGGTAAAACCTCCCAAGACTGAACCAGGAAGAAATAGAAAATATGAATAGAGCAATCACAAGTACTGAAATTGAAACTTATTTTTAAAAATTCAGGGCTTCCCTGGTGGCACAGTGGTTGAGAGTCCGCCTGCCAATGCAGGGAAACGAGTTCGTGCCCTGGTCCGGGAGGATCCCACATGCTGCGGAGCGGCTGGGCCTGTGAGCCATGGCCGCTGAACCTGTGCATCTGGAGCCTGTGCGCTGCAACAGGAGAGGCCACAACAGTGAGAGGCCCGCGTACTGAAAAAAAAAAAAAAACTTCACACAAAAGTCCAACATCAGATGGCTTCACAGGCAAATTCTGTCAAACATTTAGAGAAGAGTTAACACCTATCCTTCTCAAACTCTTCCAAAATATAGCAAGGGGGGACACTCCCTAACTCATTCTACGAGGCCACCATCACCCTAATACCAAAACCAGATGCAGATACCACAAAAAAATAAAATTATAGGCCAATATCACTGAAGAACATAGATGGAAAAATCCTCAACAAAATACTAGCAAAACAAATCCAACAATATGTTAAAAGGATCAACCACTACAATCAAGTGGGATTTATCCCAGGGATACAAGGATTTTTCGTTATCCCCAAATTAGTCACTGTGATATACCACATTAACAAATTAAAAAGTATAAAAAAATATGATTATCTCAATAGATGCAGAAAGGCTTTTTACAATTCCAACACCCATTTATGATAAAAGCTGTCCAGAAAGTGGTCATAAATGGAACCTACCTCAACATAATAAAGGCCATATACAACAAACCCACAGCTAACATCACACTCAATGGTAAAAGCTGAAAGCATTTCCTCTAAGATCAGGAACAAGAAAAGGATGTCCACTCTCACCACTTTTATTCAAGTTCTGGGAGTCCTAGCCACAGCAACCAGAGAAGAAAAAGAAATGAGCAGGATCTAAACTGGAAAAGAAGTAAAACTGTCACTGTTTTCAGATGACGTGGTACTATACATTGATGATTCTGAAGACATTACCAGAAAACTACTAGAGCATATCAATGAATTTAATAAAGTTGCAGGATACAAAATTAACACTCAGAAATCACTTGTATTTGTGTACACTAACAGCAAAAATCAGAAAGAAAATAAGGAAACAATCCCATTTACCATCTCATCAAAAAGAATAAAATACCTAGGAATAAACCTACCTAACGAGACAAAAGACCTGTACTCTGAAAACTATAAGACTCTGATGAAAGAAATTGAAGGTGACACAGATGGAAAGATATACCATGTTCTTGGTTTGGAAGAATCAATATTGTCAAAATGACTATACTACCCAAGGCAATCTACAGATTCAATGCAATCCCTATTAATTTACCAATAACATTTTTCACAGAACTAGAACAATTTTTTTTTAATTTATATGGAAACAAAAGGCTCTGTATAGCCAAAGTAATCCTGAGAAAGAAAAATGGAGCTGGAGGTATCGGCTCCCTGACTTCAGACTATACTACAAAACTAAAGTTATCAAAAAGACCTACTGTATAGCTCAGGGAAATCTGATCAATACTCTGTAATAATCTAAATGGGAAATGAATCTGCAAAAGGATAGATACATCTGTGTGTATAACTGAATCACTCTGCTGTACACCGGAAACTAACACAAAATTGTTAATCAACTCCGATATAAAACAAAAATTTAAAAAATCATTTCCAAAAATGTATGATAGTGGCACAAAAACAGAAATATAGATCAGTGGAACAGAATAGAAAGCCCAGAAATAAACCCATGCACCTATGGTCAATTAATCTACGACAAAGGAGGCAAGGAAATACAGTGGACAAAAGACAGTCTCTTCAATGAATGGTGCTGGGGAAACTGGACAGCTACATGTACAAGAATAAAACTAGAACATTCTCTAACACCACACACAAAAATAAACTCAAAGTGGATTAATGACCTAAATGTAAGACCAGATACTATAAAACTCTTTGAGGAAAACATAGGCACAACATTCTTTGACATAAGTTTCAGCAATATCTTTTTGGATCCACCTCCTAGAGTACTGAAAATAAAAACAAAAATAAACAAATGGGACCTAATTAAACTTACAAGCTTTTGCACAGCAAGGAAAACCATAAAAAAAAGACAACCCACAGAATGGTAGAAAATATTTGCAAACGAAGCAACTGACAAGGGAATAAACTCCAAATATACAAACAGCTCATGCAGCTCACTATCAAAAAAATAAACAAACAAACAACCCAATCAAAAAGTGGGCAGAAGATCTAATAGACCTCCCTCCAAAGAAGACATATAGATGGCCAAAATCACATGAAAAGATGCTCAACATTGCTAATTATTAGAGAAATGCAAATCAAAACTACAATGAGGTATTACCACAGACCGGTCAGAATGGCCATCATCATAAAGTCTGCAAACAAATGCTGGAGAGGGTGTGGAGTAAAGGGAACCCTCCCACACTGTTGGTGGGAATGTAAATTGGTACAGCCACTATGGAGAACAGTATGGAAGTTCTTTAAAAAACTAAAAATAGAGCTACCATATGATCCAGCAATCCTTCTCCTAGGCATATATCCAGAGAAAACCATAAATCAAAAAGATACATGAAGCACCGAGCTGATCTCCCTGTGCTATTCAGCTGCTTCCCACTAGCTATCTATTTTACATTTGTTAGTAGAGAGGTGGGGGGGAGATGCAAGAGGGAGGAGAGATGGGAATATATGTTTACGTATAGCTGATTCACTTTGTTATAAAGCTGAAATTAACACACCATTGTAAAGTAATTATATTCCAATAAATATGTTAAAAAAATAAAAAAGAAACATTCACCCCAATGTTCATCGCAGTGCTATTTACAATAGCCAGGACATGGAAGGAACCTAAATGTTCATCAATGGATGAATGGATAAAGATGTGGTACATATATACAATGGGATATTACTCAGCCATAAAAAAGAACAAAATAATGCTATTTGAAGCTACATGGATGGACCTAGTGATTGTCATACTGAGTGAAGTAAGTCAGACAGAGTAAGTCATATATCATATGGTATTGATTATATGTGTAATCTAAAAAATGGTACAAATGAACTTATTTACAAAACAAAAATAGAGTCACAGATATAGAAAACAAACTTATGGTTACCAAAGTGGAAAGGGAGAGAGAGATAAATTGGGAGATTGGGACTGACATATACACACTACTATATATAAAATAAATAACTAATAAGAACCTACTGTATAGTACAGGGAACTCTGCTCAATACTCTGTAATGACCTTCATGGGAAAAGAATCTAAGAAAGAGCAGATATATGTATATGTTTAACTGATTCACTTTGCTATACAACAGAAACTAACACAATATTGTAAATCAACTATATTCCAGTAAAAGTGAAGTAAGTCAGAAAGAGAAAGACAAATGCCGTATGCTAGCACATATATATGGAATTTAAGAAAAAAAAATGTGAAGAACCTAGGGGTAAGACAGGAATAAAGACACAGACCTACTAGAGAATGGACTTGAGGATATGGGGAGGGGGAAGGGTAAGCTGTGACAAAGTGAGAGAGTGGCATGGACATATATACACTACCAAATGTAAAATAGCTAGTGGGAAGCAGCCGCATAGCACAGGGAGATCAGCTTGGTGCTTTGTGACCACCTAGAGGGGTGGGATAGGGAGGATGGGAGGGAGGGAGACACAAGAGGGAAGAGATATGGGAACATATGTGTATGTATAACTGATTCACTTTGTTATTAAAGCAGAAACTAACACACCATTGTAAAGCGATTATACTCCAATAAAGATGTAAAAAAAAAAAAATAAGCCAAAGACCTAAGTAGACATTTTTCAAAGAAAATATTCCAACAGCCAACAGGTACACGAAAAGTACCTCAGCATCATTCATCATCAAGAAATGCAAATCAAAACCACTATGAGATATTACCTCACACCTTTCAGAAAGGCTGTTATCAAAAGACAAGTGCTGGGAAGGATGTAGAGAAAGGAGACCCTTTTATACTGTTGGTGGGAGTGTAAGTTGGTACAGCTGCTATGGAAAACAGTATGGAGGTTCATTAAAAAATTAAAAATAGAGCTACCGTATAATTCAATTCCAGTTCTGGGTATATATCTAAAGAAAAGAAATAACTATCTTGAAGAGCTATCTGTACCCCATATTTGTTACTGCATTATTCATAATAGCCAAGACATAGAAACAACCTAAGTGTCCTTT
This sequence comes from Leucopleurus acutus, assembly GCF_964270905.1. Classification (NCBI taxonomy): domain Eukaryota; kingdom Metazoa; phylum Chordata; class Mammalia; order Artiodactyla; family Delphinidae; genus Leucopleurus; species Leucopleurus acutus. The sequence goes on along the minus strand of NC_139148.1, from coordinate 52,590,411 downwards.
GACAGATAAATAGATAAAATAAATATATACAAACACACACAATGGAATATTATTCAGCTGTAGAAAGAGGGAAATCTTGTCTATTCCACATTGTGGACTAACCTGGAAGGTGTTATGCTAAATGAAATAATTCAGACAAAGAAAGACAAATACTGTATGATATCACTCATATGGGGAATCTAATAAAACTGAATTTGTAGAAACAGAGAAGAGATTGATGTTTGCCACATGCAAGGGGTTTTGGGTTGGGGAAATAGGTGAATGTGGTCAAAAGGTAGAGTTTCAGTTATAAAATAAATGAGGTTGAGGAAGTAACATACGGCATGAAGACTAAAGTTAGCAAAACTGTATTGTATATTTGAAAGTTGCTAAGAGAGTAGATTGTAAAAGTTCTCATCAAAAGAAAAAACGTGTAACTATGTGAAGTGATGGATGTTAAGTGACCTTAATGTGCTTATCTTTTTGCAGTATATACATATATCAAATCATTATGTTGTACACCTTAATCTTATACAATGTAATATGTCTATTATTGTCTCAAATTAGGGGAAAATACAAAATCTGAGCAGACAAATAACAAGTGAGAAGGTTGAATCAGTAGTCAAACCTCCCAAAAAAGAAAAGCCCAGGAACAGATAGATGGTTTCACTGGTGAATTACATGAAACATTTTAAAAAGAATTAACAACAGTCCTTCTCAAACTAGTCAAAAACCTAAAAGGAACACTCTCAAACTCATTTTATGAAGCTAGCATTTCCCCAATACCAAAGCTGGATGAAGATATTACTAGATATCCTTGATGAATATAGATGTAAAAATTCTCAACAAAATACTAGCAAACCAAATTCAACAGCACATAAAAGGATCATGCATCATCATCAAGTGGGATTCATCTCTAGGATGCAGGCATGGTCTACATATGCAAATCAATAAATGTGACACACCACATTTATAGAATGAAAGATAAAAATCACATGATCACCTCAATAGATGCAGAAAAAGCATTTTACAAAATTCAACATCTTTCGTGATAAAAATTCTCAATAAATTGGGTATACAAAGAACATATCTCAATATAATCAATGCCTTTTATGACAAGCTCACCGCTAATAACAATACTCAGAGGTGAAAGTTTGAAAGCTTTTCCTCTAAGTTCAGGAATAAGACAAGGATTCCAAACCTCACCACTCCTATTCAGCATAGCTCTTGAAGTCCTAGCCAGAGCAGTCAGGCAATAAAAAGCAATTAAAGTCAGAAAGTGAGAAGTCAAATTGTCTCTGTTTACAGATGATATGATTTCATACATAGAAAACTCTAAAGACTATCCCAAGAAATAATAATATTAGAATAATAAAGGAATTCAGTAATGTTTCAGGATACAAAATCAGTGTACAGAAATCAGTTGTGTTTCACTAACAACAAACATCCAAAGGAGAAATTAAGGACATGATCCCCTTTGCAATAGCACAAAATAGTAAAGTACTTAGGAATAGGTTTAACCAAGAAGGTTAAAGATCTGCACATTGAAATCTAGTAGACATTTATGAAAGAAATTGAAGAAGACACAAATAAATGGAAAGATATTCCATATTCATGGATGATAAGAATTAATATTGTGAAAATGTCCTTACTATATAAAGCCATCTGTATACTTGCTGTAATCCTTATCTCAAATTCCATGGCATTTTTCATAGAAGGAGACAAAACACTCCTAAAATTCATATGGAACCACAAAAGACCCCAATTTACCAAAGCAGTTCTGTTAAAGAAGAACAAAGCTGGGGCAATCATGCATCCCAATTTCAAACTATATTACAAAGCTATAATAATCAAAAAAGTATGGTACTAGCATAAAAAACAGCATATAGATCAATGGAACAGAATCAAGAGCCCAATTATAAACCCACACTTATGGTCAACTAATATTTGTCAGGAGGCCAAGAATATTTAGTGGGGGAAAGATAGTCTCTTTTATTAATGGTATTGGGAAAATTGAATGTTTACATGCAAAGGACTGTATTGGACTCCTATATAACACCACTCACAAAAATTAACTCAAAACTGATTAAAGACTTAAGTGTAAGACCCACATCTATAAAATTCCTAGAAGAAAACAGGGTTTTCCCTGTTTTCCCTGTACTCCTCAACATTGATCTTGGCAATGAGTTTTTGAATATGACACCTAAATCAAAAATGAGCAAGTGGGACTACATCAAACTAGAAAGCTTCTGCATAGCAAAAGACAATCAACAAAATGAAAAGGCTACCTATGCAATGGGAGAAACTTTTTTATAAACCATACACCCAAAAAAGACACACACACACGCACACACACACATATACACACTGTGGAATACTATTCAACCATAAAAAGAAGGAAATCCTGCCATTTATGGAAATATGGATGGTCTTTAGGGAGTTATGCTGTGTGAAATGTCAGACAGAAAAATACAAATACAATATGTCATTTATATAAGCAATCTGAAAAAGGCAAAATTATAGAAACAGAAAGTAGGTTGCCAGGGGTTGGGGTTGGGGAAAGTGGGGTGATGTTGGTCAAAGGGCACAAGCTTCTAGTTATATGATGAATTAGTTTTGGAGATATAATGTACAGTATGGTTAATGTAGTTAACAATACGCTATTGTATACTTAAGGTAATTGTGTGAGGTGATGGATGTGCTAACTAACCTTATTGTGGTAATTATTTCACAATATATATGTATAATGAATTATCACATTGCATACCTTAAACTTACACAACATTGTATGTCAGTTACATCTCAATAAAGCTGGAAAACAATAACAAGAACAAAAACAAAACAACAAAATACTGGCTTTTAGAAAAGAAGTGGTTCCTTCCCACTGAAGTGTGAATGTCTTAATATGTTATATGATGGCTTAATATGATACTACTTCCAGGGTAATGGGATCAAGTCATCAAACAAAGGCAAACAGAGAAACTATAATGTTGAAATTTCAGACACTGACCAGCAGATGAGAAAGGTATTTGGGAGCAGCAGAGAGATCACCCTTGCATTCTGAATCATATGCTGTGTTCCTCAGCCTATTCTGTTCTGAATAGAGATAAGGATTAAAAGTGGGCACTAGGTGCTTTGAGAATCCCCTTACTACTTAATTTATACCATTTCCCTTTGATCTCCCGTCTACTCTAGGTGTCACCTCTGCTCGCTCAGTTCCTCCTTCCTACCCACCACCGCAGGACCCGTTAAACCAGGGCCAGTACCTGGTCCCTGATGGCATCGCTCAGTCGCAGGTCTTTGAGTTCACCGAACCCAAGCGCAGCCAGTCACCATTCTGGCAAAACTTCAGCAGGTTAACCCCCTTCAAAAAATAATACCAACAGGGAGGCAGATAATTTTAAAATAAAGTAAATAAAATTATATTTATAGATGGACCTTTTTTCGGAGAAGCACTGTTGAAATTTATATATATATATATATATATATATATATATATATATACACACACACACACACACACACATACACACACACACGCATACACAGACGCACACAGGACCTTGAGTGTACACACACACACACACACACACACACACACACACACACACGCAGAAGGACCAAAAATGTTTTCTGTTGTTTTGGGGAAGTAAAATCTGTAGTTGGTAGGAAGAAGTACCAATGAATTCCAAACACATGATCCCTTCTTAAAATGTTTTCCATTCTTACCCTGTCCCCCTCCCCTTTACTTTCAGAAAATGACATTTCTATTTGTTCCTTTTCTTGTTGAGCTAATCTTTTTGCTCTCCTGTGAGTGATTCATTGACTTGTCATTATTAACATAGATGTGTTTGTATTGTTTTTTAGTTACCTGATGATACTGATGCTGATGACTTTTGAATTTAATTTGATGTGGTGGAGTTTGGGAGTTTTGAATTTCTTTTTTTCCTTTTCCTTTTCACTGGGTAAAGGGAGGATCCCCTTCCTCCACTCCCTCAACTGATCATCTGTGAATTATTTCTGCAGCCCTGCAGTTGCCCCAAATAGCCTTTTCCCTGCATCTTCTGTCCTCAGTCATGCCAGTCTGGACATGCTCTGTTGTGCCCTGTGACATAAGTGCTCAATATTTCTATTGCTTTCACTGTGTTTTAGGTGTTGTAGAGGGATCGAAACTAAACAGAAGCAAGGGAATGTCAGAGTAATGATGCTGGAGAAGACTTCTGTTCAGGGAGCATTCTGCATTTGGGCTATTTCTTCTGCTAGCACTGGGGATTCCCATGTTGCAGCACTGCTGGGTCATGCCAGTTTTGTATCTGGGGTTTCTGGGTCAGTTTTTCTCTTCTTCATGCCACTTTGGTTATGGTGTTTCTTCTAGGCTTGTCCCTCCCCTAAACTAAAAAATCTGAACTAGAAGTAAAGAGGCTGAGACTCTGCCTCCTGGAGGAGGGATTCAACTGCCTCCAGTACCAAGCAGGTTTAGAGTAGGACTCCCCACTGCAATCGGGGACCTGGTTGTACCTGCTCCCCATTGGCAGATTGTTTAGGCAGCATTGCTGGAATCTGTGAGAGGTCAAGACAGAGCCCACCTCACCAAGATCATCAACTGTATTCAAATTATTGACCTGGACAGAATCAAAGGCTGATAGTAACCTCTTATAAGAAAGAACAAAGATGGGCATGAAAGAGACAACCTCAGCCCAAGATATGTACTTACAGTTCCTAACTTATGTGAAACTTCCCCCATTGTTAGCCGATTGCATGGATAATCTTCCATGGCTCCTTCCTTCCCCTCTTCCTGTCTTCCTTCTTTCTCCTGCTCTCCCCTGCACAGGAGGGTTGCTGGTATGGGCATAGTTAAAGCACTTCTAGCACTCAAAGACTGCCCTGTTTCTAACATTCTCCCATCCCACAACATTTGAAGTAAGCAAGCGAGGAGCCTAGGGGACTTTTCCCTGTGGAGAAAGGATCTGAGGCAGAGATGCTACCCTCAGGCTCATTTTTGGTAGGCTTTACACTTAGGAAAAACTAACTTTCCACACAAAGAGACAGACTCCCTATGAGTACTCCCTATTCCTCCTCTCCACATAGCCCCTCAGATAGATAGACCTTGAACAGCAAGGAGAATGGAGTACAAAGGAGTAAGAATGGGCCCTACTATGGAGAGCCATTCTAGTGAGGAATCTGGAGATTTTGAGTCTATCCTGGACCCTGTGGGAGAAGACTTAATCATGAAAGGACTCATGGCTGCATGGGACACAGCATAGCTGGCTTGATTGCTGCTCTTACGCCTCCTGACCCAGACCAGGCCCTGCCCAGCCTGGGAATTTTTCTTCTATGGGAATCAAATTACAAGCTGTTTAAGCTCCCATTCCACCACCAAATGAGACTTGAGGAGTTAGCCAAGGATAAGTGTGAGCTGGGCAGAAGGCCAGGGCTCGGGACTGGCCACAACTGCTCAGCACCTGACCCAGCTACTTAAGCCCACTTGACAAGGAGCCTGGTACCCAGTGCCTAAGCTAAAGTGGCTTCCCTGGCAAACAGAATGTCTGGCTGTGTAGGCCTCCCTTGAGTGTACATTATTTTCCTACTTTCAATTCCTTCTCACTAGGCTTGGCCTTGACTTGTTTCTCCAGGGCCTGGGGGCACACCAAGTGGGGATGCATGGACAGGTCCCTGGACCTACAACTTCTCTTGGCCAAGCTCACTCACACTCCCACTTCCTGCTCCCCTGGGGCTGTGCCCAGAGCTCCAGAATCAGGGATTATCACCTCTTTCCACCCACCTCTCATCCACCCAACCCACTGGCCTCATCAGATGCCAATAATTTATGAAAACAACAAGAAATCTGTTCACCATTGCTTGGAATATTCCCCCAGTCTATGGCAGAAAAGCAGACCGGTGGCCAACAGCCCCAAGGGGAACCCCATTACCTGGGCTTAGGATCCAAGCCTATTCTGTGTTCCCATAGCAATGCTATCCACAAGAACTCTGTAAATCTCTGTTTCTGCATGGCCCAGAGATCCCCTTTCCTCAACTCAATGAGACCTGGATTTGCTCAAAAAGGCTTTGCTAATATATTCTATGGGCCCTCTTGTGGGATGGTCCTAACCCAGAAATCCACCTCCTCTTTCTCTCTCTCCCTCTTGTCCCTTCTATGTGTATATCTCTAAAGGATTTATAAGGACAGCAACAAGAGAGTTCTAACAATTCTAGTGTGAAGCCAAATAGTGATTTTTAGTGTTTTGGGGATGGGGTGGGCTGGGGTGGATGGATGGGCAACAGTGATTTTGATTACCCCTGCTGCTCTGCACTTGCCAGTTTATTATTTCATTTCTTCTATCTGACTGTTTGACCCTGTCAAACAAGTGTCAAAGTTGTGTGTTTAAAAAAAAATGTTTAACAAAAATATGATGTTGTAATGACACAAAGCCTTATGAAAATATTTATGGAGTTCAATAAAAGAAGTAAAAAGACACCTCCAGGCATAGCTCTCATGCCATTTTGTGTGTGTGTTTGTGTGTGTGTTTTACCAATTGTGAAATAAAGGGAATTTGCCTGGCAGGGACAGCTTACACCAGCCTAGTCTTGGCCTGCCAGCCCTGCTGTTCTATTGCCAGGCTTTCCATGGTCTGTCTGTGGCCTTCCATGTCTTTTCTGGAAGAGTGGGCCACAAGAATCAAGTTTGATCCTGTAACCAGGGGTGCTTCAAATGTCTTCATGGGTGGGACTATCCTTCATGTCACTTGGCTCTTTCACAAGACTTGAAGGCCCATTCCTGACCTTGCTCCTTTTCCTTGCAGCTGTAAGTCCAGCACCTGCTCTGTGTACTCTCACATGAGCTTAAAAGCTGCTTTTGGGACCTAACCAGAATCCATATCACTTAGGAATCCCCCACCTCCAGTTCTTTCCTAATGCTTCCAGTCCTGTCTCCTCAGAGGTAGACATATTCTTTATCCATCCCCCAAAGTGGATGGAGTGACCTTACTGTTTCTTTCATCATGGTGTCTCCTGCACATACATGCTCCTTGCTGCCCACAAGGCTCCCATGTGGTATCTTATGCTGCCCATTAGAGACACAATAGTTTGTATGTTCTGATACTACTTAACCTGCCTTTCTCCAGAAGAAATAAACACTGACCTTAATAAAATACTTATTCTTCACCCATCTCCCAACCCCCTTCAAATTGATCTCAGAGTTGCCTACTATCAGAGAGTTCCTGGGTACAGCATGGGTTGAGGGGGGTTGGAAGCAAGAATATGGAATAGGTTGATACTAGCACATGAATGTGTCACTCTCTATAATCTCCTTGAGAGCCCTGTATCTTAAGTTTTCTAACCTAGGCTTCCAACAGGTGACTACAGCCATAGGTCCTTTTGTCTCTAGTACCAAGAGCAAGGGGGAGGAGGCCTAAGGTCTCTGCTGTGGGCTTTGGCTTACTTCAGTGTTTCAGTCACAGAGACCACCACTCTGCTGCTTGACCCACTTAAATTTTAGACCCTTTGGGATTTCCTTATTTATGATGACCTTCTTACCCCTGGCTCCCAGAGACTTCTGTCCTGAATAGGATACGGGACTGGTGAGGTAAATCTTGCTTGCCCAGGCCTTTACCTACCAGGCCCAAGATAACAAAATGAGACCTCAGCATTCCACCAAGTCCAACCACCTGCAGGGCAACAGTTCAGCCTGACCATAGGTAGATTAGACCATCTGGGTTTGCAACACAGTTAGAGGGGGTGTTGGGAGGTAAAATTCATGTTCCCTGGAAGCACTCTATTCTGATTCCATCTCTCCCATTTCTCTCTTGAACTGTGACTTCCTTCTCCAGTAGGCCATGAGTGTGACATGGACACTGTTTTCTCATATAGTTGGGGAAGAGGAAGAAAGGAATGGTACATGGCCATAGAGTGTTCCTGTGTTCTTCAGAAGCCTCTATTACTTCTGTTTAGCTCACCAGTACATCATTTAAGGCAGATTGTTTAGGCAGGTTTATGTCCATCTCCACAACAGCCATGCTGCCAACCAGCTGAATTAGATTCAACTTGCATATCCTGAATATGTAATCTGGGCCAGGTACACAAGAAATACCAAGATGACTAAAATAAAATATCTACAGTCACTCAGAATTTAGTGAGAACATATAAGCATGGACCATAACAAGGATGGATGTGGGCCTGGAAGCACTCAAAAAATGGAGTGGTTAATTGTGATTGAGGAAGATCTTTGCAATCAGGATAAGTTTAGTTGTGCTGCAGTAACAGATTTTTCCCCAAATCTTAATGGCTTTAACATACAAGAACTTATTTCTTGCTCATACAAATCCTGCTGTGAGTCCAGGTGACTCTCTGGGGCAGCTATCACCTATGTGATAGTACACAATCTGGGCTGCTTCTGCCTTACTACAACTCCATCTCAAGACATATTTCCATAATCATCACAGCTGGAAAGAGAGCCCTAGATTGTTTCTCACTTACAGGTAAATTCTCTAGCCAGAACTGATCACATGGCTTCATCCAACTTCAAGGGAACAGAAAACTAAAAGTCCTATGAACTCAGAAGGGCAGGAGAACTAGATATGGATGAACATTAGAAATCTCTACCAAAGAAGGAAATGTTTGAACTAAGTCTCAGAAGACAGGGAAATTTCTACCATGTTAACGTTTGAGCAACTGTGAAGTTAAGGGAAACAGTTCACACAAGACAACCCTCCCTTCTGACACCAACTGAAAGTCCAGGAGTCCCAAATAACACCCTTAGCTTCGATAATCCACCAGAAAGGCTCACAGAGCAGAGTATAAGAAAGTACCAAACAGGGAGCTTCAGTTTTCCTATCCCTGTGGAGTCAGGACAATGTTACTTTTCAGCATAAATATGTGACAATATTCATGAGTATTGCCAACCAGGAAAGCACACCCAAGCTTCTAAAGATTTTGTTGGGGCTCCATCACTGCCCCTCTGGCTGATCCCCATCTCCAGTCTTCTCAGAAGATGAGCTGATACCAGGTAACTCAGAGCCCCCACCCTAAATCACATTGTTGATGTGGCCCAAAACCCCATCCTAAATAACATTGTTAGACTATCAGTTGACCCAAGGCCCCCAGGCAAACAAAAATACTCCTATCAGACATGACATTTCAAGGGCTAAGAGATTACTTCCCAGAAGCTGAGGGCAAAGGTCAGACCTGTCTTTGGGCTAGGATAAAGTTTTTACTACACACATGTGGAAGAGGCACGGGGCAGGGACTGGGAAGAGGAATCGAGGGTATGCCAAAGTGGAGGGAATAGCACAACTAAAATCCTGGTAGATAAGGTCAGAGTCTCTGTATATGACTTTGTATTCATTTGTTTATTTTTTAATTTATTTATTTATTTTGCGGTACGTGGGCCTCTCACGGTTGTGGCCTCTCCCGTTGCGGAGCACAGGCTCCGGACGAGCAGGCTCAGCCGCCATGGCTCACGGGCCCAGCCGCTCCGCGGCATGTGGGATCTTCCCGGACCAGGGCACGAACCCATGTCCCCTGCATCGGCAGGCGGACTCTCAACCACTGCGCCACCAGGGAAGCCCCATTTGTTTATTAATCCAACAAATATTTACTTGCATGCTTGAGGTGAACAAATTAGATAGTATTCCTATCTGCATGGTGCTTATGGAGTGGTAAATCATAAGTACAAATTCCTTTGTAAGTGTGTATTCCTGGGGAGAGAGATGGGAACTTCCAAGCTCTGGTAGCAAACCAACCACAAGTATAGCTTCAACGAGACACCTCCTAGCTGTCCAGCTTCCTGGTCACCAGATTCCATACCCTCTGTCTCCTGTTCAGCCTTAGCTAATTCAGTCCACATTTATTTCCAGCCCCATACATATAGGTATATGTACTGTCCCCATTTCATAGGTTAAACAACATGATCAACTGAAAATCCTTTTTATTATTAATAAATACTAGCTAGCACTTATGGAGCACTTGCTAATATGCTAAGCTTTGTGATAGGTTCTCACCATAATCCTAAGGGGTAGGTATAAATATTTTCCCTATTTTACTGATCAGGGTCACAGCACATGAGCTGGGCTTAAAACTCAGACTTGCCCCACCTGAGGTTCTTACAACACTGTGTCATCCATTACTGCAGCAACATGGCAATAGACCAAACACTCAAGAACTGTTGAATATATATGAGAACTGAGGATAATATTGATAAGGATGCAAGCTAACATGTTGTAGCAGATGCTGTTGCTGTTCCATCTATCTCCCTTACCATTTCCTTACACACCAACCTAACTTTCAATATCCAGAACCTGTGTCTTTGTTGGAAGGCGTCCCTCAGGCTGATAGAACCCACTTTGTCCAGAATATAGCAGGCCAGAAGTACCTAAGAATTACTGTCTCCCCTGCCCTGGGAATAGCCCTTAACCAATGACTGATGGGGGAAGGGTATAAATGTCCTGGTTCCCTTGCTCCTCAGGGATGATAATTGAAAATTTTATTTGACACTTTTCCCCAGAGTTTCCCCAGGGATTAAGCTTCAGTTGCCCACTGTAGCAGCTGGTTTAATAACACACCCCATATTTCCTGCTTTCACCTCCCTGCATCACTTCCCTAATCCCCTTGTATCAGGGGATATGCTTCTTGGGGAGATTCAGCTAATACACATGAATTAGTGCTCACTGTGTATCATGTGAAGTGCTACCATTCTCACTGAAGCATTGGTGATTTTATGATTTCGGAATTGTGTCTGGCTGTATAAAACAGGAACCCTCAAAACATCCCCTTCTTGGATCAGACTCAATAAGAGGCAAATATCTAGGGGAAAAAAGAAATGGTGGCATTTCAGGCAGGACTTGAGAGAGTGACATAGCACCAGGAAGTTTTTCTTGGTACCCCAGAAATCCCATTAGGGAAATGGTGGTTTTGGAAGAGCAATGCAGTAAAATTATTTTCAAATTGCAGGTCAAGAAATCAGTTTAGTTGAACATGACCAGCATTTTAAAAAATGAAATAATAGAATGGAATAGAATAGAATAGAATAGAAAATAGAATAGAATATTGTAGATAGAAAATGTATGTAGTGTTTTGAATTTGAAAGGTATGTATACTGGGATGCAATATTAAAGGTATTAAATATTAAAGGTAGCTTGTCAATATTAAAGGTAGGTTGTCACAAAGAATGTTCCAGAAACACTGGTATGGAGCCAGACTGCCTGGGTTCAAATCATAGCTCTACTGTTAATTGGCTGTGTGACCTTGGGTAGTTACTTAACTACTCCATGCCTTAGTTTCCCTATCTGTAAAATAGGGATTCTAATAGTACTTATATATTACTGAAAATTGTTGATTGCCTTTCTAGTATCCATTTATCCTTTCTTACTTGCAACTCAAACCCCAATTTTGAGGCAACAATGTGCTCAGTTAAATATTTTTCCAGCCTCTCCTGCAGCAAAAGGTAACCATGTGACCAACACCTAACTAAGGAAATGTTAGCGAAAGTCTGCTGATAGGGGGCTGGTTTCTGATAAATCTTTTGTCTCCTGATAAAGGGATGAAATACAGCTGGCACCAACACCTCTTTTCTTTTCCCTATTTTGAATGCAGATGTGATACCTTGAGATAGGGTGGCCATCTGTGACCATGAAGTAACAAGCATGAGGCTAAAGATCTATACATACTAAGGATGGTAGCAAAAAAAGATAAGAGACTGGGTCCCTGATGACATTAGTAAATTACAGAAATATTCAGCAACCACCTACCTCTGGATTATTATGTGAAGAAAAGAAACGCCAAATTGAATTAGATTACAGTTAGATAAGTTTGATTTCACTTGAGGCCAAAAGCATGTCTGTTGCTCATAGGAATTTGTTATGATGATAAAATAAGTTAATACATGTAAAGCAACTACAACAGTAGTAGCTCAGTAAAATGAAGGCTGTTATTATTATTATTATTATTACACTAAATCACTGTGAGGTTCAGAGAAGGGAAAGAGTGAAGGAGGTTTTCCAGGATCATAGTTTCCTCTTCTCTAAACTGAAGGAGGGGGTGACTCAAATTCTGCTAAATCCCTGTCCAGCTCCCTTTTCCCTGAAAGGAGAGGCAGAATGGTCTAGAGGAATCTTGAAAGTTTCACTCTGTTCTTTCTGGGTTCAGCATGTCCTCTGTGCTCACTGAGACCAGAAGCCCAACATAGCTGAGACAGGGAGTCTTTACTGGCCTCTTCTGCTGTCCTCAGTTCTGAGGACTAAAAGGAGCCCAACACAGCAAGTACTCACCTGAATTTTATACCTGCCCAGAGAGAGATTGAGGTCATTCCGTTTACCTGGTAGGGTGTACTTGTCTATAAAATGGAAACCTCTCATTGTTTTATAGGTAACCAGACACTCCCCTTCCCCCAGAGGAAACCCCTAATAGAAAGAGCTCATTCTTGTAACCCTTAGAAGTTCCTTCTTCATCTTGCTTGCTCCTATCCCTTCCCCTACCCACATACGTAGAGACACAGGTCCAGAAACCCTGTATCATAGCAATATTTAAAAACCTGGGATAAGTCAGTTCTTCTCTCACTCCAGACCTGGGTACTCCATCTGGGACAGGGCACATGGTCAGAGTAAAGGACACAAGATCATCCATGAGGAATACAGAAGAAAATATTAAAACTTCTCTATTATTTAAAAAATCAGAAGGAACTTAATCTGTCCCAATAATTAAAATGGACTGTCAGTAGCACATGCTTATAATAAATACACCTATATTGGGAAGTTGTGCTCAGAAATGTTTTACTGATGGGGTACAGGATCAAAAAAGTTTGGAAATGCTTGTCCATATTTCATTAATATTTACTGAGCACTTACCATATACACAAGCCCTATTCTAAGTGCATTACATGTATTAAATCTATTTAATCCTCACAGTAGCCCTATAAGAAAAATACCATTATTTAACTATTTTGCATATGAGGTAACTGAGGCACATATTGGTTAAGTAAATTGTCCAAAGTCATACAAGTAGTGAGTGACAGAGTTTGGACTCAAGCCCAAGCCATCTGGCTATAGGGTTTGCACTTTTAACCACTTGGTTAAACTAAAAAGATTAGTCAGTGAAAGCCAAATTCCAAACCTCTGCTATAAAACAAATATGCTAATCTGAAATCATCATTTTTTTTCAGAGCAAGAATTTTTATTTCTGTCTGGCCATGTCCTCCTCCAAAAACTCTGGAGCCAAACTGCCTGAGTTCGAATCCCAGCTCCATCATCCACTTCCTAGCTGTGGGATCATAAACAGATGGCATCCCCTCTCTGAGCCTCATTTTCCTCACCTGTCATATGGGAATAAGAGTAGTTAGTAATTACTTTGCACAAGTGTTATAAGGAGTAAATCAGTTTACAGCTAACATGGAAAATACCACAATGCCTAAGACATAGTAAACACTCAAATTGTTAAAAGTGGGGCCTTACAGTTTCTCAAAAAGTTTGACATGCAGTTACCATATCAACATCAATTCCATTCCTAGCGATATACCCAAAAGAAATGAAAACTTGTCTACACAAAACCTTGTACATAAATGTTCATAGAAGCTTTATTCATAATTGCCAAAGGTGGAAATAACCAAATGTCCATCAAGTGATGGATAGATAAAATGTGTTATATCTCTATAACAGAATATTATTCAACCATAAAAAGAAATGAAATACTGATATGATACTGATACTACAATGGATGAAACATTATGCTATGTGAAAGAAGCCAAACTCAAAAAGCTTTTTTATGGTTCCATTTATATGAAATATCAAAAATAAGCAAATCCATAGAGACAGAAAGTGAATTACTGGTTGCCAAGGGCTGGGAAGTAGACGGGAGTGACTGCTAATGGATTTCCTTTGGGGTAATAAAAATTATCTAAAATTGATTGTGTTAGTGATTACATAATTCTGTGAATATACTAAAAGCACTGAATTGTATACTTTTTAAAGTTTGAAATTTATGTTATGTGAATTATATCACAATAAAGCTGTTACAGATAAAAAGAAGGTGGCCTTAATGCAACACTTTCCTCCTCCTATGCTATTGAAGAATTCCACAACACAGCTCTCCAAATTTGCCTCAAGGAGAAACCCTTGTTCCACTGCCCCCAACCCCATGCCTATATGAAAGAATTTTCTCAAATAAATGACAGTGACCTTCCTCTTTCCTCTGCCTGGCTTCCAGCCTTCTCTCCATCAACCCTCTGTTGTCTTCCTTGCCAGCAGGCATCAGAAAACAAATTGATGGATCCATGCATTATCCTTTGTATATACATTTGGTCTTTTCTAATTAAGTCAATTTAAAAAATGATTATGGCATTTTATAGTGTCCTTTTAAGGTAAAGAATATTTGGCAGATTTCTGTCAAAAAATATGGCAGTTATATATCATGAATTTTTTCCTATTATAGTTACTTCATCTCATTTCCTACCAAAACTCCACAAGAAAAAAACAAAAACAAAAATTGCTAAGTTTTTCAGTGTGGGAATAGCATTCACGTTGCAAAGTCCGTTTACTGGTTCATGTGATCTATGCATTCACCTCAGAGGCTCTGATTGTTCACACAAAGCAAACTCAAATATCTGGAAAAGTGGATCCATTGTGAAAATTCATCATGGCCTTCTCTGAGTGGTTTTAGGTTAGCTGATCAGGAGAAGTCCTGCTCTGATGAAGTTATTCAAATCTTCATGTTGTCACTATGGGAAAAACAGCTCCCTCAAAATGTTTTGTTTTGTGAAGAGAACAGATGCCTTGAACATGATATTCACTTCCTTTGGAAGAATACCACATTTTGATAAGTGGAGGTATTGTTTTTCTGAAGAACCTACTGCTGTCATATTAATTAAAAGTGATTCAACCAGTGCATAGAGAGATTTTAGTGTCATGGTTAATTTACAAAACAGTGAACACAACAGATTGAGTGCTGAGTTAGTAACCTGTGAACTTTGGGTTTCTTTAATATGCTTTTTACTTGTTTGGAAGCAAAAGATGGACTTTTAAGAATAATGAAGAATATAAATCTGCTGATTGAATGTAAAATAGAGGATTGTCATCCACAAAGTCCCACATCATGTCTATATTTTTTAGGCTGATACATTTTTATCAGGTATGTCTAGTATTTGAGTTGAATCCATTTGGCAAATGGGGTCTTTCCACTATTTCTCTTAGAATCATAGATCCTCTATTCCTGGAGGTAGAGGCTTTGGCTGGCCTCAGTCACTGGGGAGGATGTCAGCCCGTCAAGTGGGAATCCAGGAGCTAATGGTAATATATTTACATACAGGTGAGCTGGGATATTTTAATATTCAGTTTAGCAAAATGATTAAGTTTGTGACTCTGGGCTCACAGAGACCTGGGTTCTAACTCTGGCTGTGTGAGTTGCTACCTGAGTAGGCTACTTAACCTCATGGTACCTTAGTTTCATCAAAATGGAGATAATAATCTTAGCCACCTTCCAGGATAACTAAGAGGAAGTAATTAGAAAATTCATCTCAAGTTCCTAGCACAGTACCTGGCATATAAGAAAGGTAAAGAAGAGAAACTGTTGTTATAATTACTGTTATTGCTATTGATACTACTACTTACTGAGGAAACCAAGGCATAGGAATTTGTCTACGCTTGGATCAGAGTGTCCAAGGAGAATCAATGTCACCCTGGGGTCAGGTATGGTGATGACAATGGAAATTGAAATAAACATGCCCTGGAAGTAAAGTAAAACGGGGTGGGTAGATTTGGGCCACTTCATAAGCAGCCATTTCCCTGCCAAGGCCTGCAATTAAAGATTCTGAGTTGATTTTTATGAAGGGAAGTGGCTTTCTCCTATAACCTTCTCCATTTGTATCTGCTCTCAGGTTTTTTGTTTTTTTGTTGTTGTTGTTGTTGTTTTCCTGAAAATGGCTCAGAATGGGAACTAGCCACATTGTTTTTTCTATTGGAACAAATCAGGCCTCAAATAGTAGGTGGGAGAAGAGACTTCAATTACTATGAAATCAAAAGTAGGACTTCTGCTCTGAGATGACAAACTGATCCCATACATTCTTCTCTCCTACCCTTCACAGATCTCACTGAAATGACAAAAACAGTGTAAAATTTAAAATAGTCTATAGCAGTGCTGGACAACAAGGAAGGGTACAAAGAACAAACCAGGAAGTTTGAGGATTTTTTGGAAGACAGTAGGCATATGGGATTGGATTGATGGACAAATCATACAAAGCTGAGATATGGGGAAACCAATGTGGGTGAAGTGAGACCTTCCTGGAAAATGGTTAGACTGATCTGCCCTACAGAGCTCACCTTTCTCTCAAATTCCAACAGGATCTAGGCACAATAAGGGGCTATAAGGCTGTTGGTGTGCTAATGCCCCATTGGGTGAATAATGAGTGGTTGCTGCAGTCACCTCCATGTTGTAGCTACTGAGGACCTCTTTGGGGCATTTAGTAGAGAAGCCTCTAAATATCAGGGTCAGGGTCCAAGGCCATTGTCCTAGAATCTTGTTAATAAAAGGGTGATCTGTGGACCAGCAGCAACAATGTCATCTGGAAGATTGTTAGAAATGCAGAATCTCAAGGATCATCTCAAGACCTACTGAATCAGAACCTGCATATTGACAAGTCACTCAGGAGATTCATGTGAATGTTAAAGTTGAGCGCTGCTCTGGGTGACTTTTGGCCCCCTCAACAAGTGCAGAGGTGGAAAAACAATGGGTCATTGCAAATGTGAAATTCTCTGTCCTCCTGTAGACTTGGCTCCAGTCTGCTTTTCCATGAGCCTGCCATCAGCCCCTTCTTCCAAGGGACCCATGAGAATAGATGTTCTTCTGTGCCCCTGGTAACACATGCCTCTGACCTTGGACTGACTGTCATTCCTGAAGTAGTCCTGTGACCCACCTCTATCCATGCTCTACTGTAGTCCTAAGGAAGGCCTGCCCACCTAGAGACCCACCAGGAGCACAATAAGGGACCCAGTGGAAGCCAAACCCTTAAACACCCTTGGTAACAGACCTACCAAATGCAGACCTGACTGTGGAACCAGCAGCATCCATGGGACATAGCTGCCAACATGTGAAGGGTGGTTGCTGTAAGCTCCACTCACTTCTCTGTCACAGTCTTATCTACAGTGGTCAAGCCCTGAAAATTTTACTGCCACCCCATGAGGTTAGACATGAGTGGGCCTCCTAGGAAGTGACCCACAATGCTGGGAAAGCTCTATGTCCACTTTGGGCTCTTTATTTCCCACTGGAGAAACCCATAGGCTCAGTAGAGCCCTCTTGGTATGTTTCTGTGCTGGCCTGGGGTTTGGGGGAGGTGATGTGGTCAGAGTGTAGCCACCCCTCTTACCCTTCCAAAGCAGTCCTTCTCAGTCTCTGTGGTCCAGGGGTTTCCTCAGCCTCACCCCTGGGTTCCAGGATTTTCACTCTTTGTGCCTTTTCTATGGATAGTTGCTAGTTGGTCTTCCCATGAGGGAAACTATGTCACCATCTTGATCTGTACAAATTTTATTTGTAATACATCAAAAAAGCTGGGAGGGAGTCAACATATCAAACTTCTGGTCCCAGTTCCTCATATAAGTAGCTTAGAGATCACCACTCTATCCTATCAACAAGTAAAAAGCTGAACAGACTGAAAAATCAACAACTCTTCTTGGATCTATTAGAATGGGAGAGCACTGGGCAAGCTGCTTGTACCCAAGACTGGAGGCACATACAGGGAGTCATGATTTGCCTGAGCAGAGACTCATGAGCAGAATCCACTTGGGAACCAATTACCTGAACTGTAATTGATGAATCGCTGGAAGCTCAGTGTGGACAACTCTGAAATTGAAAACTCAATTGGGACAAAATCAGACGGGGTCCTTTACAATACTGTGAGATTTAACTCCAGTAACTCAACAAAGTTCTAACAGTAAATATTGGAGAAAAATATAATCTTGCTTATAGTAGGGGACAGGAAAAATGAATCATTTTGAAATAT
Source organism: Leucopleurus acutus (assembly GCF_964270905.1). Classification (NCBI taxonomy): domain Eukaryota; kingdom Metazoa; phylum Chordata; class Mammalia; order Artiodactyla; family Delphinidae; genus Leucopleurus; species Leucopleurus acutus. The sequence continues at coordinate 52,572,458 of NC_139148.1, read as the reverse complement.
GCCAGAACAATCTGTTCTTCTAAAAAAAAGCCTGCCACCAGAGCAAATTAGTTAATGAGAATCTAACCTGCTGGGGTATTATCAGAACCTAACTGATCTGGGAGAAGGGAAATACCCAACTATAGCTGAATCTAGCTTTCCACATGAAATAAGGAAAATACCCAATTCCAGCCCATTCTAAGCCATTCTCACTCAACTAAGGGGAAGTAAAAAACCTGAGAAACATTTGTGAATTTAACAGTCTAAAAGCATAGGCATAGGCTCACTAAAAAACTAATATGTAATTTTAGGACTACAGAATACTTTCCCTACCCCCACACCTTATACCACTTTACTAAAGGCCTATTTACATTTTACCCAGTTCTTTTTACCCAGTACAAGTCTGGCTATTAAGGAAAAAATTATAAGATGTACCAAGGCAAACATCTCTCCCCTGCAAACACACACGCAAAAGCATCAGGACAGGTCATAGCAGGAATGTTGGAATTAGTCTGGGAATTTAAAACAACAATGATAAATATGCTCAGTGCTCTAGTGGTAAAGTATACTGCATGTAAGAGTAGATAGTAAATGTAAGCAAAGAGATGAAAATCCTACGACAGAACCAAAACAGACATGCTAGAGTTTAAAAATAAATAAATAAAACACTACAAACAAAATGAAGAATGGCTTTGATGAGCTCACTAGTAGACTGGATACAACTGAATAAAGGATCTCTGAGGTGGAAAATAATGCAATAGAATCCTCAAAAACTGAAAAGCAAAGAGAACAAAGACTGAAAAGAAAAGAACATTTAGGACTATGGGAAAACTAAAAAAAAAAAAATGTAACATTCGTGTAATGGGAATATCAGAAAGAGAAGAAAGAAAGAAAGAAAAGAAATATTTGAAACAATAATGACTGAAAAATTCCTTAATATCAGACAACAAATTACAGACTCAGGAAGCTCAGAGGACACAAATTAAGATAAATGCCACAAAACTGCACTGAGCCATACCATTTTGAAATTACAGAAAATCAAAGATAAAGAAAAATCCTGAAAGAAGCTACAGGAAAAACAACACTTCAACTATAAATGTAAAAGATTAGAATCACATCCAAATTCTCAGAGGCTATATAAGCAAAAAGAGAATGGAGAGAAATACTTAGTGTTGAGAGAGAGAAAGAAAGAAACTGTCAAGCTAGAATTCTCTACCCTGAGAAATTATCATTCAAAAGTGAAGGAGAAATAAAGACTTTTTCAGACATATAAAAAATTGAGGGAATTTGTTGCCAGTAGAGATGACTTGCAAAATAATGTTAAAATAAGTTCTTTACAGAGAAGAAAAAAATATATAGGTCAGAAACTTGGATCTACATGAAGTAAAGAAGGGAATCAAAGAAGGAATAAGTGAAGGTAAAATAAAAATTTTATTTTTCTTACTCTTAATTTATCTAACAGAAGCAGTTTGTTGAAAAAAATAATATATTTGATTATGTGTTCTTGTGCATGTTTATAATAAGTGAAACAAATGACAGCAATGGTACAAGGAAAAAGAGGGAGGAATTAGAATTATTTTGGTGTTGTAAGGTACACACACTACCCATGAGGTGGTAATAGTGTTATTTGAACTTGGATTAGGTGTGATGTATAATGCAAACTCTATGGTAATCACTAAGAAAAGTTAAAAAAATAAGTACAACTTATACACTAAGAAAGTAGAAAAATGGAATCATATTAAATGGTGAGTTTAAAACCATAAGATGAAGAAAAGGAGGGGAAAACAAACATAGGTTCAAACTATAAAGGCAACAATTAGAAAACAGTAAAGAATATTAAAGAATTAATCCAACTATATCAATAACCTTTTTGAACATCAATCGTTTAAGTACACCAATGAAGAGATCAAGATGGCAGAGTAGGAGAATGCTGGGCTCACCTCCCTCATGAAAACATCAAAAGTGCAACTACATGTAAAACAACTCTCACTGAAGTCAACCTGGGGACTAGCAGACCAGCTTTTCTACAACCAAGACTATAATGAAAGATCCACACAGAGTCTGATGGGAAGGGTAAAGAAGCAATCTGGTCAAGACCTGCACTCCTCACAGAGGACACAGAAGAGGAGGAGGATATCACAGGCTTGGGGATTCTCCCTGGAGAGCAAGAGGTTCAAGCCACATATTGGGCACCTCAGCCCTGAGATGCGCTGATGAGAAATATGAGCCCCCTTAGCTGGTGTGAAAACCAGTGGGGCTTACCAGAGGTCTGTAAGAAAGCTAACTTCCACCCTGAAAGAATTAACACAGAGACTTGCTTACTCTCAGCCATAACATGGGGGCAGCAAATTGAAAACTGCCTGGGGCTCTGGCTAGTCTGCCAGAACCTCCCAGCACACCCGCTCTGACTGCACCAGCCTCTTGCTCCAGGCCCTCTTGCTCTGGTGCTGCTCCCCACTAAGGCAGTGGCTTCCATTGCCAATGAGACAGTGCACATATGGATGGAATATAGCTGGCTTGGACACTGACCAGGGTGGAAGCAGCCATTGCCAGTACTCACATTGGTGCACACACTTGGAAGGGAGCAAGGCAAGCTAAAAGGTGGAGACCACAACTGCCAGATCACACAACCCTGCACACTCTCAGAAGGGAGTGAGACTAGATCCAGGTTGGAGACTTCCATATTCAGAGCACGCATCCCTGTGTACATATGGGAGAGGGTGGGGCCAGCTCAGTGAAATAGCAACAACCTCTCCAGCCCTGACCCAGTCTCTAACCAAGGCAAAAACACCTGGAAAAAAGTGAAACCAGCACAGGTGCAGCCCCAAGCCCTCAGGCCTCAGAAATATCACAAAATAAAGAGGAGACTGCCATTCAGCCAGGAGAAACTACAATTCCTTAAGGCTCTTGCTCCAGCCCCATGGACCAAGACCACACTACTGATGGGGCGTGAATGATGGCTAATTATCATAGAAGAAAGATTGGTTTGCATCTGGCTCTGGCACTAGCATCTCCATCTCCAGCCCTTCCTCCTACTAAGACAGTGTCTGTCAACACACCCTGGAGGAAGACATGGTCCATGCTCACATGCAAACTGCATGGGGATGCTCCTACACAAGGACATATTCAAGAGCGGGATGGATAGGTAACTGCTTCACCTAATTTCATAGAGATAGAGAAAATTAAACAAAATGAGAAGACAAAGAAATATGTTTCAAGTTAAGGGACAAGAAAAGAACTGAAAAAGAAAAAAAAACTTAATAAAACAGAAATAAATAAGTTGACTGATAAAGACTTCAAAGCAATGGTACTAAGAATGCCAACTGAACTAGGGAAAAGAATAGATAATCTCAGTGAGAATTTTAACAAAGATCTAGAAAATATAAAAAAGAACCAGTCAGAGCTGAAGAATACAATAACTGAAAAGAAAAAATACACCAGATTGATAGCAGCAGATTAGGTGATAAACAAGAAAGCATAAGTGATCTGGAAGATACAATGAGGTAAATCACACAATCTGAACAGCAAAAAAGGAAAACAAATTATTTAAAAAATTAGAATAGTTTAAGGAAATCTGGGACAATATCAAGCATACTAACATTGCACTATAGGGGTCCCAGAAGGAGAAGAGAAGGAGAAAAGAGTAGAAAATGTGTTTGAAGAAATTATGGCTGAAAACTTCCTGAACCTGAAGAAGGAAACAAATATCCAGAAATAGGAAGCACAGAAAGTTGTAAACAAGATGAATCCAAAGAGACCCACACCAAGATATATCATTAAAAAAATGGCAAAAGTTAAAGAGAGAATTTTAAAGACAGCAAGAGAAAAAAAAAGTCACATACAAGAAAAAAAACCCATAAGGCTATCAGCTGATTTTTCAGCAGAAAACTTTGCAAGCCAGGAGGAACTGGCATGTTTTATTTAAAGCACTGAAAGGGAAAAAAATTAAACTTAGGATACTCTACACAGAAAGATTACCATTCAGTTGAAGGAGAGATTAAAAAAAAAAACTCAGACCACCAAAACTTAAGAGTTCATCCATACTAAAGCAACCTTACATGAAGTGTTAAAGGGTCTTCTTTAAGTGGAAAGTGCTACAACAAGCAATAAGAAGTAACAGGTAAAATTGTAGCAAAAATCCCACTGGTAAAAGCAAATACATAGAAAAGGCTGTGAATCAACCACTTAAATAAGATCATACGAAGGTTAAAAGACAAAAATTTTAAAATCAACTATAACTAAAATAAACACTTAAGGGGTAGACATAAAGATGTAAAGTATAACATAAAAACCACAAAAGTTGGGCGGGGGGTAAAAAAATAGAGCTTTTAGAATGTGTTTGAACTTAAATGACTATAAATTTAAAAGAGTAGATATAGCTTTAGGTCAACATATATGAACTTTATGGTAACCACAAATCAAAAACCTACAATATCCAAAAATGGGCAGAAGACCTAAATCAACATTTCTCCAAAGATATACAGGATGCCAACAAACACATGAAAGAATGCTCAAAATCATTAATCATTAGAGAAATGCAAATCAAAACTACAATGAGATATCATCTCACACCAGTCAGAATGGCCATCATCAAAAAATCTAGAAACAATAAATGCTGGAGAGGATGTGGACAAAAGGGAACACTCTTGCACTGCTGGTGGGAATGTGAATTGGTACAGCCACTATGGAGAACAGTATGGAGGTTCCTTAAAAAACTACAAATAGAACTACCATATGACCCAGCAATCCCACTACTGGGCAGATACCTTGAGAAAACCAAAATTCAAAAAGAGTCATGTATGAAAATGTTCATTGCAGCTCTAGTTACAATAGCCCGGAGATGGAAACAACCTAAGTGTCCATCATCAGATGAATGGATAAAGAAGATGTGGCACATATATACAATGGAATAAAAAGAAACAAAATTGAGCTATTTGTAATGAGGTGGATAGACCTAGAATCTGTCATACAGAGTGAAGTATGTCAGAAAGAGAAAGACAAATACCGTATGCTAACACATATATATGGAATTTAAGAAAAAAATGTCATGAAGAACCTAAGGGTAAGACAGGAATAAAGACACAGACCTACTAGAGAATGGACTTGAGGATATGGGGAGGGGGAAGGGTAAGCTGTGACAAAGGAAGAGACAGAGTCATGGACACATATACACTACCAAACATAAGGTAGATAGCTAGTGGGAAGCAGCCGCATAGCACAGGGAGATCAGCTCCGTGCTTTGTGACCGCCTGCAGGGGTGGGATAGGGAGGGTGGGAGGGAGGGAGACACAAGAGGGAAGAGATATGGGAACATATGTATATGTATAACTGATTCACTTGGTTATAAAGCAGAAACTAACACACCATTGTAAAGCAATTATACTCAAATAAAGATGTAAAAAAAAAACTTACAATAGATATACAAAAACTAGAGAGAAAGGAACAAAAACATAACAGTAAAGGTAATAATCAAACTACAAAGGGATAGATTAAAAGAAAAAAATAACTACAAAAACACCCAGAAAACAAATAACAAAATGGCAATAAGTACATACATATCAATAACTGCATTAAATGTGAATGAACAAAATGCCCAACTGAAAGACATAGGGTGGGTGACCATATGTCTCTTGTAGGCAACATATGGATGGATGACCCATCCATATGTTGTCTACAAGAGATGTAATTCAGACCTAAAGATACAGACAGAGTGAAAGTGAGGGGATAGAAAATGATATTCCATGCAAATGGAGGTGAAAAAGAAGTGCAAAGTAGCATTGAAAAGAAAGCCTATAACAAAAAACAAAGGACGTTATGTAATGATAAAGGGATCAGTACAAGAAGTGGCTATAACATTCATTAACATGTATGTGCCTACTATAGGAGATCCTAAATACATAAAACAAATATTAACAGACGTAAAGGGAGAAATTGAAAATACAATAATAGTAGGAAACTTTAACACCTCACTGACGTCAAAGGACAGATAATCCAGACAGAAAATGAATAAGGCAACAATGGTCTTAAATGACAGAATAGACCAGTTGGACGTAATAGATATCTACAGGACATTGCATTCAAAAACAGCTGAAAACACATTCTTTTCAAGTTAACATGGAACATTTTCCATGACAGATTATATGCTAGTCCAAAAAAAAACAAGTCTCAACAAATTTAAGGTCATAGAAATTATATCAAGCATTTTTTTCCAACCACAATGGAATAAAACTAGAAATAAATTACAGGAAGAAAAATGGAAAAAAGAAGTAAATATGTGGAGAACAAACAGCATGCTACTAACAAACCAATAGGTCAACAAAGAAATCATAGAGGAAATCAGAAAAGGTCTTGGGGCCAATGAAACTAAAAGTGCAACTTTCCAAAATCTATGTGACATAGCAAAAGTACTTCTAAGAGGGAAGTTTGTAGTGAGGCAGGCCTACCTCAAGAAACAAGAAAAATCTCAAGCAACCGAAACTACCAATTAAAAGAATGAGAAAAAGAAAAAAAAACAAAGATCATATTCAGCAGAAGGATATAATTAATAAATATGAGAGGGAAAATAAACAAAATAGAGACCCTACAAAAATAGAAAAGGTCAATGAAACCAAAGAGCTGTATCTTTAAAAACATAAACATTATTGATAAGCCTTTAACTGGGCTCATTAAGAAAATAAGAGAAAGGGCTGAAATAAACAAAATAAGACATGAAATAAGAGAAATTATGGACAATATCACAGAAATACAAACAATCACAAGAGAAACCTATGAACAGTTAAATTCAGACAAATTGGACAACCTAGGAGAAATGGATGCATGTCTAGAAACAATCTTCCAATACTGAATAAGGAAGTAATAGATAATCTGAGCAGACCAATTACTGCTACTGAAATTGAATCAGCAATTTAAAAACTCCCAAAAAACAAAAGTCCAGGACTAGATAGATTCACAGGTGAATTCTACCAAACATTAAGAAGAGTGCATTTCTATACTTCTCAAAATATTCCAAAAAATTGAAGAGGAGGGAACACTCCCAAATTCATTCTATGAGGCCACCCTTACTCTGATACCAAAATCAGACAAAGACACTAAAAAGCAAGAAATTTTCAGGCCAATATCCCTGATGAATATAGATGTAAACATCTTAAACAAAATATTAGCAAACCAAATTCAATAATATATAAAAAGGATCATACACCATGACCAAGTGGGATTTATTCCAGGGATGCAAGGATGGCTCAATATCTACAATTCAATAATTGTGATATATCACATTAACAAAACAAAGGATAAGAATCACATGTTCATCTCAGTAGATGCAGAAAGAGCATTTAACAAAATCAAACACCTGTTCATGATAAAACGCTCAACAAAGTTAGTATAGAGAGAATATATCTCAGCATAATAAAGGTCATTTATGCCAAACTTCAACTAACATCATACTCAATGGTGAAAACCTGAAAAGTATTCCTCTAAAATCAGAAACAAGACAAAGATGCCCACTCTCGCCACTTCCATTTAACATAGTATTGGAAGTCCTAGCTAGAGCAATCATACAAGAAAAAAAAATGAAAAGCATCAGAATTGGATGGAATATGTAAACCGTTATATTTACAGATAACATGATGCTATATATAGAAAACCCTAGAGTTTCCACTGAAACTCTATTAGAACTGATCCATGAATTCACTAAAGTGGCAGGATAGAAGATTAATATACAGAACTCTGTTGCTTTTCTGTGCAATAATAATGAACTACCATAAAGAGAAAGCACAGTCAACAATCCCATTTACCATCATATCAATAAGAATATTATACTTAGGAATAAACTTAACAAAAGAGGTGTAAGACCTATATTCTCAAATCTATAAGACACTGATGAAAGAAACAGATGATACAGAAAAATGGAAAGATATCTTGTGTTCATGGATTGGAAGAGTTAATATTGTTAAAATGTACGTACTTGCAAAACAATTTACATGTTAATTAAATCCCTGTCAAAATACCCATGACATTTTTCATAGAACTAGAACAAATAATCCTAAAATTTATATGGAACTACAAAAGATCATGAATAACCAAGCAGTCTTGAGGAAAAAAACGAAGCTGGAGGCATCACAGTCCCTGACTTCATACTATACCATAAATCTGCAGTAATCAAAACACTATGTTACATGCAAAAAAAAAAAAAAAAAGACACACGGATCAATGGAACAGGATAGACAGCCCAGAAAAAAAACCATGTGCATATGGTCAATTAATCTACAACAAAGGAGACAAAAATATACAATGGGCAGAGACAGTTTCTTCAATAAGTTGTGCTGGAAAAACTGAACAGCTACATGTAAAAGAATAAAATTAGAAAAATTTCTCTACTATATACAAAAACAAATTCAAAATGGATTAAAGGCCTAAATGTAAGACCAGAAACCATAATACTCCTAGAATAAAACATAGTCAGTTCACTTTTTGACATGTCTTAGCGATATTTTTTTTGGATCTGTCTCCTCAGGCAAGTGAAACAAAAGGAAAAATAATCAAATGCGACTTAATTAAACTTAAAAGGTTTTGCACAGCAAAGGAAATCATTGAGAAAACAAAAAGCCAACCTATGGAATAGGAGAAAATATTTGCAAATTATGTGAACAATAATTGCTTAATATCAAAGATATTTAAACAGCTCATACAACTCAATATCAAAAAATTAAAAATAACCCAGTTAAAAAAGGGGCAGAAGACCTGAATAGATATTTTCCAAAGAACACATACAGATGGCTAACAGCCACATGAAAATATGCTCAACATCTTTCATTACCAGGGTAATGAAAATCAAAACCACAATGACATATCACCTCATATCGGTCAGAATGGCTATTTTCAAAAAGACCACAGATAAGAAATGTTGGAAACGATGTGGAGAAAAGGGAACCCTAGTTCATTGGTGGTGGGTTGAAAATTCTTACAGCCACCATAGAAATGGTATGGATATTCCTCAAAAAATGAAAAATAGAACTACCATATGATACCACAATTTCATTCCTGCGTATATATCCAAAGAAAACAAAAACACTAATTTGACAAGATATATGTACCCCAATGTCCATAGTAGCATTATTTGCAATAGTCGAGTTATGAAAGCACCCTGTGTCCCTCAACAGATAAATGGATAAATAAGATGTGGTATATATATATACAATGGAAATTTACTCAGCCATAAAAATGAATGAACTTTTGGTGCTTTCCTGGTGGCGCAGTGGTTGTGAGTCCACCTGCCAATGCAGGGGACACAGATTCGTGCCCCAGTCCAGCAAGATCCCACATGCCACAGAGCGGCTAGGCCCATGAGCCATGGCCACTGAGCCTGCGTGTCCTGAGCCTGTGCTCCACAACAGGAGAGGCCACAACAGTGAGAGGCCCGCATACCGCAAAAAAAAAAAAAAAAGAATGAACTTTTGTTATTTGCAACAATATGGATAGACCTGGGGGTTATTATGCTTGTTAAGTCATTCAGACAGAGAAAGTCAAATGCTGTATGTTTTCACTTATATGTGGAATCTAAAAAATAAAACAAAAGAATAAATATAACAAAACAGAAACAGACTCATACATACAGAAAACAAAGTAGTGGTTACCAGTGGAGAGTGGGGTGGGGAGAATTGCAAGGAAAGGGAAGGTAATTAAGAGGTAAAAAACACTAAGTATAAAATAAGTAAGAAACAAGTATGTAATGTAAAGCACAGAAAATATAACCAATATTTTGTAACAACTTTAAATGGAGTATAATCTATAAAAATATTGAATTACTAAATTATATACCTGAAATTAATATAACACTGTAAATAACTATTCTCCAATAGAAAAATAAAATATAATAACATAAATTTCTCCAGAGAGTTTAAAAAATACATGCATAAAATTATTACATCAAATATTTAACATATGCATTCAATATTCATTACCTTCTTTATTTTGACTATAATTTCATAAGTAGGTGCACAAGTTTGCTCAGTTTTAAAACACATGGCAAAAAAGTTTTACTAAGTATGGTTATTTTTTTTTAATTGGAGTGTAGTTGTTTTACAAGGTTGTGTTAGTTTCTGCTGTACAGCAATGTAGAGTTCCCTGTGCTATACAGCAGGTTCACATTAGTTATCTACTTTATACATATTAGTGTATATACATCAATTCCAATCTCCCAATTCATCCCACCTCCCTTTTCCCCCTTGGTGTCCATACTTTTGTTCTCTACAACTGTGTCTCTATTTCTGCCTTGAAAAGCAGTTCATCTGTACCATTATTCTAGATTCCACTTATATGCGTTAATATACAGTATTGTTTTTTCTCTTTCTGACTTACTTCACTCTGTATGACAGTCTCTAGGTCCATCCACTTCTCTACAAATAACCGAATTTCATCCCCTTTTTCTGGCTGAGTAATATTCCATAGTAAACATGTACCACATCTTCTTTATCCATTCGTATGTTGATGGGCATTTAGGTTGCTTCCATGACCCATCTATTGTAAATAGGGCTGCAATGAACATAGGGATCCATGTGTCTTTTTCAAATTATGGTTTTCTCAGGGTATATGCTCAGCAGTGAGGTTGCTGGGTCATATGGTAATTCTATTTTTAGTTTTTTAAGGAACTTCCATACTGTTCTCCATAGTGGCTGTATCAATTTACATTCTTACTAACAGTGCAAGAGGGTTCCATTTTCTCCACACCCTCTTCAGCATTTATCTAGATTATTTTGATGATGGCCATTTTGACTGGTGTGAGATGATACCTCACTGTAGTTTTGATTTGCATTTCTCTAATAATTAGTAATGTTGTGCATCTTTTCATGTGCCTCTTGGACATTTGTATGTCTTCTTTGGAGAAATATCTATTTAGGTCTTCTTCCCACTTTTGGATTGGGTTGTTACTTTTTTTGATGCTGAGCTGCATGTGCTGTTTGTATATTTTGGAGATTAATTATTTGTCAGTTGCTTCATTTGCAAATATTTTCTCCCATTCTGAAGGTTGTCTTTTCATCTTGTTTATGGTTACCTTTGCTGTTCAAAAGCTTTTAAGTTCATTATGTCCCATTTGTTTAATTAGTATTTTATTTCAATTTCTCTAGGAGGTGGGTCAAAAGAGATCTTCCTGTGATTTATGTCAAAGAGTGTTCTTCCTATGTTTTCCTCCAAGAGTTTTATAATGTCTGGTCTTACATTTAGGTCTTTAATCTATTTTAAGTTGATTTTGTGTACAGAATTAGGGAGTGTTCTAATTTCATTCTTTTACATGTAGCTGTCCAGTTTTCCCAGCACCACTTACTGAAGAGGATGTCTTTTCTCCATTGTTTACTCTTGCTTCCTTTGTCATAGATTAGTTGACCATAGGTGTGTAGGTTTATCTCTGAAGTTTATATCCTATTCCATTCATCTATATTTCTGTTTTTGTGCCAGTACCATACTGACTTGTTTACTGTAGCTTTGTATTATACTCTGAAGTCACAGAGCCTGATTCCTCCAGCTCTGTTTTATATTCTCAATATTGCTTAGGCTATTCTGGGTCTTCAGTGTCTCCATACAAATTTTAAGATTTTTTGTTCTAGTTCTATGAAAAATGCCATTGGTAATTTGATAGAGATGGCACTGAATATGTAGATTGCTTTGGGTAGTAAAGTAATTTTTGCAATATTGAGTCTTCCAATCCAAGAACATGGTTATATCTCTCCATCTGTTTGTGTCATGTTTCATTTCTTTCAACAGTGTTTTACAGTTTTCTGAGTACAGGACTTTTACCAACTTAGGTAGGTTTATTCCTAAGTATTTTATTCTTTTTGTTGCAATGGTGAATGGGATTGTTTCCTTAATTGCTCTCTCTGATCTTTCATTGTTAGTGTATAGAATGCAAGAGATTTCTGTGCATTAATTTTGTATCCTGCAACTTTACCAAATTCATTGTTTAGCTCTAGTTTTTTTCTGGTGGTATCTTTAGGATTTTCTATGTATAGTATCATGTCATCTGCAAAGAGTAAAAGTTTTACTTCTTCTTTTCCAAATTGGATTCATTTGATCTCTTTTTCTTCTCTGATTGCCACAGCTAGGACTTCCAAAACTGTATTAAATAATAGTGGCAAGAGTGGACATCCTTTTCTTGTTTCTGATCTTAAAGGAAGTGCTTTTACTTTTTCACCATTGAGAATGATGTTTGCTGTGGGTTTGTCATATATGGCCTTTATTATGTTGAGGTAGGTTCCCTCTACGCCCACATTCTAGAGCATTTTTATCATAAATGAGTGTTGAATTTTGTCAAAAGATTTTTGGCATGTATTGACACGATCATATTGTTTGTATTCTTCAATTTGTGAATGTGTTGTATCACATTAATTGATTTGCATATATTGAAGAATCCTTGCATCACTGGGATAAATCGCACTTGATCATGGTATATGATCCTTTTAACGTGTTGCTGGATTCTGTTTGCTAGTATTCTGTTTAGGATAGTTACTTTTATATTTATCATTGATATTTGTCTGTAAACTTTTTGTGATATCTTTATCTACTTTTGGTATCAGGGTGATGGTGGCCTCGTAGTATGAGTATGGGAGTGCTCCTTCCCCTGAAATTTTTTTGGAAGAGTTTGAGAAGGATAGGTCAGCTCTTCTCTAAATGTTTGATAGAATTCACCTCTGAAACCATCCGGTCCTGGACTTTTGTTTGTTGGAAGATTTTTTCAACACCGTTTCAATTTCAGTGCTTGTGATTGGTCTGTTCATATATTCTTTCTTCCTGGTTCAGTCTTGGAATGTTATACCTTTCTAAGAATTTGTCAATTTCTTCCAGGTTGACCATTTTATTGGCATATAGTTGCTTCTGTAGTCTCTTAGGATTTTTGCATTTCTGCAGTGTCCATTTAACTTCACCTTTTTCATTTCTAATGTCATTAATTTGAGTCCTCTCTCTCTTTTTTATGATGAGTCTGGCTAAAATTTTTATCAATTTTGTTTATCTTTTCAAAGAATCATCTTTCAGTTTTATTTTATTTTATTTTATTTTATTTTTGCGGTACGCAGGCCTCTCACTGTTGTGGCCTCTCCCATTGCAGAGCACAGGCTCTGGACACGCAGGCTCAGTGGCCATGGCTCATGGGCCCAGCCACTCCATGGCACGAACCCATGTCCCCTGCATCAGCAGGCAGACTCTCAACCACTGCGCCACCAGGGAAGTCTTCTTTCAGTTTTATTGATCCTTGCTATTGTTTTCTTTGTTTCTATTTCATTTATTTCTGCTATGATCTTTATGATTTCTTTCTTCTACTAACTTTAGGATTGTCTGTTCTTCTTTCTCTAGTTGCATTAAGTGTAAGGTTAGGTTGTTATTTTGAGGTACCTCTCGTTTCATGAGGTAGGAGTTTATTGTTTTAAACTTCACTCTTAGAACTGCCTTTGCTGCATCCCATAGGTTCTGGGTCGTCATGTATTCATTGTCATTTGTCCCTAGGTATTTTTTGATTTCCTTTTTTATATCTTCAGTTATGCATTGGTTGTTTAATAACATATTGTTTAGCCTCCAGGTGTTTGTTTTTTACAGTTTTTTTGTAATTTATTTCTAATCCCATAGAGTTGTGGTAAGAATAGATGCTTGATACATTTCAATTTTCTTAAACTTAATGAGTCTTGATTTGTGAGCCAAAATGTGATCTGTCCTGGAGACCATTCTGTTTGCACTTGAGAAGAAAGTGTATGCTGCTGTTTTCAGATGGAATTTCCTATAGATATCAATTAAATCTATGTGGTCTATTGTGTCATTTAAAACTGTGTTTCCTTATTAATTTTTTGTCTGGATGGTCAGTCCATTGGTGTAAGTGAGGTGTTAAACTCCCCAGGAATTAATGAGTTTCTGTTAATTTCCTATTTTTATAACTCTTAGCATTTGCCTTATGTATTGTGGTGCTCCTATGTTGGATGCATATACATTTATATTTGTGATAGCTTCTTCTTGGATTGATCCCTTCATCATTATATTGTGTCCTTCCTTGTCTCTTGCAATAGTCTTAAAGTCTACTTCATCTGTTATGAGTATTGCTACTCCAGCTTTCTTCTGACTTCCATTTTCATGGAATATCTCTTTCCATCCCCTCACTTTCAGTCTGTATGTGTTCCTAGGTATGAAGTGGGTCTTTTGTAGACAGCATATATATGGGTATTGTTTTTGTGTCCATTCAGCCAGTCTGTGTCATTTGGTTGGAGCATTTAATTCATTCACATTTAAGGTAATTATCAATATATGTGTTCCTATTACCATTTTCTTAATTGTTTTGGGTTTGTTTTTGTAGGTCTTTATCTTCTCTTGTGTTTAATATGTAGAGAAGTTCCTTTAGCATTTTTTGTAGAGCTTGTTTGTTGGTGCTGAATTCTATTATCCTTTGCTTGTCTGTAAAGCTTTTGATTTCTCTGTCTTATCTGAATGAAGTCCTTGTTGGGTACAGTAATCTTGGCTATAGATTTTCCCTTTAATCACTTTAAATATATCCTGCCACTCCCTTCTGTCCTGCAGAATTTCTGCTGAAAAATCAGCTGATAACCTTATGGGGATTCCCTTGTATGTTATTTGTTGATTTTCCCTTGCTGCTTTTAATATTTTTCCTTAGCATTTAATTTTTGATAGTTTGATTAATATGTGTCTTGGCATGTTTCTCCTTGAATTTATCCTGTATGGGACTCTCTGTGCTTCCTGAACTTAACTGACTATTTCCTTTCCCTTGTTAGGGAAGTTTCTGACTACAATCTCTTCATATATTTTCTCAGACATGTTCTCTTTATCTTCTTCTTCTGGGAACCCTATAATTTGAATGTTGGTGGGTGTAATGTTGTCCCAGAGGTCTCTGAGATGGTCCTCAATTCTTTTCATTTTTTTTTCTTTATTCTGCTTTGTGTTAGTTAGTTAGTTATTTCTACCATTCTATCTTCCAGCTCACTTATCCATTCTTCTGCTTCAGTTATTCTGCTATTGATTCCTTCTAGAGTATTTGTAATTTGAGTTATTGTGTTGTTCATCATTGTTTGTTTGTTCTTTAGTTCTTCTATGTCCTTGTTAAACATGGCTTGTATTTCCTCCATTCTTTTTCCAAGATTTTGGATCATCGTTACTATCATTACTCTGAATTATTTTTCAGGTAGACTGCATATTTCCTCTTCATTTACTTCATCTTGTGGGTTTTTACTTTGCTCCTTCATCTGCAGCATATTTCTCTGTCTTCTCATTTTGTTTAACTTACTGTGTTTGGGGTCCCATTTCTGCAGGCTGCAGGGTCATATTTCCTCTTACTACTGGTGTCTGCCTCCAGTGGCTGAGGTTGGTCTTGTGACTTGTTTATGCTTCCTGATGGGGGGGATTGGTGTCTGTTTTGCAGTGGGTGGACCTGTATCTTCTCCCTCTGATGGGCAGGGCATCCAATGGTGTGTTTTGAGGTTTCTGTGAGCTTAGTATCACTTGAGGCAACCTGTCTGCTAAAGGGTGGAGTTGTTTTCCTGTCTTGCTATTTGTTTGCCATGAGGTGTTCAACACTGGAGCTTGCTGGCCATTTGGTGGATCCAGGACTTAGTATTGAGATGGAGACCTCAGGGAGTGGTCTCACTGATTAACATTCCCTGAGGCTTGGACTTATCTGGAGGTCAAACGTCCTGGAATTGGCTCTCCCACCTCAGAGGTTCAGATCCAACCCCTGGCCAGAGCACCAAGACCCTGAAAGCCACATGGCACAGAAGAAAATTGGGGGAAAAAAAGGAAATGAACAGACAAACAAAACCCCAAGATGAATGGTAAAAGCAAAAGCAAAGACACAAAAAGTAACACACACACAGAAAGAGAGAAAACAAAAAAGAGAGCAACCAAACAAATAAACAAATGCCACAATGAAAACAAACACTAAAAACTAAACTAACAACAACAAAAAAATTCCAAAATTCAAAGGCAGAAAGCAAACTAAAAAAAGGCAAAGAAAGCATAAAACAAACACACAATAATGATCAAACAAAAGCTAAAAACAAAAGAAAGAGGAAAACACAACACACCAGAAAAGTAAAGTAAAAATAGACAATATAGTTTAAAAAGATAAAAAGTAAAACAATGGGAAAAAAACTAAAACAAGGATAAAACACAATATAACAAAAATGTAGACCTAAATAGACATTTTGCCAAAGAATATATACAGATTGTCAGCAAACACATGAAAGGATGCTCAACATCACTAATCATTAGAGAAATGCAAATCAAAACCACAATGAGGTATCATCTCATCCTGGTCAGAATGACCATCATCAAAAATCTACAAACAATAAATGATGGAGAGGATGTGGAGAAAGGGAACCCTCTGGCACTGTTGGTGGGAATGTAAATTAATACAGCCACTATGGAGAACAGTATGGAGGTTCCTTAAAACCTAAAAATAGAGCTACCATATGACATAGGAATCCCACTACTGGGCATATACCTTGAGAAAACCATAATTCAATAAGAGACATGTACTATAATGTTCAATGCAGCACTCTTTACAATAGCCAGGACATGGAAACAACCTAAGTGTCCATCAACAGAGGAATGGGTAAAGAAAATATGGCACATATATACAATGGAATATTACTCAGCTGTAAAAAGAAATGAAATTGAGCTATTTGTAATGAAGTGGATGTACCTAGAGTCTGTCATACAGAGTAAAGTAAGTCAGAAAGAGAAAAACAAAATCATATGCTAACACATATATATGGAAACTAAAATATATGGTTCTGATGAACCCGGGACAGGACAGGAATAAAGATGCAGATGTAGAGAATGGACTTGAGGACACAGGAAAGGGGAAGTGTAAGCTGGGACAAGAGAGAGTAGCATTGACATATATACACTGCCAAATATAAAATAGATAGCTAGTGGGAAGCAGCTGCATAGCACAGGGAGATCAGGTCTGTGCTCTGTGACCACATAGAAGGGTGGGATAGGGAGGGTGGGAGGGAGGCACAAGAGAGAGGTTGCATGGGGATATATGTATATGTGTATCTGGTTCACTTTGTCATACACCAGAAACTAATATAACATTGTAAAGCAATTATACTCCAATAAAGATGTTAAAAAATAAGAAATAGAAAGAAAATAAAAATTATGTTAAAATAAGTATAAAAAGAAAATAAAAATAAATAAAAATTTAAAATTAAAAGAATAATGAGAAAAAGAACAATAGAACAAAATGAAACTAAAAATACTACTAATATTTTCCTTGGGTCTCAGCTGTCAGTGTCATTGCCCCCACAGTGAGCCACAGCCAATCTCTGCCTACCCCAGAAGTCCTCCAATACTTCTAGGTAGGTCCCTGGACCTGTTGTGGCACTGTATGGTCAGTTCCTTCTCTGACTTGGCCTTATTCCTGCTGTGTGTACTTTCCCCCAAAGTCCACACAGTCCATAGTCCCCAAAGTCCAGAGCCTCAATTGTGAGAACACGTTGTCTATTCCTATTTTCTACAGATGCAGTGTTTACCAAGTTAATTGTGGGGGTTTAATCCGCTGTTCCTGTGGTTGCATGGAAAGATTTCCCTTCCTCTTCTTTGGTAGCACCACCACTGGGGTTCAGCTTTGATTTTGGCCCCAGCTTTGTGATTGGGCCACCTTCAGGCATCTGTTTCCCACCCAGGCAAGAGGGGCAGAAAGCAGCAGCTGATTAAATCAGCACTCCCGAGCCTGAGTCGCTTGTCTGCCAACTGGAGCAGGTGGGGCTGCGTGCTGAGGCTCGGGCTTCAGAGGTCAGACCACAGAGAGAGGACTGGGGTTGGCTGCGTGAAGAAAGCCTGGGGTGGGGGTATGCCATAGCTGACAGAGTCCAGGAAGAGGCCTGGGCCTGCTGGAGTGGCAAGGGACCATTGTTGAGGGATGCACGAGGAGAGGAGTGGGTCCTCAATAGGAGCTTCTTTCTCTGTGTGCTCACAGGTGGCAAGGTGCTACCTGTGCAAGCTCTGGGGATAGGCACAAGACATGGCTGCTATCTTGAACACCAGAGGTGAGTGCAGATGGCTACCACTGTTGCCACTGCCACCAAGGGTCCAGTGAGCAAATGCAGATCACTGTGCACAACTTCCTGGGAGCCTGTGCAGCCCACAACTGCCAAGGGTCATGCCACATGATCTGGGGCCAACTTCCCCAGGAGAGCAACTGGTGCAACTCAGAAAATTGCCACTTCCTGATGGCCTCTGCCACTGCAAGCATTCCTTGCACATCCCAGTTTTGACTGCATTATCCCTTCCTCTCCCCAGCCTGAGTGAGCAAGTGAGCCCTGTTTAGCATCTTTTTTTTATATTGCATATGATTTATATGGAGGAAGATACAATAAGTTCTAGAAAGTCAAAGAAAAATCATGAAAAACATATTACATAACGAAAAACAAATACATAGATATTAATGAAAACTGGAGTATGTGGCAGGTATCAGAGCATAATGAATTTACTAACAAATGACATTGTGTACCATACATGCAATATTATGAAAGTGAATTTGGCCCACTCTATTTTAGTGAATACTATTAACCAAAAAACATGATAGAAGGTGATTTTGAATGAATTCCTAGCCAATACATACAGAGAAGATACATCAATAAAAATGCATAACAAACAACAAAATTCAATAAATGTGAATGAATAAGTAGCCACAATATATATAGACAAGTATTTCTTTTCTTTTTTTTTTAAATCTTTATTGGAGTATAATTGCTTTACAATGGTGTGTAAGTTACTGCTTTATAACAAAGTGAATCAGCTATACATATACATATGTTCCCATATCTCTTCCTGCTTACATCTCCCTCCCTCCCACACTTCCCATCCCACCCCACTAGGTGGTCACAAAGCACCGAGCTGATCTCCCTGTGCTATGTGGCTGCTTCCCACTAGCTATCCATTTCACGTTTGCTAGTATATACATGTCCATGCCACTCTCTCGCTTTGTCACAGCTTACAATTCCCGCTCCCCATATCCTCAAGTCCATTCTCTAGTAGGTCTGTGTCTTTATTCCTGTCTTACACCGAGATTCTTCATGACATTTTTTTCTTAAACTCCATATATATGTGTTAGCATATGGTATTTGTCTTTCTCTTTCTGACTTACATCACTCTGTATGACAGACTCTAGGTCCATCCACCTCATTACAAATAGCTCAATTTCGTTTCTTTTTCTGGCTGAATAACATTCCATTGTATATATGTGCCACAACTTCTTTATCCATTCATCCAATGATGGACACTTAGATTGATTCCATCTCTGGGCTACTGTAAATAGAGCTGCAATAAACATTTTGGTACATGACTCTTTTTGAATTATGGTTTTTTTCAGGGTATATGCCCAGTAGTAGGATTGCTGGGTCATATGGTAGTTCTATTTGTAGTTCTTTAAGGAACCTCCATACTGCTCTCCATAGTGGCTGAACCAATTCACATTCCCACCAGCAGTGCAAGAGTGTTCCCTTTCCTCCACACCCTCTCCAGCATTTATTGTTTCTAGATGTTTTGATGATGGCCATTCTGACTAGTGTGAGATGATATCTCATTGTACTTTTGATTTGCATTTCTCTAGTGATTAATTATGTTGAGTATTCTTTCATGTGTTTGTTGGCAGTCTGTATATCTTCTTTGAAGAAATGTCTATTTAGGTCTTCTGCCCAGTTTTGGATTGGGTTGCTTGTTTTTCTGTTATTGAGCTGCATGAGCTGCTTATAAATTTTGGAGATTAATCCTATGTCAGTTGCTTCATTTGCAAACATTTTCTCCCATTCTGAGGGTTGTCTTTTGGTCTTGTTTATGGTTTCCTTTGCTGTGCAAAAGCTTTGAAGTTTCATTAGGTCCCATTTGTTTATTTTTTTTTATTTCCATTTCTCTAGAAGGTGGGTCAAAAAGTATCTTGCTGTGATTTATGTCATAGAGTGTTCTGCCTCTGTTTTCCTGTAAGAGTTTGATAGTTTCTGGCCTTACATTTAGGTCTTTAATCCATTTTGAGCTTAGTTTTGGGTATGGTGTTAGGATGTGATCTAATCTCATACTTTTACATATACTTGTACAGTTTTCCCAGCACCACTTATTGAAGAGGCTGTCCTTTCTCCACTGTATATTCCTGCCTCCTTTACCAAAGATAAGGTGACCACATGTGCATGGGTTTATCTCTGGGCTTTCTATCCTGTTCCATTGATCTCTCTTTCTGCTTTTGTGCCATACCATACTGTCTTGATTACTGTAGCTTTGTAGTATAGTCTGCAGTAAGGGAAAATGATTCCTCCAGCTCCATTGTTCATTCTCAAGATTGCTTTGGCTATATGGGGTCTTTTGTGTTTCCATAGAAATTGTGAAATTTTTTGTTCTAGTTCTGTGAAAAATGCCAGTGGTAGTTTCATAGAGATTGCATTGAATTGGTAGATTGCTTTGGGTAGTAGAGTCATTTTCACAATGTTGATTCTTCCAATCCAAGAACATGGTATATCTCTCCATCTATTTGTATCATCTTTAATTTTTCATCAGTGTCTTATTATTTTCTGCGTGCAGCTCTTTTGTCTCTTTAGGTAGGTTTATTCCTAGATATTTTATTCTTTTTGTTGCAATGGTAAATGGGAGTGTTTTATTGATTTCACTTTCAGATTTTTCATCATTAGTATATAGGAATGCCAGAGATTTCTGTGCATTAATTTTGTGTCCTGCTACTTTACCAAATTCATTGATTAGCTCTGGTAGTTTTCTGTTAGCATCTTTAGGATTCTCTATGTATAGTATCATGTCATCTGCAAACAGTGACAGCTTTACTTCTTTTTTTTGTTGTTGTTTTGTTGTTTTTTTTTTTAACATCTTTATTGGGGTATAATTGCTTTACAATGGTGTGTTAGTTTCTGCTTTATAACAAAGTGAATCAGTCATACATAAACATATGTTCCCATATGTCTTCCCTGTTGCGTCTCCCTCCCTCCCACCCTCCCTATCCCACCCCTCCAGGCTGTCACAAAGCACCGAGTCAATATCCCTGTGCCATGCGGCTGCTTCCCACTAGCTATCTACCTTACTACGTTTGTTAGTGTGTATATGCCCATGACTCCCTCTCGCCCTGTCACAGCTCACCCTTCCCCCTCCCCATAACCTCAAGTCCGTTCTCTAGGAGGTCTGTGTCTTTATTCCTGCTTTACCCCTGGGTTCTTCATGACATTTTTTCCTTAAATTCCATATATATGTGTTAGCATACGGTATTTGTCTTTTTCTTTCTGACTTACTTCACTCTGTATGACAGACTCTAGGTCTATCCACCTCATTACAAATAGCTCAATTTCGTTTCTTTTTCTTCTTTTTTTTTTTTTAACATCTTTATTGGAGTATAATTGCTTTACAATGGTATGTTAGTTTCAGCTTCACAACAAAATGAATCAGTTATATATATACATATATTCCCATATCTCTTCCCGCTTGCATCTCCCTCCCTCCCACCCTCCCTATCCCACCCCTCCAGGCGGTCACAAAGCACCGAGCTGATCTCCCTGTGCTATGCGGCTGCTTCCCACTAGCTATCTACCTTACGTTTGGTAGTGTATATATGTCCATGCCTCTTTATCGCTTTGTCACCGTTTACCCTTCCCCCTCCCCATAGCCTCAAGTCCATTCTCTAGTAAGTCTGTGTCTTTATTCCTATTTCACCCCTAGGTTTTTCATGACATTTTTTTTTTAAATTCCATATATATGTGTTAGCATACGGTGTTTGTCTCTCTCTTTCTGACTTACTTCACTCTGTATGACAGACTCTAGGTCTATCCACCTCATTACAAATAGCTCAATTTCGTCTCTTTTTATGGCTGAGTAATATTCCATTGTATATATGTGCCACATCTTCTTTATCCATTCATCCGATGACGGGCACTTAGGGTGTTTCCATGTCCGGGCTATTGTAAATAGAGCTGCAATGAACATTTTGGTACATGACTCTTTTTGAATTTTGGTTTTCTCAGGGTATATGCCCAGTAGTGGGATTGCTGGGTCATATGGTAGTTCTATTTGTAGTTTTTTAAGGAACCTCCATACTGTTCTCCATAGTGGCTGAACCAATTCACATTCCCACCAGCAGTGCAAGAGTGTTCCCTTTTCTCCACACCCTCTCCAGCATTTATTGTTTCTAGATTTTTTGATGATGGCCATTCTGACTGGTGTGAGATGATATCTCATTGTAGTTTTGATTTGCATTTCTCTAATGATTAATGATGTTGAGCATTCTTTCATGTGTTTGTTGGCAGTCTGTATATCTTCTTTGGAGAAATGTCTATTTAGGTCTTCTGCCCATTTTTGGATTGGGTTGTTTGTTTTCTTGTTATTGAGCTGCATGAGCTGCTTGTAAATTTTGGAGATTAAACCTTTGTCGGTTGCTTCATTTGCAAATATTTTCTCCCATTCTGAGGGTTGTCTTTTGGTCCTGTTTATGGTTTCCTTTGCTGTGCAAAAGCTTTGAAGTTTCATTAGGTCCCATTTGTTTATTTTTGTTTTTATTTCCATTACTCTAGGAGGTGGGTCAGAAAGGATCTTGCTGTGATTTATGTCATAGAGTGTTCTGCCTCTGTTTTCCTGTAAGAGTTTGATAGTTTCTGGCCTTACATTTAGGTCTTTAATCCATTTTGAGCTTATTTTTGTGTATGGTGTTAGGGAGTGATCTAATCTCATACTTTTACATGTACCTGTCCAGTTTTCCCAGCACCACTTATTGAAGAGGCTGTCCTTTCTCCATTGTACATTACTGCCACCTTTATCAAAGATAAGGTGTCCATATGTGCATGGGTTTATCTCTGGGCTTTCTATCCTGTTCCATTGATCTATCTTTCTGTTTTTGTGCCAGTACCATACCGTCTTGATAACTGTAGCTTTGTAGTATAGTCTGAAGTCAGGGAGCCTGATTCCTCCAGTTCTTTCTTTCGTTCTCAAGATTGCTTTGGCTATTCAGGGTCTTTTGTGTTTCCATACAAATTGTGAAATTTTTTGTTCTAGTTCTGTGAAAAATGCCAGTGGTAGTTTGATAGGGATTGCATTGAATCTATAGATTGCTTTGGGTAGTAGAGTCATTTTCACAATGTTGATTCTTCCAATCCAAGAACATGGTATATCTCTCCATCTATTTGTATCATCTTTAATTTCTTTCATCAGTGTCTTATAATTTTCTGCATACAGGTCTTTTGTCTCCTTAGGTAGGTTTATTCCTAGATATTTTATTCTTTTTGTTGCAATGGTAAATGGGAGTGTTTTCTTGATTTCACTTTCAGATTTTTCATCATTAGTATATAGGAATGCCAGAGATTTCTGTGCATTAATTTTGTATCCTGCCACTTTACCAAATTCATTGATTAGCTCTAGTAGTTTTCTGGTAGCATCTTTAGGGTTCTCTATGTATAGGATCATGTCATCTGCAAACAGTGACAGCTTTACTTCTTCATTTGCAATGTGGATTCCTTTTATTTTCTTTTCTTCTCTGATTGCTGTGGCTAAAACTTCCAAAACTATGTTGAGTAAGAGTGTTGAGAGTGCGCAACCTTGTCTTCTTCCTGAACTTAGTGAAATACTTTCAGTTTTTCACCACTGAGGACGAT
This sequence comes from Leucopleurus acutus, assembly GCF_964270905.1. Lineage (NCBI taxonomy): Eukaryota > Metazoa > Chordata > Mammalia > Artiodactyla > Delphinidae > Leucopleurus > Leucopleurus acutus. The sequence continues at coordinate 52,548,861 of NC_139148.1, read as the reverse complement.
GTTGGCTGTGGGTTTGTCATATATGGCCTTTATTATGTTGAGGAAAGTTCCCTTTCTTCCTACTCTCTGCAGGGTTTTTATCATAAATGGGTGTTGAATTTTGTCGAAAGCTTTCTCTGCATCTATTGAGATGATCATGTGGTTTTTCTCCTTCAATTTGTTAATATGGTGTATCACGTTGATTGATTTGAATATATTGAAGATCCCGTGCATTCTTAGAATAAGCCCCACTTGATCATGGTGTATGATCCTCTTAATGTGCTGTTGGATTCTGTTTGCTAGTATTTTGTTGAGGATTTTTGCACCTATGTTCATCACTGATATTGGCCTGTAGTTCCTTTTCTTTGGGACATACTTGTCTGGTTTTGGTTTCAGGGTGATGGTGGCCTCGTAGAATGAGTTTGGGAGTGTTCCTCCCTCTGCTATATTTTGGAAGAGTTTGAGAAGGATAGGTGTTAACTATTCTCTAAATGTTTGATGGAATTCGCCTGTGAAGCCATCTGGTCCTGGGCTTCTGTTTGTTGGAAGAATTTTAATCCCAGTTTCAATTTCAGTGCTTGTGGTTGGTCTGTTCATATTTTCTATTTCTTCCTGATTCAATCTTGGCAGGTTGTGCATTTCTAAGAATTTGTCCATTTCTTCCAGGTTGTCCATTTTATTGGCATAGAGTTGCTTGTAGTAATCTCTCATGATCTTTTGTATTTCTGCAGTGTCAGTTGTTACTTCTCATTTTTCATTTCTAATTCTATTGATTTGAGTCTTCTCCCCCTTTTATTTTTGATTAGTCTGTCTAATGGTTTTTAAATTGTGTTTATCTTCTCAAAGAACCAGCTTTTAGTTTTAGTGATCTTTACTATGTTTTCCTTCATTTCTTTTTCATTTATTTCTGATTTGATTTTTATGATTTCTTTACTTCTGCTAACTTTGTTTTTTTTTTTTTTTGTTCTTCTTTCTCTAATTGCTTTAGGTGCGAGGTTAGCTTGTTTATTCTAGATGTTTCCTGCTTCTTAAGGAAGGATTGTATTGCTATAAACTTGCTTGTTAGAACTGCTTTTGCTACATGCTGTAGGTTTTGGGTCATCATGTCTCCCTTGTCATTTTTTTCTAGGTATTTCTTAAAATTTCCTCTCTGATTTCTTCAGTGATCACTTCTTTATTAAGTAGTGTATTGTTTAGCCTCCATGTGTTTGTATTTTTTACGGATCTTTTCTATAATTTATATATAGTCTCATAGCTTTGTGGTCAGAAAAGATACCTGATACATTTTCAGTTTTTTAAAATTTACCAAGGCTTGATTTATGACCCAAGATGTGATCTATCCTGGAGAATGTTCCATGAGCACTTGAGAAAAATGTGTATTCTGTTGCTTTTGGATGGAATGTCCTATAAATATCAATTAAGTCCATATTGATTAATGAATCATTTAAAGCTTGTATTTTCTTATTTATTTTCATTTTGGATGATCTGTCCATGGGTGAAAGTGGGGTGTTAAAGTCCCCTGCTATGAAAGTGTTACTGTCAATTTCCCCTTTTATAGCTGTTAGTATTTGCCTTATGTATTGAGGTGCTCCTATGTTGGGTGCATAAATATTTACAATTGTTATATCTTCTTCTTGGATCGATCCCTTGATCATTATGCAGTGTCCTTCTTTGTCTCTTGTAATAGTCTTTATTTTCAAGTCTATTTTGTCTGATATGAAAATTGCTACTCCAGCTTTCTTTTGGTTTCCATTTGCATGGAATATCTTTTTCCATCTCCTTACTTTCAGTCTGTATGTGTCTCTAGGTCTGAATTGGGTCTCTTGTAGACTGCATATATATGGGTCTTGTTTTTGTATCCATTCTGCAAATCTGTGTCTTTTGGTGGGAGCATTTATTCCATTTACATTTAAGTTAATTATCGGTATGTATGTTCCTATTCCCATTTTCTTAATTGTTTTGGGTTCGTTATTTTAGGTCTTTTCCTTCTCTTGTGTTTCTTGCCTAGAGAAGTTCCTTTAGCATTTGTTGTAAAGCTGGTTTTGTGGTTCTGAATTCTCTTAGCTTTTGCTTGTCTGTAAAGGTTTTAATTTCTCCATCGAATATGAATGAAATCCTTGCTGGGTAGAGTAATCTTGGTTGTAGGGTTTTCCCTTTCATCACTTTAAATATGTCCTGCCAGTCCCTTCTGACTTGCAGAATTTCTCCGGCAAGATCAGCTGTTAACCTTAAGGGGATTCCCTTCTGTGTTATTTGTCGCTTTCCCTTGTTCCTTTTAATATGTTTTCTTTGTATTTAATTTTTGACAGTTTGATTAATATGTGTTTTGGCATGTTCCTCCTTGGATTTATCCTGTATGGGACTCTCTGTGCTTCCTGGACTTGATTAACTATTTCCTTTCCCATATTAGGGAAGTTTTCAACTATAATCTCTTCAAATGTTTTCTCAGTGCCTTTCCTTTTCTCTTCTCCTTCTAGGAACCTATAATTCGAATATTGGTGCACTTAATGTTTTCCCAGAGGTCTCTGAATCTGTCCTCAGTTCTTTTCATTCTTTTATCTTTATCCTGCTCTGCTGTAGTTATTTCCACTATTTTATCTTCCAGGTCACTTATCCGTTCTTCTGCCGTAGTTATTCTGTTACTGATCCCATCTACGGTATTTTTAGTTTCATTTATTGTGTTGTTCATCATTGTTGGTTTTATCTTTAGTTCTTCTAGTTCCTTGTTAAATGTTTCTTACATTTTGTCTATTATATTGCCAAGATTTTGGACCATCTTTACTGTCATTATTCTGAATTCTTTTTCAGGTAGACTGCCTATTTCCTCTTCATTTGTTAGGTCTCGTGCATTTTTATCTTGCTCCTTCATCCGCTGTGTGTTTTTCTGTCTTCTCATTTTGCTTATCTTACTGTGTTTGGGGTCTCCTTTTTGCAGGCTACAGGTTTGCAGTTCCTGTTGTTTTTGTTGTCTGTCCCTTGTTGCTAACGTTGGGTCAGTGGGTTGTGTAGGCTTACTGGTGGAGGGGATTAGTACCTGTGTTCTGGTGGATGAGACTGGATCTTTGCTTTCTGTTGGCAGGTCCACGTCTGTTGGTGTGTTTTGGGGTGTCTGTGGACTTATTATGATTTTAGGCAGCCTCTCCCCTAATGGGTAGGGTTGTGTTCCTGTCTTGGTGCTGTTTGGAGTAGGGTGTCCAGCACTGTAGCTTGCTGGTCATTGAGTGAAGCTGGGTGTGGTGTTGAGATGGAGATCTCTGGGAGATTTTTACCATTTGATATTATGTGGAGCTGGGAGGTCTCTTGTGGACCAGTGTCCTGAAGTTGGCTCTCCTGCCTCAAAGGCAGAGCACTGACTCCTGGATGCAGCACCAAGAGCCTTTCATCCACACAGCTCAGAATAAAAGGAGAAAGAAAGAAAGGAAGAAAGAAAGAAAGAAAGGAAGAAAGAAGGGACAGAGTGAGGGAGGGAGGGAGAGAGGGAGGGAGGATGGAAGGAAGGAAGGAGGGAAGGAAGGAAAGAAAGAAAGAAGATAAAATAAAATAAAGTAAGATAAAATAAAATAAAGTTATTAAAATATGAAATAATTTTTAAGAATTTTTTTTTTAAAAATGGATGGGTAAAACCCTAGGACAAATGGTGGAAGCAAAGCTATACAGACAAAATCTCACACAGAAGCATACACACTCTCAAAAAGAGGAAAAGGGGAAAAAATCATAAATCTTGCTCTCAACATCCACCTCCTCAATTTGGGATGATTCATTATCTATTCATGTATTCCACAGATGCAGAGTACATCAAGTTGATTGTGGAGCTTTAATCTGCTGCTTCTGAGGCTGCTGGGAGAGATTTCCCATTCTCTTCTTTGTTCTCACAGCTCCCAGGGCTCAGCTTTGGATTTGGCCCTGCCTCTTTGTGTAGGTCACCGGAGGGCATCTGTTCTTCGCTCAGACCGGACAGGGTTAAAGGAGCAGCTTCTTTGGGGACTCTGGCTCACTCAGGCCAGGGGGAGGGAGGGGTACGGTGTGCGGGACGAGCCTTCAGCAGTAGAGGCCAGTGTGACGTTGCACCAGCCTGAGGTATGCTGTGCTGCATTCTCCCGGGGAAGTTGTCCCTGGATCCCGGGACCCTGACAGTGGCGGGCTGCACAGGCTCCCTGGAAGAGGGATGTGGATAGTGACCTGTGATCGCACACAGGCTTCTTGGTGGTGGCAGCAGCAGCCTTAGTGTCTCATGCCCGTCTCTGTGGTCCGCGCTTTCACTGTGGCTCGTGCCTGTCACTGGAGCTCCTTTAAGCAGCATTCTTAATCCCCTCTCCTTGCGCACCAGGAAACAAAGAGGGAAGAAAACGTTTCTCGCCTCTTCGGCAGGTCCAGACTTTTCCCTGGACTCTCTCCCGGCTAGCTGTGCTGCACTAACACCCTGCAGGCTGTGTTCACGCTGCCAACCCCAGTCCTCTCCCTGCTCTCCTACTGAAGCCGGAGCCTCAGCTCCCAGCCCCGCCGGCCCCAGCGGGTGAGCAGACAAGCCTCTAGGTCTGGTGAGTGCCGGTTGGCACCAATCCTCTGTGCGGGTATCTCTCCACTTTGCCCTCTGCACCCCTGTTGCTGTGCTCTCCTCCTTGGCTCTGAAGCTTTCTCCCTCCACCACCCGCAGTCTTCACCTGCGAAGGGTCTTCCCAGTGTGTGGAAACCTTTCCTTCTTCACGGTTCCCTCCCACTGTTGCAGGTCCCGTCCCTATCCTTTTGTCTCTGTTTATTCTTTTTTCTTTTGCCCTACGCACGTACGTGGGGAGTTTCTTGCTTTTTGGGAGGTCTGAGGTGTTCTGCCAGTGTTCAGTAGGTGTTCTCTAGGAGTTGTTCCACGTGTAGATGTATTTCTGGTGTATCTGTGGGGAGGAAGGTGATCTCTGCGTCTTACTCTTCCACCATCTTCCTGTCCGGCTGATGTTTAGCATCTTATCATGTGCCTCTTAGCCATTTGTATGTCTTCTTTGGAGAAATGTCTCTAAGTCTTCTGCCCATTTTAAGATTTCGTTGTTTGTTTTTTTGAATTGAGGTTCTTGAGCCATTTGTAAATTTTGGAGACCAGTGCTTTGTCAGCCACATCGTTTACAAATATTTTCTCCCTTTCTGTGAATTGTCTTTTCGTTTTCTTTATGGTTTCCTTGGCTGTGCAAAAGCTTTTGAGTTTATTTATGTCCCATTTGATTATTTTTATTTCTATTTCCATTACTCTGGGAGACAGATCAAAAAAGATATTGCTGTGATTTATGTCAATGAGTGTTCTTCCTATGTTTTCCTCTAAGATTTTTTATACTATCTGGTGTTATATTTAGGTCTTTAATCCATTTTCAGTTTTTTTTTGTGTATGGTGTTAAAGAATGTTCTAATTTCATTTTTTTCCATGTAGCTGTCCAGTTTTCTCAGCACAATTTATTGAAGAGAGTGTCATTTCTCCATTTATTAGTCTTGCATCCTTTGTCATAGATTAATTAGCCATGGGTGCATGGGTTTATTTCTGGGCTTTCTATCATGTTGTTCCAGTACATACTGTTTTGATGACTGTAGCTTTGTTGTATAGTCTGAAGTCAGGCAAGCTGATTCTTCCAGCTCTGCTTTTGTTTCTCAAGGTTACTTTGGCTATTTGGGCTCTTTTGTGTCACCTTACAAGTTTTTTTTTTTGTCTTACAAATTTTAAGATTGTTTGTTCTTGTTCTGTGAAAAATAACATTGGTAATTTGATAGAGATTCCATTGAATCTGTAGATTGTCTTGAGTAGTATAGTCATTTTGACAATATTGATTCTTCCAATCCAAGAACATGATATATCTTTTCATCTGTTTGAGTCGTCTTCAATTACTTTCATCAAAGTCCTATAGTTTTCAGAGTACAGTGTTTTGTCTCCTTGGGTAGGTATATTCCTAGGTATTATATTCTTTTGATGCAATGGTAAATGGGATTGTATCTTTAATTTCTCTTTATGATATTTTGTTGTTAGTGTATAGAAATGCAACAGATTTCTGTGTATTAATTTTGTATCCTGCAAATTTATGAAATTCATCTATGAGCTCTAGTAGTTTTCTAGTAGCATCTTTAGGATTTTCTATATATAGTATCATGTCATCTGCAAATGGTGACAGTTTTATTTTATCTTTTCCAATTTGGATTTCTTTTATTTTTCTTCTCTGGTTGCTGTGGCTAGGAGTTTCAAAACTATTTTGAATAAAAGTGGTGAGAGTGGACATGCTTGTCTTGTTCTTGATCTTAGAGGATATGCTTTCAGCTTTTCACCATTGAGTATGAAGTTACCTGTAGGTTTGTCATATATAGCCTTTATTATTTTGAGTTATGTTCTCTCTCTGCCCACATTCTGGAGAATTTTTTATCATAAATGGGTGTTGAATTCTGTCAGAAACTTTTTCTGTGTCTATTGATATGATCATACCGTTTTTATTCTCAATTTGAAGATCTGGTGAATCAAAACGGTTGATTTGAGGATATTGAAGATCCTTGCATCCCTGGGATAAATCTCACTTGATCATGGTGTATGATCCTGTTAATATATTGTTGGATTTGGATTGCTAGTATTCTGTTGAGGATTTTGGCATCTATGTTTATGAGTGATACTGACCTGTAATTTTCTTTTCTTTTCTTTTTTCTTTTGTATCTCTCTCTGGCTTTGGTGTCAGCATGATGGTGGATTCATAGAATGAGTTTGGGAATATTCCCTACTCTGAAGTTGTTTGCTGTAGTTTCAGAAGGATAAGTGTTCATTCTAAATGTTTGATAGAATTTTCCTGTGAATCCATCAGCTTCTGACTTTTGTTTGTTGAGAGTTTTGAAATCACAGTTTCAATTTCAGTACTTGTGATCAGTCTGTTCATATTTTCTATTTCCTCTTGGTGCAGTCTTGGAAGGTTGTACGTTTCTAAGAACTTGTCCATTTCTTCCAGGTTGTCCTTTTTATTGCCATATAGTTGCTTGTATAAGCCTCTTATGATCATTTGTATTTCTGTATTGTCTGTTGTAACTTCTCCTATTTCACTTATAATTTTATTAATCTGAGCCTTCTCCCTCTTTTCTTAATGTGTCTGCCTAAAAGTTCGTCAATTTTGTTTATCTTTTCAAAGAACCAGCTTTTAGTTTCATTGACCTTTTTATTGTTTTCTTCATTTCTATTTCATTTATTTCTGCTCTGACATTTATGATTTCTTTCTCTCTGCTAACTTTGGCTTTTGTTTGTTCTTCTTTCTTTAGTTGCTCTAAGTTTAAGGTTAAGTTGTTTACTTGTGATTTTTCTTTTTTCCTGAGGTAGGATTGTATTGCTACAAACTTCCCTCTTAGAACTGCTGTTGCCAGGTCCCATAGGTTTTGGATCGTCGTGGTTTCATTGTCATTTCTCTCTAGGTATTTTTTTTTTAATTTCCTCTTTGATTTCTTCAGTGATCCACTGGTTGTTTAGTAGCACATTGTTTAGCCTCCAAGTGTTTGTTAAAATTTTTTTTCTTGTAGTTGATTTCTAATCTCATTGTTTTGTGGTCAGAAAAGATGCTTCATATGATTTCAAATTTCTTAAATTTACCAAGGCTCGCATTGTGGCCCAGCAGGTGATCAAGCCTGGAGAATGCTCCATCTGCACTTGAGAAAAATGTGTATTCTGCTGCTTTTCAGATGGAATGTTCTATAAACATCAGTAAAGTTCATCTGATCTAATTTAAGGCCTGTGTTTCCTTGTAAATTTTCTGTCTGGATGATCTGTTCATTGATGAAAGTTGGGTATTAAATCCCGCAGTATTATTGTGTTACTATTGATTTCTCTCTTTATGACTGCCAGCTTTTGCCTTTTGTATTGAGGTGCTCCTATATTGGGGTCATGTATATTTACAATTGTTACATCTCCTTCTTGGATGGATCTCTTGATCATTATGTAGTGTCCTTTTTCCTCTCTTGAACAGTCTTTATTTTAAAATCTATTTTGCCTGATATGGGCATTGCTACTCCAGCTTTCTTTTGATTTCCATTTCCACAAAATACCTTTTTTGGTCCCTTCATTTTCGTTCTGTATGTGTCCCTTGGTATGAAATGGGTCTCTTGTAGACAGCATATATACAGGTCATATTTTTGTATCCATTCAACCAGTCTATGTCTTTTTTTTAACATCTTTATTGGAGTATAATTGCTTTAAAATGGTGTGCTAGTTTCTGCTTTATAACAAAGTGAATCAGTTATACATATACATATGTTCCCATATCTCTTCCCTCTTGCAGCACCCTCCCTCCCACCCTCTCTATCCCAGCCCTCTAGGTGGTCACAAACCACCTAGCTGATCTCCCTGTGCTATGTGGCTGCTTCCCACTAGCTATCAATTTTACATTTGGTAGTGTATGAAGTGATTAAAAATAAGTACAATTTTTGAACAATGTCTATTTCTGACACTAGATATGTTTTTTCACAATTTTCTAAAACATTCCACACAAATCTTGATTTTGTTGTTAGGGTAACATTGTGGCTGTCACAAATAAATCTTAGCATTTTTATGGATTAATACAATAAATGTTTATTTCTCATTCATGGAAGAGTCTAATGCAGGTATTCCTCATTGTCAGTAGTGGGTGGCTCTGATCCACACAACATTCAGTAAATAACTCTCTCAGAAGCTCTATTATATTCAATGAATGACTTTTTAAAACATCTTTATTGGAGTATAATTGCTTTACAATTGTGTGTTAGTTTCTTCTTTATAACAAAGTGAATCAGTTATACATATACATATATCCCCATATCTCTTCCCTCTTGCATCTCCTTCCCTCCCACCCTCCTTATCCCACCCCTCTAGGTGGTCACAAAGCACCGAGCTGATCTCCCTTTGCTATATGGCTACTTCCCACTAGCTATCTATTTTATGTTTGGTAGTGTATTTATGTCCATGCCAGTCTCTCACTTTGTCCCAGCTTACCCCTCCCCCTCCCCACATCCTCAAGTCCATTCTCTAGTAGGTCGCATCTTTATTCCCATCATGCCCCTACGTTCTTCATGACCATTTTTTTTTTGAGATTCTATATATATGTGTTCACATACGGTATTTTTTTTTCTCTTTCTGACCTACTTCACTCTGTATGACAGACTCTAGGTCCATCCATCTCACTACAAATAACTCAATTTCATTTCTTTTTATGGCTGAGTAATATTCCATTGTATATATGTGCCACACCTTCTTTATCCATTCATCTGTTGATGGACACTTGGTTGCTTCCATGTCCTGGCTATTGTAAATAAAGCTGCAATGAACATTGTGGTACATGACTCTTTTTGAATTATGGACTTTCAAAGTTGTGCTTGGAGGTCACCATTCCAGATAACCAGAAGTTTTAAAGAGCATGGAAGATTACATGTTAATAGTCTGGTGAATCTTGCCTCTAGCAGTGCATTGGTGAGAACTCAGTATGCAGCCACACCCAACATCAAAGAAGGATGGAAAATGCAGTGTAGCTCTGTGCCTAAGGAAAAAAAACTGGTTTGGTAAACAGTTAGCCAGTGTCTGCCACAAATTATTACAAACAGTTTAATAGTCACACAGAAATATCTCAACTTCACATAGGGCTTTCTTGATCATTCTATAAATAGCATGTTCTGCAACATAACTTTTTGTCCCTTACTGGTTTTATTTTCTGTATAGCACTCAGTTGTAATTTCAGCTACCTTTTTTTTTAATTTTTAAATTTTATTTTATTTATTTTTTTATACAGCAGGTTCTTATTAGTTATCTATTTTATACATATTAGTGTATATGTGTCAATCCCAATCTCCCAATTTCATCCCACCACTACTAACCCTCAGCTTCCTTATTGGCTTTCCTGGAAGAGTTAAAACACAGTAGCTGAATAAACAACATACATTTGCTTCCAAGTGATTTGCTTCATAGTTTCTAATTAATACATTGATTTCCATTTTATAGGAACACATTACTGACTCCATATTTTCCTTTCACAAAGAGGGGACTTGTATTATTCAGTGATTATAATTGATGGATCACTGGAGAGAAAGCAAGGAAAAATCATAAGGAAATATTTAACTTTACAGAAGGCCAGATGGATCAGGGTTGGAAAGGCTGAATTCTTATCACTAGGAAAACAGTTTGTCTCCAGTATGTCCCTGGATGGAAAGGTTGGAACATCAAGTTACACGAAGCCTCATGTCCTGGCTGGTATGTATGTAGTTTGTGCCAGCTTTTCAGAGAAAGGAGAGCACAAACATATGATATCACTGAGATAGTTCTTCTAATTCACAACAGTATAAATATTTACTTTTGTACATTTAATGTTTCCCTTGATTACTATGTATTACTTTCTAAAAACATTTTTTAACTGTGGTAAGATAAACATAACATAAAATTTGTCACTTCAACCATTTTTAAGTGTATAGTTTAGTGGTAGTCAGTAACATTCATAATATTGTGCAGACATCACAACCATCCACAGTCATAACTCTTAATTTTGTAAAACTCAATACCCATTAAATAACTCCCCAATAAAAACTAACTCCCCATTACCACTTTCCGACAGCTCCTGTCAACAAACATTCTACTTTATCTCTATAATATCAACTACTCTAAGTACCTCTTAAAGTGGAATCATACAGTCTTTGTTTTTCTGTGATTGGCTTATTTCACTTAGCATAACGACTGCAAAATTTCACCATATTGTAACATATTGCAGATTTTCCTTCCTTTTAAGGCTGAATAATATACCACATTTTCCTTATGCATTCATCTATCAGTGTACACTTGGGATGCTTCTACATTTTAGCTATTGTAAATAATGCTGCTAAGAACATAAATGCAGAAATAACATTTTGAGACCCTGCTTTCAATTCTTTTCGGTTTATACTCAGAAGTGAAATTGCTGGGTTATATAATAATTCTCTTTTTAATTTTTTGAGGAAGTTACATACTGTTTTCAACAGTGACTGTACCATTTTACTTTCCCACCAAGAGTACACAAATGTTTTTATTTCTCCACATTCTCACCCACACTTGTTATTCTGTTTTTTATTTATTTATTTTTAACTTTAGGAATAATTGGAAAATATCATTGTGTATGTACGATGTGATGAGTGAGTAGAAATCAAATGCATATACATTGTACAATAATTACCAAGATCAAGATAATTAACACATCCATTACATCACATTGTTAACATTGGTAACTTGTGCGTGTGTGTGTCTGTGTGCGTGAGAGAGAGAGAGAGAGACAGAGAGAGAGAGAGAGAGAGAGAGAGAGATAATTCAAGATCTACTCTCAACCATTTTCAGGTATCAATATTGTATTATCAACTATGTTGTATATTAGATCTTCAGAATATATTCTTTTGTAAATTAAAATTAGCTCTCTTTCCCTTACACAACCACATGTTTCCCTTTCCCCAGCCTCTGGCAACCACCATCCTATTCTCTATTTCTATGAAAGCAAGAAAAGAAAATTACAGACCAATATTGTTTCTTGTATTTTTGTTTTTTCTTTTTAGATTTCATATGTAAGTGAAAGCATACAGTATTTGTCTTTCTCTTTCTGGCTTAATTTACTTAACATAATGCCTACCAGATTCATTCATGTTGTTGCAAAGAGCAGTATTTCCGTATTTCCTTCCTTTCCATGACTGATTAATATTCCTCTGTGTGTGGATTTGTGTATCTCATTTTCTTTATGCATTCATCTTTTGAAGAACAGTTAGGTTGTTTCCATATTTTAGATACTGTGAATAAACCTGCAATGAACATGTGTGTTCAGATATCTGTTTGAGATACTGATTTCAATTTCTTTGGACATATACTCAGAAGTGGGATTGCTGGATTATAAGGTAGTTCGATTAATAATTTTTTGAGGAACTACCATATTGTTTTCCATAATGGTGTACCATTTTACATTCTCAACAACAGTGTATAAGGGTTTCATTTTCTCCATGTTCTGGCCAACAGTTGTTATCTCTTGTATTTTTGATAATAGCCATCCTAACAGATATTACGTTTTGGTTTGGATTTGCATTTCCCTGATGATTAGTGATGTTGACATTCTTCATATACTTATTGGCCATTTTAATGTCTTCTTTGGAAAAGTGTCTACTCAGATCATTTGCTCTTTTCTTTTTTTTTGCTCATTTTTTAAATGAGATTCTTTGCTTCTGTTCTATTGAGCTGTAGAATTATTTATATATTTAAATATTAATCCTTTATTAGATAAGCAGTTTGTGAATATTTTCTCCCATTCTGTAGATTGCATTTTCAATTTATTAGTGTTTCCTTTGCTGCTCAGAGGCATTTTAGCTTAATGTAGTTTCATTTTTTAATTTTGGTGTTTTTTTTTTGCCTGTGCTTTTGATGTGTTATCATGAAATCATTGCCGGGATTCCCCTGGTGGTGCAGTGGTTAAGAATCTGCCTGCCAATGAATGGGAAACAGGTTATATCCCTCATCCAGGAAGATCCCACATACCATGGAACAACTAAGCCTTTGTGCCACAACACTGAGCCTGCACTCTAGAGCCTGTGAGCTACAACTACTGAAGCCCAGGCACCTAGAGCCTGTGTTCCACAACAAGAGAAGCTGCTGCAATGGGAGTCCATGCGCCACAATGAAAAGAAGCCCCCGTTTGCCACAACTAGAGGAAGCTCACACAAAGCAAAGAAGACCCAATGCAGCCAAAAACTTATTTATTTATTCATTTATTTATTTGTTTATTAAAAAAGAAATCATTGTCAAGATATACAAAAATGATATATTTTCATAAGTGTTCTTCTAGGAGTTTTATGATTTTAGATCTTATATTTAAGTATTTGATCCATTTTAGTTAATATTTGTGAGTTGTGTAATAATAGAGGTTCAATTTCAATTTTTTGCATGTGGATATCCAGTTTTCCCAACACCATTTATTGAAGAGAGAGTTTTCCCTTGTTTAGCACCAATGTTAAGAATTACTTGACTCGGAGGAGGGGTCAAGATGGCAGAATATGAGGACCTGGAGTTTAAACTCTCCCCACAAGTACATAAAGAATAGATATACAAATGGAACAATTTGCACAGAGCACCTGCTGAACACTAGCAGAGGACTATGGACACTTAAAAGGACAGGAAAATGTCCCCACATAACTGGGTAGGATGAAAGAGACAAAATAAAGAAAAAGAAAAGAGGAAATGGGATGGGACCCACACCCCTGGAAGGTGAAGCTGAAGGAGAGGAGAGGTTCCTGTACCCGAGTAAGCCCCCTCACTGGTGTGGAGATCAGCTGAGATAGAAGTGGAGCCTGGAGGGCTATGAGAGGAAAGTGCAGCGACTGGTCTGTGACAGGCAGGACAGAATGAGACTTAGATGCTCTGAGCCACAACCCTGCACATCCCAGCCTGAGATGGGTGTCTGCCAGTGCTGACAGGGGCTGGGTGCTGGAATGTGTGGTTTGGAGAGCAGATCCACAGAGAAGACTGCTGTTGGCTGTGCAGAGACAGACCAAGGGGATGGTGTGAGGAGCTCCACAACTGGGAGTGCTCCTGGAAGAAGCTTGGACTACCATAGAATAGAGGCACCATTGTTGAGTGACAAGGGAAGGCCAGGGCTACCATCACAGCCTCTTCCCACACAAAAGCCCCTGATTCCACAAGCACTAGGAAGGGCTCCCACTGGAGCTAGCTTGCACCCCAGTCATTGCTGCCTCCTGACCCTCCCATATAAGTGAGCATGTATGCCCCAGTCAGTCGCTGCCCCACCCCCTCCCACTGAAACAGGCCAGTGTGCCAGCAGTCACTGCCTTTGCCTCCCCTTACCTGGGTAGCAGGCAAACATGTAGAGGTGAGGATGAAACCAAAGCTGAGCCCCAGGGGCTGTACAACTAAAAAACAACTGAAACCTCACCTTGCAGCTGCACAAGCCATGGAATAAACTCCCACGACTGTCTTGGTAAACTCATTGCCTGTAGAACTTTTGAATGAGCAATGAGTGCTCCAGTAACTGACACAGGTCTAGCTTTAGCAGTGGTGGACTTTGCAGGCATTTACATAGAAGAGTTGGGCCAAGTCAGAGTCTGAGCTGCCCCCACAGTGGACACAGCAGGTCCAGAGACCTACCTAGAGTTATTGGAGGGTCTCCCAGGGAGGCAGGGATTAGCTGGAGCTTACTGTGGAGGCAAGGACACTGATAGAAGAGGCCCCAGGGAATTTTAATTGTTGTTATTGTTGTTTTATTATGTTATTTTTTATTAAAATATTTTTCTTTATATATATTTTATTTTTATATGATTTTTCTGTTTTTTTTCTGTTTTTTGTTGTTTTTGTTTGCTGTTTTGTTTTCTTTGTTGTTTTGTTAGTTTGGTTTTTATTGTTTGTTTTGGTTTTTAAGTTGTTTGTTTTTGTTTTCTTTGTTTTTGTTTGTTTTGTTTTTACTGTTTGATTTGGTTTTTGTTTGTTTTTTTCTTTTTTCCTTCCTTTTTTCTTCTTTTTTCTTACTGTGCTGCATGGCTTGTGGGATCTTGGTTACCCAGCTGTGGGTCGAATCTGAGCCCACTCAATGGGAACACTGAGTCCTGGCTGCTGGACTGCTAGGGAATTCCCAGCCCCAGGAATATTAAATGACATGAGCTCTCCCAGATCCCAATCTTGGCACCAAGACCCAGAAACAACCTGAAAGCTCCAGTGCAGGAATGCCTTAGGACAAATAACCAGCAAGGCAGGAACACAGGGCCACCCATCAGCAGACAGTCTGCCTAAAGTCATAATAAGTTCACGGACACTGCAAAACGTACCCCTTGACATGACCCTGCCTAGCAGAGGGAGAAAACCTAGCTCAACCCTCCATAGGGCAGGCACCAGTCACTCCTGCCAGGAAACCAACACAAGCCCCTGGACCAACCTCACCCACCAGGAGGCAGACACCTGAAACAAGAGGAGCTAAGATCCTGCAGCCTGCTAAAAGAAGACCACAAATGCAGAAATTTAGGTAAAATGAGAAGGCAGAGAAATACATTCCAGATGAAAGAACAAGATAAAAACACACAACAACAACTAAGTATAGAGGTGACAGGAAATATCCCTGAAAGAGAATTTAGAGTAATGATAGTAAAGATGAGCCATGGTTTTGGAATAAGAATGGAGGCACAGATTGAGAAGATAGAAGACATATTTTACAAGGAGTTAAAAGATTTAAAATACAAACAAAGAGAAATGAACAATACAATAACTGAAATGAAAAACTAGAAAGAATCAAGAGCAGAATAAATGAGACAGAAAAACAAATAAGTGAGCTGAAAGACAGCATGGTGGAAATTCCTGCCACAAAACAGAATAAAGGAAAAAGATTGAAAAGTAATGACAGTCTCAGAGATATCTGGTACAACATTAAATGCACCAACATTCAGATTATAGGAGTCCTAGTATCAGAAGAAAGAGGGAAAAGGCCTGAGAAAATATTTGAAGAGATTAGAAATTTGTTAGATTAGGGAGTTGAAAACTTCCCTTACATGGGAAAGGAAACACTCACTCAAGTCCGGGAAGCACAGAGAATCCCATACAAGATAAAGCCAAGGAGGAACATGCCAAGAGTCATATTAGTCAAACTGAAAAAATTAAAAACAAAGAGAATATATTAAAGGTAAAAAGGGAAAAGCAACAAATAACATAAAAGGGAATCCCCATAAGGTTATCAGCTGGTTTCTCAGCAGAAATTCTTCATGTCAGAAAGGAGTAGCACAATATATTTAAAGTGTTAAAGGAAAATACCTACAACCAAGAATACTGTACTCAGCAAGGCTCTCCTTCAGATTTGATGGAAAATTCAAAGGCTTTACAGACAAGTAAAACCTAGGATAATTTAACACCACCAACCAGCTTTACAACAAATGCTAAAGGAAATTCTCTAGGCTGAAAAGAAAAGGACACAATTAGAAAGAAGAGAATATGAATGGGAAAGCTCACCAGTAAAGGCAAACATAAAGTAAAGGTAGTAAATCATGCACACAAAATTATGATACCAAAACAAGCCACTGTGAGGAGAGTACAAATGAAGGATATTGTAAATGCCTTGGAAATTGAGACCAGCAACTTGAAACTATCTTGTATATATATAGACTGATATACAAAACCTCATGGGAGGGCTTCCCTGGTGGCACAGTGGTTGAGAGTCCGCCTACTGATGCAGGGGACACGGGTTCGTGCCCTGGTCCGGGAAGATCCCACATGCCGCAGAGCAGCTAGGCCTGTGAGCCATGGCTGCTGAGTCTGCACGTCCAGAGCCTGTGCTTCACAATGGGAGAGGCCACAGCAGTGAGAGGCCCACATACCTCAAAAAAAAAAAAAAAACCTCATGGGAACCACAAACCATAAAAACTGCAATCGATACACACACACACACACACACACACACAAAAGGTAATCCAAACAAACACAACATTAATGATAGTCATCAACTCAAAAGAGAAGTGAACAAAAGAGGAAGTGAAGAAAAAAGAGCTACAAAAACAAATCCAAAACAAGTAACAACATGGCAATAAGGACATATATATCAATAATTACCTTAAAAGTAAGAGGATTAAATGCTCCACCAAAACACACAGACTAGCTGAATGGATGCAAAAACAAGACCCATATGTATGCTGTCAACAAGAGATCCAGTTTTGATCTAGGGACACATACAGACTGAAAATAAGGGCATGGAAAAAGCTATTCCATGCAAATAGAAATCAGAAGAAAGCTAAAGTAGCAGTACTCATATCAGACAAAATAAACTTTAAAATAAAGACTGCTACAAGAGACAAAGGACACAACATAATGATCAAGGAATCAATCCAAGAAGAAGATATAACAATTGTAAATATATTTGACCCACCATAAGAGCACCTCAGTATATAAGCCAAATGCTAATAGACACAAAAGCAGAAATACACAGTAACAAAATAATACTGGGGAACTTTAACACTTCACTTACATCAATGGATACATCACCCAGACAGAAAATCAATAAGGAAACACAGGCCTTAAATGACACATCAGACTAGATAGACTTAATTGATATTTATAAAGCGTTCCATTAGAAAGAAGAATAATACATTTTCTTTGCAAGTGCACATGGAACATTCTCCAGGATTAGTCAAAACAGTCTCAGTAAATTTTACAAAATTGACATTATATCAAACTTCTTTTCCAATCACAACACTATAAGAATAGAAATCAATTTCAGGCGAAAAAAACTGTAAAAAAAACATGTAGACACTAAACAATATGTCTATAAGCAGCCAATGGATCACTGAAGAAATCAAAGAGAAAATCAAAAAATACCTAGAGACAAATGACAATGAAAAAATTGTGATCCAAAACCTATGGGATGCAGGAAAAGCAGTTCTAAGAGGGACGTTTATAGCAATACAATCTTACCTCAGGAAACAAGAAGAATTCAAATAAACAACCTAATCTTACACCTAAAGCAACTAGAGAAAGAAGAACAAACAAAACCCAAAGTTAGAAAGAAAGAAATCATAAAGACCAGAACATAAATAAATGAAATGATGATGAAGAAAACAAAAGAAAAGATCAATGAATCTAAACCCAGGTTCTTTGAAAAGATAGACAAAGTTGATATACCTTTAGCCAGACTCACCAAGAAAAAAAGGGAGAAGTCTCAAATTAATAAAATTAGATATGAGAAAGGAGAAGTTAGATCTGACACCACAGAAATACAAAGGAACATAAGAGATTATTACCAGCAACCATATGCTAATTAAGTAGACAACCTAGAAGAAATGGGCAAATTCTTAGAAAAGCACAACCTTCCAAGGCTTAAACAGGAAGAAATAGAAAATATGAGCAGACCAATCACAAGTATTGAAGTTGAAACTGTGATTAAAATACTTCCAACAAACAAGTCCAGGACTAGATGGTTTCATAGGCAAATTCTGTCAAACATTCACAGAAGAGTTAACACCTATCTTTTTCAAACTCTTCCAAAATATTGCAGAGTTAGAAACACTCCCAAGCACATTCTATGAGGCCACCACCACCCCTACACCAAAACCAGACAAACATACCACAAAAAAATAAAATTAGAGGCCAATACCACTGACAAACCTAGACACAAAAATCCTCCACAAAATACTAGGAATCCAAATCCAACAATATATTAATAGGATCTTACACCATGATCAGGTGGGATTTATCCCAGTGATGCAAGAATTCTTCAATATCTGCAAATCAATCATTGTGATACACCACATTAACAAACTGAAGAATAAATACCATATGATCATCTCAGTAGATGCAAAAAAGCACATGAAAGTATTCAACAGCAATTTATAAGCAAAGCTCTCCAGAAAGTGGGAATAGAGGTAACTTATCTGAACATAATAAAGGTCATATATTACAAACCCACAGCTAACATCATTCTCAATGGTGAAAAGCTGAAAGCATTCTCTCTAATATCAGGAACAAAGCAAGGATGTCCATTGTCAACATTTTTATTCAAGTTACTTTGGCATGTTCTAGCTATGGCAATCAGAGAAGAAAAGGAGGTGGAAAGAATCCAGATTGGAGAAGAAGTAGAACTGTCACTGTTTTTGCATGACATGATACTATACATAGAAAATCCTGAAGATGCTGCTGGAAAATTACTAGAATTCATCAACTAATTCAGTAAAGTTTTAGTTGTAGTATACAAAATTAATACACAGAAATCTCTCTCATTCCTAAACACTAACAATGAAAGATAAGAAAGAGAAATTAAGGAAACAATCCAAATTACCATCACATCAAAAAGAATAAAATACCTAGAAATAAACCTACCTAAGAAGACAAAAGATCTCTACTCTGAAAACTGTAAGATGCTGATGAAAGAAATCGTAGGTGACACAAACAGATGGAAAGATATACCATGTTCTTGGATTGGAAGAATCAATATTGTCAAAATGACTATACTACTCAAGGAAATCTACAGATTCAATGCAACCCCTATTAAATTACCAGTGGCATTGTTCACAGAAATAGAACAAAAATTCCCAAATTTATATGGAAACACAAAGACCTCGAATAGCCAGACAATTCTGAGAAAGAAAAACGAAGCTGGAAGAATAAGACTTCCTGACTTCAGACTGTACTACAAAGCTACAATCATCAAAACAGTATGGTATCAGAACAAAAATAGAAATATAGATCAATGGAAGAGGATACACATCCCAGAAATAAACTCTCACACTGTGGTCAATTAATCTATGACAAAGGAGGCAAGAATATTCAATGGAGAAAGACAGTCTGTTCAATAAATGTTGCTGGGAAAACTGGACAGCTACATTTAAAAGAATTAATTTAGAACACTCTCCAACATGATACAAAAAAATATAAACTCGAAATGGATCAAAGTCTTAAGTGTAAGGCCAGACACTAAAATTCTTAGAGCAAAATATATGCAGAACACTCTCTGACATAAATCACAGCAATATCTTTTATGATCCACCTCCTAGAATAATGAAAATAAAAACTAAATAAACAAATGGGACCTAATTAAACTTAAAAGCTTCTGCACAGCAAAGAAACCATAAACAAAATGAAAAGGCAACCCACAGAATGGGAGAAAATATTTACAATTGAAGTGACCAACAAGGGATTAATCTCTAAAATATACAAACATTTCATGCAACAAACAACCCAATCAAAAAATGGGCAAAAAGTCTAAATAGACTTTTCTCCAGAAAAGACATCAGATAGCCAAGAGGCACGTGAAAAGATGCTCAACATTGTTAATTATTAGTGAAATACAAATGAAAACTACAAGGAGATATCACCTCACACCAGTCAGAATGGCCATCATCAAAAATTCTACAAACAATAAATGCTGGAGAGAGTTTGGAGAAAAGGGAAACTTCCTACACTGTTGGTAGGAATGTAAATTAGTACAACCACTATGGAGAACAGTATAGAGGTTCATTTAAAAAACAGAACTACCATATGATCCATCAATCCCACTACTGGGCATATGGTCAGGAAAAACCACAATTTTTAAAGATACATGCACCCTAATGTTCGTTGCAGCACTATTTACTGTAGCCAAGACATGGAAGCAACCTAAATGTCATTTGACAGAGGAATGGATAAAGAAAATATATACACTACCAAATGTAGAATGGATGGATGGTGGGAAGCAGCTGCATAGCACAGGGAGATCAGCTTGGTGCTTTGTGACCACCTAGAGGGGTGGGATAGGGAAGGTGGGAGGGAGACGCAAGAGGGAAGGGATATGGGGATATGTGTATATGTATGCCTGATTCACTTTGTTATACAGCAGAAGCTAACACACCATTGTAGAGCAATTATACTCCAATAGAGGTGTTGAAAAAAGAAAAAGAAATGATGTGGTACATATATACAATGGAATGTTCCTCATGCCATTAATAAGAACTAAATAATACCATTTGCAGCAACATGGATGGACCTTGAAATTATCATACTAGGTGAAGTAAGTCAGACAGAGAAAGATAAATATCATATGATATCACCCATATGTGGAATCTAATTTAAAAAAGAAAAATAAAAGAAATAGATTAACTTATTTACAAAACAGAAATGGTATTACAGTTATTGAAAACAAACTTATGGTTACCAAAGCAGAAATGTGAGGGGGTGGGATAAATCAGAAGTCTGGGATGAACACACATACATTACTGTATATAAGATTGATAAACAACAAGATCTTACTGTATAGCAAGGGAACTCTACTCAATATTCTGTGATAACCTAT
Organism: Leucopleurus acutus; assembly: GCF_964270905.1. Classification (NCBI taxonomy): domain Eukaryota; kingdom Metazoa; phylum Chordata; class Mammalia; order Artiodactyla; family Delphinidae; genus Leucopleurus; species Leucopleurus acutus. The sequence goes on along the minus strand of NC_139148.1, from coordinate 52,528,126 downwards.
ATGAGAAAAGAATCCAAAAAAGAATGAATATATGTACATGCATAACTGAATCACTTTGCTGTACAACTGAAACTAACACAACACTGTAAATCAACTATACTCCAATACAATAAAAATTTTTAAAAATAAATAAAATTTCAACTTCCAGTTTTTTATTGCTAATATATAGAAATACAGTTGTGTGTATTTACCTTGTATCCTATGTCCTTGCTAAAATCACTTCTTAATTCCCATTATTTTGGTAGATTATTTAGAATTTTCTAGGTTGATGACTGACAACTTTTGTCTCTTTTTCTTGCCTGACTATGCTTTAGCAAAACATTACATAGATATGGTGAAATAAAATGTCCTTGCCCTATTACCCATTAATGGGGGAAATCATTCAGTCTTTTATCTTTAAATATGGTGTTAGCTGTAGCTTGATCACTTGTAACTGCCTTTTTTCAGGTTGAGAAACTTCTTTTCTATTGTTAATTTTTACAAGTTTTTATAGTGAATGTTTAATTTTGTAAAAAAAATATATATCACTATATTATACATTTGTGTATTTTAGCAGTTTATTGTGAAATAATTATAGATTAACAAGAAGTTGCTAAAAATATACAGGAAGATCCCATGCACCCTTCACTCAGCACCCCACAATGTTAACATCTTGCATAACTATAGGACAGATTCAAAGTCAGGAAATGGATATTGGTACAATTCAGACCTATTCAGATTTCACCCATTTTACATGTACGCCTCTGCATGTACATATATGTGTGTTTGTAGTTTTACATATATGTTTGTGTGTGTGTATATATATATATACATATACAATGGATTATTACACAGTCATATAAAAGAATAAAATTGTGCCATTTGTAACAACATGGATGGACCTGGATATTATTAGGCTTAGTGAAATAAGTCAGATAGAGAAGACATATACTTCATGTTATCACTTATATGTGGAATCTAAAAACTAAAATGAATGAATATAAGAAAACAGAAACAAACTTAGAGATAAAGAGAATCAACTAGTGCTTAACAGTGGGGAGAGGGAAGGAGGAGGGGCAAGATAGGCGTAAGGGATTAAGAGGTAGAATACTATGTAAAAAATAAGTAAACTACAGGGATATATTGTACAGCCCAGGGAATATAGCCAATATTTTATAACTTTAAATGGAGTAGAATCTATAAAAATATTGAATCACTATGTTGTACACCTGAAACTAATATAATACTGTGAATCAACAATGCTTCAATAAAACATATTTTTTAAAACAACTTTTTGTTTACTCGCTTTTACTCTATTGTTTTCCTATTTCCAATTTTATTGATTTCTGCTCTTATCCTTATAATTTCCTTTCTTCCTTTTACTTTCTTTTTATTTTGCTCTACTTTTTTACTTAATGCAGTAGAGCCCAACTACAATTATTGTTGAACCTGAATGTTTAAGGTTGTTTTTTCCTGTTAAGTTTTGGACTTACTTGGTACGTTTTCTTCTCTCCTATTCTCCCTTTCATGTCTTAACATTGTATTTTGGAAAGACATAAGTTGTTTGGTTTCACAGGTTCACAGCTAGAGAGAATTTGCTTCAGGATAAGTCATACCTTGTGTCTCACCCATTTCTGATTTAGATGATATTTAGATGAGATTTTGGACATATTTTAGAGTTAATGTTGGATTGAGTGAATACTTTTGGAACTGTTGGAATACAATGAATGTATTTTGCAGGTAATAAAGACATTATTTTGATGTCAGAATAGTGACAGAATATTATGGACTGAATGTTTCTGTCCCCGCATAATTTATATGTTAAAATCTTAACTTCCAATACCATGATATTTGGAGGTGGGCTTTGAGAGTGGATATCATGAGAGTGGAGCCCTCAATAATGTGATTAGTGCTCTTATACAATACCCCAGAGATGTCTCTCCCCTTTTACACCATGTGAGGAAACAGAGAGAAGATGGCCATCTATGAATTAGAAAGCAGGCTCACCAGACATCTGCTGCCATCTTCATCTTGGACTTCCCACCCTCCAGAACTATGAGGAATAAATGTTTTTGTTTAAGCCACCCAGTCTAAGGTATTTTTGTTATAACATCTTGCATAACTGAAACTTTATACCCAGTTAACAGCAGATGCCTATTTCCTCTTTCTAATCTTTCTAAGAATTGCTTTGGCTATATGTGATATTTTGTAGTTCCATGCAAATTTCATAATGTTTTTCTACTTCTATAAAAATTTCATTGGAATCTTGATAAGGATTGCATTTTAATAGTTTGGACATTTTGACAATATCAGTTCATCCAATCTATGAACATGAGATATCTTTCCATTTATTTCTGTCTTCTTAAATTTCTTTCATCAATATCTTTTTTTTTTTTTTGTGGTACACGGGCCTCTCACTGTTGTGGCCTCTCCCATTGCAGAGCACAGGCTCCACATGTGCAGGCTCAGTGGCCATGGCTCACGGGCCCAGCCACTCCATGGCATGTGGGATTTTCCCAGACCGGGGCACGAACCTGTGTCCCCTGCATTGGCAGGCGGACTCTCAACCACTGTGCCACTAGGGAAGCCCAATATCTTCTAATTTTAAGTGTAGAGATCTTGGTTAAATTTATTCCTAAGTACTTAGTGTTTTGATGTTATTACAAATAGGATCATTTTCTTTATTTCTTTTGCAGATCCTTTGTTGTTAGTTTGTAAAAATGCTACTGACTTTTGTGTGCTGCTCTTGCAACTTTATGGAATTCATTGATTAGATCTAATATTTTTGGCACATTCTTCAGGATTCTTTAACCATTTAATAACTTTTATTAGCAAAATAAAAGGAGGCACATATCCATTTGCCTGAAAAAAAGATTCAAACACAAGGTAAAAAAAAAAAAAAAAGCAATGAAGCACTACTGGACGATTGCAGAAGAGCTCCAGTTAAAATGGCTCCTACCACTGCATTTGGTATTTTTGGACTATAATCTTCAAATTATAGAGCAGGAAGGACATTTAGCTCAGCTTTTTCACAGCTCATAAATGGTGAGGTTGTCAATGAAACTATCAACCCAAAGTAAGTATTTATCTCCATCAATCGGTGTTGGGCCTTTATTTTACTGTGTGCTCACCATAGTTCCTTGATATGATTTAATAGAGTATCAAACAGTTCTTTGTGCCAGGCACAGGTTCTGTGGATACAGCAAGATCAAAAGTTACAGTCTCTGCCTTTAAGGATCAAACATTCTTGGTGGCAGAGGACAAACAAAGTGTGGAAGTGATAAATGTCATGAAGAAATGTAAGCAGGAAAAGACAAAGGGTGGTGCAAGTGTGCATCTTTGGATAGAGTGATCTGTAAAGCCTCAGATGTCGACCTTTGAGAAGGGACCTGAAATACACGTCGAACATCTATGAGTTAAAAGAAATCTGGAGGAAGTGTTCCAGCCCGAGAGAACAGCAAGCTCAAAGTCCTGAAGTGGATTGAGCCTCCGTGTTGTAGGAACAGAGCGAAAGAGAGAGAGGTGAGCGAAGTGGTTATGTAGTCGGAGATGAGGTAGGCAGGAGCATATACAATATACACATAGAGAAATTTTTCTACCTGAGACCACCCTGCTAAGGAGGGAGGCTGTACAAATCTCTCAAGAGGCCGCAAAGTGCAGGATGAAGCAGACTTCCAACCGCGTCGCTAGAGGGATGCAATTTCTCAGTGGGTAGAGCCAAGTTAGACAATTACAAGGGATGGGCTGGGTTCTGCCCTCTGAAGATCAACCCTCGCCCAGGGCTGGGGTGGTCTGTGGAGGCGGACCTCTGCCTCTCCCAACCCACCCAGCCCTCAGGTGCTGCACCGGCCACGCTTACCAGCAGGCAGTGTAGTGAGCGCAGCTGCAGCCACCTCCCACCCGTAGTGGCAGGAACGGGAGGCAGGGACCCACCTGGAAGCACCTCCACACCACTGTCCAGCTTCCTGCGGTGGTGGCCACCTGAGCCAGTGCCCTGGCAGGGGCAGAGAACAGCCACAGCAGCAGAGCCTCCTGGAGTGGCCTGCAGCACCCCACCCCATATGAAAGGTGAGCAGGTGCTCAGGGCACGTGGAGGGGGCCAGATGCAGAGGAGGGGGAATGGAGGAAAAGGGAACTCGAGAACAATCAGCTCTGGGACTCTGGGAGGAGATGGGCTGGAGACAGCAGAGACAACCTCTTCAGGAGTTTTTATGCAGTACATAAAATAATGTCATCTGCAAACAGTGACAGTTTTACCTCTTCTTTTCCAATTTGGATACCATTTATTTGTTTTGCTTACCTGATTTCTCTGGCTAGGACTTTCAGCACTATGTTACATAAGACTGGTGAGAATGGGTACCATTGTCTTGTCTCTAATATTAGAGGAAATTCTTTCAACTTTTCACCATTAAATCTGTTAGCTGTGGGCTTGTCCTGTATAGCCTTTATTATGTAGAGGAATGTTTCTTCTAGACCTAATTTGTTAGGATTTTTATCTTGAAATTATGTTAAATGCTGGCAAATGCTTTTTATGTGTTTGTTGAGATGATCATATGATTTTTATTTTTTATTCTATCAATGTGATGTATTGTAATTATGACTACCCTATGTATTATATATTGCTTACCTATATATTAGCCATCCTTGCAACCCAGGGGTGAATGCCACTTGATCATGGTGCATGATCTATTGAATGTCCTGCTGAATTTGATTTGCTAGCGGATTTTTGAGAATTTTTGCATCTATATTCATCAGGGATGTTGGCCTGTAGTTTTCTTTTCTTATAGTGTCCTTATCTGGCTTTGGTATCAGGGTAATGCTAGCCTTATAAAACAAGTTTGGAAGTGCTCCCTCCTCCTCGATTTTTTGGAAGTGTTTGAGAAGAATAGTGTTAATTCTTTAAATTTTTGATAAAATTAAACAGGGAAACCACCTGGTAGTAGAGTTTCTTTGTTAAGAGGTTTTTTATTACTGATTTAATCTCCTTACTATTAATGATCTTTTTGGTTTTTCTATTTCTTCCTGATCAAATCTGGATAGTATGTATATTTTGAGAATTTTCCATCTTTCTAGGTTGTCTAGTTCCTTGGTGTAAAGTTGTTCACAGTAGCCATTTTTGATCTTTTGTATTTCTGTGGTATCTGTTTTAATAGCTCATCTTTTATTTATAGGTTTGTTATTTTGGGCTCTCTTTTTTCTTTCATTAGTCTAGCTCAAGGCTTATCTTTTTTTTTTTTTTTTACCCTTTCAAAGGTAAAGTCTTTGTTTGGTTAATCTTATCTTTATTTTTCCTGTTCTCTATTTCATTTATTTTGATCTAATCTTTATTATTTTCTTTATTCTGCTAAATTTGGGCTTAGTTAGTTTTGTTTTGTTTAGTTCATTAATATGTATAGTTAGGCTTTTTATTTTAGATCTTTCTATTTTCTTGGTGTATGTGTTTATATTGGGTTGGCCAAAAAGTTTGTTTGGGTTTTTCCATAACATCTTATTGATGTTACAAATTTTCCTCTTAGAACTGCTTTTAATGCATCATATAAGTCTTGGTATGTTTTGTTTCCATTTTAATTTGTCTCAGATACTTTTAAAATCTCCCCTTTAATTTCTTCCTTAACCCATTAGTTGTTCAGAAGAGTGTTTTTCAATTTCCACATATCCATGAGTTTTTGCAACCTAATTTTTTTTTTTTTCCGGTACACGGGCCTCTCACTGTTGTGGCCTCTCCCGTTGCAGAGCACAGGCTCCGGACACGCAGGCTCAGCGGCCGTGGCTCACGGGCCCAGCCGCTCCGCAGCATGTGGGATCTTCCTGGACCGGGACATGAACCCGCGTCCCCTGCATCGGCAGGCGGACTCTCAACCACTGCGCCACCAGGGAAGCCCACTATCCATGAGTTTTTATTTTCCTCATGTTATTGATTTCTAGCTTCATACCATTGTGGTCAGAAAAGATACCTGGTATCATTTTAGTCCTCTTGAATTTGCTAAGACTTGTTTTGTGGCCTAAAATAAAATCTATCACAGAAAATGGTCCATATACACTTGGGAAGAATGTGTATTCTGCTGTTGTTGGATAGAATGTTCTGTATATGTCTGTTAGAGCCATTTGCTCTATAGCTTTGTTTAAATCCACTTTTTCCTTATTGATTCTCTGTATGGATGATCTATCCGTCTACCCATTGTTAATAGTGGGGTATTAAACTCTCCAACTGTTATAGTATTGCTGTGAATTTCTCCTTTAAGCTCTGTTAGTTTCTGCTATATTTATTCAGGTGTTCTGATGTTGGGTGTATAAATATTTACAATTGTTATATCTTCTTGATGAATTGATCCTTGTTTCATTATGTAATGATCTTATTTGTCTCTTTTTACCATTTTTATCTTAAACTTTACTTTGTCTAGTACAAAAATAATTACCTATGCTTTTTTGGGGGTTACCATTTGCTTGAAATATCTTTTTCTATTCCTTTACTCTCAGTCAGCAGTGTGTCTTTAAAACTAAATTTAGTCTTTTCGGCAGGATATTTTCTGATGTTTTTATTCATTCAATCACTTTATTTTTTTTAGTTGGAGAATTTACTCCATTTCCCCTTAAAATAATTTTTGATAGGTAAGGACTCAGTAGGGTCATTATAATATTTATTTTCTGACTGTTTTGTAGATCCATTGTTCCTTGCTTCTTATCCTGCTGTCATTTTCTATGATTTTATGAGCTTTTGTATCAGTATGCTTTGACTTCTTTATCATGTACCTTTGTGTAACCACTACCAGTTTTTCCTTTGTGGTTAACATGAGGCTCACATAAGATATCTTAAAATAATAACACCCAATTTTAAAGTGAGAACAACTTAACTTTGATAGCATTCCTAGACTTTACACATTTTCTTCTCCTCCCTCACACGTTTTAGATCACTTATGTTACAATTTACATATATTTTATAAGGATTATCATGTAACAGATCATTGCAGTCATGGTAATCATGGCATTTTTAATACTTTTTTTTATTTTAAACTAGAGTTGGAAGTGAATAATGCACCATTACCATATTAGAGAATCTGACTTTGAATATATATATATATATATATATCCCATTACCTGTGAGTTTTACATTACCTTCATATGTTTTTACAATGTTAATTAGTGTCCTTTTACTTCCACTTGAAGAATTCCTTTAGCATTTCTTATAAAGCAGGTCTAGTGGTGAGGAATTCTCTCAGCTTTTGTTTGTTAAAAAATTAGTTTTTCCTTAATTTCTGAAGGAATCTTTGCAGGGCATAGTATTCTTGATTGACTCTTTGCCTTTAATATTTTGAATATATCACCCCATTTTTCTCCTGGCCTGAAATATTTCTGTTGAGAAACCTACTCATAGTCCTGTGGGTTTCTCTTTTATGTGATATGGTGTTTTTCTCTTGCTGTTTTCAAAATTCTTTCTTTGTCTTTGAGCTTTGACAATCGAATTATGATATGTCTTGCTGCAGCCCTATTTGTGTTCAACCTATTTTTGGCCTGTTGGGCTTCATGGATCTGGACGTCCATTTCTCTCCCAAGGTTTGGGAAGGTTTCAGCCATTATTTCTTTAAATATACTTTCTGTCTCTTTCTCTTTTCCTTTTGGTATTCCCATAATATGGATATTGTTTATTTTGATTTTGTTCTATAAGTCCTGTAGGCTACATTCACTATTTTTCATTCTTTTCTCTTTGCTCCCCTGACAGGATAATTTCAAATACTCTGTTTTCTAGATCACTGATTCTTTCTTTCTCACAGTCAAATCTGCTGTTGAAGCTCTCTATTAAATTCTTCAGTTCAGTCATTGTTTCTTCAGCTCTTGGATTTCTGTTTGGTTCTTTTTGATTGTTTCTATTTATTTGTCTGACATCTGGCTTGTCATGAATTGTTTTTAAAATTTTGTGTAATTATCTGCATGTTCTTGTAGTTTTCTAAACTTCTTTAAGAAAATTACTTTGAATTCTTTATGTGACAGTTCATTGATCTCCCTTTCTTTTGGGTCAGTTACTGGATATTTATTAGTTTCGTTTAGTGATATCATGTTTGCCTGATTTTTTTATTCTTGATTTTTTACATTGGTGTATATGCATTTGAGAAAGTGGTCTCCACTTACAGACTTTAGAAGTTCACTTTGACAGAAACAGTTTTTGTTTTTAATTTATTTATTTACTTTTGGCTGCATTGGGTCTTTCTTGCTGCACGCAGGCTTTCTCTAGTTGCAGTGAGCTCGGGCTCTAGAGCGCAGGCTCAGCAGTTGTGGAGCACAGGCTTAGTTGCTCCACAGCATGTGGGATCTTCCTGGACCAGGGCTCAAACCCGTGTCCCCTGAATTGGCAGGCGGATTCTTAACCACTGAGCCACCAGGGAAGCCCCCAGAAACAGTTTTTTAACTGTCAGCACAGTTTGGGATTCTGGACCTGTCAAGTGATAGTGTCCTTGGGCAAGTGTAGCTTGGTGTCAGTGCCTATTTTTATGCAAGGCCACTGCCTGAGCTCTGAGTTGAGTGGGTGCTGCTTACTGAGAACAGTTGGATAGGGCTGGTGGCTTGGTTTCCTTCCCAAGTGAAACTGTAGAATGAGCTCCATGGTTTCCTGGATTCTCTGGTCAGGCTTTCTAGATGGGTGGACTAGGTAGTGTACTTAGCAGTAGATGGGGCTATGAATTAACTTCCCTGCCTAGGTGGGGCAGCAGAACAAACCCAAGGTCACCACAGCCAATTGTTTGGGGACCTGAATCAGGCAGGACTGATCACAGAATTCTCTGACCAGATGGGGCCACTAGTCTTGCTCTGCGGATTTGGAGAGCAGAGAGTTGTGCTCTCTGCCAAAGTGCCACTATATGTGGGGCTGTTGGATGGGCAATGCAGCTTCCTATATGCTCTGATTAGGTTCCCTGGTCAGGAGGGTTGAAGGTTGTATTCAACAGTGGGCAGCACTATGAATTAGTTTCTCTGCTGGGGTGGGGCCACCATAGAGGCCCCAAGTCCAACTAGAGTCCTGTTTGGGGATCAAATTAGACAGAGCTATGCATGAATTCCTTGGCCTGATGGGCTACTGCCCTAGATATACAAAGGATCAGGGCCACCAGCTGGGTTCTATGCTTAAGTGCCACTGTAACAAGATGGACTATGCAGATTCCTGGGAACTCTGGTTACATTTCCTGGTCAAACTGGACTGGAGGATGTATGCAGCTTTGAATGAAGCTATAAATTAGCTTCCCTGCCCATTTGACTCTGGAGAATAAGTTCCAGTGCCAGGAAGTCTTTTTGTTTGGGTACCAAATCAAGCAGAAGGGCATGCTAAGCTCCCTGGCCAGTTGAGGTCACTGGATTTGTTCTGACAATGGGCAGAGCCACTGGCAAGGCTCTTCACTCAAGTGTTGCTGAGCCAAGCAACTTCTCACGTGCTTAGGCCAAGCTTCCTTGTTGGTAGAGGCCAGGAGTTACACTGACGGCTATGAATTAGGTTCCCTGCCTGAACAAAGCAGCAGGATCAGCTACAAGGCTAGTGAAACTCTTTGTTTGGGGTCCTGAATCAAATAGAATTGTGTCCCAAGTCCCTTAGCCAAACACCAACTGTGTCCTGGTTCTGCAGATGTACACTGCTACCAGCCAGGCTCTCTGCTCAAGTGCTGAAGGGTTAAGCATCTTGCAAGGTGTTTAGGCTGGGTTTCCTGGTTGGGAGGTGCCACTCAATAATGGGCAGGACTATAAATTAGCTCCCCCGCCTGGGGAGAGGAGAACTGGTTCCAATAATGAGAAGGCTCTTTATGTTGACTCAGGCAGAACTGCACTCCAAATTCCCAGATAAACAAGGCCACTGGCTTTGCTCCAGAGACAGGCAGCACTACTGGCTAGGCTCTCTGCTTGAGTGCTGCTGGGTTAAGTAGCTCTCCTGACAGGACCAGGAGCCACACTCAGCAGTGGGAAGGGTTATAAATTAGTTCACCTACCTGTGCAGACTGGAGACTAGGCTCCAATACTAGCAAAGTTCTTTGTTTGGGATCTCAGATCTATGCCCTGCTGAGTTCCCTGGTCACACTGCACTACCATCTTGGCTCTGTAGATGAGCTAAGCCACTGTTTGAGATTTCTACCTGTGCACTGCTGCAAGTGGGAACTCGGTCTGCCAAGATCCAAGCACTGGTTACTGTAAGCCTCAACCCCCTTCTTCATCATAATCTGATTCCCAGTAATAAACCTTTAGATTCCCCTGTGATGCCCATTAGGTGAGACCAGAGAAGATCTTCTGAGAAGCAATACACAATGTTAATGGAGCTGTATGCCCATCTTGCTATTTTTCCAACTAGAAAAATCATGGGCCAGTGGGGCATTCTCAGTGTTGTGCTGTGACAATCTGGGTGAGAGGTGATGTGATCACTGTGTAGCCATCCCTCTCACCCTTCTAATGGGTTCTGTCTTGGTCTTTGTGATGTGGGGTTTTGATTCAGCCTCACCCCAAGGTTCTAAGATTTTCACAGTGGTGTCTTGTCCATGAATAGTTGTTAGTCAGTCTTCTTGTGAGGATGGGGGCAAAGTCAGGAACAACCTATGTTGCCATCTTTGTGACATTACTCTTGCTTTGTTTGTTTCTTAAGATTGTTTTGGCTATTTGGGGTTCTTTTAGGTTCCATATTACTTTTAGAATTAGTTTTTCTCTTTCTGTAAAAAAAAAAAACCTTTGGGATTTTGATACGGATTGCATTGAATCTGTAGAATGCTTTGGGTAGTATGGATATTTTAACAATATTATTATGTATTCCATAACAATACAATTTATGTATTCATAAACGTGGGATGTCTTTCCATTTATTTATGTCTTCTTTAATTTCTTTCATCAACGTTTTGTAGTTTTCAGTATACAAATCTTTTACCTCTTTGGTTAAGTTTATTCTTAAGTTTTTTATTCTTTTCGATTTTTTTTTTTGTGGTACGCGGGCCTCTCACTGTTGTGGCCTCTCCCGTTGTGGAGCACAGGCTCCAGACGCGCAGGCTCAGCAGCCATGCCGCTCCGCGGCATGTGGGATATTCCCAGACCAGGGCACGAACCGATGTCCCCTGCATCGGCAGGTGGACTCTCAACCACTGAGCCACCAGAGAAGCCCTTGATGTTTTTATAAGTGTAATTTTTAAATTAATTTCCTTTGGGGATTTTTTTGTTATTACTGTATACAAGCACACCTGATTTTTATATATTGTTTTAGAACCTGCAGCTTTACTGAGTTCCTATATTAGTTCTAACAGTTTTGGTGTGTTGTGTGTGTATGTGTGTGTGTAGTCTTTAGGGTTTTCTATGTATATAATCATGACGTCATGATCCAGTGTAGGTGTTGAATAGAAGTTGAGAGGGTGGGCACCCTTGAGTTGTTTTTGATCTTAGAGGAAAAGTTTTCACTTTTCTTTGTTGAGTCTGATGTCAATTGTGTGTTTTTTATATATGTCCTTTATCATATTGAGTAAACTACTATTCTTAGTTTGTTGAATGCTTTTGTCATGAAAGGGTTTTAATTTTTTCAAATGCTTTTTCTGCATCTATTGAGATTATCATGTAATTTTTATTTTTTATATTTTATTGGGGTGTATCATATTGATTGATTTTCATATGTTGAACCAACTTACAACTTACCAAGACTGAATCATGAAGTAATAGAAAATCTGAGCATCCCTTTAATGAGTAAAGAGATTAAATTAGTGATCAATAACCTCCCAACAAAGAAAAGCCCAGATCCACATGGCTTCACTAATGAATTCTACCAAATATTTAACGAAGAATTAACACCAACACTTCTAGAACCCTTCAAAAAATTGAAGAGGAAGGAATACTTCCAAACTAATTTGGTAAGACCAGCATTACTTCATTACCAAATCCACAGGCTCCACAAGGAAACAACAGGCCAATATTTCTTACTATGATAGATGCAAAAAGCATCATAAAATACTAGACAAACCAAATTCAACAGCACATTGAAAGGATCATAAACCACAATCAAGTGGGATTTTTCCCTAGAATGCAAGGGATATGCTCTGAGACACATATGCTCTGAGACATACAAAACAGGAACTGGAGCAGTTCCTCAAAAAGTGTGAACGTTGGACATATGTTTCAGTCTTCTCTTTTTCTCCTCAGGGAGAAGCTGGGGGCTATGAATTTTCTGTTATGTTGCACTGAATCAGGTGAAAGCCTCTGGCGGTGTGTACTAGTTAAAACCATTGTCTCTGTTCTCAGTGGTCCCCGGGAATTTAGAGTATGCCAGGTCTCATCAACACTCTGAGACAGGTGATAGAGAGACAGTCCCTTAGGCATCCCTGCCAAAAAATCAGAACATTGAATGGACATTTCATCATTTTCTTCCCCAGGGAAAGCTTGGATTAAAGGTTTGTGCCCACTTGTTTTGTGCTAAGGAGAGGGAGTGGCTATGGCCAGTGAGTGTATACTAGTTTAAACTGTCACTTTTGTTTTCATTGGCTCCCAACCTGGGGCCCTTTCTTTCAGTGCTCAGGTGCAGGCAAGACAGAAACCAGTCCCTCAGGTAGCCCTTTAGAAAGTCAGAATATTGGACATATGGTTCAGTCTTCTTCTCTCTCCAGGAAGGAGCTGAGAGCTGAAATTTTCCTCCCAATCATGTGGCACTGTGTCACAAGGAAGGAATATGGTGAAAAAGTTTCACAAATTTTTGATGGAGCTGGTTTTATGATCATCTTGGATGCAAGAGCCTCTCATCCAGTGTCTGGATTTCTCACAAAAGGAATTAGTCCATGTATTGTTGAATTTGTGTGTCCATGGGGAGAAGAAGGGTCCAGGGCTTCCTACTGTGACATCTTGCTGATGTTACTCCTGTCTTTAGTTTTCTGAAGTGTGATTATGATGTATCTTGTTATGGATAGCTTTGAATTGTTTGAGGTTCATTCAAGTTCTTTCATTCAAGTTCTTTCATCTGTAGTATTACACCTTTCACCAAATTTAGAAAAATATCAGCCATTATTATTTTATAAACTTTCCAGCCCCATCCTTTTCTTCTGTTCTTCTGGGACTCTGATGACATAAATGTTAGAGCCTACCCAGTGTGTTGTTATTTTGCCTATTAAATTTTTCAGGTCTATAATATCTCTTTGGTTTATTTTTAAGTCCTCCATTTGGGGGAGACATTTTCTATAGCTTCATATGTTTCAAGATTGTAATCGCTTGCTGAACTATTTTTATGATTGCTACTTTTAGAGTTTGGGATGTCAGAAAGACATCTTTTTTTTTTTTTGGCACGTGGGCTCAGTAGGTGTGGCTCTCAGGCTCTAGAGCACAGGCTCAGTAGTTGTGGCACATGGGCTTAGTTGCTCCGCAGCATGTGGGATCCTCCTGGACCAGGGCTCGAACCCCTGTCCCCTGCATTGGCAGGCAGACTCCCAACCACTGGGCCACCAGGGAAGTCCCTATGATTGCTACTTTTAAATGTCTTTCAGATATTCCAACATCTCAGTTATCTCAGTATTGGTGTCTACTGAATGTACTTATTCATTCAGTTGTGAGAAAACTTATTCTTGGTATGATGAGTAATTTTTTTCTGTATTCTAGATATTTTGTGTGTTATGTTATAAGACTATGCATCTTATTTAATCTTTTTTTTTTAAGCAATCATTTTTCCTGTTGAGTAATGCACAGTTTTGTGTGGAAGTGTATGGTCAACTCCCTTCTGGGCTCTACTGACACTATCTCAGCAAATGGAGACTGCTGACTCACACTGCCTTGCCAAAGATGGGTGAGTTTGGAGTTCATCAATCCTTTGGCCCTGCTGATACCTGCCAATGAAAGCAGAGCACTGACTTGAATTGCCTCATTGCCTCCAATTGGTTTGGAGGTTTTCCTACTGAGGCCCACTGACATCAGGGAGGTGGGAAGCAGAAGACCAACTAGTACCACCGTATTGCTGCAGGTTGGGGTCATTAGCTCAGCTCTCCACTGGGGTCCAATGATCCCAGGAAGTGGGAGAGAAGCATAGGGCCCACTAGCCTTGCCTCCCACCACCTTATTTCACCTCTTTGATGCTAAATGGGGGTGGAGACTCAACTCCCTGCTGAACTCTAATCACTCCTAAGTGTGAAGGGCAACTGGAGTGCGAACTAGCCCTGCTTTGTGTCACATTATTTAGTCTCATTGCTCTTGGATGAGGGTGGCAGTTATACTCCTTACTAGGCCTTACTCTCACCCAGGAGTGGGGAGTGGATTTCTGGTTAAACCCAATACATGCCATCTTGTTCAGTATTGCTGCCAGTGATGACAAATATTCCAACTCCCCATAGGGCCCTCCTCTAGGGGAAAGTGTAGTAGTGGGAATGGAGTGCTTATTAACCCTGACTCAAACCATTTCTCTACTCTCATTGCTGCAGGTGGTGGGGGAGACTCAGTTCTCTGCTGGGTCCACTTACTCAGGGGAGGGGAGGAATATAGTACCATGTAGACTGTTCCATACCACCTCGCTAAGTCTTATTTCTGCTGGGTAGGGGTGGAGGTTCAGCCCACCCAGGCCAGGGAATAGGAGCTATGTCTGCTTTCTCTAGATTGAGCATGGAAGATCAACTCCCTGCTCAGCTTACCTATACCATTCTGACAGGGGAATTAGTATACTGCTCCCTGATTCTGCTACTTGGGTGGGTTGAAGATAAGCTACCTGCTTGGCCCCACAAATATACCACTCATTGGTTGCCTAATTCTTAAGCCAGAGTTCCTGCTGCCACCGGTTCATGTCTATTGGATTCAGATGAGTATCAGGGCACCTAGAAGATATGCACCCAGATGATGTCAGTGTCCCACTTGGAAGAATGTAGTTGTGGTTAAAGCGCATGTCTTTTGGCAGAATTGAGTTTGTTGTCTATGGAAATGTGCTGAGAACTCCCTCCTCTCAGTGTTTTGGGCAACCAGCCCACATTTTACCTGTAGAGGTTCTGCCAATATAACTATTGAAATCAGCCCAACCATATCGAACCAAAACTAAGAATTAGTGTACCTCTGTTGTGGGAACACATGCATTTAAAAATAATACTAGCAAAAACGGCAAACGCCTCAGCACCAATAAGGTACAGTAAGGAGTCAGCAAGGATAACACTAAGGCGCGCGGATGATTGTGATACCACTGCCACCTAGCGGCTAGTGGCAGCAAACCAAAATGACAAGCTCAGAATAAATATTAGAACTTTAGAAGCACTATATGAGATTTGAAGATGGAGAAACGGAGGCCCTTAGAGAGATGATTATCACCTGATCTATGCATTGTGAATATAAGAAGTCTGATTTACAGAAATAGATGAGGCGGTTTTTCAAGGTCACATAGCAAATTAGTAACAGAACCTGGGTAGATATCTGCTTGGTTAGGCATAATTTCTGCTGTCAAACTATTTCTTAGAACGATAAAACTGAAAAATGTGTAAGGATACAACAAACACCACCTGATTATCTTAGAGTGTGATCCTGTTAGACCCAGTCTTAACTTTTACCCACTTGAGATAATCCAAAGTAGGCTGAAAGATAGAAAAATTAGATTTTCTAATTAGAAGGGTCATGGGGCACAGATTACACTTTTAATTAGTTTGGATTAAATTAAATGGCAGGATTCAATTTCTTAGGAACATACCCATTGATACTCAACAATTCTATACCCCATGGAAGACTTCAGTAATCAATCATATTTTCTTCCTAAGCCCAGACTTTACTGCCCGGTCCTCAATATACCACTTTGGAAAGACACTAAAGATTTGCGGTAGCTGTAATTCAAGATGAAATCTATTTGTTAGGCAAAGAGTCATTCCATTAATCTCTTCATTGCAATGAACTCTGAGAAGTCACAGATGCCAGAGCTTGGTACTGCAGTAGAGCAGAGAACAAGGAATAATCAGTTAATATTTATTGAGCACTTGATGTGAACTATTCATTTAACCTTCACAAGATTTCTGTAAGAATAGTACTCTAATTATCACCATTCTATTTTTGTTTCTCATTTTACAGTTAAGAAAACTGAGGCACAGAGAATTTAAATAGATTTTCCATGGTCACATAACTAGTAAGTGGTAGGAAGCCCAGGAAGTTGGGCTCTGGAATCTCTATTCTTAATCATTATGCTCTGATGCCTGCAGAAGTCAGGGAAGGCTTCCTGAAGGAGCAATTTGAGCTAAATATTGAAGAATGAGCAGAAGCAGTTTGGCAAGAGAAGAGTAGGCAGGCATTCCAGGCAGGGAGATTAGTGTATGGGGTAGGGGCAAAGATGCATGATGGGGTAGGAATGTAGGATGCATGAGGTCAGGAGCTTATACAGAGTATTTCAGGGAAGGAAAATAGCAAGAGAAGAGGTCAGAGGGTAGGCTGGGGTCAGACTTTCAAGGGCTCTGAATCTGTGTGGGAAAGCTGCAGCATACTACCCTTCAGGTATCATCAGTAAGCATGATTTTCTTTTCTCTCCAAGTCCAGATTCTGCCTTAGAAGCCACCTCTATCAGTGCTCCAGTCACACTTTTCCCCATGAATGGGATTTACCATTCACCATCCAAGGGACCTCAAAGGACAGGTAACTAAAATGCGGGGTCCTGGTTAAGGGTCGCAGAACAGTTTGAAGACTGACTAGAGATAGACAACTCCAGGAGAGGATTTGGTTGGGAATTTCCAAGAGAAAATGAAGAGAATTTGGAGTCACTGCCAGGGAAACCTTGACTACTCTGGCCTCCAATGTATATCCACTAAAATGAATTAGAGGAATCTGCAGCCTTCTCAGGTCCCATGAAATGGGCCCTTCAAAGAAGGCCTAGTTAAAGAAGTAGGACAGGGTAGAAAGTGTTGGGGTAGAAGGAGATAATTATAGATCCTGTCACATTCTCAAGTTGTATGGGCCAGCCTAGTAATTCCTAACATTTTCCCCATCAAGGGTATTCTTGTAGTTTTTATTTCCCCCACTGTGCCCTATATCCAAATGACTACTACACAAAGGGAATTTATTAAGTATAGTTAATCTTCCCATTTTATTAAATAATAGACAATTGTTCAAGTACTGGTCACAGTGCTACCAACTAGACAAAAGCAAATAAACTTGATATTTTACTTTGTGTGAGCTTATCATGGGTAAGTATACAAATTTCTTTTAGTTTTAGAAATGTTGAAAGTAACTCCCAGTAACTCTTTTTCCTTCCATTAGTCCCTGGACTGACAGAAGACCAGGCTTGTTTGTGCGTAGCATACAGTGCGAAATCAAGTGGGATAAAGTGATTACAGATTTAAAAAAACAGAAAAACTTGACATCATCTATCATGTCACATGTTAACAATGTCTTATATTATTCAGAGCCCCCCAAAAAAGTGTTTCCCCAGAGGAGCTGGATTTTTTCTCCTTACTGGTAGTGATATTTCTCTAACACATCCTGGATTCTTTTTTACTCTGGCTGCCCGGAAGCATAGAGCCTCTTTTAAAAAGTGCTGTCACAGCAACTATAAGAGTCTTTATGGTAAGCATGGTGGCATACCCTCTTCCCTTACTTTATTGCAAATATATGTATGTGTATGTATACACACACGTACAGAAAGTTGAGTCTGGATGAGACTGGACCCAAAGAGTTTTACGGGGGAGTTTTTTTTTTTTTTTTTGGTTGTGCTGTGTGGCATGCAGGATCCTAGTTCCCCTCCCAGGGATAGAACCCATGCCCCCTGCATTGGGAGTGTGGAGTCCCAGCCACTGGACCACCAGGGAAGTCCCTGGGTGGGAGGAGTTATTAATACAAAGAGATTGAAATAGACTTGAACTGACATCAGCTCTACTACACTTGGACTTGCCTGTTGGTGTCTTACAAATTTTATTTAAGACTTTGAGAACTGAAATGTTGTCTATTGTGTGATTATCTGCTTTGGATCATAAGCTCAGATCACACCTCTGTGGGTTGAGGGAAGATTTCTCTAAAGGAAACAAGCATTTCTATTGGCAGTCCTGAGAAGGGGTCAGTCCTAAGGCAGGCAATGAAAACACTGTTTATTCTTTAGGTTCAACTTCCTTTCAATGATCTCCCAAATTTCAGTATTCTAAATTTCTTTAAAATTTAGAACTTGTTCTCAATTCATACTGTGGTGAATCAGGAAAAGGTTTGCTTCGTGCTGGAGCTCAATCATATAAGGAGAGGACAAGGTGCATTCCCTCAAAGGACAGAATAGAGGACAGGTGGGCCCATAGAGCTGTAGTATCATGAGAGTTCTTGAGAGCAGAGACAGCAATGTGGAAATAAGATAAAACCATGGGGTAGAACCAAAATGGCCCATTCCTCTTATGTAGCAAGTCACCCTGGGAAACACTAAAAAAATCTGGAGTCCACATCTAAGAGAGGTTAATTATTAGCAATCAAATTGATGAAGGCATAAGCTGAACTAATTAGTGTTAGCTCAAACACACACGCACATATTTGTATTTGTGTATGGATATACACATGTGTATACAAGGAAAGAAGACTAAAAGAAAAAACCCCAAAGTATTAACATGGTCAATATTAAGATGCTGGGTGATTTTTTAATTCTTCTTTAGACTTTCCTATATCTATTTTCCTCCCCAAATCCTACATTAAGTTTTTTACTTAAAAAAATTAAAACAGGGGCTTCTGGTTTCAGCTTTGATGTGTAAGGAACTTGAAAACCATTACTCTCATTCTTAAAACAAGAAAAAGTGGGGCAAACCTAAAATCATCAACTTCTGTTGCACTCGTCAGAGAACTGAGGTCACAGAAAAAACTGCCAGCTTGAAATATCCAGAGAGATACAGAGACCAAGTGATATCTGTTTACCTGGAGCAGAAGCAGCTGGAAACATAACTGGTTGGAACATTAAATGCTAATTTTGATAAATTGCTAAAGGCTGAGTACAGACCAGCTTGAGAGAGAGAGAAACTCCTGGGGACTACTGTCTTAGGCGTGGCTCTACACTTTTGTGAGAATTCCTTCCAGAAACTCCATAGGTTCTCATTCTGAGGATCCCAGAAATATTTCCTCTTCCACTGGAAGGAGGAGGGGAAAATAACTATTACGAAACATGCTCAGAGCCATCTCCATACAAAAGCCTACTTGCCAAAGCACAATTCAGCAATCTTATCCCAGGTGAAGTAAGGAACTCTATGAGCCTTTCTGTCTCAAAAAAGGTGGGGAGGGGTGCATAATCAGCATAATGACAAGGCTTCAAGGAAATAGATTGAGAATGCTGCAGCCAGGAAAGGGAGTAGGGGGCTGGAGGGGAAATCTATACCACTGGAGGAGAAACAGAAATATTTGTGAAGGTCTCAGCCCTGAGACACACATCCACTAAAAAACTGAGAATTCTTGGAAGATTAACAAAATCCCCTCTCCTCCCAAACCTACTACCGCACCATGGTTGCTCGCAAAACTTGTAGTTCAGTGGCTTACTGCTGAATATCTATAAAATCCTGATTCTCTGAGATCTCATCATAGGGAAGCCCCAAAGCTAAGAGGGTAGATAAAAACAAGGACACTAAAATAATTTGAAGCTTCTTTGTACCTTATAGCTAAAACAAATATTAAACACTGTACATTTCCACTAAGATCAGGAACAAGACAAGGTTGCCCACTCTCACCACTCTTATTCAACATAGTTTTGGAAGTCCTAGCAACAGCAATCAGAGAAGAAAAGGAAATAAAAGGAATTCAAATCAGAAAAGAAGAAGTAAGGCTGTCACTGTTTGCAGATGATATGATACTATACATAGAGAATCCTTAAGATGCTACCAGAAAACTACTAGAGCTAATCAATGAATTTGGTAAAGTAGCAGGATACAAAATTAATGCACAGAAATCTCTGGCATTCCTATACACCAATGATGAAAAATCTGCGAGTGAAATCTAGAAAACACTCCCATTTACCATTGCAACAAAAAGAATAAAATATCTAGGAATAAACCTACCTAAGGAGACAAAAGACCTGTATGCAGGAAATTATAAGACACTGATGAAAGAAATTAAAGATGATACAAATAGATGGAGAAATATACCATGTTCTTGGATGGTAAGAATCAACATTGTGAGAATGACTCTACTACCAAAAGCAATCTACAGATTCAATGCAATCCCTATCGAACTACCACTGGCATTTTTCACAGAACTAGAACAAAAAATTTCACAATTTGTATGGAAACACAAAAGACCCCAAATAGTGAAAGCAATCTTGAGAACGAAAAACGGAGCTGGAGGAATGAGGCTCCCTGACTTCAGACTATACTACAAATCTATAGTAATCAAGACAGTATGGTACTGGCACAAAAACAGAAATATAGATCAATGGAACAGGATAGAAAGCCCAGAGATAAACCCATGCCCATATGGTCACCTTATCTTCCATAAAGGAAGCAGGAATGTACAGTGGAGAAAGGACAGCCTCTTCAATAAGTGGTGCTGGGAAAACTGGACAGGCACATGTAAAAGTTTGAGATTAGATCACTCCCTAACACCATACAAAAGAATAAGCTCAAAATGGATTAAAGACCTAGATGTAAGGCCAGAAAGTATCAAACTCTTAGAGGAAAACACTTAGGCAGAACAGTCTATGACATAAATCACAACAAGATCCTTTTTGACCCACCTCCTAGAGAAATGGAAATAAAAACAAAAACAAATAAATGGGACCTAATGAAACTTCAAAGGTTTTGCACAGCAAAGGAAACCATAAACAGGAACAAAAGACAACCCTCAGAATGGAGAAAAGATTTGCAAATGAAGCAACTGACAAAAGATTAATCTACAAAATTTATAAGTAGCTCATGCAGCTCAATAACAAAAAAACAAACAACCCAATCCAAAAAATGGGCAGAAGACCTAAACAGATATTTCTCCAAAGAAGATATACAGACTGCCAACAAACACATGAAAGAATGCTCAACATCATTAAGCATTAGAGAAATGCAAATCAAAACTACAATGAGGTATCATCTCACACCAGTCAGAATGGCCATGATCAAAAAATCTAGAAGCAATAAGTGCTGGAAAGGGTGTGGAGAAAAGGGAACACTCTTGCACTGCTGATGGGAATGTGAATTGGCACAGCCACTATGGAGAACAGTATGGAGGTTCCTTAAAATACTACAAATAGAACTACCATATGACCCAGCAATCCCACTACTGGGTATATACGCTGAGAGAACCATAATTCAAAAAGAGTCATGTACCAAAATGTTCGTTGCAGCTCTATTTACAATAGCCCGGAGATGGAAACAACCTAAGTGCCCATCATCGGACGTATGGATAAAGAAGATGTGGCACATATATACAATGGAATATTGCTCAGCCATAAAAAGAAACGAAATTGAGCTATTTGTAATGAGATGGATACACCTTGAGTCTGTCAAACAGAGTGATGTAAGTCAGAAAGAGAAATATCATATGCTAACACATATATATGGAATTTAAGAAAAAAAATGTCATGAAG
The DNA here is from genome assembly GCF_964270905.1 of Leucopleurus acutus. Classification (NCBI taxonomy): domain Eukaryota; kingdom Metazoa; phylum Chordata; class Mammalia; order Artiodactyla; family Delphinidae; genus Leucopleurus; species Leucopleurus acutus. The sequence goes on along the minus strand of NC_139148.1, from coordinate 52,506,705 downwards.
AACCTAGGGGTAAGGCAGGAATAAAGACAGAGACCTACTAGAGAATGGACTTGAGGTTATGGGGAGGGGGAAGGGTAAGCTGTGAGAAAGCAAGAGAGTGGCATGGACATATATACACTACCAAACGTAAGGTAGATAGCTAGTGGGAAGCAGCCGCATAGCACAGGGAGATCAGCTCGGTGTTTTGTGACTGCCTGGAGGGGTAGGATAAGGAGGGTGGGAGGGAGGGAGATGCAAGAGGGAAGAGGTATGGGAACATATGTGTATGTTTAACTGATTCACTTTGTTATAAGGCAGAAACTAACACACCATTGTAAAGCAATTATACTCCAATAAAGATGTAAACTAAACAAAACAAAACAAAACAAAAACACAATACAACTGATATCCAGATTAACATAAATCCTCATGCTAAGGGCCTGATACACCATGTGCAGCTTTCTAGAAAAAATCGCAAGGCATGTTAAAGTGCATGATCAAACACTGATTTGAAGCTTGTTTTAGAGGCAAAGCAAGTTCCAAACCAGTCAGATATGACAAAGATATTTGAATTATCAGATGAGGAATTTAAAATCACCATGATTAATATGTTAAAGGCTTCAAAGGGAAAAGTGGAGAACAACAAGAATAGATGGGTAATGTAAGCACAGAGATGGAACCGCTGAGAAAGAATAAAAATTTAATGCTAGATATAAAAAATGTTTTAATAGAAATGAAGAATGCCTTAGATGGGCTTCTTAGTAGACTCAATGCAACCAGGAAAAGAATAAGTAAACTTGGGCTTCCCTGGTGGCACAGTGGTTGAGAGTCTGCCTACTGATGCAGGGGACACAGGTTCGTGCCCCGGTCCAGGAAGATCCCACATGCCATGGAGCGGCTGGGCCTATGAGCCATGGCCGCTGAGCCTGTGCGTCCAGAGCCTGTGCTCTGCAATGGGAGAGGCCACAACAGTGAGAGGCCCACGTACCGCAAAAAATAAAATAAAATAAAGAATAAGTAAACTTGGAGTGGCAAAGATGGTAGAGTACAAATACCCTGAGCTCACCTCTTCCCAAGGGCACACCAAAATTACAACCATTTACAGCCATTTACTATAATAATAGTTACATCATTAACTATTGATGAGAAAGACCTGAAAATTGGCAGGAAAGATCTTCTAAAACTAAAAATATGAAGAAGGAACCACAGTGAGACAGCAATGAGAGGTGGAGATGTAGTATACTCAAGACCCACACCCCTCCAGTTTGTGGGTAGACAACCCACAAACTGGAGGAGAATTACAACTGCAGAGGTCCACCCCAAGGAGCAAGCTGTCCCCTGATACATAAGGCTCCCCACCCCAGGGGTCCTGCACTGGGAAGACAAGCCTCCAGAACATTTGGCTTTGAAGGCCAGTGCAGCTTACTTTTGGGAGAGCCAAAGGGCTGTAGAAAATAGAGACTCCACAGTAAAAGGCCCACACAAAATCTCACATGCTCCAAGACACAGGCCAGAGGCAGTCATTTGAAAGAGCCTGAATTAGATCCACCTGCTGATCTTGGAGGGCCTCCCAGAGTGGCAGGAAGCAACTGGAGTTCACTCTGGGGATATAAATGTTGGCAGTGCCATTTTTGGGAGCTCATTCTACCATGAGGATACTCGGGTTGGCAAGCGCCATTTTGAACTCACCTCTCTAGCTTATTAGAGTCAGTCACTGGCCCTGCTCACCAACCTGTCAGAACCAGTAATGGGATGCCTCAGATCAAGGAGCTAGCCATGTGGGGACACAGACCCATCCACCAGCAGGCCAGATACCTTAGGATTCCCTGACCCCCCAGCTGCCCCACAACCTGGTTGCACCCACCAGAGTGACCAGGCCCAGGCCCAGACAAACAGTGCATCAGCACTAGCCCCAGGGCACCTGGGCCACTATAACCAGAGACCCCAGGACCTAGCTCTGCCAAACAGTGGACAGAAAATAGCCCTAGGACCCTCTGAGCCTAGACCCCAATAACCAGTGGGCTGAAACGGGTTCTGGGGCACCCAGAGCCCTGTACCCAGAAACCCTGGGACTTGGCTCTGCCCACCAGCAGGCAGACACCAACTCCAGAACTCCCACAGCCCTGCAGCCATAGACCTCAGGACTTGGCTTTACCAGTGAGCTATTGCTAGCCCTGGACAGCCCCAGGGCATAGCCTTGTCCACCAGCAGGTCAACAATAACTCTGAGACACCTTTGGCCCTTCATCCAGCCACCCAGGCCTCTGGTCCCACTCATCAGCAGTCCAAAACCAACTTTGGGACACCACAAACCCCACAGACAGTCATGTCAGGAACAAGTCCCACCCACCAACAAGTCAACTAGATCCAGGACACATAGGGCCACAATCAGCCACCCAAAGACTTGGACCTGCCACCAAGTGGGCCAGCACTAAACCAAGGATCTCTCAGGTCTGTGCAGCTACTTGCTTTGTCAGCCATTGTACCTGCTACTGGTCAGCAGTCTCTACACAAAGCAGGGTCTGGCAACCAACTGGACTGGAGGACAGTCACAAATACTAGATCACCTATATTAGCCTGTCATGAGAGAAAGACCCACACAGTCCATATATGGTACCACTAGAGCATATAGCTCTGCTGTTGTGAGGTTAGTGAGCTTATGGGATGGATATGATGTCTCCTGAATAAGGACACTTCACCAAAATCAAGAAAAGTAAAATATCCAACCAAATATATAGGCATAAAAACATGGAATTAGGCAAAATGAGGTGACAAAAGTATATGTTCCAAATGAAGGAACAAGATAAAACCCCAGAAGAAGAACTAAGTGAAATGAAGACAAACAATGTACCCAAAAAAGTGTTCAAGGTAATGATCAAAAAGATGCTTGAGGGTGGGATAGGGAGGGTGGGAGGGAGGGAGACGCAAGAGGGAAGACATATGGGAACATATGTTTATGTATGACTGATTCACTTTGTTATAAAGCAGAAACTAATGCACCATTGTAAAGCAATTATACCCCAATAAAGATGTTAAAAAAAAAAAGATGCTTGAAGAACTTGAGAGAAGAATGGATAAATATGATGAGAAGTTTAACAGAAAAAATATAAAGATGAACCAAACAGAACTGAAGAATTCAATAACTGAAATAAAAAATATACTAGAAGGAATGAAAAGCAGATTAGATGATACAGAGGAATGAATCAGTGAACTGGAAGACAGAGTAGTGGATATCACTGAAGCGGAACAGAAGAAAAAAGTATTAAAATATAAGAACAGTTTAAGAAACCTCTTACACTATATCAAATGTACTAACATTCACATTATAGGGGTCTCAGAAGAAGGGAGAGATAAAGGGCCAGAGAACATATTTGAAGAGATAATAGCTGAAAACCTCCCTAACCTGGGAAAGGAAACATATCCAAGGAAGCATAGAGTTTTAAACAGGATCAATGTAAAGAGGACCATGCCAAGACACACTGAAATTAAAATGGCAAAATTAAAGATAAATAGAGAATATTAAAAGCAACAAAGGAAAAGCAGCACATTATGTATAAGGGAACTCCAATAAGACCATAAGCTGACTTTTTAGCAGAAACTCTGCAGGCCAGATGGGAGTGGCATGATATATTTAAAGTAATGAAAAAGAAAAGCTTACATCAAGAGTACTCTACCAGTAAGGTTATCTTTAGGATTTGAAGGAGGGATCAAAAGCTTTACAGACAAGCAAAAGCTAAAAGACTTCAGCACCATGAATACAGCTTTCCAAGAAATGTTAAAGAGACCTTTCTAAGCAGAAAAGAAAAGGCCCAAATCAGAAATATGAAAATGACAAAAGAAAAAATCTCATTGATAAAGGCAGTATCAAAGGCATTGATAACACAGTAAAGTTAGCAAATTGGCCAATTATAAGCAATTAGGAAGCTTAGAAGACAAAAGTAGTAAAATTGTCTATACTTGAAATAAGTAAAGGGCTACACAAAACAAAATGATGTAAAATATGATGCCAAAAACAGTAAACGTTTGGTGTGGGGAGTATAGTTGTTAAAATGAGTTCAAAATTAAGAGATCAGCAACTTAAAATAATCACATATATAAGTTGATTGCTATATAAAACAACCTAATGTTAACCACAAACAAAAATCTACAATGGATACAACACACAAAAGAGAAAGGAGTCCAGACATAATATTAAAGATAGTCATCAAATCACAAGATGAGAGGGCAAAAGAAGAAAAGAATAAAGAAAGACTCCATAAAAATGAGGAAACAACAAAATGTCAATAAGTTCATACTTATCAATAATTACTTTAAATGTAAATGGACTAAATGCTCCAATCAAAAGACAGATTGACTGTGTGGATATAACAGCAAGACCATATATATGCTACCCACAAGAGTTTCATTTCAGCTATAAACACACACACAGACTGAAAGTGAGGAAATAGCAAAAGGTATTCCATGCAAATTAAAATGAACAGAAAGCTGGAGTAGAAATACTCAGACAAAATAGCTTTTACAAAAAAGACTGAAACAAGAGACATAGGTGAACATTACATAATAATAAAGGATCAATCCAAGCAGAAGATATAACTCTTGTAAATATATATGGAATCAACATAGGAGCACCTAAATACATAAAGCAAATATTGACAGACATAAAGGGAGAAAATCTTTTTGACCACAGTGCTATGAGACTAGAATTCAACTACAAAAGGAAAACTGCAAAGAACACAAATACATGGAGGGTAAACAATATGATACTAAAAAAACAATGAGTCACTGAAGTTATTAAAGAGGAAATCAAAAAATACCTAGAGACAAATGAAAACAAAAAGACAATGATCTAAAATCTGTGGGATGCAGCAAAAGCCATACTAAGAGGGAAGTTTACAGTGATACAAGCCTATCTCAGGAAACAGGAAAAAATTCCAATTTAACAACATAAGCTTATACCTAGTGGAACTAGAAAAAGAAGCACAAACAAAAAACAAAGTTAGTAGCAGGAAAGAAATAATAAAGATCAGAGTAGACATAAATAAAATAGAGGCAAAATATACCAAATAGAAAGGATCAAAGAAGCTACGAACTGGTTCTTTGAAAAGATAAAGAAAATTGATAAAATTTTAGCTAGACTCATTGAGAAAAACAGAAAGAGGACCAAAATAAATAAAATCAGAAATGAAAGAGGAGAAGTTACAAATGACACCTCAGAAATATAAAGGATCACAACAAACGATTGCTACAATTATATGGCAAAAAATGGACAACATAGAAGAAATTAACAAATTCATAGAAATGTATAATCTCCCTGGAATAAATCGAATATATAGACAGAACAATTACCAGTAGCAAAATTGAATCAGTAATAAAAAATTCCCAACTATTCCCAAAAATTGCAGAGGAAGGAATTCTTCCAAATTCATTCTATGAGGCCAGCATCACTCTGATCCAAAATCAGACAAAAATATCACACAGAAAAGAAAATTAGAGGCCAATATTAATTATGAACATAGATGCAAAACCCCTCAACAATATGTTAGCAAATCAAGTTCAACAATACATTAAAAGTGGGATTTATCCCAGGAATGCCAGGATGGTTTAATATCCACAAATCATTTAATGTGATGCACCACATTAACAAAAAGAGGGATAAAAACACAAGATCATCTCAATAGATGCAGAAATAGCACTTGACAACATTCAACATCCATTCTTGGTAAAACCTCTCAACAAATTTGGTATAGAGGAAACACAACACAATAAAGGCCACATAAGACAAGTCCACAGCTATCATACTCAATGGTGAAAAGCAGAAAGCATTTCCTCTAAGATCAGGTATAAGACGAAGATGCCCACCCTTGCCACTTTTATTCAACACACACTTGGAATTCCTCACCATAGCAATAAGGTAAGAAAAAATAAATTAAAGGAATCCAAATTGTAAAGAAAGAAGTAAAACTGTCATTGTTGACAGATGACATAAAAAATCCTAAAGATGCTACCAGAAAACTAGTAGAGGTCATCAATGAATTCAGTGAAGTTGCAGGATATAAAATTAATATACAGAAATCTGTTGTGTTACTATACACTAACAATGAGATATCAGAAAGAGATATTAAAGCAATTCCATTTTCAATCACATGTAAAAGAATAAAACACCTAGGAGTAAATCTAACTAAGGAGGTAAAAGATCTGTACTCTGAAAACTATGACACTAATGAAAGTAATTGAAGATGACACAAAGAGATGGAAAGATACATTGTTTTCATGGATTGTAAAAAGTAATATTGTTAAAATGACCACACTACCCAAGGCAATCCATAGATTCAATGCAAATTACCTGTGGTGTTTTTCACAAAGCTACAACAAAGAATTCTAAAAATTGCATGGAAACACAAAAAATACCTGAATGGCCCAAACAGTCTTGAGAAAGAAGAACAAAGTTGGTAGTATCATGTTCTCTGATTTCAAACAATACTACAAATCTACAGTCACCAAGAGAGTGTGGTACTGGCACAAAAACAGACACATAGATCACTGGAAAAGAGTAGAGAGCCCAGAAATGAACCTACACTTATATGGGCAATTAGTCTATGACAAAGAAGGCAAGAATATACAATGGGGAAAAGACAGCCTCCTAAATAAATTGTGTTGGGAAAACTGGTCAGTAACATGCAAAAGAATCAAACTGGACTAATTTCTCACATCATACACAAAATAAATTCAAACTGGATTAAAGATATAAATATAAAGCCTGCGACCATAAAAGTTCTAGAAAACATAGGAAGAATGCTGTTTGACATCTGTCTTAGCAATATTTTTTGGATATGACCTCTCTAGTAAGGGCAACAAAAGCAAATACAAACAAACGGGACTATATTTAAGTAAAAAGTTTTTGCACAGTGAAAGAAACTGTCAACAAAATGGAAAGTCGCATACTGAGTGGGGGAAGATACTTGAAAATGATATATACAGTAGGGGGTTAGTATCCAGAATATACAAAGAGTCCATACAACTCAACATCAGCAGAACAAACCTTGATTTTAAAATGGGCAGAGGACCCGAATAAACATTTTTTTCCAAAGAAGCCATACAGATGGCCAACAGGCACATGAAAAGATGCTCAACATCACTAATCATCAGGGAAATGCAAATCAAAACCTCAACGAGATATAACCTCACACTTCACACTTGTCAGAATGGCTGTTTTTTCAAAAAGACAAAAAAAACTGTTTTCAAGTATGTGTCGAAACAGGAACTCTCATACTCTGTTGATGGGAATGTAAATTGGTACAGCCACTATGAAAAGCAATATGTATTTTACTCAAAAAATTAAAACTAGAACTACTGTAGGATTCAGCAATTCCATTCTTGGGTATTTACCTAAAGAAAATGAAAACACTAATTCAAAAAGATAAATGCATCTCTATGTTCTTTGCAGCATTATTTACAGTAGTCAAGATATGGAAACAACTGAAGTGCCATCAAGAGATGAATGGATACAGAATGGATACACCATGTATTCTGTATCCATTCATCTCTTTATATATATATATAGATAGATATAGATATATAGATATATATATAGATAGATATAGATATAGATATTTATATATATATACTTACACACATATACATATACACACAATGGAATATTAACCATAAAAAGAATGAAATATTGCCATTTGTGATAATATGGATGGACCTATAGGGTACTTTGCTAAGTGAAACAAGTCAGCGAAAGACAAATACTGTATGATTTCATTAATATGTGGAAATCTAAAAATCAAAACAAATGAACAAACATAACTAAACTGAAACAATCAGATACAGAGAACAAAGTGGTGGTTACCAGAGGGGAGGTGTGTTGAGGGAGGAGAGAAATACAGTCACAGGTATGAAATGTACAGTGTGGTGAATAGTGATTAATTATGTAATACCTTCATATGGTGACAGATGGTAGCTAGATGTATCATGGTAAGTATTTTGGCATGTATAAAAATATCAAATCCCTATGTTGTGTACCAGGAACTAAAATAGTGTTGTGGGTCAGTTATACTTCAAAAGCAAAGAAATTAACAAACAAACTCATAAAAAAAATAGATCAGAATTGTGATTACCAGAAACGAAGGGTGGGGAGTGGGGGAATTGGATGAAGGCAGTCAAAAGGTACAACCTTTCAGTTATAAGATTAAAAAGTACTATGGATGTAATGTACAACATTATAATTAACACTGCTGTATGTTATATATGAAAGTTGTTAAGAGAGTCAACCTTAAGAGTTCTCACCACAAGGAAAATATCCTTTTTATATTTCTTTAATTTTGTATCTATATGACATGATGGATATTTACTAAATTTATTGTGGTAATCATTCCATGATATATGTAAGTCAAATCATTGTGTTAAACACCTTAACTTTATACAGTGCTGAAAGTCAATTATAACTCAATAAAACTGGAAGAAAAACTAGAATAAGTAAACGAATCTTGATCAATGGAAACTTTCCACTTAAACTAAAATGCAAAGTGAAAAAATAATGAAAATAAAATAGAAGATAATACCCAAGAATTGTAGAACAACACCAAAAGGTATGTCATAAATAAAGTTGGATTACCAGAAGGAGATAAGAAAATGAAGCAGAAGAAATATTCAAATCATAATGGCTGCAAACTTTCTAAAATAAATGACCAAACCACAGATCCAAAATGTTCAAAGAACACCAAGCAAAATAAATACCCAAAGCATCATACATAGGCATACTGTATTCAAGCAGCAGAATATCAAAGACAAAGAGAAAATTTGAAGGGAGCCAATGAAAAAGAGCAGCTTAATTATGAAAGGAAAATGATACATCAATAATCACTCTGTTAATGGTCTAAATATAACATTCAACAGAGAATATCACTGTGAATTTTAAAAAAATAGACCCAACTATGTTGTCTCCCCCACAAAAAATCCTACTAAAAATGAAGACTCAGGTTAAAAGTAAAGGAATGCAGAGAGATAGACTAACACTAATCATAAGAAATATGGAATAGCTATATTAATTTCAGAAAAGTAGACTTAAGAACAAATAAGATTATCAGGGATAAAGAGGGACAGTAGTACATGATGATAAAGGGTTAATACTCTAAGAAGATGTAACTATCCTAAACATGCATGAATATAACAAAGGAATTGCAAGATGCATGAGGTAAAAACTGTTAACAATGACATCCCAACAGCAATAAAGATAGTGAGATCTCCACAGAGAAATGACTGATTCTTGCAATTTAGTAGGCAATAAAGATGAGCCTAGAACATCTCAGAGTGCTAGAAAGTAAGGAAGTGCTCAAAATTAAATGTCAATGTTATTCAGTAGCAAACTGAAAGAACTCCCTATGGACACAGCTGGAACAGTTTAAGCAAATAAATTAATAATGCAGTATTGGATTATAACCCAAAATATAAAATCCATTACTTCATATATTAATAAATAATTGGATAAATAAATGAGGAGAATAGGCAAATTTCCTGTGTAAAAGGATTCCAAATATTTTATGTACATAGTCTGCCCTCAAAGAAAGGGAAAACAACTCCCCAGTCCATAAGTGTGGGCTACATGCAGTGCCTTTCTTTCAAAGAGCACAGTATGGAAAGGGAGAAAAAAAAGAGTACTGGGTCTTCCCTGGTGGCACAGTGGTTGAGAGTCCACCTGCCGTTGCAAGGGACACGGGTTCATGCCCCAGTCCAGGAAGATCCCACATGCCATGGAGCGGCTAGGCCCGTGAGCCATGGCCACTGAGTCTGCGCGTCCGGAGCCTGTGCTCCGCAATGGGAGAGGCCACAACAGTGAGAGGCCCATGTACCACAAAAAAAACAACAACAACAAAACAAACAAACAAACAAAAAAAAAAGAGTACTGTTTCAGACTGACAAACACTACCACAGTTCGCAACATTAACAGTAATCAATCATTTTGATAGTATATACTCTTGATATGATGTGATGTGCGTGACACTTCACTACTGTGGTCTTCCTCCTAAAATCCCATAACCACAGCTTAATCATAAAAAAAAACAAACTAATCCCAATAGAGAGACATAATAACCGACAAGTACTTGTCAGACTAATGTGAACTAAATGAAAATTAAAATATTGTGTTAGCCAAAAAGCTCATTCGGGTTTTTCCATACCATCTTACAGAAAAACCCAAACAAACTTTTTGGCCAACCCAATACAAATTATCAAGATTTGTGAGATGCAGCAGAAGCAGTGCTTAAAGGAAAATTTATGGCATTAAGTGTATATATCTGAATTAAAATTTTTTAAATGAATAACCTATTATTCTACCTTATAAATCTGGAGAAAACAGCAAATTAAGACTAAAGAAATCAGAAGAAATATATAATAAAATCAGGTGGAGATTGAAAACCAGAAATAAATAGAAAAAATTAATGAAGCCAAAAGCTGAATCTTTGAAAAGATCAATAATATTGATAAACCTCTAGCCAGAAATCACCAAAGGTGAAAAAAGACACAAATTACCCATATTTGAAATAAAATGGTGGTTATAACTGCTGAACCCACAGACATTAAAAGGACAATAAAGGAATACTATGAGCAACTCTATGCATACATATTGATATATGAAATTGATCAATCCCTTTAAAGATAAATTACCAAAACTCACTCAAGGAGAAATAGGTAACATGAATAGCTTTTTATGGCAGATATTAAATTCATAATTAAAAACCACCCCCAAAAGAAAGCAACTGGATAGTTTCAGAGTGATTTGTAACCAAATATTTAAGGAAAAAAATAATATCAATTTTCTACAGTATCTTCCATAAAATATAATCAGAGGAAACCTTCTGAATTCATTGTATGAGACCTTTATTACACTAATATGAAAACCAGATACAGACATTACAAGGAAAGAAAACTACAGACTAATCAATGTATAAAAATGATCAAGCAAGATTTAAACCAGGTATAAAGGCTGGTGGACATTCAAAATTCAACCAGTGTAATCCACCATATCAATAGGCTGAAGAAAAATAATCACATGATCATATCAATTGATGCAGAAAATAACATTCAACAAAGTTCAACACTCATTCATGGTAAAAACTCTCAGCAAGTTAGGAATATAGAAGAACCTCCTAAACTTGATAAACAACATCTACAAAAACCTATAGCAATATGATGATTAATGGTCAGAGCCTAGATACTTTCTCCTTCAGATCAGGAACAATTCAAGGATTATTCACCATATATAAGTTGATAAGTATATCTATATCTATATCTATCTATCTAGATTGAACAATTAAGTAAATACTGGAATTGAATGATTAAGTAAGTGGATGGTGGATGGTGGAAGTCAGTTTTCTCACTGTTGGAGTGGGAGGTTACAGACAAACAAAGGGGAAGGCTAAAATGATCCATTTTGTACTCAAAGTTGGAGATACCAGTATGAGCACCAGCATGTTCGTTTTAATATAGATTTAAGTGGATACATACATAAATATTTATAGATATGTATATATACACATATATAATCCCTTGATCTGTCAACAGAGAGGGCCTAAGAAGCAACAACACCCAATAGCAAAAAACACCCAGATCTTGGTTTCTAATATTATTTGTCCAGTAAAAGGACCAGAGCTCCCTCTTATATTGAAGGACTGAGAGGAAATAAACAAAACAAACCTACAGCATTTTACAGGGCCAGAAAGTAAGAGAGTGCTAAAAGAGTAACAATAATAATAGAATCATAGTCTCATGATAGTGGTATTACTAGTCTCATTTTGAAGATGTGGAAAATGAGGCTCAGAGAAGTGAAGTCGTTGCTCAGTTTCATGAAACTGGTAAAGAAACAAAACCAGAAATTGAATGCCACACCTACACTCTTTAGCTTTACCACATGACTTTTAGAGGCCGATGAAACCAACAAAAAATAGGAGGAAAATGCTTTTGTTTTCTGGTAATTTTCTGATGACCCTCCTATTCTCCAGATAGCCCTAAGTGGTCAGGACATTCATTTTAGGAACGTTATTATGCAGCCTTTATCCTTTTAGTAGTGACACTGATTAAAATACACACCAAAAGTAATTGCTACCATAAGAACCCAGAGACATTATGAAAAGCAGCCACTGGGTCAGCCTAGAAGGGAAGTGTAACAAAAAGGAAGGAAGTAATCAGAAGATGTGAAGGTTTATTGGAGAAGAGAGAAGAAACTGAGGGAAAAGAAGTTGCCCATTCACTTTGCAGGACACCAGCAAGGGTGCTGAAATTAGGTATCTGGCAGGTGGATAATGTTTGAAGACTTTCCTGTTTTTGTCCACATTTTTTCCTCATCCACTACCCTGGCTTTTGAACTTGACATAATTCTTTACAGACTGCTTTATTGACATCCAGCATCACTTCCAAGCCCCAGCCTACAGGCCACCCACTTAGTTTTGCTGCCAGGTCTGACTAATGTCATCATCTTCTTCTGCCTTTCATCAGGTTATAGAAAACTCATGCTTTCCTGGCTGTCTGGGGCTGAGAAAAAGGAAAATCTCAAAGGAATCTGCTGCAATTCACATGAGCAATGGATTTTCTGGTCTTAAAACTCTCAAAGTATGCCATTACATGGCCCATTTGGACAGAAAAGGAGGAAACCACTAATTACATGCCCTCACCCCACCTCATAAATTCTTTCCAGATTGCCAAGGACTTCTATTATCCTTAGCTCATTTTACTCTCCCAATGTTTTTGGGTCAGTTATTATTAGTTTATTTTACAGATGAGGAAATCATGATCTAAGCTGCCACCTACTGAGAGGAGACAGTAGAAATCCTGTGAGTGACATTTTACTCACATTTTATAGATGTAGTAAACAAGACTCAGAGAGGTGAAGTGACTTGTCTACAGTCACACAGCTCATAAAAAAACAGAAACAGAATTGAATCCAGGTCCATCTAAGTCCAAAATCAGTGGTCAGAACCTTCATTTTAGGGCCATCAACATGTAGCTGTTTCCATGTACCTCCAGTTTATATGTGGTGGAGCTGAGCCAAAGACCAGGACTTCTGACACATTGTCTTAGTGCACGTGTATTTATATAACCCTAAAACAGAGTCAAGCCAAAAGTACCTCATTGTCTTTCAGAATACCAGAAAATTGTGATTATGGCTGCCTCTCATACACCATCAGATTCCTTAATCTCCAACAGGTGGGAAATGCTGCTGACAAGATAAAGTGAAGATGAGAAAAGCCATGGGTGGTGAGGCTCCAAGAAAGGTCACTGGCATGGAAGCCAAAAATCTTGATCTCCAGGTACATATTCTGTGATATTAGTCAAATCTCTGCCTCCTTCTGGGCCTCAGTTTCCTTATCTCAAACATATGGAGATTGGAATAGATGAAATCTAAGATCCTTCTCAAAATAAAATCCTATAATGGGAAAGGTGGCAAAATTGCGAAGTCTCCCACTAATAATAAAAAAGGTGTTTTTTATGGCAACAAGCCCAGACATCTTCCATTTCTGGCTACCAATTTAAGCCAAGTATGTCACATTTAATGAGAGCCTCTAAGAGTTTTAATTTTTTTGTAATATTCTATCTGATTAGGATGTGGTTTCACAAATGTACAGAAAGGAGTGGAGGTTTAAAGCGTTAACACTAAACATGTTTATAAGACTGCTGCAACGTGATGAGAAAGATCTGGACTAGGATGACAAGGCCTCTTTCCTCACTGGACATCAGTTTCTTGCACTCCCAGAGAATTCTTATCTGTGACTTGTAAAAGACTCCAATCTCCCCCACAAGCCCCTTCAACCTCCTTAATAATAAACCAGAGCTTTCTGGTGGTTGGGTTAACTTGACTATCCCACTCCAACTTTCTGGCCCAGCCTGTTGTTTATTAAAGAAGCCCCTATCTATATTCTTGCTCTAGCCCCTTTATGCCACCTGGTGAGATCATACCACATTTGTCTTCTCTGTCAGATTTCACTTATCACAATATTCTGAAGGTTGTCTTTTCATTTCTTGATTGTTTCTTTTGCTGTGCTTAAGCTTTTTAATTTGATGTAGTTATACTTGTTTATTTTTGCTTTTGTTGCCTGAGCTTTTGGTGACATCTGAAACAATGGTTGACAAGACTAATATCAAGGAGCTGTTACTCTGTTTTCTTCTGGGATATTTATGGTTTTAAGTCTTATGTTTAAGTCTTTAATCCATTTAGAGTTAATTTTTGTGAGTGGTATAAGATAGGGGTCTGCAGGGCCATGCGGGAACCTGATGCTGGGCACACCACTGGCTTCAGTGGGGCCACCTGGGAACCCATGGTTAGGCAAGCCTGTCAGCTTCAGTGGGACCACAGCAGAGCATGGAGGTGGGGCAAGCCCAATGGAACTAGCAAAGGAGTGCAAAACTAGAAGGAGTGCAAAAATGGTGCCTCACAGAGCCAGCACAATTGAAGTGAAGTAAAAGTGCAAAAAATGGCACCTGCCAGCACCTTCATTCCTGGAGAAAGTCCCAACAGACCCCTGTGCCCCTAGGAGACATGTAAGATTAGCTAATGAATCTCCTTCACATATTGTCTAGGTGCTTTTCAAATTTCTGCTTTTGTGCTGGATCCTGGGGTGAGTAAGTCTGTGTACAAGCCCTTTAAGAGCAGACTTTCCATTCTCCACAGCATTTTAGGCCTCCTGAATGTAAGCCCCATTGGTTTGTAAAGCTGGACATTTTGGAGGCTTGTGTCTCCATTGCAGATCCCAACAGTTGGGGTGCCTGAGGTAGGACATGAACCCTTAGTTCCTCAGGGAGAAGTTCCATATTTGTGAGATTATTCTTGCTTGTGAGTTGCCCCACTGGGTGTGGGGTTTTTGGTGAGACTACATCTCTGCCTCTCCTAGCCATTTAGATGTGGTTCTTTTATCTTTTGTTGTGGAGGAGCTGTTCAGCTAGTTTTCAGGTTTTTTCAGAGGGAATTTATCCATATGTAACTGTAGATTTGGTGTCTCTGTGGGAGGACATAAGTTCAGGATCTTCCTATGCTGCCTTCTTGAACCACCTCCCTGTTTCTCTTTATGGTGTCCTATAATTCACTTAGGCTTTCTTTACACTTTTTTCTTTGTTCTCCTTTGTTAGATAACTTCAAGTGTCCTGTCTTCTAATTTAGATTCTTTTTTACTGCTTGATCCATTCTGCTGTTTATCCTCAATTTTACATTTTTCATTTTATTCTTCAGCTTCCTAATTTTTTTGTTTTTTAAAATAATTTCTAACACTGTGTTAAACCTCTCATTTTGTCACTGTATTGTTTTCCTGATTTTCGTGGATTGTCTGTATTTATTTCTGTGTAGCTCATTTAGCTTCCTTAAAATAGCTATTTTGATGTCTTTATTGGGTAAATTGTAGATCTCCATTGCTTTTGGTTCCTCTACTGGAAGATTATTGTAATCCTTTGGTGGTAACATATTTCCTTGATTTTTCACCACTATTAAAGTCTTGCATCACTATCTTCACATTGAAGTAGCAATCACCTCCTATCTTTAGAGACTGACATCAGGATAGAAATACTTTCTGTTAGCCCTGATAGGGATTCTGAGCCTTCCTCAGACCTTTTATGGATATGCCTGCTCTCTACTTCTTGCTCCTTCTTGTGACAGACTCCTTAAGTCGTATACATTTTCTCCATTCAACAATGGACCAGGATGGGTGCTGACAGCCTCCTTTCTGTAAATGCTCAAGTTTGTGGTCTCTAATTGGCCTACAGATTTGTGTTAGTTCTCTTCATGTGCTCACTACCTATCTAGCAAAGCTTGCTCCTTCTGCTATCAGGAGTACACACCGATATATGACCATAGGGTGTGTGTGTGTGAGTGTCTGTAACACTCAGGTGCCCATGGGCCACCTGGGTGAATTCATGGGAGAGGCATCCCAGGAGATCATGGGTGGTCCTTCCAATGTAGCCCATAAAGTGATTAGAAGGACCCACATTCTTTTCATACTTTCTGAACCCTGGTTGCTGTTCTTCCAGCTGCTCACCACCCTCCAGTTTTGCAGCTATGACTCAATATTCTGGATGTAGCAAGAAAGAAATGGACCTTTTGGCAGTGCCCCACATAACTAGGAAAGCTCACATTTACTCACGCCCTCTCACTTTCTGCCATGGGGAAAACAATCATTGGTTGATAAATGATCTCTTGGCACTGATCTGTGCTGCCTTGGGGAAGGGATGACACAGGTAAAGTCAAACTGTTCCTGTGGTCCTCTCCAATGCATTCAATCTTGGATTTCTTTCCTCCAACAGTGTGTTGGAATATCTCACTGGACTCTTCGACTTCCACAAAGGCTCTCTCATCCATGGGTGATTAAATCTGTGTTCTCCAGGGTTTCCAGATTGTGGCTGAAAGGGGCTGGAGCTAGTTTACAGATCACTTTAGGATCCAAAGCTGTGACCAATAGGCTGTATGCCTATTTCCTGGTGGGTTGGTGAGATTCCTTCTGGATTCCTTGGCGTATGGTGTTGGATCCCACAACTCCCACAAAGACACTTTTGTCCACGGATGGATGCTAGATTGTTGTTCTTGAGGGGCAGATATGAGCAAGGGATATTGTATTTGGCCTTCTAGCTGATATCATTATATCAGAATAAACTTTCAAATTACTTAATCTCTGGGGAAGTTTTGACTTCTTTCTGAGCCTCAGTTTTACTTGCAGTAAAATGGGAGTAAGGGGCCAGAATGCATGTGCAAGGCTTCCAGGTTGATGATCAACTAGTTTTACACTTCAGTATCCATTATCTTAGCTCACCTACCAGTCACTTCATCCTGACATCACAAGAGTCAACATGTAATATTCCTGAAGGCAGTGTAGGTTGTTACAGGCTGCTTCCATCCCTAACAGAGTGGAATTTTAGTTCTCTGTATTCCTAGTTTGCAGAGAGCTTTTTTTTATATCATTAATAGGTGTTAAACTTGGCTGAATGTTTTTTCTGTGTTAATTGATATGATAATATGATATTTCTTCTTTAGCCAGTAGATATAGCATATTACATTGATTGATTTTCAGAGATTAAACCAACCTTGCATGCCTGGGATGCATCCCACTTGGTAATGGTGTTTATTCCTTTTAATACATTGTTGGATTTGATTTGTTAAAATATTGCTGAGAATTTTTGTGTCCAAATTCATGAAATGTACTAGTGTTGTCCTCATTATATATTGATACTAGAGTAATACTGGCTTCACAAAATAGTTGGGAAATATTCCCTGCTCTTCTGTTTTCTGGAAGATATTGTGAAAACAGTGTTAATTCTGCTTTGAATATTCAGCAGAATTCTCCAGTAAAACCATCTTTGCCTTCTTTTCAGGGAGATTTTTAATTGTAAATTTAATGTCTTTAATAGGTAGAGGATTATTTGGGTTACACATTTTATCTTGGCTGAGTTTTGAGTTCTTAAATGCTCAATTTCTTCTAAATCTTCAAGTTTATAAGAGTAAAGTTATTAATAGTATTCCTATATTTTTTATTGTGGTATAATATATATCATAAATTTTACCATTTTAACCATTTTTAAGTGTACTCTTCCAGTGGCATTAAGCACATTTACATTGTGGTGCAACCATCATCACTGTCCATATCTCCAGAACATTTTTTCACCATCCCATACTAAAATTTTATACACATTGAAGAGTAATCCCCCTTTAACTACACTGCAAACCCAGGTACAACTATTCTATCAATACCTTCTGTCTCTAAGAATCTGACTATTATAGGTACCTCGAATAAGTGGAATTACACAAAATTTGCCCTTTTGTATCTGGTTTATTTCACTGAGCATAATGTCTTTAGGGTTTTCCTTGTTGTAACATACACCATAATTTGATTGAATTTTAAGACTAAATAATATTCCATTATATGTTTTTTACCACATTTTCTTTATCCATTTATCTGCTGATAGACCCTTAGGTTATTTTCACATATTGACTCTTTTTTATAATGCTTCTGTAAACATGGGTGCACAGATATTTGTTCTAGTCTATTCTTTCAATCACTTTGGGTATATGCCAGAAGTGGAATTACAGGATCATATTGTAATTCTATGTTTAATTTTTTGAGGAATTGCCATACTGTTTTTCATATGGCTGTTTCATTTCACATTCCCACCAGTAATGCACAATGGTTCCAATTCACCCACATCCTCATAAGTGCTTGTAATTTTCCAGTTTTTAAAATTATTATTGTTATTACTAATGGGTATGAAATGTTATCTCATTATGGTTTTGATTTGCATTTCCCTAATGATTTATGTTGTTGAGCATCTTTCATTTGCTTATTGGCCCATTGCTGTATCTACTTTTAAGAAATGTCTATCAGAGGCACTTCTCCACTTTTGACATGTGTTATTTGTTTTTTGCTTTAGAGTTTTAGGATTTTTTAAATATTGTGGATGTTAATTCCTTACCAGATATATTATTTGCCAATATTTTCACCCATTCCCTGTGTTGCCTTTTTACTCTCTCTCTCTTTTTTCTTTGCGTTACGTGGGCCTCTCACTGTTGTGGCCTCTCCCGTTGCAGAGCACAGTCTCTGGACGTGCAGGCTCAGCAGCCATGGCTCACGGGCCCAGCCGCTCTGCGACATGTGGGATCTTCCCGGACTGGGGCACGAACCCGTGTCCCCTGCATCAGCAGGTGGACTCTCAACCACTGCGCCACCAGGGAAGCCCGCCTTTTTACTCTCTTGATAGTGTCATTTGATGTACAAAATGTTTAATGTTGAAGTCCAGTCTATTTATTTTTTCTTTTGTTGCCAAGGCTTTTGGTGTCATATCCAAAAACTATTTCCGATATCTATTGCCATGAGGATTTCCTTTATATTTTCTTCCAAGAATTTTACAATATTAGCTTTTAAATTTAGGTCTTTGATATATTTTAATTTAATTTTTGTGTACAGTGTAGGGTAAGGATCCAACATCGAACATTTGGCAAATCAATATTCAGTTTTTCTAGTACTGTTTGTTGAAAAGTCTGTCTTTCCTCACAAATAGCACTGACAAACGTCCAAATATTTTAGAGCTTATATGTGAGGGTTTATTTCTGTGTTTTGTGTTCTATTCCATTGGTTTATGTGTATGTTTTTATGCCAGTACCATACTATATTTTTTGTTCCTTCGGTATTTTAATTATAGAAATTTCAGGTGTACAGCATTATAATGTGACAACTGTATACACTACAAAGTGATCACCACTGCAAGTCTTGTTCCCATCTGTCATCATACAGTTGACCCCCTTCACACACACCCTGATACACCTCCCCTCTAATAACCATTAATCTGTGCCCTGTATCTATGAGTTTGTTTTTGTTTTATTTTTTTATTTTTATTTTGTTTTGTTTTGTTAGATAATACATATGAGTGAAATCATACAGTATTTGTTTTTTTTTGGTCTGAATTATTTCACTCAGTATAATACTTTCAATTTCATCCATGTTGTCACACATGGCAGGATTTCATTCTTTTATATGGTTGAGTAGTATTCCATTGTGTGTGTGTGTGTGTGTGTGTGTATATATATATATATATATATCACATATGCTTTATTCATTGATCCATCAATGTGCACTTAGGTTGTTTTTTATATCTTGGCTATTGTAAATAATACACAATGAACATAGGAGTGCATATATTTTTTCAAATTACTGCTTTTATGTTTTGGTAAATACCCAGAAGTGGAATAACTGGGTCATATAGTGGTTCTATTTATAAGTTTTTGAGTAATGAATATATTGTTTTCCATAGTGGATGCACCAATTTATAGTCCTACTGAGTGTAAGAGAATTTCCTTTTCTTCACATCCTTGCCAGCACTTGTTATCTTTTGTATGTCTGATGATAGCCATTCTGACAGGTATCTCATTATGGTTTTGATTTTAATTTCCCTGATGATGTTGAGCATCTATTTGTGTGTCTTGTGGACATCTGTATATCTCTTTTGGAAAAAATATCTATTTAGATTTTCTGCCCATTTTTAGATTGGGTTGTGTGCTATTTTGCTATTAAGTTGTATGATTCTTTATATTTTGGTGGTATTAACCCCTTATTAGAGATACAGTTTGCAAATATCTTCTCCCATTCAGTAAGTTGCCTTTTTGTTTCAATGATATTTCCCTTCACTGTGCAGAAGCTTTTAGTTTGCTGTAGTTCCATTTGCTTATTTTTGCTTTTGCTTCCCTTGCTTTTGGAGTCAGATCCACAGAAACATCACTAAACCAATATCAATGAAGTTACAGCCTATGTTTCCTTCTAGAAACTTTATGGTTTTAGTTCTTAAAGTCTAATCCATTTTGAGTTTATTATTGTATATAATGTAAGATGGTGGTCTAGTTTTATTCTTTTGAATATGGCAATTGAGTTTTCCAAACACCATTTATTAAAGAGACCATCATTTCTCCATTTGCAACTTTGTCATAAATTAGTTATCCATATATGTGTACATTTATTTCTGGGTTCTCAGTTTTGTATCATTGATGTGGGTGTATTTTTCTGTGTCATTCCCATACTGTTTTGATTACTGTAACTTTGAAGTATAGTTTGAAATCAAGGAGCGTGATATCTCCAGCTTTGTTCTTCTTAAGACTGTTTTGGCTATTTGGGGTCTTTTATTTTTCATACAAACTTTAGAATTATTTGTTTTACTTCTGTAAAATATACAATTGGAATTTTGACAGGGATTGCATGGAATCTGTAGATAGCTTTGGGTAGTATGGATATTTAAACAATATTAATTCTTCTAATCCAAGAACGTGGACTATTGTTCCATTTATTGTTGTTTATTTCAATAGTATCATACTTTTCAGCACACAGGTTTTTCACCTCCCTAGTTAAAATTATTTCTGGGTATTTTATTTCATTGATGCAGTGGTAAATGAAATAGTTTTCTTAATTTCTTTTTCTAATAGTTCATTATTAATTTATAGAAAAGTAATAGATTTTTGTATATTAATTTTGTGTCCTGGAATTTACTGAATTAATGTATAAATTCTAAATATTTTTTTGGTGGAGTCTTTGGAGTTTTCTGTATGCAGTATCATGTGATCTGCAAATAGTGACAGTTTTCTTTTTCCTTTCAATTATGTATACTTTTGCTTTATTTGTATGGCCTAATTGCTGTGGTTAGGATTCCAACATGATGCTGAATAAAGTGGTGATTGTGGTCATCCTTGTCTTGTTCCTGATGTTAGATAAAAAGCTTTCAGTTTTAAGTATGATGTTAATGTGGGTTTGTCATATATGCCCTTTAATTTGATGAGGAACGTTCACTGTATACTAAATTTGTTGAGAGTTTTTATCATAAATACATGCTGAATTTTGTCAAATATTTTTTCTGCATCTAATGAGATGATGATAGGACTTTTATATTTCATTTTGTTAATATGAAGTACCATGTAGTTTGATATGTGAATGTTAACCATCTTTGCATCCAGGAAAAAAATCCCACGTGATCATGGTGTATGATCCTATTCATGTAATGTTGTATTCAGTTTTCTAATATTATGTTGAGAATTTTTGCATCTATATTCATCAAAGATATTGGCCCATAATTTTCTTTTTTTGTAGGGTATTTGTGTGGTTTGGGTATCAGGGTGATGCTACTCTCATAGAATCAGTTTGGAAGCATTTTTTCCTCTACAACTTTTTGAAATAGTTTTAAAAGGATAGGTGTTAACTCTTTGTTAAATATTTGGTAGAATTCACCAGTGAAAATACTTGACCCTGAACTTTATTTGTTCAGAGTATTACTTAACAAAAATATAGTTAATTCAAAATGCTGTGTGAGTCTCAAGTGCTCAACAAAGTGATTCAGTTATACACACACACACACACACACACACACACACACACACACACACATGTATTCTTTTTCAGATTCTTTTCCATTAAATGTCATTACAAGATATTGAGGATAACTCCCTGTGATATACAGTACGTTCCTGTCATTTACCTATTCCATATATAGTAGTGTGCATATGTTAACCCCAAACTCCCAATTTAGCACATTCCCTTAGAGGGAATGCTTTCAGCTTTTCACTTTTGAATATGATCGGGATTGTCAAATATGGCCTTTATTATGTTGAGGTAGCTTCATTCTATGCCCACTTTCTGAAGAGTTTTTATCATAAATAATGTTGAATTTTATCAAAAGCTATTTCTGCATCTATTGAGATGATCATATGGTTTTTATTCCTCAATTTGTTAACGTAGTGTAACATATTAATTGATTTGTGGATATTGAAAAATCCTGCATCACTGGAATAAATCTCACTTGATCATGGTATATGATCCTTTTAACGTTTTGTTGGAGTGGCTTGCTAGTATTTTGTTGAGGATTTTTGCATCTATGTTCATCAGTCATATTGGTCTATGATTTTCTTTTTTTGTGATATCTTTGTCTGGTTTTGGTATCAGGCTGACAGTGGCCTCATAGAATGAGCTTGGGAGGGTACCTTTCTCTGCAATTTTTTGGAAGAGTTTAGAAGAATAGGCATTAACTTTTCTCTAAATGTTTGGTAGAATTCATCTGTGAAGGCTTCTGGTCCTGTGCTTTTCCTTGTTGTAAGTATTTAAATTACTGATTCAGTTTCAGTACTGGTAATTGGTCTTTTCATGTTTTCTATTTCTTCCTGGTTCCGTCTTGGGAGAGTGTACCTTTTGAAGAATTTGTCCATTTTTTGCTAAGCTGTCCATTTTATTGGCATATAGTTGCTTATAGTAATCTATTATGACACTTAGTATTTCTGTGGTGTCAGTTGTAACATCTTTTTCAATTCTGATTTTATTGATTTGTGTCCTCTCCTTTTTTTTCTTGCTGAGTCTAGTTAAAGTTTGATCAATCTTGTTTATCTTTGCAAAGAATCAGCTTTTAGTTATGTTGATCTTTTCTATTTTTTTCTCAGTCTGCATTTCATTTATTTCTGCTCTGATCTTTATGATTTAATTCCTTCTACTAACTTTGGATGTGTTTTTTCTTCTTTCTGTAGTTGTTTTAGTTACGGTTAGGTGGTTTATCTGAGATTTCCCTTGTTTCCTAAGGGAAGCTTGTATTGCTATAAACTTCCCTCTTACAACTGCTTTTACTGCATCTCATAGGTTTTGTATGATCATGTTTTCATTTTCATTTGTCACTGGGTATCTTTTAACTTTCTCTATGATTTCTTCAGTGATCCATTGGATGTTTAGCAGCGTATTTCTTAGCCTCCTCACATTTGGGTTATTCTTGCAGTTTTTCCTTTTTTTAAAAAAGATATTGGAGTGTAGTTGATTTAAAGTGTTGTGTTAGTTTCAAGTGTACAGCAAAGTAAATTAGTTTTATATATATATATATAGCCAATATTACATATATATGTGTATGTATATATATATACATACATATATATACATATATATGTGTGTGTATATATATATATATATATATATATATATACATTCTTTTTCAGATTCTTTTCCCATATATTTTGTTACAGAATATTGAGTAGAGTTCCTTGTGCTATATAGTAAGTCCTTGTTAGTTATTTATTTTATATATAATAGTGTGAATATGTTAATCACACTCTCCTAATTTAGCACTATCCCCTGTTTCCCCTATGATAATCATGTGTGTGATACTGAGATCTGTGAGTCTGATTCAGTTTTGTAAATAAGTTTATTTTTTTCATTTTTATTAGATTCCACAAATAAGTAATATCATGTTATTTGTCATTCTCTGTCTGACTTACTTCACTTAGTATGGTAATCTCAAGGTCCATCCCTGTTACTGCAAATGGCATTATTTCATTCTTTTTCATGGGTGAGTAATATTCCATTGTATATATACACCACATCTTCTTTATCCATCCATCTGTCAATGGACAAACTTAGGTTACTTCCATGTCTTGGCTATTGTAAATAGTGTTGCAATGAATGTTGTGGTTCATGTATCTTTTTGAATTATGGTATTCTCTGCATATATGCCCAGGAGTGGGATTGTTGGATCATATGGTAGTTCTATATTTAGTTTTTTAAGGTACCTCCATACTGTTCTCCATAATGGTTATACCAATATACATTCCCACCAACTGTGTAGGAGGGTTCCCTTTTCTCCACCTCTTCTCCAGCATTTATTTTTGGTAAATTTTTAGATGATGTCCATTCTGACCCTTATGAAGAGATACTTCATTGTAGTTTTGATTTGCATTTCTCTAATAATTAGCAAAATTGATAATTTTTTCATGTGCCTGTTTCACTGTCTGTCTTCTTTGGAGAAATGTCTAGAATTTCTGACCAATTTTGATTGTTTTCTTTTCTTCTTTTTTTTTTCTGATATTGAGCTACAAGAGCTGTTTCTATATTCTGGAGTTTAATCCCTTGTCAGTTGCTTTGCTTGCAAATATTTTCTCCCATTTCTGTGTTGTCTTTTCATTTTGTTTACAGTTTCCTTTGCTGTCCAAAAGCTTTTAAGTTTAATTAGGTCCCATTTGTTTATTTTTGGTTTTATTTTCATTACTCTAGAGGTGGATTCAAATAGATATTTCTGCACTTTATGTCAGAGAGTGTTTTGCCTAGGTTTTCCTCTAAGAGTTTTATAGTGTCTGTCCTTATATTTAGTTCTTTAATCCATTTTGAGTTTATTTTTTTGTATGGTGTTAGGGAATGTTGTAATTTCATTGATTCACAGGTAGCTGCCCCGTTTTCCCATCACCATTTATTAAAGATATTGTCTTTCCTCCATTGTATATATTTGCCTCCTTTGTCATAGATTAATTGACCATAGGTGCAAGGGTTTATTTCTGGGCATTCTATCCTGTTCCATTGATCTATATGTCTTTTTGCCAGTACCATACAGTTTTGTTGACTGCAGCTTTGTAGTATAGTCTGAAGTCAGGGAGCCTGATTACTCCAGCTCTGTTTTTCTTTTTCAAGATTGCTTTAGCTATTCAGCATTTTTTGTGTTTCCATAGAAATTTAAATATTTTTTGTTCTAGTTCTATGAAAAATGCCTTTGATAATTTGATAGGGATTACATTGAATCTTTAGATTGCCTCGGGTACTATGCTCATTTTAACAATATTTATTCTTCCAATCCATGAACATGGTATATCTTTCCATCTGGTTGTGTTGTCTTTGATTTCTTTCATTAACATCTTATAGTTTTCTGTGTACAGGTCTTTTGCTTCCTTAGGCAGGTTTATTCCTAGGAATTTTATTCTTTCTGATGCAATGGTAAATGAGATTGTTTCCTTAATTTCTCTTTCAGATCTTTTGTTGTTAGCATATAGGAATGCAAGAGATTTCTGTATATTAATTTCATATCCAGCAACATTACTGAATTCATTGATGAGCTCTAGTAGTTTCCTGGTAAGACCTTTAAGATTTTCTATGTATAGTATCATATCATCTGCAAGCAGTGAGAGTTTTACTTCTTTTGCAATTTGGATTCCTTTTATTTCTTTTTATTCTCTGATTGCCATGGCTAGGACTTGCAAAACTATGTTGAATAAAAGTGGTGAGAGTGGACATCCTTGTCTTGTTACTGATCTTAGACAAAATGCTTTCAGCTTTTCACCATTGAGAATGATGTTAGCTGTGGGTTTGTCATATATGAAATTTATTATGCTGCGGTAAGTTCCCTCTATTCCCACTTTCTGGAGAGCTTTTATCATAAAAGGTTGTTGAATTCTCTCATACTCTTTCTCTGTGTCTATTGATATGATCATATGGTTTTTATTCTTCAGTTTGTTAATGTGGTCTATCACACTGATTGATACAACCCATGTTGTATGATCCTCTTAATGTATTGTTGGATTCGGTTAGGTGGTATTTTGTTGAGGATTTTTGTGTCTATGTTCATAAATGACATTGGCGTCTAATTTTCTTTTTTCTGGTCTCTTTTTCTGGTTTTGGTGTCAGGGTGATTGTGGCCTCATAGAAGGATCTTGGGAGTGTTCTTTCTTCTGCAATTTTTTGGAAGAGTTTCAGAAGGATAGGTGTTAACTCTTCTCTAAATGTTTAATAGAATTCTGTGAAGCCATCTGGTCCTGGATTTTGTTTGTTGAATGTTTTTAAAAAGCAGTTTTGCTTTCAGTACTTGTGATTTCTCTGTTCAAGTTTTCCATTTCTTCCTGCCTCAGTGATGGAAAGTTGTACCTTTTTACGAATTTGTTCATTTCTTCTAGGTTGTCCATTTTATTGGCATATAGTTGCTTGTAGTAGTCTCTCACAATCCTTTGTATTTCTGCAGTGTCTGATTTAACTTCTCCTTTCTCATTTCAAATTATATTGATATGAACCCTATCCCATTTTTTCTTAATGAGTCTGGCTAAAAGCTAATCAATTTTGTTTATCTTTTCAAAGAACCAGCTTTTAGCTTCAGTGATCTTTTCTGTTGTTCTCTTCATCTCTATTTCATTTGTTTCTGCTCTGATCTTTATGATTTCTTTCCATTACCTTCACGTTTTGATTATTCTGCTTTCTCTAGTTGCTTTAGGTGTAACATTAGGTTGTTTACTTGAAATTTTTATTCTTTCTTGAGGCAACGTTTTATTGGTATAAACTTCCATATTAGAAATGCTTTTGTTGTCTCCCAAGGATTTTGGATCATTGTTTTCATTGTCATTTGTCTCTATGTTTTGATTTCCTCTTTGATTTCTTCTGTCATCCATAGGTTGTTTAGTAACATGTTGTTTAGCCTCCATGTGTTTCTGGTTTTTTTACAATTTTTTCCTGTGATTTATTTCTAATCTCATAGCATTTTCTTCAGAAAAAGACACTTGATATGTATTCCATTTTCTTAAATTTACTGATGCTTGATTTGTGGCCCACAATGTGATGTATCCTGGAGAATGTTCCATGTGCACTTGAGAAGAAAGCATATTCTACTGCTTTTGCATGCAATGCAAAATATCAATTAAGGTCATCTGATCTAATTTGTCATATAAGGCTTGCGTTTCCTTATTGCTTTTCTGTCTGGATGATTTCTCCATTGATGAGAGTGGGCTGTTAAAGTCCTCCACTATTATTGTCTTTCTCTCAGTTTCTCAATTTTTGCCTGTACCATTTGCCTGATATATTGAGGTGTTCTATGTTGGATTCATATATATTTACAATTGCCACATCTTCTTCTTGCCTTGATCTCTTGATCATTATGTACTATCCTTCTTTGTCTCTTGTAACAGTCTTTATTTTGTGAATTTATTTATTTTTGACTGCATCGTGTCTTCATTGCTGCACGAGCTTTCTCTATTTGCAGTGAGCAGGGCCTACTCTTCGTGGTGGTGTGTTGGCTTCTCATTGTGGTGACTTCTCTTCTTGCAGAGCATGGGTTCTAAACATGCAGGCTTCAGTAGTTGTGGTTCACAGGCTCAGTAGCTGTGGCTCATTGTCTCTAGAGTGCAGGCTCAGTAGTTGCTCCACAGCATGTGGGATCTTTGTGGACCAGGGGTCAAACCAGTGTCCCCTGCACTGGCAGGTGAATTCTTAATGACTGCAACAACAGGGAAGCCCAACAGTCTTTATTTTTAAGTCTATTTTGTCTGATATGATCATTGTTACTCCAGCTTTCTTTTGATTTCCATTTGCACAAACCAACTTTTTTGGTCCCTACATTTTTATTCTGTACATGTCCCTAAGTCTGAAGTGGGTCTCTTGTAGACAGCACATATATGGGTCTTGTTTTTGTATCCATTCTGCCATTCTATGTTTTTTGGTTGGAGCATTTAATGCATTTAAATTTTTAAAAAATCTTTATTGGAGTATAATTGCTTTACATAGTTGTGTTAGTTGCTGCTGTATAACAAAGTGAATCAGCTATATGTATACATATATCCACATATCCCCTCCCTCTTGGGTCTCACTCCCACCCTCCTATCCCACCTTTCTAGGTTGTCACAGCACCGAGTTGATCTCCCACTTCTATGTAGCTGCTTCCCACTAGCTATCTATTTTACATTTGATAGTGTATATATGTCCATGCCATGCTCTCACTTTGTCTAAGCTAACACTTCCCCCTACCCCTGTCCTCAAGTCCATTCTCTACATCCACGTCTTAACTCCGGTCCTGCCCCTCGGTTCTTCAGAACGATTTTTTTTATTCCATATATATGTGTTAGCACGCAGTGTTTGTTTTTCTCTTTCTGACTTACTTCACTCTGTATGATAGACTCTAGGTCCATCCACCTCACTACAAATAACTCAGTTTCATTTCTTTTTATGGCTGAGCAATATTCCATTGTACATATGTGACACATCTTCTTTATCCATTCATCCGATGATGGACACTTAGGTCGCTTCCATATCCGGGCTATCATAAATAGAGCTGCAATGAACATTGTGGTACAGGACTCTTTTTGAATTTTGGTTTTCTCAGGGTATATGCCCAGTAGTGGGCTTGCTGGGTTATATGGTACTTCTATTTGTAGTTTTTTAAGGAACTTCCATACTGTTCTCCATAGTGGTTGAACCAATTCACATTCCGACCAGCAGTGCAAGAGTGTTCCCTTTTCTCCACACCCTCTCCAGCATTTATTGTTTCTAGATATTTTGATGATGGCCATTCTGACTGGTGTGAGATGATATCTCATTGTAGTTTTGATTTGTATTTCTCTAATGATTAATGATGTTGAGCATTCTTTCATGTGTTTGTTGGCACTCTGTATATCTTCTTTGGAGAAATGTCTATTTAGGTCTTCTGCCCATTTTTGGATTGGGTTGTTTGTTTTTTTTGTTATTGAGCTGCATGAGCTGCTTGTAAATTTTGGAGATTAATCCTTTGTCAGTTGTTTCACTTGCAAATATTTTCTCCCATTCTGAGGGTTGTCTTTTGGTCTTGTTTATGGTTTCCTTTGCTGTGCAAAAGCTTTGAAGTTCCATTAGGTTCCATTTGTTTATTTTTATTTCCATTACTCTAGGAGGTGGGTCAGAAAGGATTTTGCTGTGATTTATGTCATAGAGTGTTCTGCCTCTGTTTTCCTCTAAGAATTTGATAGTTTCTGACCTTACATTTAAGTCTTTAATCCATTTGAGCTTATTTTTGTGTATGGTGTTAGGGAGTACTTTTACATGTACCTGTCCAGTTTTCCCAGCACCACTTATTGAAGAGGCTGTCTTTTCTGCACTGTACATTCCTGCCACCTTTATCAAAGATAAGGTGTCCATATGTGCGTGGGTTTATCTCTGGGGTTTCTATCCTGTTCCATTGATCTATCTTTCTGTTTTTGTGCCAGTACCATACTGTCTTGACTACTGTAGCTTTGTAGTATAGTCTGAAGACAGGGAGGCTGATTCCTCCAGCTCCTTTTTCCATTCTCAAGATTGCTTTGGCTATTCGAGGTCTTTTGTGTTTCCATACAAATTGCGAAATTTTTTTTAACATCTTTATTGAGGTATAATTCCTTTACAATGCTGTGTTAGTTTCTGCTTTATAACAAAGTGAATCAGTTATACATATACATATGTTCCCATATGTCTTCCCTCTTGAGTCTCCCTCCCTCCCACCCTCCCTATCCCACCCCTCCAGGCTGTCACAAAGCACCGAGTCAATATCCCTGTGCCATGCGACTGCTTCCCACTAGCTATCTACCTTACTACGTTTGTTAGTGTGTATATGTCCATGACTCTCTCTCGCCCTGTCACAGCTCACCCTTCCCCCTCCCCATAACCTCAAGTCCGTTCTCCAGTAGGTCTGCATCATTATTCCTGTCTTACCCCTAGGTTCTTCATGACATTTTTTCCTTAAATTCCATATATATGTGTTAGCATATGGTATTTGTCTTTTTCTTTCTGACTTACTTCACTCTGTATGACAGACTCTAGGTCTATCCACCTCATTACAAATAGTTCAATTTCGTTTCTTTTTATGGCTGAGTAATATTCTATTGTATATATGTGCCACATCTTCTTTATCCATTCATCCGATGATGGGCACTTAGGTTGTTTCCATCTCCGGGCTATTGTAAAGAGAGCTGCAATGAACATTTTGGTACATAACTCTTTTTGAATTTTGGTTTTCTCGGGGTAAATGCCCAGTAGTGGGCTTGCTGGGTCATATGGTAGTTCTATTTGTAGTCTTTTAAGGAACCTCCATACTGTTCTCCAAGGTGGCTGAACCAATTCACATTCCCACCAGCAGTGCAAGAGTGTTCCCTTTTCTCCACACCCTCTCCAGCATTTATTGTTTCTAGATTTTTTGATGATGGCCATTCTGACTGGTGTGAGATGATATCTCATTGTAGTTTTGATTTGCATTTCTCTAATGATTAATGATGTTGAGCATTCTTTCATGTGTTTGTTGGCACTCTGTATATCTTCTTTGGAGAAATGTCTATTTAGGTCTTCTGCCCATTTTTGGATTGGGTTGTTTGTTTTTTTGTTATTGAGCTGCATGAGCTGCTTGTAAATTTTGGAGATTAATCCTTTGTCGGTTACTTCATTTGGAAATATTTTCTCCCATTCTGAGGGTTGTCTTTTGTTCTTGTTTATGGTTTCCTTTGCTGTGCAAAAGCTTTGAAGTTTCATTAGGTCCCATTTGTTTATTTTTGTTTTTATTTCCATTTCTCTAGGAGGTGGGTCAGAAAGGATCTTGCTGTGATTTATGTCATAGAGTGTTCTGCCTATGTTTTCCTCTAAGAGTTTGATAGTTTCTGGCCTTACATTTAGGTCCTTAATCCATTTTGAGCTTATTTTTGTGTATGGTGTTAGGGAGTGATGTAATCTCATACTTTTACATGTACCTGTCCAGTTTTCCCATCACCACTTATTGAAGAGGCTGTCTTTTCTGCACTGTACATTCCTGCCACCTTTATCAAAGATAAGGTGTCCATATGTGCGTGGGTTTACCTCTGGGGTTTCTATCCTGTTCCATTGATCTATCTTTCTGTTTTTGTGCCAGTACAGTACTGTCTTGATTACTGTAGCTTTGCAGTATACGCTGAAGTCATTGAGCCTGATTCCTCCAGCTCCTTTTTTCGTTCTCAAGATTGCTTTGGCTATTCGGGGTCTTTTTTTTTTCCATACAAATTGCGAAATTTTTTGTTCTAGTTCTGTGAAAAATGTCAGTGTTAGTTTGATAGGGATTGCATTGAATCTATAGATTGCTTTGAGTAGTAGAGTCATTTTCACAGTGTTGATTCTTCCAATCCAAGAACATGGTATATCTCTCCATCTATTTGTATCATCTTTAATTTCTTTCATCAGCGTCTTATAATTTTCTGCATACAGGTCTTTTGTCTCCTTAGGTAAGTTTATACCGAGATATTTTATTCTTTTTGTTGCAATGGTAAATGGGAGTGTTTTCTTGATTTCACTTTCAGATTTTTCATCATTAGTATATGGGAATGCCAGAGATTTCTGTGCATTAATTTTGTATCCTGCTACTTTACCAAATTCATTGATTAGCTCTAGTAGTGTTCTGGTAGCATCTTTAGGATTCTCTATGTATAGGATCATGTCATCTGCAAACAGTAACAGCTTTACTTCTTCTTTTCCGATTTGGATTCCTTTTCTTTTCTGATTGCTGTGGCTAAAACTTCCAAAACTATGTTGAATAAGAGTGGTGAGAGTGGGCAACCTTGTCTTCTTCCTGATCTTAGTGGAAATGCTTTCAGTTTTTCACCATTGAGGATGATGTTTGTTGTGGGCTTGTCATATATGGCCTTTATTATGTTGAGGAAAGTTCCCTCTATGCCTACTTTCTGCAGGGCTTTTATCATAAACGGGTGTTGAATTTTCTCAAAAGCTTTCTCTGCATCTATTGAGATGATCATATGGTTTTTCTCCTTCTATTTTTTAATATGGTTTATCACATTGATTTGCGTATATTGAAGAATCCTTGCTTTACTGGAATAAACCCCACTTGATCATGTTGTATGATCCTTTTAATGTGCTGCTGGATTCTGTTTGCTAGTATTTTGTTGAGGATTTTTGCATCTATGTTCATCAGTGATATTGTCCTGTAGTTTTCTTTCTTTGTGACATCCTTGTCTGGTTTTGGTATCAGGGTGATGGTGACCTCGTAGAAGGAATTTGGGAGTGTTCCTCCCTCTGCTATATTTTGGAAGAGTTTGAGAATGATAGGTGTTAGTTCTTCTCTAAATGTTTGATAGAATTCGCCTGTGAAGCCATCTGGTCCTGGGCTTTTCTTTGTTGGAAGATTTTTAATCACAGTTTCAATTTCAGTGCTTGTGTTTGGTCTGTTCATATTTTCTATTTCATCCTGATTCAGTCTTGACAGGTTGTACATTTCTAAGAATTTGTCCATTTCTTCCAGATTGTCCATTTTATTGGCATAGAGTTGCTTGTAGTAACCTCTCATGATCTTTTTTATTTCTGGAGTTTCAGTTGTTACTTCTCCTGTTTCATTTCTAATTCTATTGAATTGAGTCTTCTCCCTTTTTTTCTTGATGAGTCTGGCTAGTGGTTTATCTATTTTGTTTATCTTCTCAAAGAACCAGCTTTTAGTTTTATTGATCTTTGCTATTGTTTCCTTCATTTCTTTTTCATTTATTTCTGATTTGATTTTTATGATTTCTTTCCTTCTGCTAGCTTTGGGTTTTTTTTGTTCTTCTTTCTCTAATTGCTTGAGGTGCAAGGTTAGGTTGTTTATTCTAGATGTTTTCTGCTTCTTAAGGTGGGCTTGTATTGCAGTAAACATCCCCCTTAGAACTGCTTTTGCTGCATCCCATAGGATTTGGGTCGTCGTGTCTCCATTGTCATTTGTTTCTAGGTATTTTTTTATTTCGTCTTTGATTTCTTCAGTGATCACTTCATTATTAAGTAGTGTATTGTTTAGCCTCCATGTGTTTGTATTTTTTACAGATCTTTTCCTGTAATTGATATCTAGTCTCATGGTGTCATGGTCGGAAAAGATACTTGATACAATTTCAATTTTCTTAAATTTACCAAGGCTTGATTTGTGATTAGTATTTACCTTATGTATTGAGCTGCTCCTATGTTGGGTGCATAAATATTTACAATTGTTATATCTCTTTCTTGGATCGATCCCTTGATCATTATGTAGTGTCCTTCTTTGTCTCTTGTAATAGTCCTTATTTTAAACTCTATTTTGTCTGATATGAGAATTGCTACTCCAGCTTCCTTTTGGTTTCCATTTGCATGGAATATCTTTTTCCATCGCCATACTTTCAGTCTGTAAGTGTCTCTAGGTCTGAAGTGGGCCTCTTGTAGACAGCATACATAAGGGTCTTGTTTTTGTATGCATTCAGCCAATCTGTGTCTTTTGGTGGGAGCATTTAGTCCATTTACATTTAAGGTAATTATCGATATGTATGTTCCTATTCCCCTTTTCTAAATTGTTTTGGATTCGTTATTATAGGTCTTTTCCTTCTCTTGTGTTTCTTGTCTAGAGAAGTTCCTTTAGCATTTGTTGTAAAGCTGGTTTGGTGGTGCTGAACTCTCTCAGCTTTTGCTTGTCTGTAAAGGTTTTAATTTCTCCATCAAATCTGAATGAGATCCTTGCTGGATAGAATAATCTTAGTTGCAGGTTTTTCTCCTTCATCACTTTCAGTATGTCCTGCCACTCCCTTCTGGCTTGTAGGGTTTCTGCTAAGAGATCAGCTGTTAACCTTATGGGGATTCCCTTGTGTGTTCTTTGTTGTTTTTCCCTTGTTTTTTTTTTTTTTTTTTTTGTGGTACGCAGCCCTCTCACTGTTGTGGCCTCTCCCGTTGCAGAGCACAGGCTCCGGATGCGCAGGCTCAGCAGCCATGGCTCACGGGCCCAGCCGCTCCGCGGCATGTGGGATCTTCCCAGACCGGGGCACGAACCCGTGTCCCCTGCATCGGTAGGTGGACTCTCAACCAGTGCGCCACCAGGGAAGCCCCCCTTGCTGCTTTTAATATGCTTTCTTTGTATTTAATTTTTGACAGTTTGATTAATATTTGTCTTGGTGCATTTCTCCTTGGATTTATACTGTATGGGACTCTCTGTGCTTCCTGGACTTGATTAACTATTTCCTTTCTCTTATTAGGGAAGTTTTCAACTATAATCTCTTCAAATATTTTCTCAGGCCCTTTCTTTTTCTCTTCTTCTTCTGCAACCCCTATAATTCGAATGTTGGTGCGTTTCATGTTGTCCCAGAGGTCTCTGAGACTGTCCTCAGTTCTTTTCATTCTTTTTTCTTTATTCTGCTCTGCAGTAGTTATTTCCACTATTTTATCTCCACGTCACTTATCCGTTCTTCTGCCTCAGTTATTCTGCTATTGATCCCATCTAGAGTACTTTTAATTTCATTTATTGTGTTGTTCATTGTTGCTTGTTTCATCTTTATTTCTTCTAGGTCCTTGTTAACTCTTTCTTGCATTTTGTCCATTCTATTTCCAAGATTTTGGATCATCCTTACTATCATTATTCTGAATTCTTTTTCAGGTAGACTGCCTATTTCCTCTTCATTTGTTAGGTCTGGTGCATTTTTATCTTGCTCCTTTATCTGCTGTGTGTTTTTCTGTCTTCTCATTTTGCTTATCTTACTGTGTTTGGGGTCTCCTTTTTGCAGGTTGCAGGTTCGTAGTTCCCGCTGTTTTTGATGTCTGTCTCCAGTGGCTAAGGTTGGTTCAGTGGGTTTTGTAGGCTTCCTGGTGGAGGGGACTAGTGCCTGTGTTTTGGTGGATGAGGCTGGATCTTGTCTCTCTAGTGGGCAGGTCTACGTCTGGTGGTGTGTTTTGGGGTGTCTGTGGCCTTATTATGATTTTAGGCAGCCTCTCTCCTAATGGGTGGGGTTGTGTTCCTGTTTTGTTAGTTGTTTGGCATAGGTTGTCCAGCACTGTAGCTTGCTGGTTGTTGAGTGAAGCTGGGTGCTGGTGTTAAGATGGAGGTCTCTGGGAGATTTTTGCCATTTGATATTATGTGGAGCTGGGAGGTCCCTTGTTGACCAGTGTCCTGAAGTTGGCTCTCCTACCTCAGAGGCAGAGCCCTGACTCCTGGCTGGAGCACCAAGAGCCTTTTATCCACATGGCTCAGAATAAAAGGGTGAAAAAGTAGAGAGAATTAGTAGAAGTATGAAGAAATAAAGAAAGAAAGGAGGGAAGGAAGGAAGGAAGGAAAGAAAGAAAGAAAGGGAAAGAGAAAGAAAGAAAGAACGAAGGTAAAGTATAATAAAGTTATTAAAATTATTTATTAAGAAAAAATTTTTTTTAAAAAAACATGGATGGATATAACCCTAGGACAAATGTTGGAAGCAAAACTATACAGACAAGATCTCACACAGAAGCATACACATACATATTCACAAAAAGAGGAAAAGGGGAAAAAATCATAGATCTTGCTCTCGAAGCCCACCTCCTTAACTTGGGATGACTCGTTGTCTATTCATGTATTCCATGATGCAAGGTACATCAAGTTGATTGTGGAGCTTTAATCCGCTGTTTCTGAGGCTGCTGGGAGAGATTTCCCTTTCTCTTCGTTGTTCTCACAGCTCACAGGGGCTCAGCTTTGGATTTGGCCCTGCCTCTGCGTGTAGGTCGCTGGGGGGTGTCTGTTTTTTGCTCAGACAGGACGGGGTTAAAGGAGCCACTGATTCGGGGGCTCTGGCGCACTCAGGCCGGGGGGGTGGGAGGGAGGGGCTCAGCGTGCTGGGCGGGCCTGCCGCGGCAGAAGCCAGCATGATGTTGCACCCGCCTGAGGCCCGCCGTGCGTTCTCCCGGGGAAGTTGTCCCTGGATCCCCGGAACCTGGCAGTGGCGGGCTGCACACGTTCCATGGAAGAGGGGTGTGGATAGTGACCTGTGCTTGCACACAAGCCCCTTGGTGGCGGCAGCAGCAGCCTTAGCGTCTCCCGCCCGTCCCTGTGGTCCGTGCTTTTAGCCGCGGCTCACACCTGTCTCTGGGGTCCACGCTTTTAGCCATGGCTCGTGCCCGTCTCTGGGGTTCGTGCTTTTAGCCGCGGCTCGCGCCCGTCTCTGCAGTTCCTTTAAGCAGCACTCTTAAACCCCTCTCCTCGCACACCAGGAAACAAAGAGGGAAGAAAAAGTCTCTTGCCTCTTCAGCAGGTGCAGACTTTTCCCCGGACTCCCTCCCGGCTAGCCGTGGTGCACTAACTCCTTCAGGCTATATTCAAGCCGCCAACCCCAGTTCTCTCCCTGTGCTCCCATGGAAACTGAAACCCGAGCCTCAGGTCGCAGCCCCGCCCACCCCGGCGGGTGAGCAGACAAGCCTCTTGGGCTGGTGAGTGCCGGTCGGCACCGATCCTCTGTGTGGGAATCTCCCCGCTTTGCCCTCCGCACACCTGTTGCTGTGCACTCCTCCGTGGCTTCGAAGCTCCCCCTCTGCCTCCCGCAGTCTCCGCCCGCAAAGGGGCTTCCTAGTATGTGGAAACTTTTCCTCCTTCACAGCTCCCTCCCACTGGTGCAGGTGCCATCCCTATTCTTTTGTCTCTGTTTTTTCTTTTTTTCTTTTGCCCTACCCAGGTACATGGGGAGTTTCTTGTCTTTTGGGAGGTCTTCTGCCAGCCTTCAGTAGGTGTTCTGTAGGAGTTGTTCCATGTGTAGATGTATTTCTGGCGTATCAGCTCCACCGCGCTCTCCTGGCCTGTCCGCGCATCCGGCCAGCTCCCTGCTCCCGGCACCCCGTCCGGGTTAGCAGCTCCTGCCTTATGTATTGAGGTGTTCCTATGTTGGGTGCATAAATATTTACAATTGTTATATCTTCTTCTTGGGTTGATCCCTTGATCATTATGTAGTGGCCTTCTTTGTCTCTTTTAATAATCTTTATTTTAAAGTCTATTTTGTCTCATATGAGAATTTCTACTGCAGCTTTATTTTGATTTCCATTTACATGGAATATCTGTTTCCATCCCCTCACTTTTAGTCTGTATGTGTCCCTCAGTCTGAAGTGGGTTTCTTGTAGACAGCATATATATGGGTCTTATTTTTGTATCCTTTCAGCCAGTCTATGTATTTTTGTTGGAACATTTAACCATTTACATTTAAGTTAATTATCGATATGTGTGTTCCTATTACTGTTTTCTTAATTGCTTTTTGTTTCTTATTACAGGTCTATTCCTTCTCGTGTGTTTCTTGCCAAGAGAAGTTTCTTTAGCATTTGTTGTAATCTGGTTTCGTGTTGCTGAATTCTCTTAGCTTTTGCTTGTCTGTAAAGGTTTTAATTTCTCTGTCGAATCTGAATGAGCTCCTTGCTGGGTAGAGAAATCTTAGTTGTAGATTTTTCCCTTTCATCACTTTAAATATGTCCTGCCACTCCCTTCTGGCTTGCAGAGTTTCTTGTGAAAAATAAGCTGTTAACCTTATGGGGATTCCCTTGTATGTTATTTGTTGCTTTTCCCTTGCTGCTTTTAATAATTTTTTTGTATTTAAT
Source organism: Leucopleurus acutus (assembly GCF_964270905.1). Taxonomy (NCBI): domain Eukaryota; kingdom Metazoa; phylum Chordata; class Mammalia; order Artiodactyla; family Delphinidae; genus Leucopleurus; species Leucopleurus acutus. The sequence continues at coordinate 52,469,399 of NC_139148.1, read as the reverse complement.
TTTTGATTGTTTGATTAATATGTGCCTTGGCATGTTTCTCCTTGGATTTATCCTGTATGGGACTCACTGCACTTCCTGGACCTGATTGACTATTCCCTTTTCTGTATTAGCGAAGTTTTCAACTCTAATCTCTTCAAATATTTTCTCATTCCCTTTTTTTTCTCTTCTTCTTCTTGGACTACATAATTCGAATGTTGGTGTGTTTAATGTTTTCCCCAAAGTCTTTGAGACTGTCCTCAATTCTTTTCATTCTGTTTTCTTTGTTCTTCCCTGCAATAGTTATTTCCACTATTTTGTCTTCCAGGTCACTTATCCATTCTTCTGCCAGTGTTATTATGCTATTGCTTCCTTCTGGAGAATTTTTAATTTCATTTATTTTGTTGTTCATCATTGTTTGTTTGCTCTTTAGTTCTTCTATGTCCTTGGAAATGTTTCTTGTATTTTCTTTATTCTATTTCCAAGATTTTGGATCACCTTTACTGTCATTACTCTGAATTCTTTTTCAAATACACTGCCTATTTCCTCTCCATTTGTTTGGTCTGGTGGGTTTTACCTTGCTCCTTCATCTGCTGCTTATTTGTCTGTCTAATCAGTTTTCTTAACTTACTCTGTTTGAGGTCTCCTTTTTGCAGGCTGCAGGTTTGTAGTTCCTGTAGTTTTTGTTGTTTGCCCCCAGTGAGTAAGGTTGTTTTAGTGGGTTGTGTAGGCTTCCTGGTGGAGGGGACTGGTGCTTGTGTTCTGGTGGATTAGTCTGGATCTTGTCTTTCTGTTGGGCAGTACCACTTCCAATGGTGTGTTTTGGTGTGTCTGTGAACTTAGTATGATTTTAGGCAGCCTCTCTGCTAATGGGAGGTGTTGTGTTCCCATCTTGCTAGTTGTTTGGCATGGGGTGCCCAGCACTGGAGCTTGCTGGTCCTTGAGTGGAGCTGGGTCTTAGTGTTGAGACGGAAGTCTCTGGGATATCTCTCACTGATTGATATTACATGGGGCCAGGAGGACTCTGGTGGTCCAATGTCCTGAACTCATTTTTCCCACCTCAGAACTTCAGGCCTGTCAGCCCCCAGGAGCACCAAGCCCCTTTCAGCCCAACAGCTCAGAAGAAAAGGGAGAGAAAAAACAAATAAATAAAATAAAGTTATTAAAATAAAAATTAAAATATTATTATTATTATAAAAATATTTTAATATAATTTTAAGAAAGAGAGCAACAAAACCAATTAAAAAATCCACCAGTGATAACAAGCACTGAAAACTAAACAAGATAGACATACAAATCAGAAAGTAGTCAGTCGCATGTAGCAAACCTCAAGTCTACAGTTGCTCCCAAAGTCCACTACCTCAATTTTGGGATAATTCATTTTCTATTCATGTATTCCACATATTCCGGGTACATCAAGTTTATTTTTGGAGTTTTAATCTGCTGTTTCTGAGGCTCCATCAAGAAATTTCCCTTTCTCTTCTTTGTTCGCACAGCTCCTGGTGTACAGCTGTGGATTTGGTCCCTCCTCTGCATTTAGGTCACCCTCTGGCATCTGTTCTTCACACAGTATGGAGGGGGTTAAAGGAGCAGTTGATTAGGGGGCTCTGGCTCCCTCAGGCCGTGGGGAGTTAGGGGTACCCAATGTGTGTTGAACCTGTGGTGGCAGAGGCCAGCATGACGTAGCAACCCCCTGAGGTGTGCTGTGTGTTCTCCTGGGGAAGTTGTCCCTGGATCATGGGACCCTGGCAGTGGTGGGCTGCACAGGCTCCTGGGAGGGCATGTGTGGATAGTGACATGTGCATGCACACAGTATTCTTGGTGGTTGCAGCAGCAGCATTAACGTTTCAGGCCTGCTTCTGGTGTCCGTGCTGCTAGCCGCAGCTCACTCCCATGTCTGCAGCTCATTTCTGTGGTGCTCTGAATCCTCTCTCCTCACACACCTGGAAACAATGGTCTCTTGACTCTTAGGTAGTTCCAAAGTTTTCCCGATTCCCCTCTTGGTTAGCTGTGGCACACTAGCCCCTTTTTGGGTGTGTTCACACAGTCAACCCCCGTCCTCTCCCTGGGATCTGACCTCCGATGCTCAAGCCCCAGCTCCGAGCCTCACTTGCCCCAGCCTGTGAGCAGACAAGCCTCTCAGGCTGATGAGTGCTGGTAGGCACCGATCCTCTATGTGGGAATCTCTCAGCCTTGCCTTCTGCACTCCTGTTGCTGCACCATCCTCTGTGTCTCCAAAGCTACCCCCCCAACCCCCATATCTGCCAGTGAGGTGTCTTCCTAGTGTGTGGAAACTTTCCGTCCTTTACAGCTCCCTCCCAGAGGTGCAGGTCTCATCCTTATTTTTTTGTCTCTGTTTTTTCTTTTTTCTTTTGTCCTACCTAGTTACATGGGGAGTTTCTTGCCTTTTGGGAAGTCTGAGGTTTTCTGTCAGTGTACAGTAGGTGTTCTGTAGGAGTTGTTCCACATGTAGATATATTTTTGATGTATTTGTCGGGAGGAAGGTGATCTCCGTGTCTTACTTCTCCACCATCTTGAAGGTTCTCCCCTCCATTTACATTTAAGGGAATTACTGATATGTATGCTTTTATTACCATTTTGGTAATTGTTTTGGATTTGTTTTTATAGGTCTTTTTTATTCCCTTCCTCTTTTGTTCTCTTGTGTTTTGATGACTATATTAGGTGTTGTGTTTGGATTGCTTTTTCTTTTTGTGTTTGTATCTATTGTAGATTTTTGGTTTCCTGTTACCTTGAAGTTTTGATATACCAGTCTATCTATCTATCTATAAGATCATTTAAGTTGCTGGTCTCTTAATTTCCAATGCATTTCCAATATCCTGCGTTTGTACTCTCCTCTTCTTATGATTGCTGGTTTTGATATCATATTTGCGTGTGGATGATTTCCTACATTTATTTTATGTTTGCCTTTACTTTTTTTTTTAACATCTTTATTGGGGTATAATTGCTTTACAATGGTGTGTTAGTTTCTGCTTTATAACAAAGTGAATCAGTTATACATATACATATGTTTCCATATGTCTTCCCTCTTGCATCTCCCTCCCTCCCACCCTCCCTATCCCACCCCTCCAGGCTGTCACAAAGCACCGAGCCAATATCCCTGTGCCATGCGGCTGCTTCCCACTAGCTATCTACCTTACTACGTTTGTTAGTGTGTATATGCCCATGACTCTCTCTCGCCCTGTCACAGCTCACCCTTCCCCCTCCCCATAACCTCAAGTCCGTTCTCTAGGAGGTCTGCGTCTTTATTCCTGCTTTACCCCTAGGTTCTTCATGACATTTTTTTTCTTAAATTCCATATATATGTGTTAGCATACAGTATTTGTCTTTTTCTTTCTGACTTACTTCACTCTGTATGACAGACTCTAGGTCTATCCACCTCATTACAAATAGCTCAATTTCGTTTCTTTTTATGGCTGAGTAATATTCCATTGTATATATGTGCTACATCTTCTTTATCCATTCATCCGATGACGGGCACTTAGGTTGTTTCCATCTCCGGGCTATTGTAAATAGAGCTGCAATGAACATTTTGGTACATGACTCTTTTTGAATTTTGGTTTTTTCAGGGTATATGCCCAGTAGTGGGATTGCTGGGTCATATGGTAGTTCTATTTGTAGTTTTTTAAGGAACCTCCATACTGTTCTCCATAGTGGCTGAACCAATTCACATTCCCACCAGCAGTGCAAGAGTGTTCCCTTTTCTCCACACCCTCTCCAGCATTTATTGTTTCTAGATTTTTTGATGATGGCCATTCTGACTGGTGTGAGATGATATCTCATTGTAGTTTTGATTTGCATTTCTCTAATGATTAATGATGTTGAGCATTCTTTCATGTGTTTGTTGGCAGTCTGTATATCTTCTTTGGAGAAATGTCTATTTTCTTTTTTCTAGTTTTGGCCTTTTCTCTTCTGCCTGATTAAGTTCCTTTACATTTCTTGTAAAATGGTTTGGTGGTGCTGAATTGTCTTAACTTTTGCTTGATTGTAAAGCTTTTTTTTTCTCCAACAAATCTGAGTGAGGACCTTGCTGGTTTGAGTATTCTTTGTTGTAGCTTTTTACCTTTTATCACTTTAAATATATCATGCCACTCCCTTCTGGTCTGCAGTTTCTGCTGAAAAATCAACTGATAACCTTATGGGGATTCCCTTGTATGTTATTTCTTGATTTCCCTTTGTTGCTTTCAATATTTTTTCCTTGTTTTTAACTGTTGTCACTTTGAATACTATGAGTCTCAATGTGTTTCGCCTTGGGTTTATCCTGTGTGGGACTCTCTGCAGTTTCTGGACTTGGGTGACTTTTTCTTTTCCCATGTTATGGAAATTTTCAGCTACTATCTCTTTACATATTTTCTCAGGTCCTTTCTCTCTCTCTTCTCCTTCTGGGAACCCTAAAATGCGATTGTTGGTCCATTTAATGTTGGCCCAGAAGTCTCTGAAACTGTTCTCATTTTTTTCATCTTTTTTCTTTATTCTCTTCTGTGGTCATTGTTTCCACCACTTTGTCTTCCAGCTCACTTATTCTTTCTTCTGCCTCATTTATTCTGCTATGGATTTTTTCTAGTGTATTATTCATTTCAGTTATTGTATTTTTTCATCTCTGTTTGTTCTTTAAATCTTCTATCTCCTATTAAACATTCATTTATTTTATTTTTTCAGTCGTTGTCTCCATTCTTTTTCTGAGATCTTGGATAATCTTTACTCTCATTACTTTAAATTCTTTTTCAGAAAATTTGCTTATCTCCACTTCATTTAGTTGTTCTTGTGGGTTTTTGTCTTGTTACTTCTTCTGGAACATATTTCTCTGCCTTCTCATTTTGCCTAACTTTCTGTTTGTTGTCTTTTTCCTCAGGCTGCAGGATTGTAGCTCCTCTTGCTTCTTTCTTTTGCCCCCTGGGGGATAAAGTTCATCATGAGGCTTGGTCAAGCTTCCTGGTGGGACGGACTGGTGCCTGTCCACTTGTGGGTGATGCTGGGTCTTATCCTTCTGGTGGGCAGAGCCATGTGAAGGGGTGTGTTTAGAGGTGGCTGTGAGTTCAGTATGACTTTAGGCATCCTGTCTGCTGATGTGTGGGTCTGTGTTCCTATCTTGTTGCTTGTTTGGCCTGAGGTGTTCTAGCTCTGGAGCCTGTAAGCTATTGGATAGGGCCCAGTCTTGGTGCCAAAATGACAACCTCTGTTAGAGCCTACATGGATCAATATTCCCTGAGTCCTCTGCCACTTTTGTCCTTGCCCTCCCCACCCGGTGAGCCACAGCCAACCCTTGCATTCCCATTAGACCCTCCATGACCTGCAGGTAGGTCCAGCCCAGACTCTTATGGAGTTACTGCTTTGTGTTGGCTCCCAGTGTCCTTGAAACCTTGTGTTGCCCTCCAAGAGTGGAGTGCCTATTTCCCCCAGTCCTGTGGAGCTGCTGTACTCAAGAGTCACTGGACTTCAAAGCCAAATGCTTTAGGGTTCCCTCCTCTTGATGCCAGACCCTCAGGCTGGGGAACCTTGCATGGGGCTCAGGACTCTCACTCTTGTGGGAGAAACTCTAAGATATAATTATGTTTCAAGTTTGGGGGTTGCCCACCTAGCAGCTATGGGATTTGATTATGTCACAAATGCCCCCCTCCTACCATCTCGTTGTGACTTCTTCTTTGTCTTTGAATGTAAAATATCTTTTTTTGATAGGTTCCAGTCTTTTCTGATTGATGGTTGTTCAACAGTTAATTGTGATTTTGGAGTTTTCATGAGAAGAGTTTAGCTCAAGTCTTTCTACTCCACCATCTTGTCTGGACTCAAGTGGTTGCTTTTACTTTGGATGCTGGCTGCGTCCTTCCTCAGCATGTGCTGACTGTTATCACTTTCATTTGGTGTTTGCAGTTTCCACGGCCCTTGTGTACTTTGGGGATGGCTGGAGCAGTGCTTGGTGCCTGCTTGCAGGTCTTGTAGTGACAGCTGCAGCCTATGAACTCCTGGGACAGTGGGGGCAGGGCTTTTCGCCTGTTTGTGGGTCTTGTATGGGAAGCTGCGGCCCATGCACTCCCAAGACAGTGGGAACAGGTCTTGGGGCCTGCTTGCATTCTCAGCCGCAGTGACTTGGACTCACCTCCAGGGCTCCTGTAGGTGGTGTCCTGTTACCTGAGAGAGCTCACAGGGAAAGAAGCTCTTATGCTAGTCCTGTCTTTCTCCTTGTGTGTCCCCCGATAATGGTGACTTGCCCCTCTGATGGGGCCAGGCTTCTTCTGGGTACCCCCTCAGTTACTACCATCCAGCCTCTTCAGGCTGTGTCCACACAGCCAACCCCGGTCTTCTCCCTGGGTATGACCTCTGAAGCCGGAGCTTCAGCACACAGCCCCCACCTGCACCTATGGACGAGAATCTCAGGCTGGTAAAGGCAAGACTGTGGTGCCAACCTTCTGTGCAGGTTACTGTTCATTTTGACTTCCACAAACTGGTTGCTGCACTCTCCTCCTAGTCTCTGAAGCTCCCCCTCTGTCTAGGCTGATCTCACCACTAGTGAGGAGACTTCCCAGGGTGTGGGAACTTTTCTTGATTCCTTTCATTTTCCTTTTCTTTTTCCTTTTCTCCTACCTGGTTTCATGGAAATATTCTTGCCATTTCATAGGTCTAAAGTCTTCTGCCAGTGTTCAGTAGATGTGTCAATCGTTCCACTTGTAGCTTTAATAGTTTTGTGGGAGAAGGTGAGCTCCACATCCTACTTCTCCACCATCTTGATCCTGCCCTCCTCTTTCATTCTTTTTTTTTCTTTTTGTGGTACATGGGCCTCTCACTGTTGTGGCCTCTCCCATTGTGGAGCACAGGCTCCAGACACACAGGCTCAGTGGCCATGGCTCACGGGCCCAGCCGCTCCATGGCATGTGGGATCTTCCCAGACCGGGGCATGAACCCATGTCCCCTGCATCAGCAGGCAGACTCTCAACCACTGCGCCACCAGGGAATCCCCCCCTTTCATTCTTTTGCATGTGAATATCCAGTGTTCTCAATGTCATTTCTTGAAAAAACTATCCTTTTCCCATTGGGAAAGAGTCTTGGCACACAGGTGATTATTTGGCTAGATACGAATTGGTTTATTTCTGGGCTCTTTATAATGTTCCCTTGGTCAATATGTTTGTCTGTAAGCCAGTGCTATACTCTTGATTACTATAACTTTGTAATAGTTTGAAGTAAGGGAGTATGTTGCCTCCATGTTGCTCAACACTGTTTTGGATACTCATGGTCCTTTGTGGATCCATATGAATTTTAGGATGAATTTTCCTTTTTCTGCAGAAAATATCACTGGAATTTTGATATGGATCAAATTTGGTATGTAGCTCATTTGGGGTAGTATGGACATTTGAACAAGTTTAATTCTTCCCTTTCATGAACATTTATTTGTGTCCATTTATCTGTGTCTTCTTTAATTTTTTTATCGATGTTTCATAGTTTTAAGTGTAAATGTCTTTCATCTCCTTGGTTAAGTTTATTCCTAAGTATTTTTAAGTTTTTAATGCTATTGAAAGTGGATTAAAAATATTTAGATAGTTTCTTGTTAGTGTACAGATATGAAGGTGATTGTTATATGTTGATTTTGTATCCTTAAACTTTACTGAATTTGCTTATGAGTTATAATTTTTTTTGGTGGAGTCTTTACAGTTTTCTGTGTTTAAGATGATGTCATCTGCAAACAGACAACTTTTATTTTTCCTTTCCAATTTTAATGTTTTTATTTACCTTTCTTGCCTAATTGCTCTGGATAGAACTTCCCATACTATGTTTAATAGAAGTGGTGAGAGTGGGCATAATTTCCATGTTACAGATCTTAAGGGAAAATATTTCAGCTCTTGACCACTGAGTATGAAGTTATCTGTGGTCTTAAAATATTAAAGTGCATTCTTTCTATACATAATTTGTTGAGAGTTTTATTATGAAAAACTATTTAATTTTGTCAAATGCTTTTCCTGCCTCTATTGAAATGATCATATAATTTTTATCTTTCATTTTTTAATGTGAGGTATCATATTTATTGATGTATGTATGTCGAACCATCATTGCATCCCAGGAATGTTTAATTCAGTTTAGTATTAAAGGTTTTGAGAATTTTTACATGTATATTCACCAGGGATTTTGGCCTATAATTTTTTTCTTGTAGTATCCTTGTCTGGCTTTGGTATTGGAGTAATGCTGGCCTTATGAAATAAGTATGGAAGTGTTCTCTCATTTTTTATCTTTTTTGGAAGAATTTGAGAAAGACTTAATAATTCTACTTTAAACATTTGGGAGAATTCACCAATGAAATCATCTGTTTCTGGGCTTTTCTATGTTGGGAGGTTTTTGATTACCTATTCAATATTCTTACTAGTAATTGGTGTGTTCAATTTTTTTATTTTTCATGATTCAGTATTTATAGATTGTATATTCCTAGAAATATATCTATGTCTTCTAGGTTATCCAATTTGTTGGTGTACAGTTGTTCATAATAGTCTCTTATTATCCTTTGTATTTCAGTGGTATCAATTGTAATGTCTCCTCTTTCACTTATAATTCTGTTGTTTTGGGTCCTCCCTCTTTTTTCCTTGCTTGGTCTAGCAATTTTGTTTACCTTTTCAAAGAACAAACTCTTAGTTTTGTTAATTTTTTCTTTTGTTATTCTGTTCTCTATTTCATTTATTTCTGATCTAATCTTTATGTTTATTATTTTCTTCCTTCTGCTAAACTTTGGGCTTTGTTTCTTTTCTAATATTGGGGTATAAAGTTAGGTTATTTTTCATCTTTCTTCTTTCTTAGGATAGACATTTATTGCTATAAACTTCCCTCTCAGAACTGAGTTTGCTGCATCCCATAAGTTTTGATATGTTGTGTTTCCATTTTTGTTCTCTTTAATATATTTTAAAATTCCCTTTTAATTTCTTCTTTGATCCATTAGTTGTTTAGGTGTGGTTTAATTTCCACACATTTTTAGTTTTCCAGGTTTTTTTTTTTTTCTGTCATTGATTTCTAGTTTCGTACCATTGTGGTCAGAAAAAGTACTTGGTATGATTTCAGTCTCCTTACATTTACTAAGGCTTGTTTAGTGACTTAACATGAGATGTTTCCTGGAGGATGTTCTGTGTGCACTTGAAAAAATGTGTATTCTGCTCCTGTTAAATGGAATATTCTGTATATGTCTGCTAGTTTTATTTGGTCTAAGATGTGGTTCAGGTCTAGTATTTCCTTATTGATTTTTTGTCTGGATGATGTACCTATTATTGAAAGTAGGATATTGAAGTCCTCTACTATTATTGTATGGACTATTTCTCCCTTCTGATCTGTTAGTATTTGCTTAATGTATTTAGATGCTCCAGTGATGTCTGCATATATATTTACAATTGTTATATTTTCTTTGGAATTGATCTCTTTAAGTATACAGACATATCTTTCTTATTGTCCTTCACAGATATTGCATTTTTTAATAAATTGACGGTTTGTGGCAACCTTGTGTCACAATTGGCACCATTTTTTCCAACAGCATTTGCTTACTTTCTCTTTGGCACATTTTGGTAATTCTCACAATACTTCAAACTTTTCCATTATGATTGCCTTTCTATGGTGATCTGTGATCAGTGATCTTTGATGTTACTATTGCAAAAATATTATGACTTGCTGAAAGCTCAGATGATGGTTAGCATTTTTAGCAATAAATTATTTTAAAATTAAATTATGTACATTTTTATTGACAATGCTATTTCAGACTTAATAGACTATAGTATAGTATAAACATGACTTTAATATGCACTGGGAAATCACAAAATTCGTGTGATTTGCTTTATTGTGATATTCATTTTATTGCAGTGCTCTGAAACTGAACCCACAAAATCTCCAAGGTGTGCTTGTATAAGGACCTTCTTTGTCTCTTGGTACAGTTTTTGACTTAAAACCTATTTTTTCTGCTCTCTTTTGTTTTCTATATGCATGGAATACTTTTGTCCATCAATTCACTTTGAGCCTATGTGTAATATTTTAGCTGAAGTGAATCTTATGTAGGCAGCACATAACTGAGTCGAGTTTTTTAAATTCATTCACCATTATATGCCTTTTAATTGAATAATTTAATCCATTCATATTTCAAGTAATTACTGATAAGTAAAACAACCTAATGCCATCTTGTTAATTGTTTTCTAACTTTTTTGTGATTTCCTTTCTCTTTTCTTCTCTTGTTGTGTTTCTTTTTGGGTTGATGTTTTTCTGTGTTACTATGTTTGATTATATTGTCTTTATATATATATATATATATATATATATATATATATATATATTTTGTGGTACGCGGGCCTCTCACTGTTGTGGCCTCTCCTGTTGCGGAGCACAGGCTCCGGATGCGCAGGCTCAGCGGCCATGGCTCACTGGCCCAGCCGCTCCGCGGCATGTGGGATCTTCCCGGACTGGGGCACAAACCCATGTCCCTTGCATCGGCAGGCGGACTCTCAACCACTGCGCCACCAGGGAAGCCCTCTCTTTATATTTTTGTGTCTACTGTAGGTAGGCTTACATAAAACATCTTATAGATATAAAAGTTTATTTTATGTGGATGACAACTTAAATTACATACAAAACTCCATCCTTTTATTATTCCCTCCATAATCTTGGGTTTTGATGTCACAATTTACCTGTTTTTATATTATGTACCATTAACAGGTTATTATGGCTATACCTATTTTTAAAACTTTTTTCCTTTAAACCTTTATACTAGTGTTAGGTGAATAACACACCACATACTACAGCATTAGAATAGTCTGAATTTGATCATGGACTTACCTTTATCAGGATGATTTATATTTTCATATGCTTAGTTATTACTAATTAACATTTTTCCTTTCAGTTTGAAGAACTCCTTTCAGCATTTATTGTAAGGCAGGTCTAGGACTGATGAACTTTCTCAGCTTTTGTTTGTCTGGGAGTGTCTTTCCCTCTCATTCATTTTTGAAGGATAACATTGTCAGATAGAGTATTCTTGGTGGTACTTTCTTTTTATTTTTTTCCCCCCAGAACTTTGAGTATATTATTGCACTCTCTCCTGGCCTCCATGGTTTCTGCTGAGAAAATCTGATAACCTTATGAGTGTTTCCTTATATGTGAGAATTTTTTTCCTCTTGCTGCTTTTAAAATTCTCTTTTTGTTTTTGATTTTAGATAGTTTTATTATAATGTGTATTGGAGAAGATACTTTTGAGTTGAAATTTGGGGGTAGCATATTAGCTTCATAAAATTGGATATTTAAATCTCTCCCCAGATTTGGGAAGTTCTCAATCATTATTTCTTTAAATAAGCTTTCTCCTCCTTTTCCCCTCTCTTCTCCTTTTGAGACTCCAACATTGCATACATTTCTTCTTTTAATGGTGGCCTACAATCACATAGGCTTTCTTCACTCTTTTTCATCTTTTTTGCTTCTGTGACTGTATGATTTCTAATTACTTGTTCACTAATTCTTCTGCTTGGTTGATTTGCTGTTAAAGCTCTCTATTGAATTTTTCATGCAGTCATTATTCTTCAACTCTTGGATTTCTATTTCTTTATTGACCTCCTCATTTTGTTCATGCACTGTCTTGCTAATTTTATTTAGTTGCCTCTCTGTGTTTTCTTATGATTAACAAAATTTCATTAAGAGGATTATTCTGATTTCTTTACCAGACAGATCATAGATATCTATCTCCTTAGGGTCAGTCATTAGAATTTTATTAGTTTCACTTGGTGTCATGTTTTTGGTGGTGTCCACGGACAGGCTTGCTGCTGGAGTCCTTGAGTAGACGGGTGTTGGTGTGGGTTGAAAACCTGGGAGAGCAGTAGTCTGCCTGGCACTGACCCTGATGCCCCCTTGAATCCTGGATTCATGGGCATTTTGGGGAGCCTGAGGTCACAGAAGCCACCCAGGGATGCAAGTGCTGGCTAGTGCTGGGGTGAGTCTGGAGTCTGTCAACCTCCAGGGGGTTGATAGTAGCCCCCTGGAGTCTGTTACCATGAAGTCACCTTGGGCTGTGGGAGCCAGCAGGCACTGGATGGGATACGGGAGCCAGGTTCACAGGAGCCCTCTAGGAACCTGATGCCAAGGGAACCACCTGTGGACTGCTAGAGGTGGCTGGCACTCAGATGGGTAAGAGTTTGGTTTTGCAGAGTCATTTTGAGACTCCGTAGCCAAGGAGAAGTGGGAGCTGTCTGGAGCCACTGGAGTTGGCAGGCACTGGGGTAAAGTGGAGGCTTGGAAGTACCAGAAGCCTGGTACTGTAGAAGCCACCTAGTTCCTTGGAAACTGCCTAGGGCCACTGAAGCTGGCAAGTGCCAGGGTGAGCTGAGAGCCTGGGTTCACCAGGACCTTCCAGGATCTTGGTGCTAAGGATACCATCTGAGACCATATGGAGGCTGCCTGGGGCCACTGAAGCCAGCAGACATAGAGATGAGCTGGGGGTCTGAATTATAAAGGACCTGGGAGAAGATTTGTGCCACAAACACCACCTGGGGCTTCTGGAATAGGCAAGTGTAGGGTGAGACGGGTTCTGAGTTCATGGGAGACCACAGAGAGTGCTGCTTTGAAAACTGCCTGGAGCCATAGGAAGTATCTGGTGCTGCTGGAGTAGGCAGACACTGAGGTGAGACAGCTTTAAGATTCACAGGGGCTCAATGGGGTTCTGATGTCACATGAGCTACCTGGGGCACTGGAGTTGGTAGATGCCTGGGTGTGACAGGGACCTGGATTCCTGGGAGCCTTCCAGGAGCCTGGTATCATAGGGGCCACTTGGGACAGCTGGAGCCATCACGTGCTGGTGTGGGATGGGAGAGTTGGTTCTCAGGTACTCACAGAAAGCTCTGATATGGGAGCTGCCTGGGGCTGAGGGAGCTGCCTGGGTCAGTTTAATGTAAGCTTCAGAGTTAACCAGGGTTTGCAGGACCCTGCTGGGAGTCTGCCATAGAAGTTTCCTTGGACCTTGGGAGCTGCCCAGATCACTGGAGTAGGCAGGCACTGGTATGAGCTGGGGGTCTGAGTTGGCAGGAGCCTACTGGAAGCTCTGCCATGCAAGCCATGTGAGGCCTTAGGAGGTGCCTGGTGTTGCTAGTGTAGGCACGTACTGGGGTGAGATGGGGCCTGTGTTCCTGGAGCCCACAGGGCACCTGGTGCTATGGGATCTGCCTGGGGTCACTAGAGTAGGCAAGTGCTGAGTTGAGTAGGGGCCTGAGTTTGCAGGAGTCTTGCCATGGAAACCACCTGTGGCTGGGAAGTACCTGGGGCGTCTGGGGTAGCCAATTGCTAGAGTGAATGGGGGCCTGGGTTTGTAAGAACCTTCAGAGAGTCATCTAATGCTGCAGGTATCAGTCCATTATTAGGGTGGACTTGTGGTCCATGGTGAAGTCTAGTGTTCACGTTCCTCTAAACACAGGGACAGTGTATGTCTCCCCACTGGGCTGCCTGGGCTTGGAAGAGGGGTAATAAGGTTAGTGAAAATCTATCTTTCCTACCCTCTCAATGTGCTCTTTCTTATTTCTGTGCTTCACCCAGATGCTGTAATCCCTCACCTGAAATCCTTGGCTCTTGTGAAGGTACTGTATTTTCATGTACAGATAGTTGCTCAAATTGATGTTTCTGAAAATGACTGATTTGTAAAAATTCCTGTGCCCCCATTTTTTATGTCACTCTCCAGGTACAGTTTCATAAAAATACAAATATTACAGAAAAAGTGAAAGTACCCTCTTGACCATCTCTTCTCCCAATCCCAGGCCTCTCCTTAGACATATATTTCAATTTGGTAGGTGTCCCTCCAAATTGTTTATATACATTTAGTGTGTGTGTAAGTATCATATATATATATGCGTGTGTGTCTATATATATGTACATACATATATATAGACACACACATATAAAAACATATATATACAGCTATTTTGCAATTTGCTTTTTTTACACTTAATATATTTCAGTGAAAATATGTGTTTAAGGGAAAACATATTGTTTCACTAAATATGTTTCAGACATTTTTAGATGTCAGTACATATTTGAGTTGTGGAAATGGAATCTCTCATTGTTGTAGTTTGCATTTCCCTGATTATCAGGTAGGTTTAGCATGTTTTACTATGGTTGTTGGGCATTCACCTTTTCTCATCTTCATTCTGCCTTTGCTTATTTTCTACTGGAGAATTTGTCTCTTCTTATTGATTTATAGGTGTACTTTTTCATGTGCATATATACATATGTGTATGTCCTTAAAGATTTGTTTTTATAAAATTGATGTACTCTATATGTTCTGGAGTCTTACTTAATTTGTTTTTAGTGTCTAAGATGGTTAACTCTCATGAACTCAAATGTGCAAAATCCTATTTGTGTGGAATATTCTATATGAATATTGTACTGTTTGATATACAGTAATTTAAAGAAAAATAAAGAAGCTTTAAATGTGTATGATTTTTTTTCTGAACTTTCATACATCAGTAAAAATGGGCAATTATTGGAACTTCTGATTTAGTCCATTAAATTTACTTTCTTGAATCATTAAGGCTAGTTTTCTTTTTTGCTTTTTAAAATTTATTTATTTTTATTAAAGTATAATTGATTTACAGTATTCTGTTAGTTTCGGGTATACAGCAAAGCGATTTAGTTACACGTATTTTTTTTCAGATTCATTTCCATTTTAGGTTATTATAAGATATTGAATATAGTTCCTTGGGCTATACAGTAAATCCTTGTTGTTTATCTTTGTTATGTATAGTAATGTATATCTGTTAATCCCATACTCCTAATTTATCCCCCCTTTCCCCTTTGGTAACCATAAGTTTATTTTCTGTTTGTGAGGCTGTTTTGTAAATAGATTCATTTGTATTATTTTTTAGATTACATAGATAAGTGATATAATATTTGTCTTTATCTGTCTGACTTACATCACTCAGTATGATTTTCTCTAGGTCCATCCATGTTGCTGCAAGTGGCAATATTTTATCTTTTTTATGTCTGAGTAATATTCCATTGTGTAGATAGATGGATAGATATGTCACATCTTTTTCTGTTACTTTTGAGGTTAAAACAAGTATGATAGCATGAATACCAAATATTACATACAACAAAGAATGTATTAAGAGCTTGTTTGATTTTATGGGAGTATCCTTATTATTCTCTGTAACCTACATCTACAATAGAGATTTTAAAAAATATTTTATTGTAATAAAATATATTTAACCAAATTTGCCATTTTTACCACTTTTAAGTGTAGAGTTCACTGGCATAAATTACATTCAGAATGTTGTGCAACCATCACCACCACTATCTGCTTTGAAGACTTTTCATCACCCCAAGTAAAGACTCTGTAACAATTAAGAAATAACTCCCCACTTTCCTATCCCAGCCCATGGCAATCTCTAATTTATCTTCTGTCTCTTGAAATTTGCCTATTCTTGATATGTCATATAACAGAAATCATACAATATTTGACCTTTTGTGTCTGGCTTATTTCACTTGTGCATATTTTCAAAGTTCATCCATGTTGTATCATGTATTAGGACAATTCCTTATGGCAGAATAATATTCCATTTTCTGTATAGTCCATACTTTGTTTTTAAGTTCATTTATTGGTAGGTACTTGGGTTGTTTCCAGCTTTTGGCTATTGTAAATAATGCTGCAATGAACACTGGTGTGAAGCTATTTGTTTGAGACTCTCTTTTCATTTTCTGGGGCAGGGGTATACACCTAGAAGTGGAGTCATATGGTAATACTTTGTTTAGTTTTTTGAGGAACTGTCAAGCTGTTTTCCACAGCAGCTGCACCATTTTATAGTCTCACCAACAATTTATAAGTGTTCCAGTTTCTCCACATCCTCTCCAATGCTAGTTATTGTCCATCAGTTTTATTATAGCCATCTTAGTAAGGGTCAATAGTATCACTTTTTTTCCTATTCTTTTCTTTTAAATACATTATTATATTTAAATTTTTTCAGTTTTATTGAGAAATAATTGACATACATCACTGTATAAGTTTAAGACATACAGCATGATGGTTTGGTTTGATTTACATATATTGTGAAATGATTCCCACAATAAGTTCAGATAACATCCATCTTCTCACATGTATACAATACAAAAAAATGAATAAAGAAAAAAAGGGAAAAAAATCTCCTTGTGATAAAAACTCTTAGGATGTTCTCTAACAACTTTTCTTATATGTGATAGAGCAGTGTTAGCTATAGTTATCATGTTGTACATTACATCCCTGGTACTTATTGATTGCATAACTGAAAGTTTGTAGCATCTGACCAACCTCCTCCAATATGCTCTACCACACCCTACCAATATAATTTTTCATTTCTTTTTAAAATTTTATTATTATTATTGAAGTATAGCTGATTTACAGTATTATATTAGTTTCAGGTGTACAGCATGGTGATTCAGTATTTTACAGATTACACCCCATTAAAAGTTATTACAAGATAATGGTCTTATATTATTTCTTTGTGCTATACAATATATCCTTGTTGCTTATCTGTTTTATACATAGCAGTTTGTATCTCTTAATCCCATACCCCTAACTTGCCCATCCCCCAGCCCCTCTCCCCTCTGGCAACCATAGTTTGTTCTTATATCTGTGAGTCTTTTTCTGTTTTGCACATACATTCGTTTGCATTATTTTTTAGATTCCACATGTAAGTGACATCATACAATATTTAATGGCTGAGTAATATATACAATATATAAAATATATAAGATTTATTATATAAGAATATATATATATTCTTTTTCAGATACAACTTCTTTATCCGTTCAGCTGTTGATGGGCACATGTGATGCTTCCATATCTTGGCTATTGTAAATAGTGCTGCTATGAACATTAGGGTGAATGTGTCATTTCAAATTAGTGTTTTAGTTTTTCCAGATATATATTCAGGAGTGGAATTGCTGGACCATATGGTCGTTCTTTTTTAGTTTTTTGAGGAACCTCCACACGTTTTTTCCATAGTGGATGCACCAGTTTATGTTCCAACGAGTGTAATTATACACATAATTTCCATTTTCTCCACATCCTCTCCAACATTTGTTATTTGTAGACATTTTGATGATAAGCCATTCTGACAGGTGTGAGGTGATATCTCATTGTTGTTTTCATTTGAATTTCTCTAATAACTAGCAATGTTGAGGATCTTTCCATATGGCTATTAGCCACCTGTATGTCTTCTTTGGAAAAATGTCAGGTCATCTGCCCATTTTTTGATTGCGTGGTGTGTTTCTTTGATATTGAGTTGTATATGCTGTTTATATATTTGGACTAATAAACCCTTGTCAGTCATATCATTCACAAATATTTTCTTCCATTCTGTAGGTTGCTTTTTTTCTTTAAATGGCTTTCTTTTTAATTTTTCTAAATTGGAGTATAGTTGGTTTATAATGTTTCAGGTGTACAGCAAAGTGATTTTGTTATATATATATATATATATATATATATATATATATATATATGAATATATATATTCTTTTTCAGATTCCTTTCAACTATGAGTTATTAAAAAACATTGAATATAGTTTCCTGTGTTATACAGTAGGTCCTTATTGGTTATCTATTTTATATATAGTAGTGTGTATCTGTTAATCCCAAATTCCTAATTTATCCCTCCCCTCTTTCCCCTCAAGTAATCATCAGTTTGTTTTCTATGTCTGATTCTATTTCTGTTTTGTAAATAAGTTCATTTGTATCATTTTTTTTAAGATTCCACATATACATGATATCATATATTTGTCTTTCTCTGACTTCACTTAGTATGATAACCTCTAGAGTCCATCCAGATTGCTGCAAATGGCATTATTTCATTGTTTTTTATGGCTGAGTAATATTCCATTGTGTATATATATACCACATCTTTATCCATTTGTCTACTGATGGGCATTTAGATTGCTTCCATACATTGGCTATTGTAAATAGTACTGCTATGAATATTGGGGTTCATGTATCTTTGAATTCTAGTTTTCTTCTTTTCCTGTTATATGCCCAGGAGTGGAGCTGTTGGATCATATTGTAACTACATTTTTAGGTTTTTAAGGAACCTCCATACTGTTCTCCACAGTGGCTGCACCAATTTACATTCCTAACTACAAGGTAGAGAAGGGTTACCTTTTCTCCACACCATCCCTAGCATTTATTATTTATAGACATTTTAATGGTGGTCATTCTTACTAATGTGAGGTGATATTTCACTGTAATTTTGATTTGCATTTCTCTAATAATTAGTGATGTTGAGTATCTTTTCATGTGTCTGTTGGCCATCTGTATGTCTTCTTTGTAGAAATGTCTATTTAAGTCTTCTGCCCATTGATTAGTTTTTTATTTTTGATATTGAGCTGTATAAGCTGTTTGTATATTTTGGAAATTAAGCCCTTCTTGGTCACATCATTTGCAAATATTTTCTCGCATTCTGTAAGTTGTCTTTTCATTTTTTAATGGTTTTCTTTACTCCAAAAGCTTTATGTTTAATTAGGTTTTATTTGTTTAATTTTGCTTTCATTTCTTTTCCCTTATGAGACAGATCCAAAAAATATTACTACAATTCATGTCAAAGAGCATTGTGTCTGTGTCCTCTTTTGGAATTTTATGGTCCCATGTCTTACATTTAGGTCTTTAATCCATTTTGAGTTTATTTTTTTATATGTTGTGAGGTAATGTTTTAACATAATTGTTTTACATGTAGCCGTATAGTTTTCCCAGCACCAGTTGCTGAAGATACTGTCTTTCTCCAGTGTATGTTCTTGCTTCCTTTTTCATAGATTAATGGAACATAGGTCCATGGGTTTCTGGACTCTGTGTTCTGTTCCATTGATCTATGTGTCTGTTTTTGTTCTAGTAACATTGGGTTTTGATTAATGTAGCTTTGTACTGTAGTCTGAAGCCTGGAAGCATGATACCTCCAGCTTTGTTCTTTTTCTCAAGACTGCTTTGGCAATTCAGGGTATTTTGTGGTTCCATATAAATTTTAGGTTTATTTCTTCTACTTCTGTGAAAAAACGTCATGAATATTTTCATAGGGTTTGCATTAAATCTTTAGATTGCTTTGGGTAGTATGGCCATTTTAACCATACCAATTCTTCCAATCCAAGAGCACAGAAATCTTTCTATTTATTTATATCATTTTCAATTCCCTTGATCAATGTTTTATGGTTTTCAGAGAATAGGTCTTTCGTCCCTTTTGTTAAGTTTATTCCTATGTATTTTACCCATTTTGATGAGACTTTAAATAGGATTTTTTTTACATTGTCTTTCTGATATTTGGTTATTAGTGTATAGAAAAGCAACAGATTTCAGTATATTAATCTTGTATACAGCAACCTTCCTGAAATCATTTATTAGTTTTAATTTTTGGGGAGGTGGAGTTTTTAGGGTTTTCCTTATCAAGTAGCATGTCATCTGCAAATAGTGACAGTTTTACTTTTTCCCTTCAAATTTGGATGCCTTTTATTTCTTTTTGTTATCTTATTGCTGTGGCCAGGACTTCCAAAACTATGTTAAATAGAAGTGGCAAGAGTGTGCATCCTTGTTTTGTTCATGAATTCAGAGGAAATGCTTTCAGCTTTTCACTGTTGAGTATGAAGTTAGCCATGAGTTTGTCATAACTGACTTTTATTACTATGTTGACAGATGTTCCTTCTATACCTATTTTGATGAGAGTTTTTATCATTAATGGATGTAGAATTTTGTCAAATGCTTTTTCTGGGTCTCTTAGGATGATGACTTGATTTTTATACTTTTGCTAATGTGTTGTATCACATTGCTTTGCAAGTGTTGAACCAACCTTGTGACCCTGGAAAAATCCTTTTTACATATTACTGGATTCTGTTTGCTAATATTTTGTTGAGGATTTTTGCATCTGTATTCATCAAAGATATTGGTGTGTAATTTTTTTTCTTTTCTTTCCTCTTCTTTTTTTGTACTGACTTTGGTTTTGGTATGAGGGTAATAGTGGCCTTGCACAATGAAGTTGGGTGTGTTTTTGGACTAGTTTGAGAGGGATAGGTATTCGTTTCTTTATATATTTGGTAGAATTCCCTCGGGAAGCCATCCAGGTCTGGACTTTTGTTTGCTGGGAGGTTTGTTTTTTTTTTCATTTTAATTAAAATTTCTACTTCACTACTAGTGAACAGTCCGTTCAAGTTGTCTGTTTCTTCGTGATTCAGTCTTACCACCTTGTATATTTCTCGACATTTGTTCACTTCCTCTATGTTGTCCAAATTGTTGACATATAACTGTTCATACTACTCTCTTTTTTTTAACACCTTTATTGGAGTATAATTGCTTTACAATGCTGTGTTAGTTTCTGCTTTATAACAAAGTGAATCAGTTATACATATACATATGTACCCATATCTCTTCTCTCTTGTGTCTCCCTCCCTCCCATGCTCCCTATCCCACCCCTCTAGGTGGTAACAAAGCACTGAGTTGATCTCCCTGTACTATGCGGCCGCTTCCCACTAGCTATCTATTTTAATTTTGGTAGTATATATATGTCCATGACACTCTCTCACTTTGTCACAGCTTACCCTTGCCCCTCCCCATATCTTCAAGTCCATTCTCTAGTAGTTCTGTGTCTTTATTTCTGTCTTACCCCTAGGTTCTTCATGACATTTTTTTCTTAGATTCCATATATATGTGTTAGCATACGGTATTTGTCTTTCTCTTTCTGACTTACTTCACTCTGTAGGACAGACTCTAGGTCCATCCACCTCACTACAAATAGCTCAATTTCGTTTCTTTTTATGGCTGGGTAATATTCCATTGTATATATGTGCCACATCTTCTTTATCCATTCATCTGATGATGAACACTTAGGTTGTTTCCATCTCCGGGCTATTGTAAAAAGAGCTGTAATGAACATTTTGGTACATGACTCTTTTTGAATTATGGTTTTCTCAGGATATATGCCCAGTAGTGGGATTGCTGGGTCATATGGTAGTTTTATTTGTAGTTTTTTAAGGAACCCCCATACTGTTCTCCATAGTTGCTGTACCAATTCACATTCCCACCAGCAGTGCAAGAGTGTTCCCTTTTCTCCACACGCTCTCCAGCATTTATTGTTTATAGATTTTATTTTTTTGTTGTTCTCAAAAAAATTTTTTTATTATCTTCTAGGAGCACCATGCTGGGAATACAGTGATTAATTAAAGCCATCATAGAGCTTAGAGTCTGACTGAGGAGGTTTTTTTTCACATTGATTGATTGCTGCAAATGACTTTTATTATGGCTTTGAAGAGACATAATTCACATACCATATAATTCACTCATTTAGAGTATACAATTCAAAGACTTTTAGCATATTCATACAATTGTACAACTATTACCATAATCAATTTTCAGAACATTTACATCACCCCCAAAAGAAACTCTGTATCCATTGGCAGTCATTCCCAATTTCTCTTCAACCTTGACTGAGGAATTCTTAAGTTTCTATTATCTGTATTCTTTTTCTTGGGATAAGATTAATGGAAAGTTGGTTGCATCAAGTATTAATATTTACAATGAAAATATTATTAAATAAAAAAAATTCCTTAGAAGCTCCCCTGAATTATTTTCCTTCAATTGCCAAGACAAGAATACATCGACTGTTTAACCGTTGTCTGTCCTGAGTAAGATTTGCTCCCTGGAAGTGTGTATTTATTGCTTTCCCATCTCTTTAGCCAGACGGAGAGCATGGATACAGTGGTGACAAGAAAGGCACAGTTACATGAGTGGCAATGGAACAGCAGGATTAAGTGTCCCTTGAGAATGGTAGGAATTCCTTGTTTAGAGTGAGGAAAACCCCCCACAAAACATAGATGTGGAGTTCTGATAGCTGCCCATCCTTTCCTCCTTTCTTTCCTCTTAAATAATTAACTAATTAATTTTATTTTACTTATTTTTTTTACATCTTTACTGGAGTATAATTGCTTTACAATGGTGTGTTAGATTCTGCTTTATAACTAAGACAAAAGTTATACATATACATATGTTCCCATATTTCTTCCTATTGTAAAGAGAGCTGCAATTAACATTTTGGTACATGACTCTTTGAATTATGGTTTTCTCAGGGTATATGCCTAGTAGTGGGATTGCTGGGTCATATGGTAGTTCTATTTGTAGTTTTTTAAGGAACCTCCATCTGTTCTCCATAGTGGCTGTACCAATTCACATTCCAACCAGCAGTGCAAGAGTGTTCCCTTTTCTCCACACCCTCTCCAGCATTTATTGTTTCTAGATGTTTTGATGATGGCCATTCTGACTGGTGTGAGATGATATCTCATTGTAGTTTTGATTGGCATTTCTCTAATGATTAATGATGCAGAGCATTCTTTCATGTGTTTGTTGGCAGTCTGTATATCTTCTTTGGAGAAATGTCTATTTAGGTCTTCTGCCCAGTTTTGGATTGGGTTGTTTGTTTCTTTGTTATTGAGCTCCATGTGCTGCTTGTAAATTTTGGAGATTAATCCTTTGTCAATTGCTTCATTTGCAAATATTTTATCCCATTCTGAAGCTTGTCTTTTGGCCATGTTTATGGTTTCCTTTGCTGTGCAAAAGCTTTTAAGTTTCATTAGGTCCAATTTGTTTATTTTACTTTTTATTTCCATTTCTATAAGAGGTGGGTCAAAAAAGATCTTTCTGTAATTGATGTCATAGAGTGTTCTGCCTAAGACTTTTCCTCTAAGAGTTTGATAGTTTCTGGTCATACATTTAGGTCTTTATCCATTTTGAGCTTTTTTTGTGTATAGTGTTAGGGAGTGTTCTAATCTCATATGTTTACATGTACCTGTCTAGTTTTTCCAGCACCACTTTTTGAAGAGGCTGTCCTTTCTCCACTGTACATTCCTGTCTCCTTTATCAAAGATAAGGTGACCATAGGTGCGTGGGTTTATCTCTGGGTTTTCTATCCTGTTCCATTGATCTATCTTTCTGTTTTTGTGCCAGTACCATACTGTCTTGATTACTGTAGCTTTGTAGTATAGTCTGAAGTCAGGGAAAATGATTCCTCCAGCTCCATTGTTCATTCTCAAGATTGCTTTGGCTATATGGGGTCTTTTGTGTTTCCATAGAAATTGTGAAATGTTTTGTTCTAGTTCTGTGAAAAATGCCAGTGGTAGTTTCATAGAGATTGCATTGAATTGGTAGATTGTTTTGGGTAGTAGAGTCATTTTCACAATGTTGATTCTTCCAATCCAAGAACATGGTATATCTCTCCATCTATTTGTATCATCTTTAATTTCTTTCATCAGTGTCTTATAATTTTCTGCATACATGTCTTTTGTCTCCTTAGGTAGGTTTATTCCTAGATATTTTATTCTTTATGTTGCAGTGGTAAATTGGAGTGTTTTCTAGATTTCACTTTCAGATTTTTCATCACTAGTAAACAGGAATGCCAGAGATTTCTGTGCATTAATTTTGTATCCTGCTACTTTACCAAATTCATTGATTAGCTCTAGTAGTTTTCTGGTAGCATCTTCAGGATTCTCTATGTATAGTCTCATGTCATCTGCAAACAATGACAGCTTTACTTCTTCTTTTCCAATTTGGATTTATTTTATTTCCTTGTCTTCTCTGGTTGCTGTGGCTAAACCTTCCATAACTATGTTGAGTAAGAGTGGTGAGAGTGGGCTACCTTGTCTTGTTCCTGATCTTAGTGGAAATGCTTTCAATTTTTCCCCATTGAGGAAGATGTGGGCTATGGGTTTGTCATATATAGCCTTTATTATGTTGAGGAAAGTTCCCACTCTGCCTACTTTTGTAAGGTTTTTTATCATAAATGGGTGTTGCATTTTGTCAAAAGCTTTCTCTGCATCTATGAGAAGATCATATGGTTTTTCTCCTTCAATTTGTGAATATGGTGTATCACATTGATTGATTGGCATATATTGAAGAATCCTTGCATTGCTGGAATAAACCCCACTTGATCAAGTTGTATGATCCTTTTAATGTGCTGTTGGATTCTGTTTGCTAGTATTTTGTTGAGGGTTTTTGCATCTATGTTCATCAGTGATATTGGCCTGTAGTTTTCTTTCTTTGTCACATCCTTGTCTGGTTTTGGTATCAGGGTGATGGTGGCCACATAGAATGAGTTTGGGAGTGTTCCTCACTCTGCTATATTTTGGAAGAGTTTGAGAAGGTAGGTGATAGCTCTTCTCTAAATGTTTAATAGAATTTACCTGTGAAGCCGTCTGGCCCTGGGCTTTGATTTGTTGGAAGATTTTTAATCACAGTTTCAATTTAAGTGCTGGTGATTGGTCTGTTCATATTTTCTATTTCTTCCTGATTCAGTCTTGGCAGGTTGTGCATTTCTAAGAATTTGTCCATTTCTTCAAGGTTGTCCATTTTATTGGCATAGAGTTGCTTGTAGTAATCTATCATGATCTTCTGTATTTCTGCAGTGTCACTTCTTATGTCTCATTTTACATTTCTAATTCTATTGATTTGAGTCTTCTCCTTATTTTTCTTGATGAGTCTGGCTAACAGTTTATCATTTTTGTTTATCTTCTCAATGAACCAGCTAGTAGTTTTATTGATCGTTGCTATGGTTTCCTTCATTTCTTTTTCATTTATTTCTAATCTGATCTTTATGATTTCTTTCCTTCTGCTAACTTTGGGGGTTTTTTTTTTGCTCTTCTTTCTCTAATTTCTTTAGGTGCCAAGTTTAGGTTGTTTTTTCGAGATGTTTCCTGTTTCTTAAGGTAGGGTTGTATTGCTATAAACTTCCCCCTTAATACTAATTTTGCTGCATCCCATAGGTTGGGTCATCGTGTCCCCATTGTCATTTGTTTCCAGGTATTTTTTGATTTCCTCTTTGATTTCTTCCATGATCACTTCGTTATTTAGCAGTGTATTGTTTAGCCTCCATGTGTTTGTATTTTTTACAGATCTTTTCCTGTAATTGATAGCTAGTCTCATAGCAATGTGGTCAGAAAAGATACTTCATACAATTTCAATTTTCTTAAATTTACTAAGGCTTGATTTGGAACCAAGATATGATCTATCCTGGAGAACGTTCCATGAGCACTTGAAAAAAATATGTATTCTGTTGTTTTTGGATGGAATGTCCTCTAAATATCAATTAAGTCCATCTTGTTTAATGTATCATTTAAAGCTTGTGTTTCCTTATTTATTTTCATTTTTGATGATCTGTTCATTGGTGAAAGTGGGTGTTAAAATCCCCTAGTATGAATGTGTTACAGTCAATTTCCCCTTTTATGGCTAGTTAGTATTTGCCTTATGTATTGATGTGCTCCTATGTTGGGTGCATAAATATTTACAATTGTTATATCTTCTTCTTGAATCAATCCCTTGATCATTATGTAGTGTCCTTCTTTGTCTCTTGTAATAGTCTTTATTTTAAAGTCTATATTTTGTGATATGAGAATTGCTACTCCAGCCTTCTATTGGTGTCATTTTGCATGGCATATATTTTTCCATCCCCTCACTTTCAGTCTATATCTGTCTCTAGGTCTGAAGTGGTCTGTTGTAGTCAGCATATATATGGGTCTTGTTTTTGTATCCATGCACCCAGTCTGTGTCTTTTGGTGGGAGCATTTAATCCATTTACATTTAAGATCATTATCAATATGTATATTCCTATTCCTAGTTTCTTAATTGTTTTGGGTTTGTTATTGTAGGTCTTTTACTTCTCTTGTGTTTCTTGCCTAGAGTAGATCCTTTAGCATTTTTTGTAAAGCTGGTTTGGTGGTGCTGAACTCTCTCAGGTTTTGCTTGTCTGTAAAGGTTTTAAATTCTCCACCAAATCTGAATGAAATCCTTGCTGGGTAGAATAATCTTGATTGTAGATTTTTCTTCTTCATCACTTTTAATATGTCTTGCCAGTCCCTTCTGACTTGCAGAGTTTCTGCTGAAAGATCAGCTGTTAACCTTATGGGGATTCCCTTGTGTGTTATTTGTTGTTTTTCCCTTGCTGCTTTTAATATGTTTTTTTGTATTTAATTTTTGACAGTTTGATATGGTATGATATGATAATATGTGTCTTGGCGTGTTTATCCTTGGATTTATCCTGTATGGGACTCTCTGTGCTTCCTAGGCTTGATTAACTCTTTCTTTTCCCATATTAGGGAAGTTTTCAACTATAATCTCTTCAAATATTTTCTCATTCCCTCTCTTTTTCTATTCTTCTTCTGGAACCACTATAATTTGTATGTTGGTGTGTTTAATGTTGTCTCAGAGGTCTCTGATGCTGTCCTCAGTTCTTTTCATTCTTTTTTCTTTATTCTGCTCTGCAGTACTTATTTCCAATATTTTATCTTCCAGGTCACTTATCCGTTCTTCTACCTCAGTTATTCTTCTATTGATCCCTTCTAGAGTATTTTTAATTTCATTTATTTTGTTATTCCTCGTTGTTTGTTTCATCTTTAGTTCTTCAGTTCCTTGTTAAATGTTTCTTGCATTTTCTCTATTCTATTTCCAAGATTTTGGATCATCTTTACTATCATTATTCTGAATTATTTTTCAGGCAGACTGCCTATTTCCTCTTCATTTGTTGGGTCTGGTGGGTTTTTATCTTGCTCCTTCATCTGCTGTGTGTTTTTCTGTCTTCTCATTTTGCTTTTCTTACTGTGTTTGGGGTCTCCTTTTTGCAGGCTGCAGGTTCGTTGTTCCTGTTGATTTTGATGTCTGTCTCCAGTGACTAAAGTTGGTTCAGTGGGTTGTGTAGGCTTCCTGGTGGAGGGGACTAGTGCCTGTGTTCTGGTGGATGAGGCTGAATCTTGTCTCTCTGTTGAGAATGTCTGGTGGTGTGTTTTGGGGTGTCTGTGGACTTATTATGATTTTAGGCATCTTCTCTGCTAATGCGTGGGGTTGTTTTCCTGTCTTGCTAGTTGTTTGGCAGAGGGGGTCCAGCACTGTAGCTTGCTGGTCATTGAGTGAAGCTGGATGTTGGTGTTGAAATGGAGATCTCTGGGATATTTTTGCCATTTGATATTACACGGAGCTGGGAGGTCTCTTGTAGACCAGTGTCCTGAAGTTGGCTCTCCCAACTCAGAGGCAGAGCACTGATTCCTGGCTGCAGCACCAAGAGCCTTTCATCCACATGGCTCAGAATAAAAGGGAGAAAAAGTAGAAAGAAAGAAAGAAAGAAAGAAGATAAAAGAAAATAAAATAAAGTAAGATAAAATAAAATAAAGTTATTAAAATTAATTATTAAGAAAAATAATTTTAAGTAAAAACATAAAAAAATGTTTGGATAGAACCCTAGGACAAATGGGGAAAGCAAAGCTATACAGAGAAAATCTCACACAGAAGCATACACATACGCACTCAGAAAAAGAGGAAAAGTGGGAAAAATAATAAATCTTGCTCTAAAAGTCCACCTCCTCAATTTGAGATGATTTGTTGTCTATTCCTGTATTCCATGGATGCAGGGTACATCAAGTTGATTCTGGAGATATAATCCGCTGTTCCTGAGGCTGCTGGGAGATATTTCCCTTTCTCTTCTTTGTTCGCACAAGTCCTGAGTCTCAGCTTTGGATTTGGCCCCGCCTCTGCCTTTCTGTCACCGGAGGGCGTCTCTTCTTTGCTCAGACAGGACTGGGTTAAAGGAGCCGCTCATTCGGGAGCTCTGGCTCACTCAGGCCGGGGGTAGGGAGGGGCACAATGGGGGGCGAGCTTGTGGCAGCAGATGCCTTCGTGACGTTGCACCAGCCTGAGGCATGTCCTACATTCTCCTGGGGATGCTGTCCCTGGATCCCGGGACCCTGGCAGTGGCAGGCTGCACAGGCTCCCTGGAAGGGAGGTGTGGATAGGGACCTGTGCTCACACACAGGCTTCTTAGTGGCGGCAGCAGCAGCCTTAGCATCCCATGCCCATCTCTGGGGTCTGCACTGTTAGCCGCGGCTTGTGGCCTTCTCTGGAACTCCTTTTAGCAGCGCTCTTAATCCCCTCTCCTTGCGCACCTGGAATCAAAGAGGGTAGAAAAAGTCTCTTGCCTCTTCAGCAGATCCAGACTTTGCCCCAGACTCTCTCCCGGCTCTCCATGGTGCACTAACCCCTTCAGGCTGTGTTCACTCTGCCAGTCCTCTCCCTGTGCTCCTACTGAAACCCGAGCCTCAGCTTCCAGCCCATACTATTCTCTTATGACATTTTTTATATCTGTGGTATTGTTATTTATCCTCTTTGATTTCTTATTTTGTTTATTTATGTTTTTGCTCTTTTCTTCTTGGTGAGCCTGTTTAAAGGACTATCAATTTTGTGTATCTTTTTTAAAAAAACCCAGCTCTTCCTTTCTTTGATCTTTTCTAATTTTTATCTCTTTTTTATTCATTTCCTCTCTGATCTTTATTAGTTCCTTCCTTCTGTTGACTTTGGGCCTTGCTCTTTTTCTAATTACTTTAGGAGGTAGATTAGGTTGTTTATTGATACTTTTTGTTATTTGAGGAATGCCTGTATCACTATAAACTTCCCTCTTAGAACTGCCTTTGCTGCATCCATATAATTTTGAGTGTTCTTTTTTAATTTTCATTTATCTCAAGTTATTTTCTGATTTCCCATTTGATTTTTTCCTTGACCCTTTTTTTTAGTGGCACATTGCTTAGTTTCCACATGTTTCTTCTTTTCCATTTTTGTTTTTTAAATTGATTTCTAGTTTCATATTCTTTTATTTGGAAAAATATTCTTCATATAATTTCTGTCCTCTTAAATTCATTGCAATTTGTTTTGTGGCCTGGCATGTGATCTATGCTGGAGAGTGTTCCATATGTACTTTAAAAGAATGTGTATTCTGCTATTTACGGATGGAATGTCCTGTAGATATCTATCTACTAGTCTAGCTGGCCCATTGTGTCATTTAAGACAACTGTTGCCTTATAGCTTTTCTGTCTGAATGTTCTGCCCATTGTTGTAAATAAGGTGTTAAAGTCCCCTACTATGATTGCATTATTATCAGTTTCTGCCTTTATGTCTGTTAATGTTTGCTTTATATATTTAGATGCTCCTATATTTGGATGCATATATATTAATGAATGTAATATCCTCTTCTTGTATTGATCCCCTTATCATTATGTAATACACTTCTTTGTTTTTTGTTATAGCCTTTGTTTCAATGTCTAATTTTTCTGATATGAGTATTGCTACACCCGCTGTTTTGTCATTTCCATTGCATGAAATACCTTTTTCCATCCCCTCACTTTCATTTTGTGTCTTTAGCCCTGAAATGTGTCTCTTATAGGCAGCATAAGAAATATCTTGTTTTTGTTTTTTATCCATTCTGCCACCCTATGTCTTTTGATTGGAGCATTTAGTCCATTGACATTTAAAGTAATCCTCAATAGTAATGTCCTTATTGCCAATTAATTTCTTGTTTTCTGGTTCTAGGGGTAGTTCTTCTTGGTTCATTTCTTCCTTTCTTTCTTCCTTTGTGCTTTGATGATTTTCTTCAACAGTATGCTTCTGTTCCTTTCTTTTTAGTTTTTCTTTGTCTATTGTAGGTTTTTATTTTGTGCTTACAATAAGGTTCATATATCTTCAAATATAACTATATCTACTTGTTTTAAACTGGTAGTCATTTATGTTCAAACAGATTCTAAAAGATTTATATTTTTTACTCCCCTCCCCCATATTTTGTATTTTGATGTCATGTCTTACATCTTCATGCGTACCTTTTCTTTATTTTAATTATAGTTGTTTTTAGTTTTTGTCTTTTAATCTATGTACTGGTTTATTTAAGGGGTTGATCCACAGTCCTTATGATATATATGTCTTTCCTAGTGTTATTTACCCTTTCCTATAGATTCTTACTTATTTTCCCCTTAGAGAAGACCCTTCAACATTTCATTTAGGGTGTGCTTAGTATTGACAAACTCTTAATTTTTGCTTGTCTGAGAAGTTCTTTATCACTCTTATTCTAAATGATGATCTTGCTACTAGGTTTTTGCTGGTTTTTCCTTTTCAGCACTTTGAATATATCATTCCACTCCCTCCTGGGCTGAAACGTTTCTGCAGAGAAATGAGCTGATAACTTTATGGGAATTACCTTGATTTCACTCTTTGTTTTTCTCTTCTGTGTTTAGAATTCACTGCTCATCTTTAACTTTGCCATTTAAATTATAAAATGTCTTGGTGTGGGCCTATATGGGTTCTTCTTGTTTGGGATACTCTGTGCTTTCAGTACCTGGATATCTACTTCCTTCTACAGGTTTGGGAATTTTTCAGATATAATTTCTTCAAATATTTTTTGATCCCCTTCTTGCTCTTATCCTTCTTGGACTCCTATAATATGAATATTGGTATGTTTGATAATATGCCTGAGATTGTTTAAATTATTTTTATGATTGAAATTACACTTTATTGTGAGATGTTAACATATTTTTTGACTATTTCTTTTTTTATTGTATAGTTGATTTACAATGTTTCAGATTGTACAGCAAAGTGATTTGGTTATACATATGTATCTATTCTTTTTCACATTCTTTTCTGTTATAATTTATTACAAGATATTGAATATAGTTCTCTGTGCTATATTGTAGATCATTATTGTTTATTTTTAAATTTGTTTTTCTTTCTGCCATTCTGATTGGGTGATTTCTTTCTATACTCTCTTCCAGATCACTTATGCATTCTTCTGTATCACTTCATCTGTTATTTATTCCTTCCAGTGTGTTCTTCATTTAAGCCACTGAATTATTCATTTCTGATTTTGTCTTTTTAATATTTTCTATATTTCCTTGTTATAATGGTCTTTGCTTAGATCAATTACTACCCCTAATTTAGTTAATATTTTTATTACAGATGTTATCAATTTTTATATTGTAAACTTTATTTCTGTATGATTTTTTTTCAGGAGTTTTCTGTTGCTCTTTTATTCACAGTAGTTTCTCTGCTTTTTCATTGTTCTGAACTTCCTCTGCCTCTATGAGTTTAGGTGAAACAGTTACCTATTGCAGACTTAAAGGTGTCTTCTTATGTGGGAGTATCTCTGTACAGACTACTTGTATCTCTGTACAGACTGCTTGTGTCACATCTTTCCTCAGGGTGTACTGGAAAATATCACCTTGGTATTTGGTAGGACTGGAGATGGAGGGGCTAGAGATGGCACCTGGTGTGAAGAAAGACTTACGCTCTGCTCAGTGGCTGTGACTGGCCTGTTGTTTGTGGGGTTTGAATCCCAAGTTGCTGGGGAATAATCCCTGAGGGTCTTTCCCAAGATGGCTCTGTTCCCTTTAATTGTGTGTTTTTCCCTTTCCCTGCTCAAGACTTTTGCCCCAGAAGAGGTGAGTGCTAATGCAGTTGGGGTCCATGCACAGGTCTGATGTGCTGCCTGTGTAGGTGCCTGTGGCTCTGCTCAGATACAGTCTTACATGCAAGGCCCCTTTATTCCTCATAGCAGATCACTTCTCCCTACCATCCCTGCCCCCACCCTGTCATTCAAGTGCTCCACAGGGCTGGTGGTGACCCACATGGACTCTCAACATGTTTGGGGAGGTTAGTTGTGCTGGAGCAGCTGCCATCAGACATCTATGTGGCTTCTGAGGTGCCATTTGAGTACACACCAGCAATGGACACTGCCACCCCATGCAAATTCCCCCAGGATCAAATCACCCCTGTGTCTGATAGTAAAAATATTTCCGCAGTTGTGTGCATCCTATATCCAAGTCCGTGCTTTAGCATGGAGTGAGTGTGGCTGAAGCATTCACTTGACCCAATCTGAAACACATAGTGAGGTGGTTGTTGAAACCTGGCAGCCACTAGGAGAGACCTCTCTCTGCCCTGCCTTGGGGGCAAGGCTTCATTGTCTCTCACAGCTGATCACTGACCCCAGCCTCCACTGCTCTTGCTCCATTGTGAAACGACTTCACAGGGCACGTCAGGCCTACATGTTTTTTTATTTTTCATGTGTCGGGAATTGAACTGTGGTGGTCCTGCTTCTGTCTGAGATCTGTTTGGCTTCTGAGGAGGTATTTGAGCAAGTGCCCACAATGGTTGCCACTGCCCCAGCCAGGCTCTGCCCTGGTAGAGGGATGACTCTGCATCCCACAGTAATGTATTTTCCCTGCTCATGGCCTCCTAAGATCCAGTGCAATGCTGTGGTATGAAGAGAGCAGGGCCTGAAAATTTGCTCATCTTGGGCTGGGATGCTCTGTTATTTGGTTGTGGAAAACCCATCACTTGCTAGAGCAGACCTCATGCCCTGCCTCAGGGTTAAGCCATTATGTGCACACTGCTCACATGTGGAGTTCAGCCTTCCCCCAGCCCTTCTATTACTTCCCATGGCATTCCAACCAGCCAACAAGTATTGTCTCCTCTTTGTAGAACCCAAGGACTTGGACGCCCAATATGTGTTTTAAACTGCTTACTGGCCAGGTTGGCTGTCTGCCTGTTTTCCTCTGATTCCCTTCCCAGAGGCACAGGTCCCAACCTGATTGCTTTTCTTTCTTTCCTATGTGATTATATGTGTATTTTACTTACAACATTTATTGTATGAGAGACATTCTTGTTCCAACTGGTCTGGGATCTATATGTCTGTGGTCAGCAGTTTTCATCTGTTGGGAGTCTGGTTTATGTAAAAGTAACTTAAGAGGAGGA
This sequence comes from Leucopleurus acutus, assembly GCF_964270905.1. Classification (NCBI taxonomy): domain Eukaryota; kingdom Metazoa; phylum Chordata; class Mammalia; order Artiodactyla; family Delphinidae; genus Leucopleurus; species Leucopleurus acutus. The sequence goes on along the minus strand of NC_139148.1, from coordinate 52,436,896 downwards.
GCTTCAAAGTGGCAGAAGAGTAAAACGTGGGGATCAGCTTCCTCCCTACAAATACATCAGAAATATCTCTACATGTGGAACAACTCCTACGGAACACCTACTTTAGGCTGGCAGAAGACCTCAGACCTCCCAAAAGGCAAGAAACTTCCCACATACTTGGGTAGGGCAAAAGAAAAAAGAAAAAACAGAAACAAAAGAATAGGGATGGGACCTGCACCAGTGGGAGGGAGCTGTGAAGGAGGAAAGGTTTCCACACACTAGGAAGCCCCTTCGTGGGCGGAGACGGCAGGTGGCGGAGGGGGTAGCTTTGGAGCCACGGAGGAGAGAACAGCAACGGGGGCGTGGATGGCAAAGCAGAGAGATTCCCACACAGAGGATCAGTGCCGACCACCACTCACCAGCCCAAAAGGCTTGTCTGCTCACCCGCCAGGAGGGGCTGGGGCTGGGAGCTGAGGCTCGGACTTCGGAGGACAGATCCCAGGGCGAGGACTGGAGTTGGCTGTGTGAACACAGCCTGAAGGGGGCTAGTGTACCACAGCCACCCGGGAGGGAGTCAGGGAAATATCTGGAGCTGCCGAAGAGGCAAGAGACTTTTTCTTGCCTCTTTGTTTCCTGGTGCGTGAGGACAGGGGATTAAGAGTGCTGCTTAAGGAGCTCCAGAGATGGGCACGAGCCATGGCTAACAGCGCAGACCCCAGAGACGGACATGAGATGCTAAGGCTGCAGCTTCAGACACCAAGAAGCCTCTGTGTGAGCACAGGTCACTATCCACACCTCCAATCCCAGGAACCTGTGCAGCCTGCCACTGACAGGATCCAAGGACAACTTCCCCAGGAGAACACACGGTGTGCCTCAAGCTGTGCAATGTCATGCCAGCCTCTGCCACCGCATTCTTGCCCTGCATCCGTACCCCTCCCTCCCCATGGCCTGAGTGAGCCAGAGCCCCAGAATCAGCTGTTCCTTTAACCCCATCTTCTCTGAGCGAAGAAAAGACACCCTAGGGTGATCTGCATGCAGAGGCAGGTCCAAATCCAAAGATGAACACCGGGAGCTGTACAAACAAAGAAGAGAAAGGAAATTTTCTCCCAGCAGCCTCAGGAACAGCGTGTTAAATGTCCACAATCAACTTGATGTACCCTGAATCTGTGGAATAACTGAATAGAAAATGAATCATCCCAAATTGAGGACATGAACTTTGGGAGCAAAGATATATATTTTTTTCCCTTTTTCTCTTTTTTGGAATGTTATGTGTATGCATGTAATTTAGTCTGCCAAGCTTTGCTTTTACCATTGGTCTTAGGGTTCTGTCTGTCTGTTTTTCTTTGTTGTTGTTTGTTTTATATTTATTACTTTTAAAAACTTTTCTTAATAATTATTTTTACTTTTTATTTTAATAACTTTATTTTATTTTACATTATCTTATTTTATTTTATGTTCTTCTTTCTTTCTTTCTTTCTTTTCTCCTTTTCATTCTGAGTTGTGTGAATGAAAGGCTCATGGTGCTTCAGCCAGGTGTCAGGACTGTGCCTCTAATGTGGGAGAGCCAAGTTCAGGTCACTGGTCCACAAGAGACCTCCCAGCTCCATATAATATCAAACAGTGAAATCTTCCTGATATCTCTATCTCAACAACAAGACCCAGATTAACTAAAGGACCAGCAAGCTACAGTGCTGGACATCCTATGCCAAACAACTAGCAAGACAAGAAAACAACACCATCCATTAGCAGAGAGGCTTCCTGGAATCATAATAAGGTCAAAGACACCCCAAAACACACCACCAGACGTGGACCTGCCCACCAGAAGGAAAGATCCAGCCTCATCCACCAGAACAGAGGGACTATTCTCCTCCACCAGGAAGCCTACACAACCCACTGAACAAACATTAGCCACTGGGAGCAGGCACCAAAAATAACAGGAACTATGAATCTGCAGCCTGGGAAAAGGAGACCCCAAACACAATAAGTGAAGCAAAATGAGAAGACAGAGGAAAACACAGCAGATGAAGGAGCAAGGCAAAAACCCACCAGACCTAACAAATGAAGAGGATATAGGCAGTCTACCTGAAAAATAATTCAGAATAATGATAGTAAAGATGATCCAAAATCTTGGAAATAGAATGGAGAAAATACAAGAAACGTTTAACAAGGACCTAGAAGAACTAAAGAGCAAACAGTGATGAACTGCACAATAAATGAAATTTAAAATTCTCTAGAAGGGATCAATAGCAGTATAACTGAGGTAGAAGAACTGATAAGTGAACTGGAAGATAAAATCTTGGAAATAACTACTGCAGAGGAGAATAGAGAAAAAAGAATGAAAAGAATTGAGGACAGCCTCAAAGACCTCTGGAACAATAATAAACATACCAACATTCGAACTATAGGGGTCACAGAACAAGAAGAGGAAAAGGAAGGGATTGAGAAAATATATAAAGAGATTATGGTTGAAAATTTCCCTAATATGTGAAAGGAAATAAATCAAGTTCAGGAAGCACAGAGACTCCCATACAGGATAAATCCAAGGAGAAATATGCCAAGACACATATTGATCAAAGTATCAAAAATTAATGCAAAGAAAAAATATTAAAAGCAGCATGGGAAAAACAACAAATAACACATAAGGGAATCTGCAAAAGGTTAATAGCTGATCATACATCAGAAACTCTTCAAACCAGAAGAGAGTGGCAGGACATATTTAAAATGATGAAGGAGAAAAACCTACAACCAAGATTACTCTACACAGCAAGGATGTCATTCAGATTTGATGCAGGAATTAAAAGCTTTACAGACAAGCAAAAGCTAAGAGAATTAACCAGCTTTACAACAAATGATAAAGGGACTTCTCTAAGCAGGATTCACAAGAGAAGGAAAAGACCTACAACAAGAAACCCAAAACATTTAAGAAAATGGTAATAAGAACATACATATCGATAACTATCTTAAAAGTAAATGGATTGGGGCTTCCCTGGTGGTGCAGTGGTTGAGGGTCCGCCTGCCGATGCAGGGGACGCGGGTTCGTGCCCCGGTCCGGGAGGATCCCACATGCCGCGGAGCGGCTGGGCTCGTGAGCCATGGCCACTGGGCCTGCGCGTCCGGAGCCTGTGCTCCGCAACGGGAGAGGCCACAGCAGTGAGAGGCCCACGTACCACCAAAAAAAAAAAAAAAAAAAAAGTAAATGGATTAAATGCTACAAGCAAAAGACATAGACTGGCTGAAAGGACACGAAAACAAGAGCCAAATATATGCTGTCTACAAGAGACCCACTTAAGACCTAGGTACACATACAGACTGAAACTGAGGTGATGGAAAAAGATATTCTATGCAAATGGGAATCAAAAGAAAGCTGGAGTAGCAATTCTCATATCAGACAAAATAGACTTTAAAGTAAAGACTACTACAAGAGACAAAGAAGGACACTACACAGTGATCAATGGATCAATCCAAGAAGAAGATACAACAATTGTAAATATTTATGCACCCAACTTAAGACTACCTCAATACATAAGGCAAGTACTAACAGCCATAAAAGGGGAAACTGACAGTAACACAATAATATTAGGGGACTCTAACACCCCACTTTCACTAATGGACAGATCACGCAAAATGAAAAAAAAATAAGGAAACACAAGCTTTAAATGATACATTAAACAAGATGGACTTAATTGATGTTTATCGGATATTCCATCCAAAAACAACACAATACGTTTTCTTCTCAAGTGCTCATGGAACAATCTCCATGACATATCATATCTTAGTTCACAAATCCAGGCTTGGTAAATTTAAGAAAACTGAAATCATATCAAGTATCTTTTCCGACCACAATGCTATGAGCCTAGATATCAATTACAGGAAAAGATCTGTAAAAATACAAACACATAGACGCTAAACAGTACAATACTTAAAAACCAAGAGATCACTAAAGAAATCAAAGAGGAAATCAAAGAATACATAAGAACAAATGACAATGAAAACATGATGTCCCAAAACCTGTGGGATGCAGCAAAACCAGTGCTAAGTGGGATGTTTATAGCAATACAATCCTACCTTAAGAAACAAGAAACATCTCAAATAAACAACCTAACCTTACACCTAAAGCAATTAGAGAAAGAAGAACAAAAAAACCCAAAAGTTAGCAGAAGGGAAGAAATCATAGAGATGAGATCAGATATAAAAGAAAAATAAATGAAGGAAATGATAGCAAAGATCAATAAAACTAAAAGGCATTCTTTGAGAAGATAAAAAAATTGATAAATCATTAGCCAGACATATCAAGAAAAAAAGTGACAAGATTCAAATCAATATAATTAGAAATGAAAAAGGATAAGTAACAACTGACTGCAGAAATACAAAGGATCATGAAAAATTACTATAATCAACTCTGTGCCAATAAAATGGACAACCTGGAAGAAATGGACAAATTCTTAGAAATGCACAACGTTCCAAGACTGAAACAGGAAGAAATAGAAAATATGAACAAACAAATCACAGGCACTGAAATTGAAACTGATTAAAAATCTTCCAACAAATAAAAGCCCAGGACCAGATGGCTTCACCAGCAAATTCTATCAAACATTTAGAGAAGAGCTAACACTATCCTTTTCAAACTCTTCCAAAATATAACAAAGGGAGGAAAACTCCCAAACTCATTCTATGAAGCCACCATCACCCTGATACCAAAACCACACAAAGATGTCACAAAGAAAGAATACTACAGTCCAATATCACTGATGAACATAGCTGCAAAAATACTCAACAAAATACTAGCCAACAGAATCCAACAGCACACTAAAAGGATCATACAACATGATCAAGTGGGGTTTATCCAAGGAATGCAAGGATTCTTCAATATAAGCAAATCAATCAATATGATATATCATATTAGCAAACTGAAGGAGAAAAACCATATGATCCTCTCAATATATGCTGAGAAAGCTTTCAACAAAATTCATCACCCATTTATGGTAAAAACTCTCCAGAAAATAGGCATAGAGCAAACTTTGCTCAACATAATAAAGGCCATATATGACAAAGCCACAGCCAACATCATCCTCAATAGTGATAAAATGAAACCATGTCCTCTAAGGTCAGGAACAAGACAAAGTTGCCCATTCTCACTGCTATTATTCAACCTAGTTTTGGAAGTTTTAGCCACAGAAATTAGAGAATAAAAAGAAATAAAAGGAATCCATATTGTAAAGAAGAAGTAAAGCTGTCAGTGTTTGCAGATGACATGATACTATGCATAGAGAATCCTAAAGATGCTACCAGAAAACTTCTAGGGCTAATCAATGAATTTGGAAAAGTAGCAGGATGCAACATTAATGCACAGAAATCACATGCATTCCTATACTCTAATGATGAAAAATCTGAAAGTGAAATTAAGAAAACACTCCCATTTACCATTGCAACAAAAAGAATAAAATATCTAGGAATAAACCTATCTAAGGAGACAAAAGACCTGTATGCAGATAATTATAAGACACTGATGAAAGAAATTAAAGATGATACAAATAGATGGAGAGATATACCATGTTCTTCGATTGGAAGACTGAACCTTGTGAAACGATTTTACTACCCAAAGCAATCTACAGATTCAGTGCAATCCCTATCAAAGTACCACAGGCATTTTTCACGGAACTAGAACAAAAAAATTCACAATTTGTATGGAAACAGAAAAAAACCCGCATAGCCAAAGCACTCTTGAGAAAGAAAAATGGAGCTGGAGGAATCAGGCTCGCTGTCTTCCGAGTATACTACAAAGCTACAGTAATCAAGACAGTATTGTACTGGCACAAAAACAGACATATGTATCAATGGAAAAGGATAGAAATCCCAGAGATAAACCCACATACATTTGGTCACCTTGTCTTTGATAAAGGAGGCAAGAATATTCGGTGGAGAAAAGACAGCCTCTTCAGTAAGTGGTTCTGGGAAAACTGGACAACTACATGTAAAAGAATGAAATTAGAACACTCTCTAACACCATAAAAAATTAAACTCAAAATGGTTTAAAGACCTAAATGTAAGGCCAGACACTATCAAACTCTTAGAGGAAAACATAGGCAGAACACTCTATGACATAAGTCACAGCAAGATCCTTTTTGACCCACCTCGTAGGGAAATGGAAATAAAAACAAAAGTAAACAAATGGGACCTAATGAAACTTAAAAGCTTTTGAACGGCAAAGGAAACCATAAACCAGGTGAAAATACAACCCTCAGATGGGAGAAAATATTTGCAAATGAAGAAACTGGGAAAGGATTAATCTACAAAATTTACAAGCAACTCAGTATCAAAGAAACAAACAACCTAATCCAAAAATGGGCAGAAGGCGTAAATAGACATTTCTCTAAAGAAGATATACAGATTGCCAACAAACACATGAAAGAGTTTTCAACATCATTAATCATTAGAGAAATGCAAATCAAAACTACAATGAGACAAAGGATTAATCTCCAAAATTTACAGGCAGCTCATGCAGCTCAATAACAAGAAAACAAGCAACCCAATCCAAAAATGGGCAGAAGACCTAAATAGACATTTCTCCAAAGAAGATATACAGACTGCCAACAAACACATGAAAGAATGCTCAACATCATTAATCATTAGAGAAATTCAAATCAAAACTACAATGAGATATCATCTCACACCAGTCAGAATGGCCATCATCAAAAAATCTAGAAACAATAAATGCTGGAGAGGGTGTAGAGAAAAGGGAACACTCTTGCACTGCTGGTGGGAATGTGAATTGGTTCAGCCACTATGGAGAGCAGTATGGAGGTTCCTTAAAAAACTACAAATAGAACTACCATATGACCCAGCAATCCCACTACTGGGCATATACCCTGAGAAAACCAAAATTCAAAAAGAGTCATGTACCAAAATGTTCATTGCAGCTCTATTTATAATAGCCTGGAGATGGAAACAACCTAAGTGCCTGTCATCGGATGAATGGATAAAGAAGATGTGGCACATATATACAATGGAATATTACTCAGCCATAAAAAGAAACGAAATTGAGCTATTTGTAATGAGATGGATAGAGCTAGAGTCTGTCATACAGAGTGAAGTAAGTCAGAAAGAAAAAGACAAATACCATATGCTAACACATATATATGGAATTTAAGAAAAAAATGTCATGAAGAACCTAGGGGTAAAGCAGGAATAGAGACGCAGACCTCCTAGAGAACGGACTTGAGGTTATGGGGAGGGGGAAGGGTGAGCTGTGACAGGGCGAGGGAGAGTCATGGACATATACACACTAACAAACGTAGTAAGGTAGATAGCTAGTGGGAAGCAGCCGCATGGCACAGGGATATTGGCTCGGTGCTTTGTGACCGCCTGGAGGGGTGGGATGGGGAGGGTGGGAGGGAGGGAGACGCAACAGGGAAGACATATGGGAACATATGTTTATGTATGACTGATTCACTTTGTTATAGGGCAGAAGCTAGCACACCATTGTAAAGCAATTATACCCCAATAAAGATGTTAAAAAAAAAAAACTACAATGAGATGTCATCTCACAAGGTTCAGAATGGCCATCATGAAAAAATCTACAAACACTAAATGCTGGAGAGAGTGTGGAGAAAAGAGAACACTCTTTCACTGTTGGTGGGAATGTAAATTGAAACAGCCACTATGGAGAACAGTATGGAGGTTCCTTAAAAAACTAAAAATAAAACTACCATAGGACCCAGCAATCGCACTACTGGGCATATACCCTGAGAGAACCATAATTCAAAAAGAGTCATGTACCAAAATGTTCATTGCAGCTGTATTTACAATAGCCAGGACACGGAAGCAATCTAAGTGTCCAAGGACAGATGAATGGATAAAGAACATGTGGAACATATATACAATGGAATATTACTCAGCCATAAAATGAAACGAAATTGAGTTATTTGTAGTGAGGTGGATGGACCTAGATTCTTTCATACAGAGTGATATAAGGCAGAAAGAGAAAAACAAATACTGTATGCTAACACATGTATATGGAATCTAAAAAAAGAAAAAGAAAAGGTCATGAAGACCCTAGTGGCAAGACAGGAATAAAGACGCAGACCTACTAGAGAATGGACTTGAAGATTCGGCGAGGGGGAAGGGTTAGCTGGGACAAAGTGAGAAAGTGGCATGGACATTTATACACTACCAAGCATAAAATAGATAGCTAGTGGGAAGCAGCCACATAGCATAGGGAGATAAGCTCAGTGCTTTGTGACCACTTGGATTAGTGGGATATGGGGTGTGGGAGAGAGGGAGTCACAAGAGGGAAGAAATATGGGGACATATGTATATGTATAACTGATTCACTTTGTTATAAATCAGAAACTAACATACCATTGTAAAGCAATTATTCTCCAATAAAGATGTTAAAAAAAATAATACAAATGAATGTATATATCAAAACAGAAAGAGACTCACAGATATAGAAACAAACCGATGGTTACCAAAAGGGAGAGGGAAGGGGGAAGGGACAATTTAGGGACATGGGATTAAGAGATACAAACTAAAATGTGTAAAATAGATAAGCAACGAAGATATATTGTATAGCACAGGGAATTATAGCCATTATCTTTTAATAAGATATAATGGATTATAATCTGAAAAAATACTGAATCACTGTGCTGTATACCTGAAACTAATATAATATTTAAGTCAACTATACTTCAATAAAAAAGTACCTAAAATATCCAAAAAGAATAACTTAAGAATGTGTCTCAGACATTGTTATCTATGTCCTTCAGGGAGGATCTAACGGTTCTGTGATTCTGCTATACTACTGATCTCTTTATAAATTGTTCCCAGTTCTCCTGCCTGACTGATGTTCTTTTTCTCTGCATGTTCTTATTCGTCTGATAATTAACACTTGATCCAGATGTTTTGGAATTCAGAGAAGGTCCGAAAAACAAAAGCAAAGCCTTCTACTTCAAAAGACAGGGATATGGGTTTTTTTTTAATGGTTTCAATCCCTTCTTTTCATTGATGCTGCTGAATTCTGAGGGGATCAGATATGGTGACCTTTCTAACTACTTCCTGCTTAAGAGGTATGACATTAAAAATGGTGAGGATTAGAGAAGAGAAAGTCCTAGACTTTCATCTCAAAGAACTCTACAGTTTTATATAGCAGTCTCAAATTCTCCAAAATAAAGAGAGCCTTTCTCTTTCCTTTCCCTGACCTGCCATCATTTCCTTTTGCAATAACACTTCAGTAAGAAAAGCAAAAGGATTAATATAAAGAGGGAGATAACCAATCATTTTAAATAGTCAGTTTCCTCCGAAGAGGTTAGAAAACCTATCTATGACCCTTGAAAAAGTATTTGTGTAATGGTTAGTTAATTATATCATCCTTTTCCCCCAATATCTACAACTATTTGAACTCAATGAAACTCTTTCACTCTTTACTGAAGTACCTTTTGAACTAGCTCAGAGTTTTCCTCTAGTTTATCTTATGGCCAGCTGTCTTCTACCTTTATAACTGAACATAGGGTCTTCAGTTCTAACTCCAATTACATGTAATGATGAATATCTGTTTTCTCATAGGTTTTATTTTTTCTGTTAATTGTAGTTTACCAACCATAATGTAATTACACCAGATCCCAGTGTTATTAATTTGGAAGGTATTATTAAGGCAGTAAAAAACAGTTAAGGTTACAGACTCATTTTTGGAGCCTTCCCAGCAAAACTTTCCTTTTCCCATATAGAATAAGTTGTTCTGTGCCAGAGTCTTCAACATGAGCCATGTTAAATGGTCTCAGAATCTCACAGAGCTTGAGGGCATAACCAAATATTGCTCTTTAAGGTGCAGCTCAGCATTGAAACTGGTGTCCAATTTGGGGGGGGTTCAGTCTTCTTATCTTATCAAGTCCAACATCTCCCCATGGGTAGTATGTATTGCTTTTGAAATGCATTCCTTATTTCAACCAAGTGTATTAGTTGGTATAACTGCTTTTGACTAATCAGAGGATCTAAAGCAATCAGGATGTGACAATGAAGGTTTACAGTTGCCACTTATAACATCCCATAGTCATGGAGGACCATAAGTCTCCGAGAAGTGAGCCTCCTGGTCTTCTGTTCCCAGTATGGTGGGCCACTGTCTAGAAACCACTTCTGATTCTATAGTTACCTTGAGACCATAAAGTTGCAGTTGGCAGCTGCTAACAGATATTGTTTTGAGAATAGCTGATGGTGTCCTTTAATCTGGTACCATTCAGAAAATTCAAGTTCTCAGTAATAAAGGAATGTGTCTGATATCATGTACACAATGGCCATCCAGCTCTATTTTGGATGCCTGAACCAGTTACTTTATTTTGATTTTTAAATGCATTCTTTTCCTTCAATGGTTAAAGTAGATGTACAATGTATGTTTGATAGGTCACAAAACATGCTGTTCTAGTTTAAGTTAAATTATTTATAAGCCAGAATGCCTTTCCCATACCTCTATATGTGAAAATTTCTTCTATCATTTCCCCTCTTTGTTTGCAATTGATGGAAAATATTTGTCCCTCAATGCCAAGTTGGTTGCTGCCTGCCCTGGGTCCATCATGTCACTTGGTGCTAGGCCTACTTTATATATATACATATGCCGAGATATCCACATTGGGGGAAATCTAATCAGCCATAGTGAACAAGCTCAGAAGGTATGCTAATGAGGAAACATTTTATAAGCTATACATTTTATCAATTATACTGAATTGTCACACAAACATTGTACATGTGCCTTTAGCAGTAGATTTTAAATAAGCAGTGACATATGTCATGTAGTTATACTCTGTGACAACTTCACTGGAGAATTCTCTTTTCCTCCCGAACATCAAGGCAAATGGATAGCTAGAAGTTCAGCAATAACTTTCAATTTTGATAGGGAGACAAACATTTGGTAAGCAGCTCAATTGAATAGTAGGATGGGTCTTTCAGTCCTGGTCCTGATTCTTGGGTCATCAATCTACCATTGCTGTTGTCATCTTCTCATCCTGTGTGGGTGTCATTTGGGGTCAGCAGTCCTTTTTATAAACCAGTCTGATGCAGAAGCCATTCTTAAGTGGGAAATATGAATTCAAGGATTAATTCCCTTCAGTATTGCTATGCATGAGCTAGTTAAACGTACCTGATAAAGGTCCTTTTATCTAAGTTGGAGACAGTCCTTTAAATGAAGCCTTTTCCATATGCATAGTCCCCTGGTTGCATGCAGATCATGGGGCATCTGATCTTCATCCAAAGATAGATTACTGTGATCAGCATCATAAACAAGATTAGAACATCATTTTAATAATGCAATTAAACTTTACAATAATGTAACATAACAACAAAAGCCATCTTAGACATAGGTAAATAACCTTAGTATATATAAAACCCCAATATCCACAAAAATATATTCTTGAAATATAATTTTTCTCCCTAAGTTATCCTCATTTCTACAAAATCTAGCTAAATTAAGACTAATTTATTTTCAAAATGTCTGGTTTCAATAAATTTGGCCTGATTATTTACATAAGTATAACTGTTCATATAGGCTCTTTTAAATTGTATGTGCTGGAACATTTCATAAGAGATCTCAGACTGAACTTTTAAAAGGTCTCTCAAGGCCAGGAAAGTAATGTCAAGGTTTTACCACAAATTATACCTGTGATATCTATAGATATGAGTGAATTACTTTGTTCTTGATGTCCCCCAAATATTTTTAGATTACTGCTCTTGTCAGGAGAAGACCTTCCTTATTCACAGAAAAGGCTGCTGGCAACCTGATTTTTCAATTTCTGGAGGGATAAGGTAGATAGAAAAGATAAATGCTTCAATTCTACTTACAAAGGTATAATTTACCAAGTTGATTTAAGTCACAATTAGCTTGAAGGGAAAGATTTTGTTAAATCTGAAAAATGCATATTAAAATCCAGTAATATTTCAGATAAAACTCATGAAATTATAACCATATTCATCAATTCATTCAAGTCTATGTAATTAATCCTTGATTTCAATCTTTTTTAACAATTTTCTGAAACCATCAGGATTTCCATCAGAATTCTTTAATTTCTTTCCCAGTTCAGTGGTATGATCAGAAAGTTATCAGAAACCTGTACTTTTCAAAAAGTCCTTTCTATGAATCTTCTTAAAGGTGAAGCATTGTTGCAAAAGCATCAGAGTGAAACAATAACTGTTTATGAATGACAAAAGACTTAAAAAGTCACAGTTAAAGATCTGATTATGGTGTAATTGACAAAGAAGATTAATTAAGTTGATGTGACATACATATATAGGATAATAACTAGAATTATGACTAATAACATAATACCAGTACATATTCAATTTTTAGAAACTTAATATAATTTCTAGGACATTTATATTAACGATATTTATCCACACAGTTAACCTAAGAATGTTTATCACCACTTATTTGACAACACTTTGCATGTAATTTAACATACTAAATAATCCTAATTAGTTTAATATTTCTCTCTGAGATGACTCAGGGGCCCTTTGAAACAACATAAAGTTAAGTAGAGGTGAAAATAACTTTATTTAGAATTTGAGTTGAGGAAGTTTGTCAAAAATATCAAAAAGGTTTTGAAATACTTGGTCAAAAAGTATCTTAGGTCACTGAGAAATAATACTTATTCACTTAACCAAAGTGACAATAAAAGATTTCAAAAGCAAATACATAAAGTTACAACAGATCCTTAAAAGGTAATAAAACTTACAATCTGTTATACAAATCAGGTGAATATTCCAAGAAAACATTGTTCTCTTAATGCAGAACACCTACCTCCTGTCTTGTATCAGTTTACTTTTAATAGCTCTCTCACAGGTGAACAGCTCAAGAGGAGGAATACTCAGTGGCTTCTCTCTCAGTGGAAGTGCTCCAATCCCACCTACCTTGCACTGAAGATCAGAAACATTGCTAAGAAACAAATCTAGGGGTCTCTACTCCAACAACTAGGGAGTAAACCTCACCCTGACAGGGAAGTGACAACTGCAAAGCAAAGAGGAGACCCCACTCAATATCCAGGGCAGACTCTGTTCACCACAACACCAGTCAAACCTTCTATCAATGGGATAATGGCCAGCATACGCTGAGGAAAGAGGTGGCAGTCATCCACACTGAAAACAGTGCTTGCAATAAAAAATATTAAACCCATGCAGGCTACACAGGGACATTCCCACATAAAATAGCCCCCCCTCCAAGACAGTCTGAGGGTCTGGCATTGGGAGGAAGAGTGTCCAAAGCATTTAGCCTTGAAAACCAGTGGAGCCGGATTGCAGGATCTCTACAGGGCTAAACAGTGGAGGGCACACACAATGTCTCATGTGCACTGGGTCCCAACACAGAGGAGTAACTCCATAAGAACCTGGGCTACACCTACTCAGAGCTCTTGGAGGGTCTCCTGAAGAGGCAAAGGTTGACTATAGCTTGCTGTGGCAAAAAGGACACTGGTAGCAGAGGCCCCAGGGAGCTCTCCCAGAGGTCCACATTTCAGAGGCAAGACCCAGCACCACCCAACAACCTGCAGGCTCCAGTGCTGGAGTGCCTCAGACCAAACAACCAAGATAGAAACACACACACACCCATCAGAAGACAGGCTGTCTAAAGTAGTATTAAGCTCAAAGGCACCCCAAAACACAAACCTTGACATGGTCTTGCCCGTCAGAGGGACAAGACCCAGCTCCACCCACAAGAGGGTGGCATCAGTCCCTCCCACCAAGAAGCCTGCAGAGGTCCCTAGATCAACCTCACATCCCAGGGGGCAGACACAAAAACAAGAGGAGCTCTGATCATTCAGCCTGTGGAAAAGGGACCACAAAAAAATAAGTTAGACAAAATGAAATGACAGAGAAGTATGTTGCAGATGAAGGAGCTAGATAAAAACGTATAAGAAGAACTAAATGAAGAGGAGATAGGCAACCTACCTGAAACAGAATTCAGAATAATGACAGTAAAGATGATCCAAAATCTCAGAAAAAGTATGGAGGCTCAGAGTGAGAAGATAAAAGAAATGTTTAACAAAGATTTAGAAGAACAAGAGAACGAAAACAGAGATGAATAACACAGTAACCGGGAAATGAAAAATACACTGGAAGGAATCAATAGCAGAATAACTGAGGCAGAAGAATGGATAAGTGAGCTGGAAGATGGAATGGTGGAAATCACTTCTGCAGAACAGAATAAAGAAAAAAGAAAAATAAATGAGGACAGTTTCAGAGACCTCTGGGACCACATTAAATGAATCAACATTCTAATTATAGGGGTCCCAGAAGAAGAGAAAGAGAAATTGCCTGAGAAAATATTTCAAGAGATTATAGTCAAAAACTTCCCTAAATTGGGAAAGAAGTAGTCACCCAATTCCAGGAAGTGCAGAGAGTCCCATACAAGATAAACCCAAGGAGGAACATGCCAAACACATATTAATCAAACTAACAAAAATTAAATATAAAGAAAATATTAAAAGCAGCAAGGGAAAAGCAAGAAATAACATACAAGGGAATCCCCATAAGGTTATCAGCTGATTTTTCAGCAGAAACTCTGCAGGTCTTCTGGAGTGGCATGATATATTTAAAATGATGAAAAGGGAAAAGCCTACAACCAAGAACACACTACCCAGCAAGGCTTTCATTCAGATTCAATGGAGAAACCAAATGCTTTACAGACAAGCAAAAGCTAAGAGAATACAGCACCTCCAAACCATCTTTACAGCAAATGCTAAAGAAACTTCTTTAGGTAGGGGAAAAAAAAAAGCCACGACTACAAACAAGAAAATCACAAATTGGAGAACTCTCTGGTAAAAGCAAACATACAGTAAAAGCAGGAAATCATCCATACAAAAATATGATATCAAAACCAGCAACTGTGAGAAAAGGAGCATGCAAATGCAAGAAATGGGAATTGCATTTGAAATTAAGAGACCAGCAACTTAAGAAAACAGTGTATATATATATATATATATATATATATATATATATATATATATATATATATATATATATATATATATATATATATAAACTGCTATATCAAATCCTCATGGGAAATGCAAGCCAAAAAACTACAATAGATACACACACACACACCAAAAGAAAAATACTGCCTACAAGAGACCCACTTCAGACCTAGGGACACATACAGAATGAAAGCGAGGGGATGGAAAAAGATATTCCATGCAAATGGAAATCAAAAGAAAGCTAGAGTAGCAGTACTTGTATCAGACAAAATAGATTTTAAAATAAAGACTATTGGGCTTCCCTGGTGGCGCAGTGGTTGAGAGTCCGCCTGCCAACGCAAGGGACACGGGTTCGTGCCCCGGTCCGGGAGGATCCCACATGCCGTGGAACGGCTAGGCCCGTGAGCCATGGCTGCTGAGCCTGTGCGTCTGGAGCCTGTGCTCTGTGACGGGAGAGGCCACAACAGTGAGAGGCCCGTGTACCGCAAAAAAAAAATAATAATAATAATAAATTAAAATAAATAAATAAAAAAAATAAAATAAAGACCATTACAAGAGACAAAGAAGGATGCTACATAATGATCAGGGATCAATCAAAGAAGAAGATATAACAATTGTAAATATACATGCACCCAATATAAGAGCACCTCAATATATAAGCACATCAGTGTGTATATATATATATATATATATATATATGGAAAATGTTAACAGCCATAAAAGGGAAATCAAAAGTAACACAATAATAGTGGGGGACTTTAGCACCCCACTTACACCAATGGACAGATCAATATATAAGCACCTCAATATATATATATTATATATATATATATATAATATATATAAGGCAAATGTTAACAGCGATAAAAGGGAAAGCAAAAGTAATACAATAATAGTGGGGGACTTTAACACCCCACTTACACCAATGGACAGATCATCCAGACAGAAAATTAACAAGGAAACACAAGCCTTAAATGACACGTTAGACCTTAGACTTAATTGAAGTTTAGGAAACATTCCACCCAAAAGCAGAAGAATACACTTCTCAAGTGCACACAAAACAGTCTCCAGGTGAAATCACATCTTGTGTCACAAATCAAGCCTCGGTAACTTTAACACATTTTTGACCAGGTGATTTTTGCAGAAACTAATGCCTGTGGCCAGTGACTTTTTAATGTTAATGAATATTGAAACACCCACTTTTGAATAAATATCAACAACTTTTTTGCACTTATTTATTTGAAACTTTGTACATGTCTTACTAAAGCATTCTAACATTTCGTTAGAGTGTGATAGGCAGTATAGCAGGAACCTCTCTTCAGGGGAACAGAAAATCTATTTAAAAATACACCGTGTTTCACTGTGCTTTCCCTTGGAAAAGTAGATTCTACACTTTCTTGCATCATTTATTCTTTTTTAGTCCTGTGGGTATTATTTCCTCTAGAATATGTTCTTTTATTTTGATAGTTGACAAAGTAGATCTTTGCAGGGGTGTCTTTTAGAAATGCCACAAGAAGGACCAGGTGTGGGATTACCACTACATTCGCCAGAATGGTCAGTTACCCATTCTCTAGCTATTTCTAACAAAAATTGCTTGTAAGTTATTTTATTCTGTGCATTATTGCTACAAAAATTTGTAAGCACATTGAATGAACCGCAATTACTCAGAAACCCACTTTCTTATGCCATTTTCGAGTTTTCTGGAGGATATCAAAGTTTGCAGATATTGACTGAATATATCAATTCCTTTCATATATTTGTTATACTCTAATATACAAGTGGGCTTAGCTATCTGACAGCCAGTCCTCCTTTCTTCCTTTCCTGTAGATGCTATAGAGGCATCATGAATAATTGCCACCATGCAGACTAGCCTCTTCTCTTTCCACGTAAGAAGAATCACTTCTCCCTTCTATAAGAATGTTTTTTTTTCCCCTCTGCAGATTTTTAGATTTCTCCTTTAAGTGGTTTGGTAGACCATGATTCTCTCTTATAATCCCACAAACTCTCGTTTTATTTTTCAACAATATTTCAGATGTGGACACACTGTTGTAAAAATTATCTTGGTAACTATGGTGAGATGAACCAAGATAAGGTTGTAGGACCGATAATATTGTTTCTTGCAGTTTCTTTCCTTCACCTGTGTAAATCTCAAGGTTGCATACACATCCAGTTTCATTTTCGCTAACCATCCTGACCAAAATTCCATATTTTGTAAATTTTCTGGGATTATAGGTTTTGAATCTGAGTCATCCTCTCCACTTTATCATTTCCTCATCAAGTGATAGCTCTCGTTTGGGTATATACATCAATTGAAATTTTGGTAGAAAATAATCCAAAAGATTATTTGAAATTCTTTTGAAATTCTGTCTGCAGGAAGTGGAGTTTCCAAGTTATCATTAAAGTGAAGAAATGTCATTATTTGCTTGAACTTTCTTTTCATCGTAATCTTTGGAAAGATAGTTATTTCAAGTAAGGGATCAGTCGACCAATATTCTTTCCAGTGTGAGTTTCTTATTTGTCCCATCAAAATTATTAATCCAAGAAACTTCTTCATGCCACTATTGGTTACATCAGTCCATTTTAAAGCCTTATCATACTTTTTATATGATTATTCATTCTGTTGGTGATACAAGTTTGTTTGACAAGTGACCTACTGGAAAAAGGTGTTACCAAAAATTAATTCTGTTATTTCCCTAACATTTTGCAGGTTATTACATTCAAGAGTCACACCTGACACACCTGTAAAGTCTTCTAATTTTCGTGAAATATCTTCAAGCCACTCTTCTGTAGAAGCAAAGGAGCATTCTCCAGCAACATGAGTTTCATTTTCACTTTCTGTATCAGAGTCAATCACCAAGGTTTTTTGTCTTTTTGTTGGTCTAATATTTACATCATTTGAATCAGAACTATATTCTAAAGAACTATCATCTTCTGAGACATTAGTATATATGTCACATGGATAATCAGAGAAAGTATCCACATAAAATTCACCGAAAAATACTTTTTCACTCAAAATTTCACGATATGTCATTTTATAAAAATTTACAGTAATAAACTTTTGTTTATAATATACATAATATTGGAACAAAAACCTAAAGGAGCAACATGTGAATGATAATGACAATCATAAGTTGTATAATGAACCTTTGATCAATTTTAAGTTCTAGCAACTTCACACAGTAATGTTAATTGTTTCACTCTCTAAAAACGTATTGATACGTGCCGGGTCAATAACGTTCGGGTAACAAAAGAAATATTAATATATCTCAGGTCAATAATGTGCTAAGAAAATTGAAATCATATCAGTCATCTTTTCCAACCATAATGCTATAATATTAGAAATCAATTACAGGAAAAGAACTGTAGAAAAACACAAACACATGGAGGTTGAACAATATGTTACTAAAAAACCAATAGATCACTGAGGAAATCAAAGAGGAAATCAAAACATACTTAGAGACAAATGACAATGAAAACATGATGATCCAAAATCTATGAGATACAGCAGAAGCAGTTCTAAGAGGGAGTTTATAGCAACACAATCTTACCTCAGGAAAGGAGAAAAATCTCAAATAAACAACCTAACCTTACACCCAATGCAACTAGAGAAACAAGAACAAACAAAACTGAAAGTTAGTAGAAGGAAATAAATCATAAAGATCAGAGCAGAAATAAATGAATTAGAGATGAAGAAAACAATAGGAAAATCAATGAAACTAAAATCTGGTTCTTTGAAAAGACAAACCAGATTGATAAACTTTTAGCCAGGCTCATCAAGAAAAAAAGGGAGAGGGCTCAAGTCAATGCAGTTAGAAATGAGAAAGGAGAAGTTACAATGGAAACTACAGAAATACAAAGGATCTTAAGAGGCTACTGCAAGCAAGTATACACCAATAAAATGGACAACCTAGAGGAAATGGACAAATTCCTAGAAAGGTACAACCTTCCAAGAATGAACCAGGAAGAAATAGAATATATGAACAGATGAATCACAAGTACTGAAATTGAAGCTGTGATTTTAAAACTTACAACAAACAAAAGTACAGGACCAGGTAGCTTCACAGGTGAATTCTATTAAACATATAGGGAAGAGTTAACACCTTTTTGAAGATTCTGAAAATCTTCAAAAAATTGCAAAGGAAGGAACACTCCCTAGCCCATTCTACAAGGCCACCATCATGCTGATACCAAAACTAGACAAAGATATCACAAAAAATGGAATATCAACGATGAACATAGATGCAAAAATTCTCACCAAAATACTAGCAAACCAAATCCAACAACATATTAAAATGATCACACACCATGATCAAGAGGATTTATCTCAGAGATGCAAGGATTATTCAGTATATGCAAATCAATCCATGTAATACACCATATTAACAAAGTGAAGAATAAAATCCATATAATCATATCACTAGGTGCATAAAAAGATTTGAAAGAATTCAACACCCATTTATTATAGAAGCTCTCCAGAAAGTGTGCATGGAGGGAACCTACTTCAACATAATAAAGACAATGTGTGAAAAACCCATGGCTAATATCATTCTCAACAAGGAAAAACTGAAAGCATTTCCTCTAAGATGAGAACAAGACAAGGATATCCACTTCCACCACTTTTATTCAACATAGCTTTAGAATTCCTAGCCAGAGCAACCAGAGAAGAAAAAGATATAGAAGGAATCCACACTGGAAAATAAGTAAAACCGTCACTGTTTGCAGATGACATGAAACTATACATAGAAAATCTTAAGATGTTACCAGAAGACTACTAGAGCTCATCAATGAATTTGTCAAAGTTGCAGGATACAAAATTAATACACAGAAATCTCTTGCATTCTTATACACTAATAGTGAAAGATCAGAAAGAGAATTTAAGGAAACAATTCCATTTACCATCACATCAAAAAGAATAAAATACCCAGGAATAAACCTAAATAAGGAGGCAAAATACCTGTACTCAGAAAACTATAAGGTACTGATGAAAGAAGTCAAAGATGACACAAACAGATGGAGAGATATACCATATTCTTGGATTGGAAGAATCAATATTGTCAAAATGACTATACTGCCCAAAGGAATCTACAGATTCATTGTAACCCCTGTCATATCATCAATAACATTTTTCACAGAATTAGAACAAAAAGTTTTACAATTTGTATGGAAACACAAAAGACCCTGAATAGCCAAAGCAATCTTGAGAAAGAAAAACGGAGCTGGAAGAATCAGGCTCCCTGACTTCAGACAATACCCCAAAGCTACAGTAATCAAAACAGTATAGCACTGGCACAAAAAAGAGAAATTTATATCAATGGAACAGGATAGAAAATCCAGAGATAAACCCATGCACCTGTGGTCACTTAATCTATGACAAAGGAGGCCAGAGCATACAATAGAGAAGAACAGTCAATCTATGACAAAGGAGGCCAAAACATACAATAGAGAAGGACAGTCTCTTCAAAAGTGGTGCTGGGAAAACTGGACAGCTACATGTACAAGAATGAAATTAGAACACTCCCTAATGCCATACACAAAAATAAGCTTAAAATGGATTAAAGAGGCAAATGGAAGTCTGGATATTATAAAACCCTTTGAGGAAAACATAGGTGGAACACTCTCTTACAAAAATTGCAGCAAGATCTTTTATGATTCACCTCCTACAGTAATGAAAATAAAAACAAAAATAAATAAATGGGATATAATTAAACTTAAAAGCTTTTGCACAGCAAAGGAAACCATAAACAAAATGAAAAGACCACCTTCAGAATGGGAGAAAATATTTGCAAATTAAGCAACTGACAAGTGATTAATCTCCAAAATATAGAAACAGCTCATGCAGCTCACTATCAAAGAAAAAATAGGCAGAAAATCTAAATAGATGTTTCTCCAAAGAAGATATATGGGTGGCCAAAAAGAATCTGAAAAGATCCTCAACATCACTAATTATTAGAGAAATGCAAATCAAACTAAGATGAGTTATTACCTCACACTTGTCAGAATGGCCATCATCAAAATTCTACAAACAGTAAATTCTGGAGAGGGTGTGGAGAAAAGGGAACCCTCTCACACTGTTGGTGGCAATGTAAATTGGTACAACCACTATGGAGAACAGTATGGATGTTCCTTAAAAAACTAAACATAGACCTACTGTATAAGCCTGCAATTCCACTCCTGGGCATATATCCAGAGAAAAACATAATTAGAAACAATATATGCACCCCAATATTCATTGCAGCACTATTTACAATAGCCAGGACATGGAAGCAACATAATGTCCATCGACAGAGGAGTGGATAAAGAAAATGTGGTACATATTTACAATAGAATATTACTCAGCCATAAAAAATAATGAAATAATGCCATCTGCAGCAACATGGATGGACCTAGAGATTGTCATACTGAGTGAAGGAGGTCAGACAGAGAAAGACAAATATCATATGATATCACTTATATGTGTAATCCAAAAAAGGGTACAAATAACCTTATCTATAAAACTGGAATATATTTACAGACGTAGAAAACAAACTTTTGGTTACTGTGGGTAAGCGGAAGGGGACAGGATCAATAGAGAGATTGGGATTGACATATATACAATACTGTATATAAAATAGATAACTAATAAGGACTTATTGTATAGCACAGGGAACTATATTCAATATTCTGTAATGGCTTACATGGAAAAATAACCTAAAAAATAGTGGATATATGCATATATATAACTGTTGCAGTTTGCTGTACACCTGAAACTAACACAACATTTTAAATCAACTATACTCCAATACAAATTTTAAAAAGACATGTCTATATTAATAAAACCAACAAACTTATTTTCATTCATTACATAATTAGTCCTAGATCATATGATCCTTTTAAAACTTTTGGTTAATTTCTTCTGTATTCAGAAATATTAACTTGTAAGCACTTATTTTCTTTTTAGCCAATTAAATAAAGCTCATATATTATTTAATTTTTACATAAAGACAGAACCATAAATCTTATAGCTTCATTTTAAACTTTAGTCATGAATCAGGTATTTCAATATAAATCTTGTTAGTTTATAAATAACAGTGGGAATAAGTTAACTCACTTGAGTTTAAAAGGGCTGTGTTTCCTTTTTCTTTTTTACCTTTTAGTTTTAGGTTCTACTAATTAGGCCAAGGACATATGGATCACCAAAATTTTTACTCAACTGAATTCTGTTCTGCTCACCTGACACACTGAAAAGCTAATCCACTGACACTGGTTTGTAGTGAAGGAAGTGTAGCATTCACTACAGGACACCAAGAAAGGATAATGGACAGCTCATATGCAAAAGACCTGAACTCTCTGATGGCTTTCAGGGAAAAGTTTTTAAAGACAGTGTGAGGGAGAGCTTCATGGGTTGTATGATCTGCTCATGCACAATTCTCTGACTGGTTGACTGTGAGGTAACAGGGTGATGTTTCAAGGATCTGAGTCACAAACCTCGTTCCAATCAGTCTGGGATCTACTTGTTTGTGGTCAACAGTTTTCATCTGGTGGAGTCTGGTTTCTGTAAAACAACTTAGGAATGTATGTAATCTATGTCCTTCAGGGAGGGACTAAAAGTTCTGTGACTGCTATATGGCTGATCTATTGTTTAAATTGACACAAATTCTCCTCCCCACCTGCTTTGCTTTGTCTCTGCATTCCTCTGATCATTAATATTTGAGCAAGATATTTTGGAACTTAGGTAAGGCCCCAGAACTTAAAGCAAAACCTGCTGCTTCAAAAGACAGGGACATTGGGGTTTGTGTATGATTTCAAATAGATAATCATTTTCTGTTGTATATTTTTCTCCTTTAGAGTAAATTTATTATCCATATAAGCATGGGTTTATTTCTGGGATTTCAATTATGTTACATTGGTCTATGTAACAGTTTTTCTGCTGGTACCATGCTGTTTTGGTTACTATAATTTTGTAATATATTTTGAAGTCAGGTAGTGTGATGCCTCCAGCTTTGTTCTTTTCTTCTCAGGATTGCTTTGGATAGTTGAGGTCTTTTGCCATTCCAAATTTATATTAGAATTTATTGTTCTTTTTCTGTAAAAATGTTAGTGGGATTTTTATAGTGTTTGCATTGGATCTGTAGATTGCTTTGGGTAATAAGGACATTTTGACAATGTTAATTCTTTCAATCAATGAACATGGAATATCTTTCTGTTTCTTTGTGTCTTCTTCAATTTCTTTCAAAGAAGTCTTGCAGATTTCAGTGTAGAGACTTTTCACTTCTTTGGTTTCATTTGTTCCTAGTTATTTTATTCTTTTATTTTCTTTTGCTTGTGGTTGTAAATGAGATTGTTTTTTCTTAAATTTATCTTTCTGCTAGTTCATTCTTAGTGTATGGAAACTCAATTGATTTGTGTATATTTACTTTGTACCCTGCAACTTTACTGTATTCATTTATTATTTCTATTCACTTTTGACATTATCTTTAGGGTTTTCTATAAATAAAATCATGTCATCTGTAACTAGTGATAGTTTTACTTCTCCCTTTCCAACTTGGTTATCTTTTATTTCTTTTTCTTGCTTAATTAGTATGAGTAGGACTTCCAATGCTATGTTGAATAAGACAGACAAAAGTAGGCATTGTTGTCTTGTTTATGATCTTGAAGAGATAGCTTTCAGTTTTTCATTATTGAGTATGATGTTAACTGTGGGTCTGTCATATACGGCCTTTATTATGTTAAGATATCCTCCCTTTATACACATTTTATTGAGAGTTTTTAATCATAATGGGGTGTTGAATCTTGTCAAAGGTTTTTCTGTGTCTATTGACATAATCATATGATTTTTACTTTTAATTTTGTTAATGTCCTGTATCATGTTGATTAATTTGTGGAAATTCAGCCATTCCTGCATTCCTGGATTAAATCCCATGTTATCATGGTGTGTTATCCTTTTAATATATTGTCATATTTAGTTTGCTAATATTTCATTGAGGATTTTTGCATCTATGCTTATCAGAGATATTGGCCTGCAGTTTTCTTTTTTTTTGTTGTCCTTGCCTGGGTTTGGTATCAGAGTGATGCTGGCCTCATAGAATGAATTTGGAAGCTTTCCTACTTCTTCAATTTTTTGGAATATTTTAAGAAGGTTAGGTGTTAATTTTTCTTTAAATGTTTGGTAAATTTCACTCATGAAAACTTCTGCCCTTAGGTTGTTGAATTTGTTAGTGTATAGATACTCATCATATTATTTTATAATTCTTTGTATTTCTGTGATATTCATTTTCATTTCTCCTCTTTTACTTCTGATTTTGTCAGAGTCTTCTCTATTTTTTTCAGTAAGTCTATCTAAAGGTTTTTCAACTTTGTTTACCTTTTCTAAGAACCAGCTTTTAGTTTCATTCCTCTTTCTATTATCTTTTTAGTCTCTATTTCACTTATTTCCACTTTGATCTTTATTATTTCTTTCCTTCTATTGACTTTGGGCTTCTTTTTTTCTTATTTTTCTACTTCCTTTAGCTGTAAGATGAGATTGTTTGTTTGAGATTTTTCTTATTTTTTGAGTTGGTCTGCATTGTTATAAACTTCCTTCTTGGTACTGCTTCTGTTATGTTCCATAGTTTTGGTATGTCATATTTGCATTTGTTATTTTTCTTTGCATATTTTTTTCTCTTTTGATTTATTTGTTGACCTAATAGCTGTTCAGCAGCGTGTATTTCAGTCTCCACATATTTGTTACTTTTTTTCAGTTTTCTTTTTGTAGTGGATTTCTGGTTTCATACCATTGTGATCAGAAAACGTTCTTGGTAAGATTTCAACCTTCTTAAATTTATTTTGTTTTGTTTCTCAGCATATGGACTATACTTGAGGAAGTTCCATTTGCACTTCATAAGAATGTGTATTCTGCTACATTTGGATGGAATATTCTGTAAAAATCTATCAAAGCCATCTGATCTAATGTTTTATTTAAGGTTGCAATTTCCTTGTTGACTTTCTGTCTGGATGATCTATCCATTGATATAAGTGGGGTCTTAAATTTCCATACTATTATTGTGTTGCTGTCAATTGTATCCCTTTTAGCCTGTTAATAATCACTTTATATATTTTGGTGTTCTTATGTTAGGTACATATATATTATTCACTGTTATGTCTTCTTGATGAAATATCCCCTTTATTATTATATACTATCCACATTTGTCTCTTTTTTCCTTTTTTGGCTTGAAATCTCTTTTGCCTGATATGAGTATCGCTACACCACTTTCTTTTGGCTGATATTTGCTTTTATGCTTAGAGTATAATCTTCCTTCTCTTCACTTTTAATCTATGTTTGCCTTTACAGCTGAGATGTGTCTCCTGGAGGCAGCATATAGTTGAGTCTTGTTTCTTCATCCTTCCATCCACTCTTTGTCTTTTGATGGGTGAATTCAATCAATTTATATTTAAGGTGATTATTGATAGATGAGACAGTATTGCCATTTTATCTTTTGCTTTCTGATTGCTTTATATCTCCATTGTTCCTTTTCTCTTGTGTTTCCATCTGCCATTTTTATTTATTTTTTAATGATGTTTTATTGTTTCCTCTTTTTTGTGTTTTTTTTTTTGGGTCTCTGCTCTATATTTATATTTTGTGGTTACCCTGAGGCTTGTGTGTAATTTCATAGATAAAACAGTCATTTTTCTGTTGGCAACATCTAATCTTCATTTACCTAAACAAGTCCTTTTCTTCTTCCCCTCTTATGTTATTGTTGTGTTAAATGATCCCTTTTTATGTTGTGAGTTTGTTACTAAACTGAGATAGCTATAGTTATTTTTTAGCTTTATTTTTCCTCCCTTTAAACTTTATACTGTAGTAAAGTTTTTGAAAACCTTTTCTGATAAAGATTTGCAATTTTCTTGTTCTGTCTCTTTGTTACCTTGCTTACAGTTTTGTGTATTTTTGCTATTTTGTTTCTGGTAGAAGAGCTTATTTCAACATCTCTTGTAAGACATATCTAGTGTAGATGAACTACCTCAACTTTTGTTTGTGTGTGAAACCTTTATTTTTCCTACAGATCTGAATCATAACTTTGCTCAATAGAGTATTCTTGGGTTATAGATTTTAGCTTTGAATATGTTGAGAATTCCATTCCACTCCCTCCTGGACTATAAGATTTCTACTGATAACCTAATGGGGTTTCCTTTCTAGGTTACTATCCTTTTTTTCCTGGCTGCCTTTAAAATTATTTCTTTGTCATTGACTTTTGACAATTTTAATTTATGCATGTTGGAGGTTTTTAGCATTGAAGTAATTAGGTGTTGTCTTAGCTTCAAGGACTTATATATTCAGTTCCTTCCCCAAGTTTGGGAGGTTCTCAGCTATTGCTTCATTGAATTATCTCTCTACTCCCTTCTCCCAATCTTCTTCTGAGATATCCATTATCCTAATGTTGCCCTTCCTAAAAGAGTCTGATAGCTCTCATAGCATTTCCCCCATGGTTTTTATATCTTATTTCTCTTTCCTCTTCTACTTGTATCATTTCTAGTTTTCTGTATTTGAACTCACTAAGTCTCTCTTCCACATTGGTCTGCTCTATTTCCAGTGCTTTCTAATGAATTCTTCACCTTGTTTTTTGTGTTCCTCAGCTCCAGAATTTTGAAATGGTTCTTTTTTTTCTTTTTCAGGAGAGTGTGAGTGCTTTTCATTCCATGCTAAAGAGAGGAGAGGGTCTCTGAGGAACACCTGGGACTGGGTAGGGACTCTTAAGAAAGGTAGACAAGGCTTCCTAAGCATGCTGTGCCTTTTTGAAAACCTGCCCCATATACTTAAAGTCCATGGTAGATCCTGGGTCTAGAAAACCTTCATCAAAAGAAAGGAGGGTATGGGATTCCCAGAGACTGGCTTCCAGTCGGACAGGGAAGGCCAGTGCCCGATGGATTGGAGCCAGGATTCCCTCAGTTAATAGTATCCATGCCTGTCAACATGAACTTCAGTTATCTTGCCCTTACAGTGGAGTCCCTGACTGTGTAACTCTGTGTCAGAGATGCTGCTGTCACAGGACCTCTTTTCAAGGTGACACTAGGAAACTACTCTCCAAGTCCATCCTCAGCAGTTGAGACAGTGACAGGTTAACTGAAGAGCCCCCCTAGCTTCTACCTCTTGACCTTCAACAACTGAGGTCTCTGCATAGGGCCTGAAGTAACTGTGGCTCTTTTTCAGGCACTGGGAAGGATGGTGCTGAGGAGACCTGCTCTTCTGGCTGATTCAGAAGTTGGCTATCTGTTCCTTGTGAGGAGGCACTGCTTGAGGTCTGGGGATCTCCAGTGCCTTGAAGCTTCTGTCCCACTTGGATCTTTTGTCTGGTGACTGCCATATACAGACTCTGTAGATTTGTGACAAAGGGTTTTCCATCACCAACACTGCATACCTCTGGTATTTTCTCTACCATAAATTGTTCCAAGAAGGAATTCTTTTCAAATGGCTCTGTCTTCAACTGATTTCGGCTCAGTGTAGACCCACTGTCCTGGTAGTCCTGGATCTCTAGATCTTACATACAAAGCAATGTTGCTAGGTCCCTCACTTGGCACTGCAGTGACAGACTCATGCCCATCAGAGGACAAATCAAATGTTGGGAGAACAGTGAAGGGTTAGCTAGGATGCAGTGGAAATTCCAATAGAATGGGAGACCAGAGAGCTCACTCCACACCTGGAGTATCAGCACCTCTGCCACATGATCACAGGAGAATGTAGCTTTGCCAGGGCAAGCACTGTCCTTCAACAATGGGCAAAGCAGGTCATACAAATGACAATGAAAAGCCTCAGGAGGAGCAGTCAGGTGTTTGTTCAGCTCCTTGGCTTGCTGGCTGATCACACTAGTGTCCACCTGTTCAGGCCACACCTGTTGAAGATCTGAAAGCAACAAGGCATAGCCCTGCTTAGTGATATAAGCCTTGGCCAAGAGGGAGTTCTCGGCAAGCTGTAGCCATGCCCACGGCTGCATCTGCAGGCCTTGCTCCAGTTCCTCCATCGTGAGCGGCCTCAAGAGCCCTCACTCTCCCCGCGGCAAGCTGGCCCACCCATGCAAACCAAAAGGCGAAATGGTTCTTTTTTAGAATTTTAATTACTTTGGGCTTCCCTGGTGGCACAGTGGTTGAGAGTCTGCCTGTCGATGCAGGGGTCACGGGTTCGTGCCCCGGTCCGGGAAGATCCCACATGCCGCGGAGCGGCTAGGCCCGTGAGCCATGGCTGCTGAGCCTGTGCGTCCGGAGCCTGTGCATCCGGAGCCTGTGCTCCACAACGGGAGAGGCCACAACAGTGAGAGACCTGCATACTGAAAAATAAAAAAAGAATTTTAATTTCTTTGATAAAATATTTCTCTATCCATTAGTTTTATTCCTGAGTTCACTGTATTGCCTTTCTGAGTTTTCTTGTAGCTCCTTGAATTTCTTTATAAGAGCTACTTTGAACTCTTTATCAGTTTGTTTGCAATATTCCATGCCTTTGAGTTTGGTTGCTGGAGAATTGTTTTCTTTTTGTGATATCATCGTACCATGATTTTTCATACTGTTCATGGAAATGTGTCTCTGCTGTAGCATTTGTGTGATTTTGTCTGTATAGCTTTGCTTTTACTATTTGTCCTTGGGGTTTTGTAGCATTTGAATTAGCAAACACCTTCCTTATTTCAGTAGGTTTTGTTTACTTTGTTTCTAACAGTTCAGCAGATTGGTAATTAGAAGGCTTTCTGTTGTTTTCCAGAATGTGAAAGTATTGCATAGATTTTTTATTTCTTTTAGAAGAGCTGATTTGCTACTAAATTTGAGAACAACATTATTTTGTAAAAAGCTGGAGTTTAAAAAAGGCTGGTGGCAGAGTGGGGGGAGGTGTGTGCTTAGCACCTCGGGTTTTGGGTGTGTCCTTGGCCTGGTAGAGAAATCCTTGGGTGTTTGAGTCCCAATATCCCGTGGGTGAACCACTTGCTATAGTCCCAGGGCAGACAGCAGGAAATGTGTTCCTTCAGTTCTTTTTGTCTGCTTCTTCCCTTTCCTTTCCCCCTGCACAGTCAATGCAGTCTCTCCTCAAAGTGAACAACAGTTCCCTCCAACTGAAGCACCTATGGACTGACAGAACCCCACTCACATCTTTCACCCTCCAACTTCTCTACCAGCAAGGTCACAGCTGTCCCACAGCTACCTCTGCTGCCATGTCCCTGGGCTCTTCAGCTTCCTCCAAGGTCCAAGTCAGCTGAAAGAGGCACAGGTGGAAAGATCCATTGAGAATCTTCATGTGCTGTGCAGAGGCACCTCTGCTTCCTTATGGATAGCCAAATAACTGAATCAAATGGGAGAGAAGAGGAAATGACTTTATGTTGTCATGATGCTGATATCACTGACCTTTTGTTTCTTAATGTAAGGATTTATTGCTATAAACGCCCCACTTAGAACTGTTTTTGCTGCATCTAATAAGTTTTGACATGTTGTATTTCCATTTTCATTTGTCTCAAGATATTTTTAGATTTCTCTTTTAAAACTTCTTCTTTAACCTATTCCTTGTTTGGTATCATGTTGTTTAACCTCCTCATATTTGTGCATTTTCCAGTTTTCTTCTTGTAATTTATTTCTAATTTTATTCATACCACTGTGGCTGAAAAACATACTTGATATAATTTTAATCTTCTTAAAAATATTAAGTGTAGTGTTTGGCCTAACATATGATCTATCCTTGAGAATGTTCCATGTGAAATTGAGAAGAATGTGTATTCTGCTGTTTTAGGATAGTCTATATATGTCTTTTAAGGCTGGTTAATTTATAATGTCATTCATGTCCTATTTCTTTATTGATTTATTATTATGGAACTGTCTATTTGTCCCTCCAATTCAGTCAATATTTGTGTGTCATATATTTGTGAGCTCTATTATTTGATACCTATATGGTTATAATTATATCTTCTTCTTTTTTTTTTTTTGCGGTACGTGGGCCTCTCACTGTTGTGGCCTCTCCCGTTGCAGAGCACAGGCTCCGGACGCACAAGCTCAGCAGCCATGGCTCACGGACCTAGCTGCTCCAAGGCATGTGGGATCTTCCTGGACCGGGGCACGAACCCGTGTCCCCTGCATCGGCAGGCGGACTGGACTCTCAACCACTGTGCCACCAGGGAAGCCCTAATTATATCTTCTTGATGAATTAATTGTTTTATCTATCTATTTATTATCTATCTATCTACCTATCTATCTATCTATCTAGTTCTTCTCTGCCTCATGTAACAACATTTGACTTAAATTCTATTTTGAGATAGCCACCCCAGCAATCTTTTGCTTACTATTTGTAAGCTTTTTCAATCCTTTCACTTTCAGCTTCTTTGTGTCTTTGAATCTAATGTGAGTTTTTGGTAGATGGGACATAGTATTATCATTTTAATTTTAAATCCATTCTGCCCATCTCTGCTTTTTGATTGGAGGGTTTAATCCATTTACATTTGAAGTAGTTACTGGTAAGAAAGGACTTACTTCAGGTACTTATTTATTTGCTTTTATTAGGTCTTATACACTCTTTGTACCTTATTTCCTCCATTATTGCCTTCTTTTGCATTTAGTTTGTTTTTTTGGATTCAACCATTTTTATTCCCTTCTCATTTTTTTATTATAATGTTTATGATTTTTTGTGTGGTTACAATAAAGATTACATTTCATGTCCTGAATTTACAACAATCTAGTTTGAATTGATACCAACTTAACCTCAATAGCATACAAAAATTCTACTCCTATAAAACTCTATCCTACCAAGTTTTGTGTTGTGATTGCCACAACTTACATCTTTATATGATGTGTACTCAATAACATACATTTATTTTTATTTTGTATGCATTTGTCTTTTAATCCTATGTAGATAAGATTACTCCCTTAGGTAATCAGGTAAATCATGTATTTAGTTAATACCTAGTATGTACCTTAGTAATTCTCTTCAGGCCTTTGAAGAACCTAGTATAAGTTTAAGAAAGCTTGGGATTATTTGGCTCATTGTTAAATACAACTGTGGTGATTTCCTAGTTATTTCATGTTCATTTGGGTTTCTCAGTGATGATTTTGATGCCTAATGTATTGCAAGTTAGTTTTGCATAAAACAACATGAGATGGAAAATAATTACAACCCTGTAGTTGTAGTGTGAAAGCAGCCATAGATAACATGTAAGTGAATGATTGTGACTGTGTTCCAATAAAACTTTATTTTTGGATACTGAAATTTTAAATTCATATAATTTTGGCATGTCACATAATGTAATTCTCTTAATTTTTTCAACTATTTAAATATGTATAAATCATTCTTAGTTCTCTGACTATATTCAAACAGCTTGCCGATCAGATTTGGTCCTTGAGCTATCATTTACTGACACCTACTCTATTAGCTCTGGTTAGCATTTCTTCGCCTTAGTCTGGTTGGATTTCACTTTCTGTGTGTGTATGTGTGAGCATCCTTGCTTCAGATCTCTGAGGAGTCTGTCCTTATTTTCTAAGGACATTACAATCCTGTCAGCTTTACAATACAATCATTTCACAACATTTCCCTACCTTAAATACCTTGATGAGGTCTCTGGCAGTGTTCATGCATTTGATTCACTTTAGGCCAGGGATGTAGTTATATGTTGGTTTATGTGTTGGTTATGTATTGGTTTCCCAATCTTTTTTGTCTCTTATTTTTAATTTGTATTCATATATTACCTACATGCCAGGCATTATTATGTTTATTACACATATTAACTCTTCACACACACAAAAAAAAACTATGAGAAAGGTACAATCCCTATTTTAAAGATGAAAAAATTGAGGCTCAGAAATGTTAAATAACTTGAGCTAATAACATAACTAATAAATGGCAGAGCTAGAATCCATAACTAGGCAGCCTAGATCCAGAGTTCATTCTGACTTTTGATACTTGGAATGTTTTTTATTTTTCACACAAAAAATGATGTATGAAAGTTCCTTTACAAACCCTGAAAAGTTTATGCCAGCCATACAGGACACCTCCCTTTGCAGCTAAATTAGCATCAGCAGTGTTCTTTGGAAGCCTAGAACTGGTGATAAAGGCACTGCTGTGCTGCAATAGAGAGCCCCTTCAGGGACCTGGTTGAATTTCACTCTCGGTTGATTACACTAAATGACAAATTCATGGTTCTCTATTCTCTTAGTCTGAACTTCATACTCTGGATCTGTCTGGCTCCACTTCCTGCGCTTTTTCTTCTAAAATGGAGCTCAGTGGAACAAAAGAATAATGTTCTGGATGATTTCTAGTTTATATTTAAATAAACAAGTAAACAAGAATATTTCAGAGAGAACTGTTAAAAAGAAAATAGAACAGGGTGATGAAGGAAAATGATACTGACTGCAATGGTTGTATAGGGCTCGAAGATTAGAGAGAAGCCCATACTGGGTGACATATGAATCAAGACACAAGCATCAAAATGGAGTCAATTTTTCAAAGATCTAGAGACAGATGTTTCAGGCAGAGGAAATAGCAAGTGAAAAAACCTTAAGTCAGAAAGGAGCTTGCATGGTTGAGAAAAGTTCTTTCACCTTTGTCACCAGAAAAAGTGTAAATATTTAAAAAGTGTTTCATATATGCATATACACATATACATACTTATATATATATAACGTGTATTTCTGTACTCACAGTATTACATTATAAAACATATACAAATAAAGATTTAAAAAGATGAGATGAGAAATAAATAAGAATCGATGTTCTAATACATTTTTCCACAGACTATTGGATCATCTTGCATATCTCTTGGCATGTACACTCCCTACTTTTGCAATTGTAGATTTAGTCTATAACATCCATATTTAAATAAACTTAGGTCTTAGAGCCGTGCTGCCCAACAAAAATATAAAGTGAACCACGTTTACAATTTAAAATTTTCTAACAATCATATTTAAAAAGTGCAAGAAATATAAGTAAAATTAATTTAAATAATATTTTTAGTTAATCTACTATTTCCAATTTACTATCATTGCAACATATAATCAATATTAAAAAGCAAGTTATGAGTGAAATAGTTTACATTTTTGTAATTAGCCTAAGAAATCTGGTGTGCATTTTATACTAACATCCCATCTCAAATTGAACTAGTTACATTTCAAATGCTAAAGAGTCTCCTCTGGCCAGCGGTCACTATATTGCACAGTGCAGACCTCAAGGGCTAATTTTCTTAATGGTATTCCCATCCCTCTCTCCTACTATCTGATTAACAAACTTAGACCCTACTTCTTTTGAGCCAATGACTGGAGCCTTTTTATCTTAGGAGAGCATTTTCTTTTTAATTGCCATGATTTACTTTAACTAAAATGAGTGTCACTGTGTCCCAAAGCAGGGTGAGTAGGGAGCTGGAAACGGAATGTGCTGTGTTTGAAAAAGTTTAGACCATTGAACCATCTAAGAAGGAATGTTCATGACACATCTGTTACTTGTTTATAGAGCGCCATAAGCTTCTGAGAAGGGAAATATGAGCTATATCAAGTGCTCTGTGATGACCTAGATGTGTGGGTTGGGGGAGTGGGAGGGAGGTCCAAGAGGGAGGGGATATAAGTATATATATAGCTAATTCACTTCCTCGTACAGCAGAACTAACACAACATTGTAAAGCAATTTTACTCCAATAAAAAAAATCCCTAACACTTTTACAAAAGATCTGATTTTTAAAAATATTTGTGATCTTGCCATGTGTCAGACATGCTACATTTGCATCATATCTAAGGGTCTTCTTGTATTCCCTCCCTACTTAGGAATGATAGGTGGCTGGACATTTTGTGTTTGCCCAAGGCTCTAACAGAACAAGACATAAATGTATCTCATAAGAACATAGTTGTATAAGTGGAGATGCTTACTTGGTTTAACCCATCCTCAGTACCAAAACTTGATTCTGATACACAGGTGAGGCCCATCTGGTGTTAGTGCAGTTGGTCATCTCTAAATTTTATGTGAATGCCAAAAAGCTTTGTTGACTCCATAACCATGAACTCAATAAACAGTTTACTCATGTGGCTCCTATTACTAAGTGTGGCTAATAGGCCTGTTCTGGCACATTTTGTCTCTCTGTGTTCCACATTTTACTTATTTATTTAACAAACATAGGACTTCCCACTAGCCAGACATTGTTTAAATATTAACTTGTTTAATTTAATTTTTATGACAAGCCATTAACAAATGAAGAAACTGAGGCACAGATAAAGCAACTTGCCAAATGTCCCATAACTCAGTAAAGAGCAGATCTGAATTCTGACCAAGGTAGCATGGCTTCAGAGTCCCTGTGCTTAATATTTCTGCAAAGTCTGAGTCTCCTAAATTTTTATCTTCATGGCTTTCTCTGTTTCTTCTTTAGGGACTTGACATTATTACTGATCACAAGAGGTTCTTTGTCTTGGTTAACTCTGATGTACATTCAACATGCAGCAGCTCTGTATTTCTGACAGAAGTGCTCAGAATATCAGATTCTCCTAGGCCCTCTGACAGTAAAAGAGGGCTTTTCAAAATCCCTTTTGTGAAGATTCTTCCTGCTTGAATTCTGAACGGACATTTTCACATTGCTATTACCCCTCTTATAAAATATTACATAGTTCTAAAGCTACATAGGGTGCTGTCATCATTGGATTTTCCTGTATACATAATCCATTGTTATTTATTCATTACAATTTGTTTTCCCTTTGTTGATTTAATTACAAAATAACACACACTCATCCTAAGAATCCTAACAATACAGAGCTATGCATAGTTCTTGGTGAAAGTCTCCAATTCCTTTCATTCCTTTCTTTATAATTCTCAGTTTAATGCCATAGAAATAGACAACACTTCCAGCAGGCTATTCTGCATTTCGCTAGTCACAGCTATTTGAGCTGTACCTCTGGGAAGCACTCTCCACATTCCTTGGGGTGGGTTACATCCGGGAGGAAGGAACCATTGCCTGGGAAACAAGTCACGTGGGAACCTCTGGACACAAACTGGGTGTCGGGATTCTGACCTGAGCTGGGGTCTGCGCTTCCAGTGAATGCTGTGGGAGCAAGTGTTGGTGACAGGTTAGTGGATGGCCCTGGCACCAATAAGGGCACTGGCTGGGCAGTCTGGGCGAGCTGGAGCCTACCAGAAAGCTTAGATCCTGTGGCCAAGGCACAGAAGTTGGCGAAGTGGAGCGTGGCAGGCAGCCTTATGACAGCTACTGTCCGGTAAGTTAGATTTGAACACCTGGTGGGAGTCAGTAAGGGAAGATGAGATTGGACACAGTTCCTTATGATTCTTCTTTTGTCCAGGGGGACGTTGAACTGACCAGCATGCCGCTAGAGGTGGGGGTGGGGGAAGCAAGGAACAGGGCCAGTGAAGTGGGAGGATCCTGAGACGCTCGGGTCCTGTTTTGCTGGTCCTCTTTCACTCTCTATTTCCTCCTTATTCTTTCTTTTCCTGTTTACACTTTTTCTTTGCTCCAGAACCTGAATTCTAATGTAAGCAGTTTGGCTCCTGAGCCAGTTCTCTGTTAGCCTTCCTGACAGGTGCAAAGAGCTGTTAAAAATATGGAAAAATGGGCAAAGACTCAGAAGACACTATTTACACACAGGAGCAGTAATCTTTTGAAAAAGTCAATTGCCTTCAATAATAAACACACATGAATAAAACAGGATAGCATATTAAGATTGACAAGAATGGGAAAAGATAGTTTATCCCCAGTGTTGTGCAGGGTTTAGGAAAACTGACACTAAATAACAGTGTTGTTAAGGGTGTAAGTTAGCAAAACAGTTTTGTATTAGGCAATTTGGTTTATGTAACAAATCTGAAAACCTGTTACTCTATGGCCTAGAAATATTATCTGAGGAACTTATCCAACACAATTACTAATAGAAATGTAAACATACTCACACACATACATACAATGTATTCATTAAGCTTTATTTGTAGTAGCAATTAGGGATATCTGGACACTGAATATTTTATGATATTAAGAAATTATTGTTAGTTCTCTATGTGAAAATAGGATCATAGTTATGTTTTAAAAGAATCTTTGTCTTTAGGGATTAATTCAGATATATTTACATATGGAATAATATGATATCTGGGATTTGCCTGAAAATAATTGGTATTGACTAATGGATTAGGGAATAGATGGATTGATAATTACTGAAGTTGGGTGATGGGAACATGGGGGAGTTCATTATTATTATTCTCTCTACTTTTGTATGAGTGTACGGGATTTTCCATAAGTTAAAAAAAAACTAATTCAAGGTAGAAAATTATGGAAGAGTATTAGTAAATAAAAATCATCTCTAAATCTACTGGATAATTATAACCAGTGTTAAATTTTGGTGTGTGTGTGTGTTGGGGGGGTGGATTGTTGTTCAACATTTGTTCCACTTTCCTGCACTTCAGGAAGAGCATTTAAAAGCACAGATTCAAGTCAGATTGTCTGGGTAAGAATCACACCTCTGCCAATTACTAGCTGCCTGATGCTGGATAGGGTACTTTAGTCCTCGGAGCCTCAGTTTCCTCATCTATGAAATAATAACGATACTGTGTATTATCAAATCCAATCAATAGTAAGCTACACTATTACGATTTATGCCACTATGGCAGAAAAATCACTTCCAAATAAAATGATGCACATCTTGATTTCAGAGGTGTTAGAACATTAAAAGATATGAATCTTAGAATTAATGAGATATTGTGGTGTCTACCTTATAGGGTTTTTGTGACGAGTAAATAAGTTTAAAAGTGTAAAGTGTGTGGCACATGAGTACTCACTAAATATGAGTTATCACTATTACCTCATCACCATCACGATCCTAAGAGTGCTACCTAAGAGTGCTCATGTAGGCATCTTCATGCATTTTTCTCCCATTTGAGCAAGGAGACCAAATTATCGGATCTTGCTTAGGGTTTAGTAGCATTACTTCTGGATTGTGGATTTTTTTGTGATATTCTAAATTGATAATGTATGAGAATATACATTGCAGCATGGTTGGTAAAAGAAAAAAAATATTTGTAATAGCTTAAGCACTCACAAACAGGTAATTGTCAAATACTTTATGGAGGTATTCACACTGTAATACTATGCAACTTTGAGAAACAGTGAGGGAGGAGCTCAATGTACTGACATGGAAAGATGTCTCTGTTATAATGATTAGTAAAGAAAGCAAATAATTGAATAAAATGTATAGTTTAAGTAGGAAAAAGCTTATGTTATTTATAGATATGTATATATTTGTGTGCGTGTGTGTGTTGTGTGCGTGTGTGTGCACGCACGTAGATAGATAGATTCCAAACTTTTAAAAATGGCTGCCTCTGAGAGATTCACATTGGGGGAGGTGAAATGAGACTTTCACTTTTTTACATATGCGTTTGGTATTGATTTTTATACTATGTATTACTTTTGTAATTAAAATATAATTTTGAAAAACTCAAGCATGAGATTTTTTTCAGAGTATGTAAATCTATTCACTAAGTTTTTCTCCTACATAAGATTTGTCCTTTTAACATCTTGTCTTAGGTTTGTAACATGAAACTTTTAAGAATGAAATGAGTATATTTTAAAACACTCTGTATTTTGACAAAGGCCACCCTTTACAAATTGTGAAGTTCTTATAGCCAGCACATTATTTCCAGTCCTCACAGATGCTAAGCCTGTGCATAATGGCTTCCTATTATGTAAGTACACTATTAATGCAGCAACACATAACTATTGCTTAGCCTAATACTATTAATTACTTATTTCCCTAAACAAGATTTGCCAAGGGATGTTAATAAACATTAAATTGGAATGTTAATAAACATTCCAATTTAATGTTCCTCTCATTAACTTGGAATACAGAGCAATTTCACTCCAGTTAGAGGGTATTATGATGCTTTACAAGTTATGTATGACCCACAGAATATTTTTTAAAAGAGTTCACAGTGAAATTTGGATTTCCTACATTCTGATTACCTTAGATTGATGACTCCAATATAGCTCACAGGTATAGACTTCAAGAGTTTAGGTTGGTAGAAGGTCTTTTCCTAGTGGTCTGAAGCTGCAAAATGGCTGCAAAGTCACTCTTTCTGCCAGCTCCCCAATCACCCGCCCCACATCAACAGAATTTGTAACTATTTCAAACTTCAGCTTAAACAGTTTGGAATTTCTTTCAGGTGTCAATGTGAATGTAATATATAATTCCAAGATATATTCTAAAATAAGAGTTACCATGATCTATTAGTTTTTGCTAGTTTATACTTTGAGAAGAAACAGCCCCCAAAATTCAATAACTTACAATAACAAAAAAATGTTACTTGTTGGCTTTGGGGTTCTTCTCTATATCATTTTCATTCTAGAATCTAGGTTAGAGGAGCAGCCCTTATCTGATACCAGCTGCTCTTATTATACAATGAGGAGGAATGATAGAACCATGCAAAGATGTCTCTAAGAGCTTAGGCATGGAATGTAAATATCAAACTTGATATCAATAGAGTAGGAAAGTATAATCCTTTCACAGGGAAGGGTAGAAAATAATGTGGAACACTAATGCAATGTGTTGCAAAAGGTATTTGCCAAATAATAATTTTGCAACATACCCAAGCTCCTAAGTATGCATTAATTTATATGAATATATATTCATAATTAAAACCCTCTCAGACAGGGGATCTTACAATACAATATTTTGGGAGGAACGTTATGTTACAAAAGTTCCAATCATATGAATTTTGGCTATAAATTTCATGGACATACCTACATGTATGTGTGTGTATGTCTTTTGTTTCTGTCATGTTTTACTTATGCAAAAACAAGATTGTGTAATAACATATTACTCTGCAACAGGATATCATGGCCATCCCTGTGTCATGATTGCAATTGCATATATGTGTGTGTATTTCAGATCAGTTAATTTGATGCAGTTCATAAGTTTGGCTTGTGCAGAAATATCTTTTCAAAAACTTTTTTTTGAAATAACATGTTTTAGTTCTTAATGTATGAAACTAATATCTCTTCATTGTAGGAAATTTGAGTATATATGTGGTTTTGTAATAGAGAGAGGAAAACATTTTAAAAGGAATATACTATGGTTGCTTTGTCTTCTATAGTGAGTGTCATAACTCATACCAGTGTGGAAGTAAGTGTGTTTATTGATCTCTTCCTCCCTAAGAGAATACTGGGGAAAAGGAGAATCATGATATTAAACATATTAAACATTTAAGGCCTCTGCTGGTTCTTTTGTGCTTCTAAAGTGCGGTCCACTGTTTAGCAGAGCCCATTAATTAGTCTGTGTAGAAGAAGGTGCAGAGCTTAACTTAAGATAGATGTGGGGCAGTAGTGATGTGAGTACATGTTGTATGTGTGGTGGGTGATGCCTAAGGGAAAGGTGCCTAGAAAGAGGGGACGCAAAACATCTAGAAGCGATGAATGGGGCCATGGAAGAAGGTGCAAGAATAGAGCCTACAGAAGTGGACAAGTGAAAAATTGCTGCTGGTAGAATTGTTGGACAGCATTTAGGTTGTAAATGTTCAGTGTTAAGTTGTTTCCCATGTCTTGTTGTGACTTAATTCCACTCCACTCTGCTTCTCAGACCTTCGGTGATGTGTGGATTCATACAAATATCTTGTGTGTGTGATTCTTAAGTGGGCGTATCATGAAACCACCCGGTCACCTGCAAGTAAATTAAAACAGTGATGAGTCAGCATTTTTAATTTTATCATATTGCCATAGAATAAAAAGAATGATGGGTAAGTGATCACTGTGCATTAATTTCCAGTCCATGAACTGGTCTGATAAAGCAGTAGAAACTAGCTTTGAATTCTTGCTTCATTACACTGTCATCCCAGTATACAGGATACATTTTTGTGTCCAACAAATATTTCTAATTTCGTTTAAATTTGTGGTCTTTTGAGGAGGAAGTAGGCTAGGGAAGTGAGGGGTGAGAGAAGACAAGTTCTGATGAGAGTGCTAGAGTATGTGCTGTTGGTAAGGATAATTACCAAACTATTACTGGAGGAGAGAAAGGGAGAGGCAGTCAGAAGAATGAATAGGGAGAAAGGAATTAAATTTTAGACCGTTTTTTCTTAGTGAGAACTCTTCATACAGATGAAGAATATCCAATAGCTGGAATGATGCAGTTTTGGAGGATCTAAAAATGGTGATGACTTCTACTCCAACTTAGAAAGGCAGTTCTGTGGTGGACCATGACCCCAAGCTTCCTTGATGAGACCACTGCCTGGATAATCAGGTGAGTAATCATAAACGAACCAGCTTTCCGTTTATGGTAGTATATTTGAATCTATAGAATATCTTCTGTGACACTTATGGAAGGTCCAGAAAATATAAAATCTAATGTAAGAATCCCCTTTCCCTGCTAGGATGACCAGCTTCACCAGTTTGTCTAGGCTTTCCTGGTTTTAGACTTGCATTCCAGGAATTCTCTCAGTCCTAGGCAAAACAGGGATGGTCACTCTGCTCCAAACCCCTCTCTCCTGCCATCCCCACCCTTTCCCATCCCCTCCACTGACTCAATTTCTCAAACCTTAGCATTGTCTTCTCCCTCTGCAAGGACCCTATTATCCAAAAAAAAACAATGAAAATGAAAGTGCTCTGATGACATCATAAACAAGGAAGGTATTGGATTTTTTTTATCCTTAAAATAAACTTTTCTTTAAAAAAATATTTAGAAAAAGTTAGCAAAGAAGTGTGCCAGAATATTAAGAAATGACTGAGTGGGGTAATTGTGAATTTTTTACTTCTTTACACGTTTCTATTTTTCAAAATTTACTCAAAACAGATTATGACACATATTTACCAGATTTAAGCAAGTATAAAAACTAAAAATCAAAAAAAAAAAACCACTGGGTTTGGTTTCCAAGTTAATGTTAAAGTATCTTTCAAAGTTGTCTTTAAATCTATTTTTAAGTAAATAGCATGTCTTATATGGTCCAGGAAACAATGTGAGCTTCTGGGAAGATAGAAGATTCCATTTAATTTACTTAACATTTTTGACTGTCTATTCTGTTCCAATTATTGTATCAGGTGATAACTGATATATATGGTCTTTGGAATATTTTTATCTTTAATTTATTTAAATAATAAGAATGTGTTTAATGCTAGGCATATGTTCTTGATAATTATAATGCTAAATAAGGACCCAAATAATATGTATATATTTATATTATCTTCTTCTGTGTAAATTTTTCAGTTTATACAGAACCCTGCATACAGTTTGATTCCATTTTTATAAAACATTATGTGTATATCTGTAGGTGGAAAACCTATAAGAAGAAAATGAAAGGAAATATCCCAAAATGATAACAATGGTTAACTTGGAATGGTTTAGTTATTTATTTCATTTGTTTTTACCAATAATTCATTTTTTACAATTTTTATATAAACTTTAAATTTTAGAACAGTTTTAGATTTACAGAAGTATTACAAAGATGGTACAAAGTGTCCCTGTATACCTTGCACCCAGTTTTCCCTATTATTAGCATCTTACATTCATATGATACATTTGCCCCACTTAATGAACCAATGCTGATATATTATTATTAACTAAACTCTATACTTTCTTCAGATTTCCTCACTTTTTTCCTAATATCTTCTCTCTTCGAGGATCCCATCTAGAATACCACATTACATTTAACAGTCATGTCTCCTTAAGCTCCTCTTGGCTGTGACAGTTTTCAGACTTTCCCTGTTTTTGATAAACTTGGCAGTTTTCAGGAGTACTGGTTGGGCCTTTTGTAGAATTTCCCTCAGTTGTGATTTACCCGATGATTTTGTCATAAATAGACCGAGGGAGTGCATTTGTTTGGAGAAAGAAAACAGAATACTTTTTAAATAATATCAAGGGTACATACTATCAACATGACTTACCATTATTGATGTTGACTTTGATCATTTGGGATGAATAGTGTTTGTCAGGTCTGTCCACTGTGAAGTTACTGTTTTTCTTTAGGAAGAAAAATCACTATATATAGCCTTCACTTACAGAGTAGAGAGTTATACTCCCACTTCTTGAGGGCTAAGTAGTACATAAATTATTTGGAATTCTTTTTTAAGGGAGATTCATCTCCTTCATTTGTTTTTAGTCAGTTATTAATATCAGTTTGGATTCATGGATAACTATTTCATGTTTTGTGTAATAGTCCAATACTGCATTATTCATTTGTTTGTTCAAATTTTTCCAGCTTTGGCCATTCAGAGCTTTTTCAATTGGCTCCTGTGCCCCTTTGACATACTGCCATCAAAGTTTTGAGCAATCCATTACTTTCAGGCACATCAAGGAGGAGGAGTATGGGCTGCACATAATAACTTTCATCCAAAGAGTGGAGTATGGAACAGGAGAAAAAAGAGGAAATACATTGTGGAGAAATCTGAGAAACACTAATTAGCTTTGTAATAAAGGTCAATATCAACAGTGACACCATGTTAATAGTATGTACCTTTGATGTGATGTAATGAAAATGGAATTCAACTTCTTTGGTCTTCCTCACCAAAACATATTATCCCACTCTAGTCATAAGAAAAAAAATCATTAGACACATAGAGAGTTATTCTGCAACATCCTACAATATGCCTGACTAATACTCCTTGAAACTATTAAAGTCACCAGAAACATTATAAGTCCGAGAAACTGTCAAAACAAAGAGGAGACTAAGGAGACATGATAACTAGAAGTAATGTGATATTCAGTGTAGGTTCTTGACAGAGAAAAATGATATTGGGGAAAAACTGAGGAAATCTGAGTAAAGTGTCTATTTCACTTAATAACACTCTATCAATTTTAGTTCATTAAGTGTAACAAATGTGCTGTAATAATATGGAAAATTGATGTGGAGGTTA
Source organism: Leucopleurus acutus (assembly GCF_964270905.1). Classification (NCBI taxonomy): domain Eukaryota; kingdom Metazoa; phylum Chordata; class Mammalia; order Artiodactyla; family Delphinidae; genus Leucopleurus; species Leucopleurus acutus. Next base: position 52,394,196 of record NC_139148.1, on the reverse strand, counting down.
TGGGAACTGTCTCTACTATATTTGCAACTTTTATATAAATTAAATATATCTTGAAATGAAAACATTTATAAGCTAATCAATTGGGCATATTTTTGGGGTCTTTTTCTGAAGTCTCTCTTCTAATCCATTGATTTATGCATATATCCCTCCAACAATACCACAGTCTTGATTATTGTTGCAATGTACTAAACTTTTTAAAACTGCATTAACATTGGTTTATAATATTATATGTTTTATGTGTACAACATTATATTTCAACTTCTGTGTGCATATAGTGTGCTTACCACCAAAGGGTTAGTTTTAATCTTTCACCATACTGTTGACTCCCTTTACCCATTTTGACCTTTTCTATCCATTACTCTCTGGCAGCCAATTTGTTCTCTGTATCTGTATGTTTCTTTTTGCTTGGTTTGTTCATTTATTATGTTTTACTTTTAGAGTTTTTTAATTCCACATTTGTGAAATCATATGGTATTTGTCTTTCTCCATCTGACTTATTTCACTTAGCATAATAACCTCAAATTCCATCCATGTCTTCACAAATGGCAAGACTTCATCTTCTTTAACGACTGAGTAGTACTCCATTATAAATATATACCATATCTTCTTTATACATTCACCTATGGATGAACACTTAGGTTGTTTCCATATCTTGACTATTAAAAATAATGTGATGAACATAGGCGTGCATATATCATATTGAACTAGTGTTCTTGTATTCTTTGGATAAATAAAGAGAAGTGGGGGTGCTGTGCACCCTGAAGATGGCGGCCGTGGCGGGAAGGTTGCTCCGGACTTCGCTTGTCCGACAAGTGAGTGCCATTCCTTGGGGCATTTCTGCCTCTGCAGCCCTTAGGCCTGCTGCTTCTCGAAGAACGTGCTTGACAAATGCACTGTGGCCTGGCTCTGCTCAAGCAAAATTCGCCTTTAGCACCAGTTCCTCATGCCATGCCCCTGCCGTCACCCAGCATGCGCCCGATTTTAAGGGTACAGCTGTTGTCAATGGAGAGTTCAAAGAAATAAGCCTTGATGACTTTAAGGGGAAATATTTAGTGCTCTTCTTCTATCCTTTGGATTTCACCTTTGTGTGTCCTACAGAAATTATTGCTTTCAGTGACAAAGCCAATGAATTTCATGATGTGAACTGTGAAGTCGTTGCAGTGTCAGTGGATTCCCACTTCACCCACCTGGCCTGGATAAACACACCAAGGAAGAATGGCTGTTTGGGCCACATGCACATCACACTCTTGTCAGATTTGACTAAACAGATTTCCCGAGACTATGGTGTGCTGTTAGAAGGTCCCGGCCTTGCACTACGAGGTCTCTTCATAATTGACCCCAACGGAGTCATCAAGCATTTGAGCGTCAATGATCTCCCAGTGGGCCGAAGCGTGGAAGAGACCCTCCGCTTGGTGAAGGCATTCCAGTTTGTAGAAACCCATGGAGAAGTCTGCCCAGCCAACTGGACACCAGATTCTCCTACAATCAAGCCCCATCCGACTGCTTCCAAAGAATATTTTGAGAAGGTAAATCAGTAGACCATCCCACGTGCACCTGCAGCTTCCCACACCAGAAAAGAACCACAGCTGGAACTCACTTTTAGCATTTCAAAGATTATTATTTATAGAAGGCAAAAAAACAATTATGCTTGTATTCGTAAATATTACTCTAAATGTTTTGTTTTTGTAACATTGGCCAAGGCTTTTAAAATGTGGTTAGTTACTAATGTAAGGAGTCCTTTATTAGCAGTGTATGGATGGATGGCTAGTTGCTATAGAATGTGCAGTTCCCCTATTTCTTGGATCATGTCTTCAAAGGGAAAAGGAAACAACTCTTCTTTATCAGCCTTACTTGAACCTTTGTGTACACTAGCGTAGTGTGACAGGCATCAAAAGCTTCTGATCAAGGGTCCTGAAATTTTCTTCTTGAGTTTCTTTGTATTAAACTGAATTTTCTTTTAAGATCATAGTTTTAAGTTGTTAGCATCAATTGTCTAATTTAACACTTGCAGGACTTCCCTGGTGGTCCAGTGGTTAATACTCTGTGCTCGCAATGCAGGGGGCGTGGGTTCGATCCCTAGTCAGGGAACTAAGATCCTACATACCATGCAGTGTGGCCAGGAAAAGAAAACAAAACAAAACACTTGCAATGAATGTGTATGTGATTGAAGCAGATGTGAATCATGTTTTTTAAAAAACCACCTACAGTGGCCAAGTGACTTAACTGACCATGCATGTTCCCCAGTCCTGAGATTTATACTTTATATGATTATTTTACTTATTTTGTTAGCTGACTTAGTGCCTACATACATTTCTAATATTTATTGGGCATAATTATAAAGGATAATTATTGAATCCAGGGATTGCATTTTGAATTTGAATCATTCATGCATTTGAATCATTGTAATTATTTTATTTCCTGAAGTGTTCAATGTAAAAAAATATAAAAATAAACATTTTAAAATACTTGCAAAAAATAAATAAATAAATAAATAAAGAGAAGTGGAATACCTGGACCATATGGTACTTTTACTCTTAAAATTTTGAGGATTCTCCACACTGTTTTTCATAATCGCTGAACCAATTTACATTTCCATCAACAGTGGATGAGGGTTACATTTGCTTGGATTCTCTACACTGTTTTTCATAATTGTTGAAACAATTTTCATTTCCATCAAAAGTGTATGAGGGTTACCTTTGCTCCACAACTTCTCCAATGCTTGTTGTTTCTTGTCTTTTTGATAACAGCCGTTCACACAGCATGAGGTGATAACTCATTGGTTTTGATTTGCATTCCTTAATAATTAGTGATGTTGAAATTTTCAAGTGCCTGTTGGCCACATGTATGTCTTCTTTGAGAAAATGTCTACACAACTGTTTTGTTCATATATTGATTGATTGATTGATTGATTGATTTGGGCTGTGTTGGGTCTTCATTGCTGCCTGCAGGCTTTCTCTAGTTGGGGCGAGTGGGGGCCACTCTTCGTTGCAGTGATCAGGGTTCTCATTGCAGTGGCTTTTCTTGTTGCAGAGCACAGGTGCTAGGTGCATGGGCTTCAGTACTTGCAGCACGTGGGCTCAGCACTTGTGGCTCATGCACTCTAGAGCGCAGGCTCAGTAGTTGTGGTGTACGGGTTTTGTTGCTCCGTGGCATGTGGGATCTTCCCAGACCAGAGATAGAACCCGTGTCCCCTGCATTGGCACTCCCGTTGTGGAGCACAGGCTCCAGACACACAGGCTCAGTGGCCATGGCTCATGGGCGCAGCCACTCCACGGCATGTGGGATCTTCCCGGACTGGGGCATGAACCTGTGTCCGCTGCATTGGCAGGCGGACTCTCAACCACTGCGCCACCAGGGAAGCCCGGCAGGTGGATTCTTAACTTCTGCGCCACCAGGGATGTCCTTCTTTCTTTCCTTCTTCCTTCCTTCCATCCTCCTTCCTTTCATTCTTTCTCTCTCTCTTTTTTTTAAACATCTTTTGTGGAGTCTAATTGCTTTACAATGTTGTGCTAGTTTCTGCTGTATAACAAAGTGAAAGTGAAGCAGCTATATGTATACATACATCCCTATATCCCCTCCTTCTTGCATCTTCCTCCCATCCTCCCTATCCCACCCCTCTAGGTGGTCACAAAACACCCAGCTGATCTTCCTGTGCTATGCAGCTGCTTCCCACTAGCTATCTATTTTACATTTGGTAGTGTACATATATAAATGCTGCTCTCTCACTTCATCTCAGCTTACACTTCACCATCCCTGTATCCTCAAGACAATTCTCTATGTCTGCGTCTTTATTACTGTCCTGCCCATAGGTTTACCAAAGCCACTTTTTCTTTAGATTCCAAATATATGTGTTAGCATATCGTATTTGTTTTTCTCTTTCTGACTTACTTCACTCTGTATGATAGACTCTAGATCCATCCACCTCACTACAAATAACTCAATTTTGCTTCTCTTTATGGCTGAATAATATTCCATTCTATATATGTGCCACATCTTCTTTATCCAGTCATTTGTCAATGGACACTTAGCTTGCTTCCATGTTCTGGCTATTGTAAATAGTGCTGCAATGAATATTGTGGTACATGACACTTTTTGAATTATGGGTTTCTCAGGGTATATGCCCAGTAGTGGAATTGATGGGTCATATATGGTAGTTCTATTTTTAGTTTTTTAAGGAAACTCCATACTGTTCTCCATAGTGTCTGTATCAATTTATATTCCCACCAACACTGCAAGAGGGTTCCCTTTTCTCCACACCCTCTCCAGCATTTATTATTTCTAGATTTCTTGATGATGGCCATTCTGACTGGTGTGAAGTGATAACTAATTGTTGTTTTGATTTACATTTATCTAAGGATTAGGGATTAGTGATGGTAAATTAGAGCAACTTTTCATGTGTTTGTTGGCAATCTGTATATCTTCTTTGGAGAAGTGTCTACTTAGGTCTTCTGAAGATTTTTGGATTGGGTTGTTTGCTTTTTAGATATTGAGCTGCATGAGCTGCTTGCATATTTTGGAGATTAATCCTTTGTCAGTTGCTTTGTTTGCAGATATATTCTACCATTCTGAGGGTTGCTTCTTCATCTTGTTTGTGGTTTCCTTTGCTGTGTAAAAGCTTTTAAGTTTCATTAGGTCCCATTTGTTTATTTTTGTTTTTCTTTCCATTTCTGTAGGAGATGGCTCAAAACGATCTTGCTATGATTTATGTCAAAGAGTGTTCTTATGTCTTCCTCTAAGAGGTTTATAGTGTCTGGCCTTACCTTTAGGTCTTTAATCCATTTTGAGTTTATTTTTGTGTATGATGTTAGGAAGTTTTCTAATTTAATTCTTTTACATATAGCTGTCCAGTTTTCCCAGGACCACTTATTGAAGAGACTGTCTTTTCTCCGTTGTATATTCTTGCCTCCTTTATCAAAAACAAGGTGACCATATGTGCATGGGTTTCTCTCTGAGATTTCTACCATGCTCAATAGATCTATATTTCTATTTGTGTGCCAGTACCATACTCTCTTGATTACTGTAGCTTTGTAGTATAGTTTGAAGCCAGAGAGCCTGATTCTTCCAGCTCTGTATTTCTTTCTCAAGATTGCATTCGCTCTTTGGGGTCTTTTGTGTTTCCATGCAAACTGTGAAATTTTTTGTTCTAGTTCTGTGAAAAATGCCATTGGTAGTTTGATAGGGATTGCATTGAATTTGTAGATTGCTTTTGGTCATGTAGTCATTTTCACAATGTTGATTATTCTAATCAAAGGACACGGTATACCTCTCCATCTTATTGTGTTGTCTTTAATTTCTTTCAACAGTGTCTTTTAGTTTCCTGCATAGAGGTCTTTTGTCTCCTTAGGTAGGTTCATTCCTAGGTATTTTATTTTTTTGGTTACAGTGGTAAATGGGAGTGTTTCCTGAATTTCTCTTTCAGATTTTTCATTGTTAGTGTATAGAAATGCAAGAGATTTCTTTTCATTAATTAATGCTGCTTCTTTACCAAATTCATTGATTAGCCATAATAGTTTTCTGGTAGCATTTTTAGGATTCTCTATATAGAATATCACGTCATCTGCAAACAGTGACAGTGTTAATTCTTCTTTGCCTATTTAAATTCCTTTTATTTCCTTTTCTTCTCTGATCACTGTAGCTAAAACTTCCAAAATTATGTTGAATAATAGTGGTGAGAGTGGGCAACCTTGCCTTGTTCCTGATCTTAGAGGAAATGGTTTCCATTGTTCACCATTGAGAACAATGTTGGCTGTGTGTTGTTATATATGACCTTTATTAAGTTGAGGTAGGTTCCCTCTATGCCTACTTTCTGGAGAGTTTTTAATCATAAATGGGTGTTGAATTTTTTCAAAAGATTTTTCTGCATCTGTTGAGAAGATCATATGGTTTTTCTCCTTCAATCTGTTAATATGGTGTATCACATTGATTGATTTGTGTATATTGAAGAATCGTTGCATTCCTGGGATAAACTTCACTTGATGATAGTGTATGATCCTTTTAATGTGCTTCTGGATTCTGTTTGCTAGTATTTTGTTTAAGTTTTTTGCATCTATGTGCATCAGTGATATTGGCCTGTAGTTTTCTTTATTCGTGACATCTTTTCTGGTTTTGGTATCAGGGTGATGGTGGTCTTCTAGATTGAGTTTGGGAGTGTTTCTCCCTGTGGTATATTTTGGAAGAGTTTGAGTAAGATAGGTGTTAGATAATCTCTAAATGTTTGATAGAATTCACCTGTGAAGCCATCTGGTCCTGGGCTTTTATTTGCTGGAAAATTTTTAATCACAGTTTCAATTTCAGTGCTTGTGATTGGTCTGTTTATATTTTCTATTTCTTCCTGGTTCAGTCTCAGAAGGTTGTGCTTTTCTAAGAATTTGTCCATTTCTTCCAGGTTGTCCATTTCATTGGCATAGAGTTACTTGTAGTAATCTCTCATGATCCTTTGTATTTCTGCAGTGTCAGTTATTACTTCTCCTTTTCCATTGCTAATTCTGTTGATTTGAGTCTTCTCCTTTTTTTCTTGTTGAGTCTGGCTAATTCTTTGTCAATTTTGTTTATCTTCTCAAAGAGCCAGCTATTAGTTTTATTGATATTTAATATTGTTTACTTCAGATTTTTTCATTTATTTCTAATTTTATTTTTATTATTTCTTTCCTTCTGCTAACCTTCGGGTTTTTTTGTTCTTCTATCTCTAAATGCTTCAGGGGTAGTAAGTTTAGGTTGCTTATTTGAAATTTTTCTTGTTTCTTGAGGTAGGATTCTATTGCTCTAAACGTCTCTGTTAGAACTGTTATTGCTGAATCCCATAGGTTTTGGGTTGTCATGTTTTTACTGTCATTTGTTTCTAGGGTTTTTTTTATTTCTTCTTTGATTTCTTCAGTGATCTCTTGGTTATGTCGTGGCATACTGGTTAGCCTCCATGTGTTTGTATTTTTACATGTTTTTTCCTGTAATTGATATCTTGTCTCATAGTGTTGTTGTCAGAAAAGATACTTGATATGATTTCAATTTTCTTAAATTTACCAAGGCTTGATTTGTATCCCAAGATATGATCTATCCTGGGGAATGTTCCATGAGCACTTGAGATGAAAGTGTATTCCGATTTTTTTGAATGGAATGTCCTATAAATATCAATTAAGTCCATCTTTTTTAATGTGTCATTTCAAGCTTGTGTTTCCTTATTGATTTTCATTTTGGATGATCTGTCTATTGGTGAAAGTGGGGTGTTAAAATTCCCTACTATTTTTTGTGTTCCTGTCATTTTCCCCTTTCATGGCTGTTAGCATTTGCCTTAGGTATTGAGGTGCTCCTATATGGGATGCATGTATATTTACAATTGTTATACCTTCTTCTTGGATCGATCCCTTGATCATTATGTAGTGTCCTTCTTTGTCTCTTGTAATAGTCTTTATTTTATAGTTTATTTTGTCTTATATGAGAATTGCTACTCCAGCTTTCTTTTGATTTCCATTTGCATGGAATATCCTTTTCCATCCCCTACTTTCAATCTGTATGTGTCCCTAGGTCTGAAGTGGGTCTCTTTTAGACAGCATATATATGGGTCTTGTTTTTGTTTCCATTCAGGCAGTCTGTGTCTTTTTGTTGGAGCCTTTAATCCGTTTACATTTAAGTTTGTTATACATATATGTGTTCCTATTACCATTTTATTAATTGTTTTAGGCTTATTATTTTAGGTGTTTTCCTTCTCTTGTGTTTCCTGCCTAGAGACGTTCCTTTAGCATTTGTTGTAAAGCTGGTTCAGTGGTGCTGAATTCTCTTAACTTTTCTTATCTGTAAAGGTTTTAATTTGTCTGTCAAATCTGAATGAGATCCTTGCTGTGTAGAGTAATCTTGGTTGTAGGTTTTCCCCTTTCATCACTTTAAATATGTCCTGCCAGTCCCTTCTGGCTTGCAGAGTTTCTGCTGAAAGATCAGCTGTTAACCTTATGGAGATTCCCTTGTATGTTATTTGTTGCTTTTCTCTTGCTGCTTTTAATATTTTTTCTTCATATTTAATTTTTGATAGTATGATTAATATGTGTCCTGGCATGTTTCTCCTTGGATTTATCCTTTATGGGATTCTCTGTGCTTTCTCGACCAGTTTATTTCCTTTCCCATGTTAGGGAAATTTTCTCCTGTAATCTCTTCAAATATTTTATCAGACCCTTTCTTATTCTGGGACCCATATTATTGAAATGTTGTTGCATTTAATGTTGCCCCACAGGTCTCTGAGACTGTCTTCAGTTCTTTTTATTCTTTTTTCTTTATTCTGCCCTGCTGTAGTTATTTCCAGTATTTTATCTTCCAAGTCACTTATCAGTTCTTCTCTCTCAGTTATTCCACTATTGATTCCTTCTAGAGAATTTTAATTTTCCTTTATTGTGTTATTTATCATTTGTTTGCTCTTTAATTCTTCTATGTCCTTGTTAAACATTTCTTGTATTTTCTCCATTCTTTTCCCAAGGTTTTGTATCATCTTTACTAACATTACTCCGAATTCTTTTTCAGGTAGACTGCCTGTTTCCTCTTCATTTGTTTGCTCTGTTGGGTTTTTACCTTGCTTCTTCATCTACTGCATATTTCTTTGTCTTATAATTTTTTTAACTTATTTTGTTTGGGTTCTCCTTTTCACAGGCTACATATTCGCACTTCCCATTGTTTTGGGTGTCTGCCCCCAGTGGGTAATGTTGGTTTGGTGGCTCGTGTAAGGCTTCATGGTGGAGAGGACTAGTGCCTTTGTTTTAGTGGGTGGGGCTGGATCATATCATTCTGGTGGGCAGGGCCAAGTCCGGCAGTGTTTTGGGGTGTCTGTGAACTTAGTATGATTCTAGGCAGCTTCTCTGCTAATGGGTGGGGTTGTGTTCCTCTCTTGCTATTTGTTTGACATGGGGTGTCCAGCAGTAGAGCTTGCTGGTTGTTGGGTGAAACTGGGTCTTAGCATTGAGGGGAGATGTGTGGGACAGCTCTTGCTGATTGGTACTTTGTGGGGCCAGGAAGTCTTTAGTGTTCCAACGTCCTGAACTCAGCTCACCCACTTCAGAGACTCAGGCCTGAACCAGGTTGGAGCACCAAGTCCCTGTCAGCTACATGGCTCAGAAGAAAAGGCAGAAAAAAAGAAAACATGAAAAAAATATTAAAATAAAAAATAGTAATAAAAAAGAAGAGAGCAACCAAACCAATAAACAAATCCACCAGTGATAGCAAGTGCTAAATTCTAAACTAAATGAACATAAAAATCAGAAACAAATCAGTTGCAGACAACAAACCTTAAGTCTACAGTTGCTCCCATAGTCCACCACCTCAATTCCGGGATTATTAGTTGTATGCAGGGTACATATGCAGGATACATGAAGTTGATTGTGGGGTTTAATCCACTGCTCCTAAGGCTGCAGGGAGAAATTTCCCTTTGTCTTCTTTCTTTGCACAGCTCCTGGGGTTCAGCTTTGGTTTTGGCCCCACCTCTGCATGTATGTCTCCTTCAGCCATCTGTTACCTGCCCAGACAGGAGGGGGTTAAAGCCACAACTGAATATGGCACTCTTGCTTGCTCAGGCTGGGAGGAAGTGAGGGGTACTATAGTCATAATTGGAATTCGTGGCAAGCCTGTAGCAGCAGAGGCCAGCATGATGTTGCAACAGCCTGAGGCATGCCATGTGTTCTCCTGGGGAATTTGCCCCTGGATCACAGGACCCTGGCAGTAGTGGGCTGCACAGGCTTCCAAGGAGGGTGTATGGATAGTGACCTGTTCTTGAACACAGGATTCTTGGTGGCAGCAACAGCAGCGTTAGCTTTTCATGCCCATCTCTGGGGTCTGAGCTGTTAGTTGTGGCTAGTGCCTGTCTCTGGAGCTTGCTTAGGTGGTTCTCTGCCTTCTGTGGGCACACGGACATGGAATCCCCTCTCCTCAAGCACCCCAAAACAATGATCTCTTTCCTCTTCAGCAGGTCCAGACATTTTCCTGGACTCTCTCCTGACTAGCTGTGTCACACTAGTCCCTTCAGACTGTCTTCATGCAGCTACCCACAGTGTTCTCCCTGGGATCTGACCTCTGAACCCCGAGCCTCAGCTCCCAGGCCCCTCCTGCCCCAGTAGATGAGCAGACAAGCCTTTCAGGTTGGTAAGTGTCTGGTCAGCACTGATCCTCTGTGCAGGAATCTCTCCACTTTGCCCTCTGCACCCCTGTTACTGCACTCTCCTCAATGCCTCCAAAGCTTTTCCCCCGCCAACCCCTGTCTCTGCCTGTGAAGGGGCTTCTTAGTGTGTGGAAACTTTTCCTCTTTCACGGTTCCCTCCCAGAGGTGCAGGTCTCATTCCTACTCTTTTGTCTCTGTTTTTTCTTTTTTCTTTTGCCCTACCCAGGTATGTGGGGATTTTCTTGTCTTTTGGGAAGTCTGAGGTCTTCTGCCAGCATTCAGTAGGTGTTCTGTAGTAGTTGTTATGCATGCAGATGTAGTTTTGATGTATTTCTGGGGAGGAAGGTGATCTCTATGTCTTACTCCTCCACCATTTTGAAGGTCTGACCCTCTGTTCATATTTTAATTGAGGTTTGTTTGTTGTTGTTGAGTTGTATGACTTCATAGATTTTGGAGATCACACCATTATGAGATACATGATTTTCAAATATCTTCTCCCATTCTATAGCTATCTTTACATTTCGTTGATGGTTGCCTCTGCTGGGCAGAAGCTGTTCAGGTTGATGGAGTCCCATTTGTTTAGTTTTGCTTTTGTTTCCCCTGACTGTGGAAACATATCTAGAAATATATTGCTAAATCTGAAGGCAAAGAGCATACTGCCTATGTTTTCTTCTAGTTTTATAGTGTCAGGTTTTACATTGAAATCTTTAACCCATTTTGAGTTGATTCTTACTTGATTTTTGTGTGTGGTGTGAGATAATTACCTAGTTTCACACTTCTGCATGTGGCAGTCCAATTTTCCCAGCACCAGTATTTAAGAGACTATCCTTTCTCTATTGTATGTTTTTTGCTCCTTAGGCATAAATGCATTGTCCATATATGGGTGGTTTTATTTCTATCCTCTCAATTCTGTTCCATTGATCTCTGTGTCTGTTGTTCTGCCAATACCATGCAGTTTTGATTGCTATAGTTTTGTAATATCATTTGAAATCAGAGAGTGTGATACCTCCAGCTTTGTTCTTTTTTTCTGAAGATTGCTTTGCCTATTCAGAGTCTTTTGTGATTCTGCCTAAGTTTTAAGACTTTTTGTTCTATTTCTGTAAAAAATATCAGTGGGATTTTGATAGGGATTGCACTGAATCTGTAGATTACTTTGGGTAATATAGACATCTTGACAATGTCAAGTCTTCCAATCCTTAAGCATGGGATATCTTTCTTTGTACCTTCTTCAATTTCTGTCAATAATGTCTTGTAGATTTAAAGTATGGGTCTTTTTCACCTCTATTTCATTTATTTCAATTCTGATCTTTATTATTTCCTTCATTCTACTGACTTTGGGCTTCATTTTTTCTTCTTTTTCTACTTACTTTAGGTGTAAAGTGAGATTGTTTTTTTGGGATTTTTCTTGTTTCTGGTTGTAGGTTTGCAACTTTCCTTAGTACTGTTTTTGCTGCATCCTATAGATTTTGGTATGCTGTATTTTCTTTTTTTTTTTTTTTTTGAGTAGTATTTAGTTTCTTCTTTGATTTCCTTGTTGACTCAATATTATTCAGTAACATGTTGTTCAGTCTCTACATATTTGTGATTTTTCCAGCTTTCTTCTTTTAGTTGTTTTCTAGTATCATACCGTTGTGATCAGAAAAGCTGCTTAATATGATGTTAGTCTTGTTTTTTGTGTCCCAACGTATGACCTACACTTGAGAATGTTCCATTTTCACTTGAGAAGAATATTATTCTATTGCATTGGGTGGAATGTTCTGTACAAATCCGTCTAGTCCCTCTAATCTAATGTTTCCTTTAAGGCCATTGTTTCCTTGTTTACTTTCTGTCTAGATGTTGTATCTATTGATGTAAGTGTAGTGTTAATGTCCTCTACTATTATTGTGTGGCAGTCACTTTCTCCCTTTGGGTCTGTTAATAATTGCTCTTTATACTTTGATGCTCTTATGTGAGGTTCACATATATTAATAACTCTTATGTCTTCTTGGTGAATTGTCCTCTTTATTGTTATATAATGTCCACTTTATTTCTTGTTACCTTTTTTGGGCTGGAAATCTGTATTGTCTGATATGAGTATGGCTATACCCACTTCCTTTTGGTTGCCGTTTGCTGTGAGTATCAGCTTTCATCCCTTCACTTTGAGTCTTTGTTTGTTTTTAGAACTGAGATGTGCCTCCTGGAGGCAAAGTATAGTTGGGTCTAGCCACTCTGTGTTTTTTGATTGGTTAATTTAAACCATTTACATTTAAGGTGATTATTGATAAATAAGGACTCAGTACTGTCATTTTAACTATTGTTTTCTTGTTTCTCCATTGTTTCTTTTCCTTGTGTTTTGTCTGCCATTTTAGTTTAGTAGTTTTGTGGTGTTTTTCTCATTTCCTCTTTTTTTATGTTTTTTTGCCTCTGCTTTAGCTTTATGTTTTGTTTCTATAAAATGTCTCATAGACAAAATTGACCTTTTTTTGCTGACAGTATCTTAACTTCATTTTCCTATATGGGTTCTGTCCTTTTCCTCTTCCACTTTTATGCTTTTGGTGTTTCAAATTGTCCTTTTTGATATTGTGAATTTGTTCAAAAACTGAAGGAGCTCGAGTTATTTTTACAACTTCTTTCCCTTTAACCTTTGTGATATTATTAAGTATTTAATAACCTATTCTGATATAGAGTTGCAATTTTCTGATTTTCTCTGTCCATTTATAACCTTATACAGGGTTTTGTGTACTTCTTCCTTTTCATTTCAGATAGAAGAGCTCCTTTCAACATTTCTTGTAAGGAAGGTTTTGTGTCGATGAATTCCCTCAGCTTTTGTTTGTCTTTGGAAAGCCTCATTTCTCCATATCTGAGTGATAACTTTGCTGGATAGGTACTCTTGGCTGAATTTTTATCTTTTAATATTTTGAGTATGCCCTTCCACTTTTCCAGGCCTGTAGAGTTTCTTCTGAGAAAACTTCTCATAACCTAGTGGGGTTCTTTTGTACATTATCATTTTTTCCCCTGGTTGCCTTTAAAATTTTTCTTTGCCACTGACTTTTGACAGTTTCAATATGTGTCTTGGAAAAGGGTCTTTTTTTGTTAAGGTAATATGGTGTCATCTTAGCTTCATGGAATTTTATATCCAGTTTCTTCTTCAGGTTTGGGAAGTTCTCAACAAAGATTTTTAAAATTATACTCTCTGTTCCCTTCTGCCTCTTTTCTACTTCTGGGCTGCCCATTATTGTAATGTTGCTCTTCCTAATAGAGGGAGATATTTCTTGTAGAATTTCTTTATATTTTCATGTCTAAATTCTCTGTCCTCTTCTACCTGTTCTAGATTTCTATCTTGGAGTTTGCTAATTTTCTTTTCAATTTGGTTTGCTCTATTTCCATTATTTTCTAATGCATTCTTCATTTTTTGAGTTTGTCAGCTCCAGAAATTGTTTCTTTTTTTTATGAGTTTTAATATCTTTGTTAAAGTGTTCCTTTTGTTCATTAATTTTATTCCTGATCTCATTGAACTGCCTTTCAGAATATTGAAGTTCACTGAATTTCTTCATGACAGTTATTTTGAATTCTCTATCAGTTAGATCACAATAAAGTAACTGGAGAATCGTCATGTCTTTTTGTTATACTGTGTTTCTCAGTAGTGCTTGATGATGTGTTCCTATGTCAGGTCATTGGAAGTAGTTAGCACCTTTTCTCTTTAGGTAAAGGTTTTTTTTTTTTTTTTTGACTTGATGGTAATGATTCAACAGGTTAGAAATTAGAGTTCTTTTTGTTTGTTTTCTGGTATGTTGCACTATAGCACAAGTTTTTGGTTTCTCTTACCTGAGCTGCTTTTGGTTATATTTGCAAATTGGCACTTTCCACCCTCCCCCAACTCTGTCAGAAATGTTGCCTGGTGGTGCCCTCATTGTCAGTGCTTGTGAATTCAGCATTGTTGGTGCTTTGCTACTGCTGGTTTTGCTGATATCACTGCTGGGGGCACTGGGATGGTGGGCACCTTCAAAACATTTGGAGCCTCCTGAGTCATAGGTTCTGCTGCCATGAGGGGAGGGGAAGGGTGGGTGGGATCTGGGTTTGTGGGTACGTCTGCTGTGTTTGGGGTTGTCAAATTTGTGGGTGCTACTCCTGAAGGCAAGGTTAGGCAGTATTGTGGGCACTTTTGTGACTGGAGGGATGGACTTGCAGGCCCTGTTGCTGCTGACTGATTCCCTGTGGCTGTTGGCACTGCTGTGGCTGTGAGGTTAGAGTCATGTGTGCTATCTCTCCAGATGCTACTGGGTTTCCTGGGGCTTCAGGCTCAGCCACCATGTCCAGGGGTCTGGGATCACAGACACTCATTTTGCTCTTCCTCTGGTTCTGCCTCCTCTATGTGTTCTAGTTCACAAACCTTTAGACGTACAGATGTGTGGAATTCTCCAGTGTCCTGATGTGTTGGGCAGAGGCAACTTTGTTGAGTTATGGATGTTTTATTGGTTGTAGACTGAAGGGGAGAGACAAAGAGTGTATCACTACCCTTTTATAGTGGCATCACTCACAGCAAATTAATATCAAGGAAAAATATCTTGTAATTTGTTCTCTTTTTTCAAAAATTAGTTTACCTATTTCATTTACTTGGCCTTTCTAATAACTTTGAAAATAATGTTGTCTACAACTACGAAGCTCTTGCTGGAATTTTGATAGGAATTGCATTAAATCTGTATTCATATTTTTATTATGTTTCTCTTTCAATCCATATACACTGTGTCTTTCAATTTATTTAGATATTCTTTGATTTTTCTCATCACCATGTTTTCATTTTTAGCATAAAAGTCCTGCACATGTTTTGTTAGATTTATACCTAAGTATTTCATTCTATTGAACAATCATAAATTGCATTGTATGTTTAGTATCACTCCCCATTATTAGCATATAGAAATAGAATTTTTTCTTTATTATTTTTATTCTGAAATCTTTTGGATTCATTTATTTGTTCGAGGAGACATTTTTCCTTGTAGACACTTTTGGATTTTCTGTGTAGACAATTTTGTTATCTATGAATTGTGATGGTTTTCTTTTTTTTATTGATCTGTATTACATTGTTTACTTTAGTTATTTTATTATAGTAGCTAGAACTTCCAGCACTAAGCATTTAGCATTTCCCTATTAAGTATAATACTAGTGTAGGTTTTTTGTATGTACTGTCTATCAACTTATCAATAGTTCATCTCTATTCCTATTTTTCTGTGAGTTTATCCTAAAACTCAGTTGACATTTGTCAGATGATTTATCTACATTGATTGATATGATTATGTGATATTTAGAGTTTGCTCTGTTAATATGGTTTATTACATTGATTACTTTAAAAATATTTGTACTCCTGAAATAGACCACATTTTGTCCTGGTGTATAATTGTTTTTATATATTTGTGCAGTTTAGTTTCCAATATTTTTTTTAACATCTTTATTGGGGTATAATTGCTTTACAATGGTGTGTTAGTTTCTGCTTTATAACAAAGTGAATCAGTCATACATAAACATATGTTCCCATATGTCTTCCCTGTTGCGTCTCCCTCCCTCCCACCCTCCCTATCCCACCCCTCCAGGCTGTCACAAAGCACCGAGTCAATATCCCTGTGCCATGCGGCTGCTTCCCACTAGCTATCTACCTTACTATGTTTGTTAGTGTGTATATGCCCATGACTCTCTCTCGCCCTGTCACAGCTCACCCTTCCCCCTCCCCATAACCTCAAGTCCGTTCTCTAGGAGGTCTGCGTCTTTATTCCTGCTTTACCTCTGGGTTCTTCATGACATTTTTTCCTTAAATTCCATATATATGTGTTAGCATACGGTACTTGTCTTTTTCTTTCTGACTTACTTCACTCTGTATGACAGACTCTAGGTCTATCCACCTCATTACAAATAGCTCAATTTTGTTTCTTTTTATGGCTGAGTAATATTCCATTGTATATATGTGCCACATCTTCTTTATCCATTCATCCGATGACGGGCACTTAGGTTGTTTCCATCTCCGGGCTATTGTAAATAGAGCTGCAATGAACATTTTGGTACATGACTCTTTTTGAATTTTGGTTTTCTCAGGGTATATGCCCAGTAGTGGGATTGCTGGGTCATATGGTAGTTCTATTTGTAGTTTTTTAAGGAACCTCCATACTGTTCTCCATAGTGGCTGAACCAATTCACATTCCCACCAGCAGTGCAAGAGTGTTCCCTTTCCTCCACACCCTCTCCAGCATTTATTGTTTCTAGATTTTTTGATGATGGCCATTCTGACTGGTGTGAGATGATATCTCATTGTAGTTTTGATTTGCATTTCTCTAATGATTAACGATGTTGAGCATTCTTTCATGTGTTTGTTGGCAGTCTGTATATCTTCTTTGGAGAAATGTCTATTTAGGTCTTCTGCCCATTTTTGGATTGGGTTGTTTGTTTTCTTGTTATTGAGCTCCATGAGCTGCTTGTAAATTTTGGAGATTAATCCTTTGTCGGTTGCTTCATTTGCAAATATTTTCTCCCATTCTGAGGGTTGTCTTTTGGTCTTGTTTATGGTTTCCTTTGCTGTGCAAAAGTTTTGAAGTTTCATTAGGTCCCATTTGTTTATTTTTGTTTTTATTTCCATTACTCTAGGAGGTGGGTCAGAAAGGATCTTGCTGTGATTTATGTCATAGAGTGTTCTGCCTATGTTTTCCTCTAAGAGTTTGATAGTTTCTGGCCTTACATTAAGGTCTTTAATCCATTTTGAGCTTATTTTTGTGTATGGTGTTAGGGAGTGATCTAATCTCATACTTTTACATGTACCTGTCCAGTTTTCCCAGCACCACTTATTGAAGAGGCTGTCCTTTCTCCATTGTACATTACTGCCACCTTTATCAAAGATAAGGTGTCCATATGTGCATGGGTTTATCTCTGGGCTTTCTATCCTGTTCCATTGATCTACCTTTCTGTTTTTGTGCCAGTACCATACCATCTTGATAACTGTAGCTTTGTAGTATAGTCTGAAGTCAGGGAGCCTGATTCCTCCAGTTCCTTTTTTCGTTCTTAAGATTGCTTTGGCTATTCGGGGTCTTTTGTGTTTCCATACAAATTGTGAAATTTTTTGTTCTAGTTCTGTGAAAAATGCCAGTGGTAGTTTGATAGGGATTGCATTGAATCTATAGATTGCTTTGGGTAGTAGAGTCATTTTCAAAGTGTTGATTCTTCCAATCCAAGAACATGGTATATCTCTCCATCTATTTGTATCATCTTTAATTTCTTTCATCAGTGTCTTATAATTTTCTGCATACAGGTCTTTTGTCTCCTTAGGTAGGTTTATTCCTAGATATTTTATTCTTTTTGTTGCAATGGTAAATGGGAGTGTTTTCTTGATTTCACTTTCAGATTTTTCATCATTAGTATATAGGAATGCCAGAGATTTCTGTGCATTAATTTTGTATCCTGCCACTTTACCAAATTCATTGATTAGCTCTAGTAGTTTTCTGGTAGCATCTTTAGGGTTCTCTATGTATAGGATCATGTCATCTGCAAACAGTGACAGCTTTACTTCTTCTTTTCTGATTTGGATTCTTTTAGTTCCTTTTCTTCTCTGATTGCTGTGGCTAAAACTTCCAAAACAATGTTGAATAATAGTAGTGAGAGTGGGCAACCTTGTCTTGTTCCTGATCTTAGTGGAAATGCTTTCAGTTTTTCACCTTTGAGGATGATGTTTGCTGTGGGCTTGTCATATATGGCCTTTATTATGTTGAGGAAAGTTCCCTCTATGCCTACTTTCTGCAGGGTTTTTATCATAAATGGGTGTTGAATTTTGTCAAAAGCTTTCTCTGCATCTATTGAGATGATCATATGGTTTTTCTCCTTCAATTTGTTAATATGGTTTATCACATTGATAGATTTGCGTATATTGAAGAATCCTTGCATTCCTGGAATAAACCCCACTTGATCATGGTGTATGATCCTTTTAATGTGCTGTTGGATTCTGTTTGCTAGTATTTTGTTGAGGATTTTTGCATCTATGTTCATCAGTGATATTGGCCTGTAGTTTTCTTTCTTTGTGACATCCTTGTCTGGTTTTGGTATCAAGGTGATGGTGGCCTCGTAGAAGGAGTTTGGGAGTGGTCCTCCCTCTGTTATATTTTGGAAGAGTTTGAGAAGGATAGGTGTTAGCTCTTCTCTAAATGTTTGATAGAATTCACCTGTGAAGCCATCTGGTCCTGGGCTTTTCTTTGCTGGAAGATTTTTAATCACAGTTTCAATTTCAGTGCTTGTGATTGGTCTGTTCATATTTTCTATTTCTTCCTGATTCAGTCTTGGCAGGTTGTGCATTTCTAAGAATTTGTCCATTTCTTCCAGATTGTCCATTTTATTGGCATAGAGTTGCTTGTAGTAATCTCTCATGATCTCTTTTATCTCTGCAGTGTCAGTTGTTACCTCTCCTTTTTCATTTCTAATTCTATTGATTTGAGTCTTCTCCTTTTTTTTCTTGATGAGTCTGGCTAGTGGTTTATCTATTTTGTTTATCTTCTCAAAGAACCAGCTTTTAGTTTTATTTATCTTTGCTATTGTTTCCTTCATTTCTTTTTCATTTATTTCTGATCTGATTTTTATGATTTCTTTCCTTCTGCTAGCTTTGGGGTTTTTTTGTTCTTCTTTCTCTAATTGCTTTAGGTGCAAGGTTAGGCTGTTTATTCGAGATGTTTCCTGCTTCTTAAGGTGGGCTTGTATTGCTATAAGCTTCCCTCTTAGAACTGCTTTTGCTGCATCCCACAGGTTTTGGGTCGTTGTGTCTCCATTTTCATTTGTTTCTAGGTATTTTTTGATTTTCTCTTTGATTTCTTCAGTGATCTCTTCATTATTAAGTAGTGTATTGTTTAGCCTCCATGTGTTTGTATTTTTTACAGATCTTTTCCTGTAATTGATATCTAGTCTCATGGCGTTGTGGTCAGAAAATATACTTGATACAATTTCAATTTTCTTAAATTTACCAAGGCTTGATTTGTGACCTAAGATATGATCTATCCTGGAGAATGTTCCATGAGCACTTGAGAAAAATGTGTATTCTGTTGTTTTTGGATGGAGTGTCCTATAAATATCAATTAAGTCCATCTTGTTTAATGTATCATTTAAAGCTTGTGTTTCCTTATTTATTTTCATTTTGGATGATCTGTCCATGGGTGAAAGTGGGGTGTTTAAGTCTCCTACTATGAATGTGTTACTGTCTATTTCCCCTTTTATGGCTGTTAGTATTTGCCTTATGTATTGAGGTGCTCCTATGTTGGGTGCATAAATATTTACAATTGTTATATCTTCTTCTTGGATCGATCCCTTGATCATTATGTAGTGTCCTTCTTTGTCTCTTTTAATAGTCCTTATTTTAAAGTCTATTTTGTCTGATATGAGAATTGCTACTCCAGCTTTCTTTTGGCTTCCATTTGCATGGAATATCTTTTTCCATCCCCTTACTTTCAGTCTGTATGTGTCTCTAGGTCTGAAGTGGGTCTCTTGTAGACAGCATATATAAGGGTCTTGTTTTTGTATCCATTCAGCTAATCTGTGTCTTTTGGTGGGAGCATTTAGTCCATTTACATTTAAGGTAATTATCGATATGTATGTTCCTATTCCCATTTTCTAAATTGTTTTGGGTTCGTTATTATAGGTCTTTTCCTTCTCTTGTGTTTCTTGCCTAGAGAAGATCCTTTAGCATTTGTTGTAAAGCTGGTTTGGTGGTGCTGAACTCTCTCAGCTTTTGCTTGTCTGTACAGGTTTTAATTTCTCCATCAAATCTGAATGAGATCCTTGCTGGGTAGAGTAGTCTTGGCTGCATGTTTTTCTCCTTCATCACTTTCAGTATGTTCTGCCACTCCCTTCTGGCTTGTAGGGTTTCTGCTGAGAGATCAGCTGTTAACCTTATGGGGATTCCCTTATGTGTTATTTGTTGTTTTTCCCTTGCTGCTTTTAATATGCTTTCTTTGTATTTAATTTTTGACAGTTTGATTAATATGTGTCTTGGCGTATTTCTCCTTGTATTTATCTTGTATGGGACTCTCTGTGCTTCCTGGACTTGATTAGCTATTTCCTTTCCCATATTAGGGAAGTTTTCAACTATAATCTCTTCAAATATTTTCTCAGTCCCTTTCTTTTTCTCTTCTTCTTCTGGAACCCCTATAATTCGAATGTTGGTGCGTTTAATGTTGTCCCAGAGGTCTCTGAGACTGTCCTCAGTTCTTTTCATTCTTTTTTCGTTATTCTGCTCTGCAGTAGTTATTTCCACTATTTTATCTTCCAGGTCACTTATCCGTTCTTCTGCCTCAGTTATTCTGCTATTGATCCCATCTAGAGTACTTTTAATTTCATTTATTGTGTTGTTTATCGTTGCTTGTTTCATCTTTAGTTCTTCTAGGTCCTTGTTAACTGATTCTTGCATTTTGTCCAATCTATTGTCCATTCTATCTCCAAGATTTCGGATCAACCTTACTATCATTATTCTGAATTCTCTTTCAGGTAGACTGCCTATTTCCTCTTCATTTGTTAGGTCTGGTGCATTTTTATCTTGCTCCTTTATCTGCTGTGTGTTTTTCTGTCTTCTCATTTTGCTTATCTTACTGTGTTTGGGGTCTCCTTTTTGCAGGCTGCAGGTTCGTAGTTCCTCCTGTTTTTGATGTCTGTCTCCAGTGGCTAAGGTTGGTTCAGTGGGTTGTGTAGGCTTCCTGGTAGAGGGGACTAGTGCCTGTGTTGTGGTGGATGAGGCTGGATCTTGTCTCTCTAGTGGGCAGGTTCACATCTGGTGGTGTGTTTGGGGGTGTCTGTGGCCTTATTATGATTTTAGGCAGCCTCTCTGCTAATGGGTGGGGTTGTGTTCCTGTTTTGCTAGTTGTTTGGCATAGGTTTTCCAGCACTGTGGCCTGCTGGTCGTTGAGTGAAGCTGGGTGCTGGTGTTAAGATGGAGGTCTCTGGGAGATTTTCGCCATTTGATATTATGTGGAGCTGGGAGGTCTCTTGTTGATCAGTGTCCTGAAGTTGGCTCTCCTACCTCAGAGGCAGAGCCCTGCCTCCTGGCTGGAGCACCAAAAGCTTTTCATCCACACGGCTCAGGATAAAAGGGAGAAAAAGTAGAGGGAATTAGTAGAAGTATGAGGAAAGAAAGAAGGAAAGGAGGGTAGGAAGGAAGGAAGAAAGAAAGAAAGAAGCAAAGAAGGAAAGAAGGCAAGAAGGAAAGAAAGGAGGGAGGGAGGGAGGGAGGAAGGAAGGAAGGAGGGAAAGAAGGAAAAAAAGACAGAAAGAAAGAAGATACAGTAAAAATAAAATAAAGTATAATAAAATTATTGAATTAAAAAATTCTTATTTAAAAAAAAAAAGGACGGAAAGAACCTTAGGACAAATGTCGGAAGCAAAGCTATACAGACAAAATCTTACACAGAAGCATACACATACACCCTCACTAAAAGAGGTAAATGGGGAAAAATCCTAAATCTTGCTGTCAGAGACCACCTCCTCAATTTGGGATGATTCGTTGTCTAAAGGAGTGAAGGAAGGATGGAAAGAAAGAAAGAAAGAAAGAACGAAGGTAAAGTATAATAACGTTATTAAAATTAATTATTAAGAAAAAAAATTAAAAAAAACATGGACGGATAGAACCCTAGGACAAATGGTGGAAGCAAGACTATACAGACAAGATCTCACACAGAAGCATACACATACACATTCACAAAAAGAGGAAAGGGGAAAAAATCATAGATCTTGCTCCTAAAGTCCACTTCCTTAATTTGGGATGATTGGTTGTCTATTCAGGTATTCCACAGATGCAAGGTATATCAAGTTGATTGTGGAGCTTTAATCCGCTGCTTCTGAGGCTGCTGGGAGAGATTTCCCTTTCTCTTCTTTGTTCTCACAGCTCCCAGGGCTAAGCTTTGGATTTGGCCCTGCCACTGCGTGTAGATCGCTGGAGGGCGTCTGTTTTTTGCTCAGACAGGATGGGGTTAAAAGAGCTGCTGATTGGGGGCTCTGGCGCACTCAGGCCGGGGGGGACGGAGGGGCACAGAGTGCGGGGCGGGCCTGTGGTGGCAAAGGCCGGTGTGACTTTGCACCAGCCTGAGGTCCGCTGTGCGCTGTCCCGGGGAAGTTGTCCCTGGATCCCGGGAACCTGGCAGTGGCGGGCTGCACAGGCTCCGCGGAAGAGGGGTGTGGAGAGTGACCTGTGCTCGCACACAGGCCCCTCGGTGGCGGCAGCAGCAGCCTTAACGTCTCCCGCCCGCCTCTGGGGTCTGCGCTTTTAGCCGCGGCTTGCGCCCGTCTCTGGATTCCACGCTTTCAGCCGCGGCTCGCGCCCGTCTCTGGGTTCCACGCTTTCAGCCACGGCTCGCGCCCGTCTCTGGGGTCCACGCTTTCAGCCGCGGCTCGCGCCCGTCTCTGGAGTTCCTTTAAGCAGCGTTCTTAAACCCCTCTCCTCACGCCCCAGGAAACAAAGAGGGAAGGAAAAGTCTCCTGCCTCTTCGGCAGGTGCAGGCTTTTCCCCGGACTCCCTCCCGGCTAGCTGTGGTGCACTAACCCCTTCAGGCTATGTTCAAGCCGCCAACCCCAGTCCTCTCCCTGCGCTCCGGCCTCAGCTCGCAGCCCCGCCCGCCCCGGCGGGTGAGCAGACAAGCCTCTCGGGCTGGTGAGTGCCGGTCGGCACCGATCCTCTGTGCGGGAATCTCCCCGCTTTGCCCTCCGCACCCGTTGCTGTGCACTCCTCCGCAGCTTCGAAGCTCCCCCCTCCGCCTCCCGCAGTCTCCGCCCGCGAAGGGGCTTCCTAGTGTGTGGAAACTTTTCCTCCTTCACAGCTCCCTCCCACTGGTGCAGGTGCCGTCCGTATTATTTTTTCTCTGTTTTTTCTTTTGCCCTACCCAGGTACGTGGGGAGTTTCTTGCCTTTTGGGAGGTCTGAGGTCTTCTGCCAGCCTTCAGTAGGTGTTCTGTAGGAGTTGTTCCACGTGTAGATGTATTTCTGGTGTATCTGTGGGGAGGAAGGTGATCTCTGCGTCTTACTCTTCCGCCATCTTCCGCCTTCCCAGTTTCCAATATTTTTTGTGTCTAATTTCATACGGGATATTTGTGTGTAATAATCTTTTAAAATATTTTCTTTGCCCAGTTTTGTTATTAGACATTACTAGCTTCAAAACTAGAATGGGAAGTATTCTTTCTTCCTTTTTTTCTGAAGGAGATGGCTTAGAATTTATCTTAATTAATTTTTATATATTTGGTAGCATTCTCTGAAACCATATGGATGTGGAAATTTCTTTTTAGAGAGTTTTTAAATTACAAAGTCAAGTTCCATATAGTTATGGGATATTAAAATTATGTATTTCATATTAGATGGCTAGTGGTAGTTTGTATTTTTTCTACAAATTGTACCATTACACATAAGTTGTTAAATTTATCTGCGTAGTTTCTTATAATTTTATTTCCCTATTGTCTGTAATATGTGTAGTGATAACTGCTTTTCTTTCCTGATATTTGTTATTTGTTTTAATTTTTGTCAATCTTTCTAGAGATTTGTCTATTTTATTGATTTTTTTCAATGAAACAGTTTTTTCTTTTATTGATTCATTCCTTTTAAAATTTCATTAATTTTCTCCTCTTATCTTTTTTTCCTTCTTCATACTTTTTTGTATGGTATTTTTTTCTTGAGGTGGGAATTCACATTATTGGTTTGAAATTGTTTCTCTTTTCTTATACATATATTTAGTACTCTAAATATCCCTCTTATCACTGCTTTAACTGTGTCACACAAATTTTGGTATGTTGTATTTTCATTTAGTTCAGTACATTTTTTAGTTCCCTTGTGATTTAATGATTGACCCATGCATTATTTAGAAGTGTGTTGTTTAGTGTTTAAGTGTAAGTTGATATTCCTATTATTTTTCTGTATTTAACTTCCAATTTGATGCCATAGCCTTTGGAGGATACACTTTGTATGATTTCAATTCATTTAAAATTTTGGAATTTGCTCAAGCGTACGTGATATAGACCATATTGATGATCTAGTTTCCTGGATATTTGCAAAGAATCTATATTCTGCTGGAGTTTGAATGCTAAACAAAGAGTAAAATTGCATTGTCTGATGATGTTGTTGAGTTCTTCTATAGTCTTCCTTGTTTTCTATGTCTTCCTGTCAAGTGTTAAGTTAGTTTAGCAGTGTTGAATTATCCACTGTAATTGTAGATTGTTCATTTTTCCTTACGTTTTGTAAATTTTTGTCACTTATTTTGCAGTGACAAAATATTCTATTGATGAGAACATACACATATATGATTATTTTGTCTTGGTGGATTGACCCCTTTATCTTTATATCATCTCCCTTTTGGTCTCTGGTTATTTTCTTTCCTTTGAAATCTAGTATATCTGATACTAATGTAGCCACTTCTGCTAATTTTTCATTTTTCTTTTTTTAATATAATTGATTTCCAATATTATATTTGTTTCAGGTGTACAACAAAGTGATACAACATTTTTTATAGATTATACCCTATTTAAAGTTATTACAAAATAATGGCTATATTTCCCTGCACTTTACAATATATCCTTTATGCTTATTTATTTTATACATAGTAGCTGGTATCTCTCTCTCTATCTCTTTTTTTTTCAGCCATGCTTGTGGCATGTGGGATCTTATTTCCTGGACCAAGGATCAAACCCATGCCCCCTGCATTGGGACCATGGAGTCTTAACAATTAGACCACCAGGGAAGTCCCAGCTTGTATCTCTTAATTCCCTACTTCTATATTGCTCCATACCCTTCCATCTCCCTGCTGGTAACCATTAGCTTGTTCTTTATATGTGTTAGTCTGTTTTGTTTTGCTATATACATTCATACGTTTTATTTTTATATTCTGTATGTAAGTGGTAAGATAGAGTATTTCTCTCTAACTTATTTCAGTAGCATAATATCCTCTTGGTCCATCAACATTGTTGTAAATGGCAGAATTTCCATGTTTTTATGGCTAATATTCCATTGTGTATGTGTGTGTGTGTATATATATATATATATATACACATACATATATATATATATACACATACCACTTGTTTATCCATTCATTTCTTGATGGACACTTAGGTTGCTACCATATCTTGGCTGTTGTAAACAATACTGTTATGAAAATTGGGGTGCATGCATTTTTTCAAATTAGTGGGGATTTTTTGTATATATACTCAGGAGTGGAAATTTTCTGTTTTGTATATATATTCATTTGTATTATATTTTAGATTTCACATATAAGTTATATCATGCAGTATTTTTCTTCTCTGATTTATTTCACTAAGAATAATATCTCATAGGTCCATTCATGTTGCTGCAAATGGCAGAATTTCTTTCTTTGTTATGTCTGAGTAACATTCCATTTACTTGTATATATACCATACCTTATTAATCCAGTTATCTATTGATGGGCAGGGGGGCTGCTTCCATGTCTTGGGTACTGTAAATAATGCTGCTGTGAATATTTTGGAGCATGAAACTTTTTGAGTTAGTGCTTTTGTTTTTTCTGCATATATACCCAGTAATGAAACTGCTGGATAATATGGTAGTTCTATTTTTAGTTTTTAAGTACCCTTCATACTGTTCTCCATAGTGGCTGCACCAATTTACATGCTCAGTAACAGTGTAATAGGGTTCCATTTTATCCACATCTTCACCAACATTTGTTGTTTGTAGACTTTTTGATAATAGCCATTTTGACAGGTATGGGGGGGATATCTCAGTGTTGTTTTGATTTGTATTTCTCAGAGATATAGTGATATTAAGCATTTTTTTG
This sequence comes from Leucopleurus acutus, assembly GCF_964270905.1. Taxonomy (NCBI): domain Eukaryota; kingdom Metazoa; phylum Chordata; class Mammalia; order Artiodactyla; family Delphinidae; genus Leucopleurus; species Leucopleurus acutus. Next base: position 52,368,307 of record NC_139148.1, on the reverse strand, counting down.
TGTGCTTGTTGACTATGCATATCTTCTTTGGATATACTATATATATATATATATATATATATATATATATATATATATATATAGTATATCTTCTTCCACTTCAGGCTTTCTGCCCATTTTTAATCAGGTTGTTTGGTTTTTGATAGTAAATTTTATGAGCTGTTATATATTTTGCATATTAACCTCTTACAGGTCATGTTATTTGCAAATATTTTCTCCCATTCAGAAGAGTGTCTTTTTCTTTTGTCAATTGTTTCCTCTTCTGTGCAAAAGGTTTTAAGTTTAAGTAGGTTCCATTAGTACATTGTTACTTTTGTTGCTTTTGCCTTAGGAGACAGATCAAAAAAAATATTGCTACGATTTTTGTCAAAGAGCATTCAGCCTATGTTCCCTCCTAGGAGTTTTATGGTTCCAAGTCTTACGTATAGGTCTTAATCTACTTTGAGTTTATTTTTTCATGTGGTGTGAGAAAAATGTTCTAATTTCATTCTGTTTCATGTAGCTGTCCAGTTTTCCCAACACCACATATTGAAGAGACTGCTTTTTCTACATTGTGTATTCTTGCCTCTTTTGTCATAGATTAAAGATAATAGGCACATGGGTTTAATTCTGGACTCTATTCTGTTTCATTGAGCCATGTATCTGTTTTTCTGGCAGTACCATGCTATTTTGATTACTATAGCTTTGTATTATAGTCTCATCAGGGAGCATGATACCTCGAGCTTTTATTTTATTCCCAAGATTCCTTTGGCAATTCAACCTTTTATTGTGATTTCATATAAAGTTTAGGATTACTTGTCTAATTCTTTGAAAAATATCATGGGTAATTGATAGGCATAGCATTATATCTGTAGATTGCTTTGGGTAGAATGGACATTTTAACAATATTAATTCGTATAATCCAAGAACACAGAATGTCTTTCCATCTGTTTATATTGTCTTCAATCTCTTTCATCAATGTCATAATTTTCAGAGTTTAGGTCTTTTACCTCCTTAGGTAGGTTTATTCCGATGTATTTTTTTCAACACAATGATAAATTCAAGCAATATTATTTTGTTATTTCACAGACTAGAATCAGATATTTCAGCCTGTTTGCTACTTCACACTCCTATCTCAGTGAAGCTGATTTTCTGACTCTAGTGCTTTTAATTCTGGTTTATTATTCAATTTACAGTAAACTAGATACTGTGGATCTTTTATTTTTCTTATACCTTTTGTACCATGTGATTTTTTTTTAATTGAGTGAAAACCTATAATAGACAATTTACCATTTTAACAATTTTTAAAGTGTACAATTGAGTGGAATTTAGTACATTCACAATTTTTTGGAAGCCATTTCAACTCTCTCATTCCAGAACATTTTTGTCACCACAAAAGGAAGCTCCATACCCATTAAGCAGTTGCTCCCCATTTTTCCCCTAGCCCCTTGCAACCACTAATCTCCTTTCTTTCTCCATGGATTTTCCTATTCTGGACATTGCAAATAAATGTGATTATAAACTACGTTGCCAGGCTTCCCTGTTGGCGCGGTGGTTGAGAGCCCACCTGCCAATGCAGGGGACAAGGGTTCGTGCCCCGGTCTGGGAGGATCCCACATGCTGTGGAGTGGCTGGGCCCATGAGCCATGGTCACTGAGCCTGTGCGCCCGGAGCCTGTGCTCTGCAACGGGAGAGGCCACAACAGTGAGAGGCCTGTGTACTGCAAAAAAAAAAAAAAAAAAAAAAACACAAAAAAAACACCACAACTATGCTGCCATTTCTCTCAGGTTTCTTTCACATAACATTTTCAGAGTTCATATGTATTATAGCATGTGTCAGTACTTCATTACTTTATATGGGTGAATAATATTCCATTGTGTATATATATATATATATATATATATATATATATATATATATATGCTGCATACTGTTTATCCATTCATCAGTTGGTGAAGATTTGGGATTTTTTCCAACTTTGGCTATTGTTAGAAGATTTTCTGTGAACATTCATGTTCAAGTGTTTGTTTGAGCACCTTTTTCAACTATTTTGTTTGCTCCAAGTCTTTAGCCACTTCCTAGAGCTCTGACAAATTTGTTTCTCACAGCTTCTGCTTCTTATTTTCAATTTTTTGTCAGTGAGCAAGAGTTTAGAGCTGCCTACTCTGCCATTTTGCTGATAACATGCAGTAATAACTACTGTATTCATGAACTTTAAAATAATTTCAATTATCCTTATTTTCCAAGAATAAACCTTGTTTATCCAGAGAGTTGCTACTTTTAAGCTCTATTGAATATTATTTACTAATATTTTATTTTGAAAATTTGCATTGATACTCATAAATGAAATTAGTTTATAGTTTTTTCTGTTATCCCCCCCTAATATCTTTATACTTTCTGGTGCTAATGTTGTACTGAATTTATAAAATAACCGTGAAAGTCTTATAAAGCCCTATAAATGGACAGAAGTGTTTAAATAGTTTAACAGGATATTAGTTTACTTAAGAGTTTAAGTAATTTTCACATGATAGCATTTGCACCAGGCACATTTTTGTGAATAGTTTTTCGACAAATTTCTCCTTTTCTTTCATGCTTCTTGAATTATTTCGGTTTTCTATCCTGTTTTAATTGAAATTCATTAATTTATCATTTCTGTAAAACTTTTCATTTGACTTTTTCATTTGCATAGAATTATAGAAGTTGTGCACATGTTTTTGTAAGTTCCTCTTTCTGTGTTAATATCCTGCTTTCATAATAATTTGTGAGAAGTAGTATTTTCTGCCATTCATCTGGTGCATTGCATTTTTCACCAAATATCAACACTTTGCTCTAGTTATCACTTCAAATGTGTTTTCAATTTAATTAATTTATATTTTAAAATTAATTACTAGCCCTTGTTCTTTCCTTAGGTTTATCCATTGTTATTTTCTTAAATTTTGTTGGATCTTAATTCATTTTAATTCACTTTAAACATCAAAATTCTTTAATATTAATGATTTTCTAAGTATTGCTTGTTGCATAGGGTTCTCAGCTTATTTTCAATATCTATATCAGAGGTGGAAAATAGGTTTCATTTCTCATAATTTCATGAACGGATATGATAATGGCTAAGCAAATTATTATGTTTATGAATGTTTGAAGCTATAATCTCCATGCAGTGGGATAGGATTCCCTAATCAAAAAATTCTGCCAAGAGTTTGGAAAGGGAATGGAATTTTAAAAACATATATTTGACTTCCCAAACTATAACTCACTACTTTTAGTTGCTTTTTATTTTTAATTCAAAGTTGTTTAATAGTTTTTTTACATCTTTATTGGAGTATAATTGCTTTACAATGTTGTTAGTTTCTGCCCTATAACAAAGTGAATCAGCTATATGTATACATATATCCCCATATCTCCTCCCTCTTGCATCTCTCTTACACTCTCCCTATCCCACCCCTCTGTGTGGTCACAAAGCAGCAAGCTGATCTTCCTGTGCTATGTGGCTGCTTCCCACTAGCTATCTGTTTTACATTTGGTAGTGTATATATGTCAATGCTACTCTCTCACTTCGTTCAAGCTTCCCATTTCCCCCTCCACTTATCCTCAAGACTCTTCTCTGTGTCTGCATCTTTATTCCTGTCCTGCCTCTAGATTCATCAGAACCATATTTTTTCTTTTTAGGTTTCATATATATGTGTTAGCACATGGTATTTGTTTTTCTATTTCTGACTTACTTTACGCTGTATGACAGATTGTAGGTCCATCCACCTCACTACAAATAACTCAATTTCGTTTCTTTTTATGGCTGAGTAAAATTCCATTGTATATATGTGCCACATCTTCTTCATCCGTTCATCTGTTGATGGACATTTAGGTTGTTTCCATGTCCTGGCTATTGTAAATAGTGCTGCAGTGAACACTGTGGTACATGACTCTTTTTGAATTACAGTTTTCTCAGGGTATATGCCCAGTAGCGGGATTGCTGAGTCATATGGTAGTTCTATTTTTAGTTTTCTAAGGAACCTCCATACTGTTCTCCATAGTGGCTGTATCAATTTATATTCCCACCAAAAGTACAAGAGGGTTCCCTTTTCTCCACACCCTCTCCAACATTTATTGTTTGTAGATTTTTTGATGATGGACATTCTGACTGGTGTGAGGTGATAATTCATTCTGGTTTTGATTTGCATTTCTCTAATGATTAGTGATGTTGAGTATTCTTTCATGTGTTTGTTGGTAATTTGTATATCTTCTTTGGAGAAATGTCTATTTAGGTCTGATGATTTTTGAATTGGTTTGTTTGGTTTCTTGATTTTTTTTAACATCTTTATTGGGGTATAATTGCTTTACAATGGTGTGTTAGTTTCTGCTTTATAACAAAGTGAATCAGTTATACATACACATATGTTCCCATATGTCTTCCCTCTTGTGTCTCCCTCCCTCCCATCCTCCCTGTCCCACCCCTCCAGGCTGTCACAAAGCACCGAGCCAATATCCATGTACCATGCGGCTGCTTCCCACTAGCTATCTACCTTACTACGTTGGTTAGTGTGTATATGTCCATGACTCTCTCTCGCCCTGTCACAGCTCACCCTTCCCCCTCCCCATATCCTCAAGTCCGTCCTCCAGTAGGTCTGTGTCTTTATTCCTGTCTTACCCCTGGGCTCTTCATGACATTTTTTTTCTTCTTAAATTCCATACATATGTGTTAGCATATGGTATTTGTCTTTTTCTTTCTGACTTACTTCACTCTGTATGACAGACTCTAGGTCTATCCACCTCATTACAAATAGCTCAATTTCGTTTCTTTTTATGGCTGAGTAATATTCCATTGTATATATGTGCCACATCTTCTTTATCCATTCATCTGATGATGGGCACTTAGGTTGTTTCTATCTCCGGGCTATTGTAAATAGAGCTGCAATGAACATTTTGGTACATGACCCTTTTTGAATTATGGTTTTCTCAGGGTATATGCCCAATAGTGGGATTGCTGGGTCATACGGTAGTTGTATTTTTAGTTTTTTAAGAAACCTCCATACTGCTCTCCATAGTGGCTGAACCAATTCACATTCCGACCAGCAGTGCAAGAGTGTTCCCTTTTCTCCACACCCTCTCCAGCATTTATTGTTTCCAGATTTTTTGATGATGGCCATTCTGACTGGTGTGAGATGATATCTCATTGTAGTTTTGATTTGAATTTCTCTAATGATTAATGATGTTGAGCATTCCTTCATGTGTTTGTTGGCAGTCTGTATATCTTCTTTGGAGAAATGTCTATTTAGGTCTTCTGCCCATTTTTGGATTGGGTTGTTTGTTTATTTGTTATTGAGCTGCATAAGCTGCTTGTAAATTTTGGAGATTAATCCTTTGTCAGTTGCCCCATTTGCAAATATTTTCTCCCATTCTGAGGGTTGTCTTTTGGTCTTGTTTATGGTTTCCTTTGCTGTGCAAAAGCTTTGAAGTTTCATTAGGTCTCATTTGTTTATTTTTGTTTTTATTTCCATTACTCTAGGAGGTGGGTCAGAAAGGATCTTGCTGTGATTTATGTCATAGAGTGTTCTGCCTATGTTTTCCTCTAAGAGTTTGATAGTTTCTGGCCTTACATTAAGGTCTTTAATCCATTTTGAGCTTATTTATGTGTATGGTGTTAGGGAGTGATCTAATCTCATACTTTTACATGTACCTGTCCAGTTTTCCCAGCACCACTTATTGAAGAGGCTGTCCTTTCTCCACTGTACATTCCTGCCACCTTTATCAAAGATAAGTTGTCCATATGTGCGTGGGTTTATCTCTGGGCTTTCTATCCTGTTCCATTGATCTATCTTTCTGTTTTTGTGCCAGTACCATACTGTCTTGATTACTGTAGCTTTGTAGTATAGTCTGAAGTCAGGGAGCCTGATTCCTCCAGCTCCTTTTTTTGTTCTCAAGATTGCTTTGGCTATTCGGGGTCTTTTGTGTTTCCATACAAATTGCAAAATTTTTTGTTCTAGTTCTGTGAAAAATGCCAGTGGTAGTTTGATAGGGATTTCATTGAATCTATAGATTGCTTTGGGTAGTAGAGTCATTTTCAAAGTGTTGATTCTTCCAATCCAAGAACATGGTATATCTCTCCATCTATTTGTATCATCTTTAATTTCTTTCATCAGTGTCTTATAACTTTCTGCATACAGGTCTTTTGCCTGCATAGGTAGGTTTTTTCTGAGATATTTTATTCTTTTTGTTGCAATGGTAAATGGGAGTGTTTTCTTGAATTCACTTTCAGATTTTTCATCATTAGTGTATAGGAATGCGAGAGATTTCTGTCCATTAATTTTGTATCCTGCCACTTTACCAAATTCATTGATTAGCTCTAGTAGTTTTCTGGTAGCATCTTTAGGATTCTCTATGTATAGGATCATGTCATCTGCAAACAGTGACAGCTTTACTTCTTTTCCGATTTGGATTCCTTTTATTTCCTTTTCTTCTCTGGTTTCTGTGGCTAAAACTTCCAAAACTATGTTGAATAAGAGTGGTGAGAGTGGGCAACCTTGTCTTGTTCCTGATCTTAGTGGAAATGCTTTCAGTTTTTCACCATTGAGGATGATGTTTGCTGTGGGCTTGTCATATATGGCCTTTATTATGTTGAGGAAAGTTCCCTCTATGCCTACTTTCTGCAGGGTTTTTATCATAAATGGGTGTTGAATTTTGTCAAAAGCTTTCTCTGCATCTATTGAGATGATCATATGGTTTTTCCCCTTCAATTTGTTAATATGGTTTATCACATTGATAGATTTGCGTATATTGAAGAATCCTTGCATTCCTGGAATAAACCCCACTTGATCATGGTGTATGATCCTTTTAATGTGCTGTTGGATTCTGTTTGCTAGTATTTTGTTGAGGATTTTTGCATCTATGTTCATCAGTGATATTGGCCTGTAGTTTTCTTTCTTTGTGACATCCTTCTCTGGTTTTGGTATCAAGGTGATGGTGGCCTCGTAGAAGGAATTTGGGAGTGTTCCTCCCTCTGCTATATTTTGGAAGAATTTGAGAAGGATAGGTGTTAGCTCTTCTCTAAATGTTTGATAGAATTCGCCTGTGAAGCCATCTGGTCCAGGGCTTTTTTTTGTTGGAAGATTTTTTTTTTTTTTTACTTTTAGAATTTTTTTTAACATCTTTATTGGGATATAATTGCTTTACAATGGTGTGTTAGTTTCTGCTTTATAACAAAGTGAATCAGTTATACATATACATATGTTTCCATATGTCTTCCCTCTTGCATCTCCCTCCCTCCCACCCTCCCTATCCCACCCCTCCAGGCTGTCACAAAGCACCGAGCCAATATCCCTGTGCCATGCGGCTGCTTCCCACTAGCTATCTATCTTACTATGTTTGTTAGTGTGTATATGTCCATGACTCTCTCTCACCCTGTCACAGTTCACCCTTCTCCCTCCCCATAAACTCAAGTCCGTTCTCTAGTAGGTCTGCGTCTTTATTCCTGCCTTACCCCTAGGTTCTTCATGATATTTTTTTTCTTAAATTCCATACATATGTGTTAGCATACGGTATTTGTCTTTTTCTTTCTGACTTACTTCACTCTGTATGACAGACTCTAGGTCTATCCACCTCATTACAAATAGCTCAATTTCGTTTCTTTTTATGGCTGGGTAATATTCCATTGTATATATGTGCCACATCTTCTTTATCCATTCATCCGATGATGGGCACTTAGGTTGTTTCCATCTCCAGGCTATTGTAAATAGAGCTGCAATGAACATTTTGGTACATGACTCTTTTTGAATTTCGGTTTTCTCAGGGTATATGCCCAGTAGTGGGGTTGCTGGGTCATATGGTAGTTCTATTTGTAGTTTTTTAAGGAACCTCCATACTGTTCTCCATAGTGGCTGAACCAATTCACATTCCGACCAGCAGTGCAAGAGTGTTCCCTTTTCTCCACACCCTCTCCAGCATTTATTGTTTCCAGATTTTTTGATGATGGCCATTCTGACTGGTGTGAGATGATATCTCATTGTAGTTTTGATTTGAATTTCTCTAATGATTAATGATGTTGAGCATTCTTTCATGTGTTTGTTGGCAGTCTGTATATCTTCTTTGGAGAAATGTTTATTTAGGTCTTCTGCCCATTTTTGGATTGGGTTGTTTGTTTATTTGTTATTGAGCTGCATGAGCTGCTTGTAAATTTTGGAGATTAATCCTTTGTCGGTTTCTTCATTTGCAAATATTTTCTCCCATTCTGAGGGTTGTCTTTTGGTCTTGTTTATGGTTTCCTTTGCTGTGCAAAAGCTTTGAAGTTTCATTAGGTTCCATTTGTTTATTTTTGTTTTTATTTCCATTACTCTAGGAGGTGGGTCAGAAAGGATCTTGCTGTGATTTATGTCATAGAGTGTTCTGCCTATGTGTTCCTCTAAGAGTTTGATAGTTTCTGGCCTTACATTTAGGTCTTTAATCCATTTTGAGCTTATTTTTGTGTATGGTGTTAGGGAGTGATCTAATCTCATACTTTTACATGTACCTGTCCAGTTTTCCCAGCACCACTTATTGAAGAGGCTGTCCTTTCTCCACTGTACATTGCTGCCACCTTTATCAAAGATAAGGTGTCCATATGTACGTGGGTTTATCTCTGGGCTTTCTACCCTGTTCTATATTTCTGTTTTTGTGCCAGTACCATACTCTCTTGATTACTGTAGCTTTGTAGTTTAGTCTGATCTGGGAGCCTGATTCCTCCATCTCCATTTTTTCTTTCTCAAGATTGTTTTGGCTATTTGGGTTCTTTTGTGTTTCCATACAAATTGTAAAAATTTTTGTTCTAGTTCTGTGAAAAATGCCCTTGGTAGTTTGATAGGGATTACATTGAATCTGTAGATTGCTTTGTATAGTTCTTTGTTTGATAGGTTTTATTTGCTTTAGTAAGGCTTCAATAATGTGTACTATGGAGGATGCTGTGATAAGCCACCCTATGACCTTGAGGAATGATGGGCTTTTTACCCCAGATTCTTGGTGTACAGCAGGAAGACCGCTCTCAGCCTCAGCTGAAAGAACAAGGACATGTCCTATTCTGAGGTTGACTCAAAGCCTATGACTGATTTAAGCAAGCGTGTAAATGTCTAGCCTTCTAGTCCCACCTGTTGTTTTCTAAACTTAATTATATTTGATTTACAATATTATATTACTTTCAGGTGTATGACTTAGTGATTCATTGTTTTTATATATATACTCCACTGAAATTATTACAATATAATGGATATATTTTTCTGTGCTTTACAACACTTGCTTTTGGCTCAACTATTTTACACATAGTAGTTTGTTTCTCTTAATCCCATACCCATATCTTGCCCCTCCAGCCTTCCCTCTCCTCAGTGGAAAGCACTAGTTTGTTCCCCATTTTTTGGGAGAATTTTTCTATTTTGTTATATATGTGTTTGTTTTATATTTTAGATTTCACACATAATTGATAAAATCACCTTTCTCTGACTTATTTTACTAAACATAATACTCTCTAGGTCCATTTACGTTGGTGTAAATGGCAAAATTTTTTATTATTTTTCATGGCTGAATAATATTCCTGTGTGTGTGTGTGTGTGTGTGTGTGTGTGTGTGTGTAGAGCACTTCTTCTTTATCCATTCATCTGTTGATGGACACTTAGGTTGCTTCCATATATTGGCTATTGTAAATAATGCAGCCATGAACATTGAGTACATTTATCTTTTCAATTTAGTGTTTTCATTTTCTTCAAATATATATCTGGGAGTGGAATTTCTGAATCAAATGGTAGTTCTATCTTTAGATATTTGAGGAACATACAGTTTTCCACAGTGGCCACAAGAATACTCTCCCACCAACATTGTACAAAGGTTCCCTTTTTTCCACATCATTGCCAACATTTTTTATTTGTGGTCTTTTTGACAATAACCATTCTGACCAGAGTGAGTTGCTATCTTTTTGTTTTGATTTGTATTTCTCTGGTGATTATTGATTTTGAGTGTCTTTTCATGTGCCTGTAGGCAATCTTTATATCTTCTTTAGTAAGATGTCTCTTCAGGCCTTCTGCCCATTTTTTAATTGAGTTGTTTGTTATTTTTGAGATTGAGTTGTGTGTGCTTTTTATATTTTGGATATTCATGCATTATTGGTCATATCACTTGCAAGTGCTTTTTGTTGATGGTTTCCTTTGTTCTATAAAAAGGTTTTAAGTTTAATTAGGTCCAACTTGTTTATTTTTGCTTTTATTTCTTTTGAGTTGGGAGACCTACTGAAGAAAATATTGCTACAATTTATTTCAGAGAGTGTTCTGTGTTCACTTCTAGGGGTTTTATGGTTTCAGATTTTAAATTTAGATATTTAATCCATTTTTATTTTATATAGGATGTGGGTAAATGTTGTGACCTCATTTTTTTACATGTAGCTGCTCAGTTTTCCCAGCACCATTCATTAAAGACACTGTTGTTTTTCTTTTCCACTGTATACTCCTGCCTCCTTTGTTGTAGATTAATTAACCATAGGTGTATCAATTTATTTCTGGGCTAACTATTCTCTTCCCTTGATCCATGTGTCTTTTTTGTGCCAGTAGCATTCTATTTGGATTACTGTAGCTTTGTAGTGTAGTCTGGGAGGGTGATACTTCCAGCTTTATTCCTTTTTCTCAAGATTGTTCTGGCAATTCTACATCTTATGTTGGTCCATATAAATTTTAAGATTATTTGTTCTAGTTCTGTGAAAAATGTCATGGGTATTTTGATAGAGATTTCATTATTGCTTTGGGTGGTATGACCATTTAAGTATTAACTCTTCCAATTAAAGAATATGGGATAAATTTCCGTTTCATTTTATCCTTTTTAATTCCTTCATTAATATTTTAGTTTTCATCCTATAGGTCTTTCACTTTCTTATTAAGTTTATTCCTAGGTGTTTTATCATTTTTGGTGCAATTTTAAATGGGATTATCTTGCTTTATCTTTCTGATAGTTCATTATTGTAGTATAGAAAAGCAACAGATTTCTGTATATTAACCTAGTGTCCTACTTTACTGAATTTATTCATTAGTTCTGATAGGTTTTTGGAGGTGACTTTAGGGTTTTATATATATAGTATCATGTTACCTGCAATTAGTGACAGTTTTACTTCTTCTTTTCCAGTTTAGATTCCTTTTGCTTCTTTTTCTTGTCTGATTGCTGAGGGTAAGCATTCCAATGCTATATGAAATAGAAGTGGCAAGAGTGGGCATCCTTGTCTTTTCCTGATTTTAGAGGAAAGGTTTCTCAACATTGCATATGATATTAGCTGTGTGTTTGTCATAAATGGCCTTTATTTTGTTTAGATATGGTCTCTCTGTGTCAACCATAATGAGAATTTTTATCATGAGTGGATGCTGAATTTTGTCAAAGGATTTTTCTAAATTTATTGTGATGATCATGTGATCTTTATTCCTCAGTTTGTTAATGAGGTGTATACATTGATTGACTTGTGAATATTGAACTATCCTTGCATCCCTGGGATAAATCTCACTTCATCATGGCATAAGATCATTTTTATATATTGTTAAGTTTGCTAATATTTTGTTTAGGATTTTTGCATCTGTGTTCATTAAAGATATTTGCCTGTAATTTTTTAGAGTGTCTTTGTCTGGTATTGGAATCAGGAATTTTGGCCTTGTAGAATGAATTTGAGTGTGTTCCATCCTCTTCGATTTTTTGGAATAGTTGGAGAAGGATAGGGTATTAGCATTTTTAATGAGTTTGGTAGAATTCCTCTGTGAAGCCAGACTTTTGTTTTCTGGGAGCTTTGTTTTGTTTTTTAAATCACAGTTTCAATTCCACTGCCAGTGATTGGCCTCCTCAGTTTGTCTATTATTTTCTGATTCAGTATTGGCAGTTTGTTTCTGTAAATTTGTCAATTTTGCTAGGTTCCCTACTTTGTTGGTATGTACCTGTTCACAGTATTCTCTTATGATTTCTTGTATCTCTGTAGTATTTGTTATTTCTCCTCTTTGTTTTCTTATTTTGTTTACTTCGGTCCTCTTTCTTTTCTTATTGGTGAGCCTGGCTAACAGTTTACCAATTTTGTTTCTTTGTTTAAAGAGCAATCTCTTGTTTTCATTGATATTTTCTACTGTTTTTGATCTTTATTTCATTTATTTCCTGTGTCTTTATTATTTCCTTCCTTCTGCTGACTGGGCTTTCATTATCCTTTATCTAATTCCTGTTTTTAACTTTTTATAAAAATTTTAAAAAAATTATTGGAGTATAGTTGATTTACAATGTTTTGTTAGTTTCAAGTGTACAGCAAAGTGAATCAGTTGTACATATGCATATACATATATCCACTCTTTTTTTAGATTCTTTTCCATATAGGCCATTACAGAGTATTTAGTAGAGTTCCATGTGCTATACAGTAGGTTCTTATTAGTTATCTATTTTATATATAGTAGTGTGTATATGTCAACACTAATCTCCCAATTTATCCCTCCCCCCACCTTATCCCCTGGTAAGCATAAGTTTGTTTTCTACATTTGTGACTCTACTTCTGTTTTGAAAATAAGTTCATTTGTACCTTTTTCTTAGATTATACATATAAATGGTATCATATAATATTTGTCTTTCTGTGTCTGACTTACTTCACTCAGTATGCCAATCTCTAGGTCCATCCATGTTGCTGCAGATGGCATTATTTCATTCTGTTTTATGGCTGAGTAATATTCCATTGTAGATATGTACCATATCATCTTTATCCATTCTTGTGTTAATGGACATTTAGGTTGTTTCCATGTCCTGGCTATTGTAAATAGTGCTGCAGTGAACATTGTAGTGCATGTATCTTTTTGAATTATGGTTATCTCCAGGTATATGCCTAGAAGTGAGAATGCTGGGTCTTGGGGAAGGCCTGTATTACATAAACGTCCCTCTTAGAACAGGTTTTGTTGCATCCCTAGATTTAGGGGTGTTGTGTTTCCATTTTCATTTGTCTTGAGGTATTTTCTGATATCTTCTTTGATTTCTTCATTGACCCAATGCTTTCTAGTAGCATGTTGTTTAGTCTCCAGGTGTTCGTGCTTTTCCCATTTTTCTACCTGTAATTGATTTCTCATTTCATACTATTTTGGTTGAAAATAATGCTTGGTACAATTTCTAACTTCTTAAATTTCTTGAGGCTTGTTTTGTGCCCTAGCATATTATCTATGTTTTAGAACATTCCGTCTGCACTTGAAAAGAATGTGTATTCTGCTGTTTGGGGAGTGAATGTCCTGTACATATCCATTAGGTCCAACTGGTCTATTGTGTCATTTAAGGCCACTGTTTCCTTATTGATTTTCCATCTGGATGATCCGTTCATTGATGTAAGTGGGTTGTTAATGTCCCCTAATATTATTGTATTATTGTTAATTTCTGCCTTTATGTGTCTTAATATTTGCTTTACATATTTAGATTCTCCCATATTGGGTGCATATATGTTAATGCGTGTAATACCTTTTTCTTTTTTGGTTCATTTTTCGTTTTTTAATGCTCTTCTTTGTCTTTTGTTATAGATTTTGTTTTAAAGTCTGTTTTGTCTAATATGAGTATTGCTACCCCCATATTCTTATCATTTTAATTTGCATAGAATACCTTGTTACATCCCTTCACTTTCCCTGTTTGTTTTCAGATCTGAAGTGAGCCTCTTTGAAGCACCTTATACATGTGTCTTGTTTTTTTATCCAATCGACCACCATATGTCTTTGTATTGGATCATTTAATCCATTGTCATTTAAAGTAATTATTGACCAGTATATACTTACTTTCAATTTATCATTTGATTTCCAGTTGTTTTTGTAGCTCTCTGTATTTTTTCTTCTTTTTGTTTCTTCTTTAGTTTGATGATTTTCTTAATTGTATGCTTGTGTTCCATTCTCTCTAGTTTGTATGTATGTATGTATCTATTGTAGAATTTTCATTTGTGGCTACCATGGGGTTCATATATGTTGACCTATAAGTATATATACTTATTTTATACAGGTAGTCCTGTAATTTCAAATACATTCTAACAGATGTACAATTTTTTACTCTCCACATTTTGTGGTTTTGATGTCATATTTTGCATCTTCATGTTTATTCCTTTAATGAACTTTGTAGTTATATTTGATTTTATAATATTTTTTTCTATTCATTTTTTTCTAGTTTATTTTATTTGCCAATCCTCAGCCTTTACTATATATTTGCTTTTCCTAATGGGGATTTCCCTTTTCTATATATTCTCACTTATTTTCCAATTAGAGAAGACCCTTCAACATTTCTTTTAGGGTAGATTTAGATTTTATGAATTATTTTAGTTTTTGCTTGTCTGAAAATTTCTTTATCTCTCTTTCTATTCTAAAACATAAACTTGCTCTGTAGAGTATCTTAGGTTGCAGGTTTTTCACTTTCATCACTTTGAATGTATCTTGACACTCATTTTCTCTCTTTATCTTTAATGTTGCCATTTTAATTATAATATGTCTTTGTGTGGGTCTAATTGGATTCATCTTGTTTGAGACCCTCTGTGTTTCCTGTTCCTGGATATCTGTTTCTTTCTTTGGGTTTGGGAATTTTTCAGCCATAATTTTATCAAATATATTTTCATTCCCCTTCTCTCTCTCTTCTCCTTCTGGGACTCCTATAATGTAAATGTTGATATGATTAATGTCCCAGAGTTTCCTTAAACTGTTCTCATTTTTTCAACCTTTTTTTGTAGTTCTGATTGGATGATTTCCATTATTTTATCTTCCAGATCACTTATGCCTTCTGTATCACCTTGTCTGCTCTTAATCCCTCCTAGCGTTTTTTTTTTCCTTTCAGTTATTGTATTCCTCAGTTCTGACTCATTCTTTTTTATATTTTCTAGTTCCTTATTAAGATTCTCACTGGGTCCATCTATTCTTGTTCCTAATTGGTTAGCATTCATATTACTAATGCTTGAATTCTTTTTCTAGAAAATTGTTTATATCTGTTTCATTAGGTGACTTTTGAGTGGTTTTCTCTTGCTGTTTCAATTGAGACAAATTCCTCTGTCTTCTCATTTTGCTTACCCTTCTCTGTCTGTATGAAATTTGGTGAAATAGTTAGCTATTCCAGTTTTGAATGGGCGTCATTATATGGGAGAGTCCCTATGGAGTCTTCATGTGTCCATTGTCTTTAGCAGGTACCTGAATTTAACATGAACACAAATCACGTCTTTCCTCAGGGTTTTCTATCAGTTATTACCTTCGTAGGAGGCAAGGCTGGAGATGGAGGAGCTAGAGCCAGAGCCAGTGTTAGCTGGGGCTTCCCCTCTGCTTGGTGGTTGTCACCACACTATCAAGGGCAGAGGTGTATCTCAAGTTGCTGGAGTAGAAGCCCTGTGAGTCAGTTCTGAGCTGGGTCTTTTCTCCTTGAGTGTGTTTTCTCCCCACTCCCAGCATAGGCACCCTCACCCCAAAGAGGATCAGTGCTGGAGTAAGGCAGGCTGGTGTGGACACTTGGCGTGTGTTGTCCAGCTAGGGTCAGAGATCCTGATTGCTTCTAATGCTCTGCCTGTGTAAGTGCCAGTAATGGCTGTCCCTGCCCTGCTCAGATGCCACTTCAGTTCTGAGCTGCCTCTGTGTCATACAATCGAGCCTCCAAGCAGGGCTACAGCTTTCACTTGGCACTGGGTATTGTGCACGCTGGGATGGTCACACAAAATTGACCAGCCACTCATGCAATATTCAATCTATCCCCTCTGCCTTGTTTTGGGAGCAAGCAGGCATGAATGAGCTTCTCATGAGGAGAGTTCAAGCTTCCCACAGTGTTCCTGTTAGTCCCAATGGCCATCCAGCCAGCCAAGGAAGGTCATATTCCCTCCGTTGGACCCCCAGCTCCTAGTGTGTGGCTCAAACTACTCACTCCCCAGGGATGATCAATGCTCATGTAATCTCCCTTTTCCTTTGAGTTCCCTCCCAGGGGCACAGATCCTGACCTGATTGCTTCTTTCCCTTTCCTACCAGATTCTGTGGGGTTCTTTCTTACAAATTGAGGTTCTTTTTGCCAGTCTCCAGTTTTCAGTGAGAATTGCTCTACATGTAGATGTATTTTTGATGTGTTCCTGGGGCGAGGTGATTTCTGTGTCTTACTAATTACACCACTAATCTCTAGTCCCAAAAGTTTTTAAAATAATATTTTATTAGAACATAGCCATGCTCATTTGCTTATGTATTGCTGTGGCCTTGTTCACATTACAATGGCAGAGTAGAGCAGCTGTTGTTGAACCTGTTCATGAAGGTGAAAGTATTTACTATCTGTCCCTTTAATTTAACAGTTTACAGATTTCTGTGCTAAAGGGTTGTTTTACCTCTAGATAGTACTAGTTGGGTTGTGTTAAGCTGTCATTGGGACTGAATTACAGTTAGACTTCTGCCCAGCCGCATGTCCTTCCCCTTCCTTCTGCAGGTGTTGAAACCAAAGATCAACACAATCATTCTTCACACTAAATTGTCCCTCAGAGTTGGCTTCCTAAGAACACAACTTACAATATGGATTCTTTCCTTTTAGGTTATAAGTATCTCTTTCAATTTATAATTAATGTTATTACTTATAGCATTTATATATACAATATTCTAATTTATGTTTTGTTTTCACTTATCTTTAAATGATTGAAAGATGTAGGTTGAAGATTTCTACCACTGTTGGACATATGTTTATATTTCCTGCAATAATTGCTGTATATGTTTCAAAACCATATTTTTGTAATAAAAATTTTCATTATATTTATTCTTTGTGGATTGCATCCTGCATTGTTAAAAAAAAGTACTACAAGTTTACTGTGTGCCTTTTGCCATGAATTCCAATGATCTGGACATCAGCTTACTTTCTAATTTTCTTTTGGTAAATTCTTACTTTCAGATTTTGAATTACTTTATTTTTGATAGGCCTTTTACAAGTAAAACATTTGTGTGTGTGTGTGTATTCAAATGTTTAGGTACATAGATTAATCCTAGAAATGGGGGAGAAAAGAGAAATGAAGCTGGTGATTTTAGATGAGGTCTAGCATCTTTTTTTTTTTTACATATTTATTGGAGTATAATTGCTTTAAAATGTTGTGTTAGTTTCTGCTGTATAACAAAGTGAATCAGCTATATGTATACATATATCCCCATATCCCTTCCCTTTTGAGCCTCCCTCCCACCCTCCCTATCATACCCTTTTAGGTGGTCACAAAGCACCAAGCTGATCTCCTTGTGCTAAGTAGCTGCTTTCCAATAGCTATCTATTTTACATTTGGTATTGTATATATGCCAATGCTACTCTCTCACTTTGTTCCAGCTTACCCTTTCCCCACCCCATGCCCTCAAGTCCATTTTCTACATCTGATTCTTTATTCCTGTCCTGCCCCTAGGTTCATCATAACCTTTTTTTTTAGATTCCATATATGTGTGTTAGCATACAGTATTTGTATTTCTCCTTCTGACTTACTTCACTCTATATGACAGACTCTAGGTCCATCCACCTCACTACAAATAACTCAATTTCGTTTCTTTTTATGACTGAGTAATATTCCATTGTATATATGTGCCACATCTTCTTTATCCATTCACTTGTTGATGGAGGTCTAGCATCTTGAATTTCTTACATAGCCTCCAGTATTTTCTTACATCTGTGAGACTGATAAGCATAGCCAATAATTACAGTGTTTATGATCTTGATGGAATATCTTTACTATATTAAACTTAGGTTATGATTTTTAAAAACTTTTTCTTTAACATTTTGGCTCAAGCATAAATGTAAAAATCCAGTTCAGTGTAATACAGTAGATTTGGTGGCATATTCTTTGTTCAAAAGAATGGATGGAGAATATATATGAGAAGCAGCATTTACTATCTCTTTCTAATAATAGGGACTAAAATAAAAATGAGAGAAAGTAATTTTTAATCATCCTTTGTTTTATTAGTTATGTGTTGATCTTGTTCTGATCTATGTTGAAATTTAAATATTCTTAATGTTGAATTTGAGTGAGATATTATAAGATGTAAATATCTCCAACATTCATTTAATACATATTTCGAATATCTATGAAATAAGTTTTTGAACTGTTTTAAGTTTTGTAGTCATTGTGGCCCACTGATAATGTTTGCTATAAACTGTTGAAGAATAATATTGTAGGACTATGGTTTTTTAGGTAAGCAATAACACAATATTTGTTTTATAAAACAAAGCACTTTCTCATAGATGATTTTTTGCTTGCATCAATATTGTTTCTCAATGTTTCTTTTGCTGTGCAAAAAATTTTAGGTTTAATTAGATCCCATTTGTTTATTTTTGTTTTTATTTCCATTATTCTAAGAGATGGACTAACAAGATATTGTTGCAAATTATATAAAAGAGTGCTCTGCCTATATTTTCCTCTATGAATTTTATATTATTCAGTTTTACATTTAAGTCTTTAATCCATTTTAAGTTTATTTTTGTGTATGGTGTTAGAGAATGTTCTAATTTCATTGATTTACATGTAGCTGTCCATTTTTCCAGGCACCATTTATTGAAGAGACTGTATTTCCTCCATTATATATTGCCTCTTTGGCAAAGATTAATTGACCATTGGTGCATGGGTTTATTTCTGTCCTGTTCCACTGATCTATATGTTTGTTTTTGTGCCAGTACCATACTGTTTTGATGACTATAGCTTTGTAGCAGAGTCTGAAGCCAGGGAGCCTGATTCCTCCAGCTCCGTTTTTCTTTCTCAAGGTTGCTTTGGCTATTAGAGAAGACCTAAGTAAACATTTCTCCAAAGAAGACATAAAGGGGAATTCCCTGGAAGTCCAGTGGTTAGGACTCAGTACTTTCACTGCTGAGGGCCCAGGTTCAGTCCCTGGTCAGGAAACTAAGAACCCACAGCTGCAGAGAGTGGCAAAAAAAAAAAAGACATACAGATGACCAACAGGAACATGAAAAAAAGCTCAACTTCACTAACTATTAGAGAAATGCAAATCAAAACTACCATGATGTGTCATCTCACTCTGGTCACAATGGCCATCATCAAAATGCCTACAAATAATAAATGTTGGAGAGGGTGTGGAGGAAAAGGTTGTGGGAATTTAAATTGGTACAACCACTATGGAGAACAGTATGGAGGTTCCTTAAAAAAACTAAAAATAGAGTTACCATAAGATCCAGCAATCCCACT
This sequence comes from Leucopleurus acutus, assembly GCF_964270905.1. Classification (NCBI taxonomy): domain Eukaryota; kingdom Metazoa; phylum Chordata; class Mammalia; order Artiodactyla; family Delphinidae; genus Leucopleurus; species Leucopleurus acutus. The sequence goes on along the minus strand of NC_139148.1, from coordinate 52,349,199 downwards.
CCTGGGCATATATCCAGAAAATAGGAAAACTAATTTGAAAAGATACAGGCAGCCCAGTGTTCATTGCAGGACTATTTACAGTAGCCAAGACGTGGAAGCAACCTAAATGTTCATTGACAGATGAATGGATAAAGAAGATGTATATATATACAATGGAATATTACTCAGCCATAAAAAAGAATGAAATAATGTCATTTGCAGCAACATGGATGGACCTAGAGATTATCATCCTAAGTGAAGTAAGCCAGACAAAGACAAATATCATATGATATCACTTATATGTGAAATCTCAAATAAAATAACTTATTTACCAAACAGAAATAGATCCACATACATAGAAAGCAAACTTATGGTTGCCAAAGGGGAAAGGCAGGGGAGAGATAAATTATAAGGTTAGCATTAGCAGGTACACACTAATATATATAAAATAGATAACTGACAAGGACCTACTGTACAGCATAGGGAACTATACTCAATATTTTCTAATAACCTATAATAGAAAAATGTCTGGAAAGGAATATACATATATGTGTGTGTGTGTGTATATATATATATGTATATATATACATATATATATAACTGAATCACTGTGATATACACATGAAACTAACAGGACTTTGTAAATCAACTATACTTATAAAATAAAATAAAGGAAAAACTAAATATATTTTTATATTATATTATAAACATATATTTTATTTAATCCCCATATGTTTACTGATATTCAGCTAGAAGCTTGGCACTGCTAGTAATAGTTTGTATATTAAAACAAGATAAACATATAAAATAGAGCATTTAATTGTAAAAACTGCATATTTTGGCTGTTCTCTCATATAGAATGTAATCATGTGATAGAGCATATGTCCATATATATAAGCATATTTGTGCTTTTTCTGTAGAAAAATAACCCAATTTTTTTATATATACAAACACACACATATATACATAAACTCACATATACCTATATGCATATTGTAAATGAAATCATATGTGTGCAATAATTTTTACTATTATACTCTAGCAAAGTAGCATTTTGGAATGAGAATAACTATAGAATGATAGAATTAATGTATTTACATTCAATGAAATGCCAAAGAGGATTTAAATTAAAAAGTTTTCAAATATCCACTCTAAATAATTATTTTGTTTATCTCTGAGTACAATTATTGAAATTGTGTATAAAGCAATTCGCTTTTAAAAATGTTTCAGGATTAAGAGTTTCAAATTATTTTGCATAATTTCTGCTAAAATGTATGTTAACACACTAAAAGTATGTTAGAATAATATTTTGATATATGTTCAAGAAGTTTTGGCTCCAGGTTAACATATACCAAAGCAAATATATTTAATTTTCATAGTTTTTCTGAAAACATCTTTATTGAAATGTAATTCACATTCCATAAAATTCACCAAAGTATATAATTTAATATTTATTACAGTACCTACAGAGTTGTACATCACTGTACTGCCCTTTCCATAGCCCCTGGCAACCACTACTCTATTTTATGTCTCTATGGATTTGTGTATTCTAGATATATGATATAAATAGAATCATACAACATGTGGCCTTTTGTGTCTGGCTACTTTCACTTAGATAATGTTTTTATGATTAATCTTGTAACATATATAAATACTTTATTCCATACACTGTATTTTTAAAATCTATTCATCAATTTATAAACACTTTGTTTACATTCATACTTGGATATTTTTTAAAAAGCTTTTATGTACATTCACGTGCAAGGGTCTGTCTGGACATATGTTTTCAGTTGTTTTGAGTATATATCTGTGAGAGGACTTGTTGGGTCATATGGAATTTCTAGTTTTAACATTTTAAGGAACTGTCAGACTGTGTTCCAAATCAGCTGCATCATTTTACATTTATACCAGCAATATATAAGTGTTTCAATTTTGGCACATTTTTGCCAACAATTGTTTTCATCCATTTTTATAATTATAGGCTTTCTAATGTGTGTGAATTTGTATCCCATTGTCATTTTGATTTGCACTTCCTTAATAACTAATGATGTTGAGTTTCTTTTCACTTTTTGTATATATGCTTATCACTATTTGTGTATGTTCTTTGGAGAAACGTCTATTCAAATAATTTGGCCATTTTAATTAATTATTTAACATCTTTATTGGAGTATAATTGCTTTACAATGGTGTGTTAGTTTCTGTTTTATAACAAAGTGAATCAGCTATACGTATGCATATATCCACATATCTCCTCCCTGTTGCGTCTCCCTCCCACCCTCCCTATCCCACCCCTCTAGGTGGACACAAAGCACCCAGCAGATCTCTCTGTGCTATGTGGCTGCTTCCCACTAGCTATCTATTTTACATTTGGTAGTGTATATATGTCCCTGTCACTCTCTTACTTGTGCCAGCTTACCCTTCCCCCTCCCCATGTCCTCAAGTCCATTCTCTACGTCTGCATCTTTATTCCTGGCCTGAATTTGGCCATTTTTAATTGGCTTTATTTGTGTTTTCATTGTAAAGTTGTAAGAGTTCCATAATGTCCTCTGGATACAAGATCTTTGTTAGGTATATGATTTGAAAATATTTTCTCCCATCTTCTCATTTTCTTGATGGTGTCCTTTGAAGCACAAAAGTTTTAAATTTTTATGAGATCCAATTTATCTATTCTTTCTTTTGTCAATTATGTTTTTGGTGTCATATCTAAGAAACTAGGGCCTGACCCAGGATCATTAAGAATTACTTCTCTTTTTTCTTTGAATAAAGTTTAAACTCTTACATTTAGGTCTATCTTTCATTTTGAAATAATTTTTTTATATAATGTGATGTAGCATTCAATTTCACTCTTTTGCAAGTGCTTATTCATTTTCCCAGCACCATTTATTGAAGGATATCCTTTTCCCATTGAATTTCATGGTATCATTATCAAAAATCACCATAAATGTAAAGTTTTATTTATGGACCCCCAATTATTGATATAATTCATTGATCTCTACACCCATTCTTATGTCAATTTAATGCTGTCCTTTAGTTTTATTGGAGTATGGTTGCTTTACAATGTTGTGTTAGCCTCCACTGCACAACAGAATGAATCAGCCATACACATACAGATATCCCCTCCATTTTAGACTTCTCCCCTTCAGGTTACCACAGTGCATTAGGTAGAGTTCCCTGTGCTATACAGTATGTTCCCATCAGTTGTCTATTTTAAATGGTGTCTTGTTTGCTGTAGCTGTGTGGTACATTTTGAAATGAAACTGTGTGAGTCCAAAAAATATGTTATTTTTTCTCTTTATTATATATTTTGCTTAAAAATATATTGATTAATTAAAATAGTAAAAAAAGATTATCACTTTTTAATGGGTACTTACAAATTTGAAAGTAAAGTAACATTTTTGAGGTATATTTCACAATAAAGAATCACATATATTGAAAGTGTGTGATGGGATGATTTGATATACATAAACATTGTGAAATAATCTTAACATTAACAATAACATATCCAGTCACCGTATTTTTTTTTTTTTTTGGTAAGGACACTTAAAATCTACCCACTTAACAGATTTCAACTATTCAATAAAGTATTATTAACTATAGTTACGTGTTGTACATTACATCTCTAAATATCTTGCATAAGTGAAACTTTATACCCTTTGATGATCGTTGGATTCCCCACTGCCCCATCCCTGATACCATTATTCTTGTCTCTGCTTCTTTGAATTCAAGGTTTTTAGATTACACACATAGAAGTGAGATCATGCACTATTTTTCTTTCTTTATTGGTTTATTTCACTAAGCATAATGTCCCCCACGTTCATATATGTTCTGTCAAATGTCAGGATTTTCTTTTTTAATATAAAAAATATATAATTTAATATAAATTATATACATAAATTGTATATATGTATGTATCTGCATATATATAATTTTCTTTATCCATTGATGGCATTTACGTTGTTTCAATATGTATCTTGGCTCTTGTGAATAATGCTGAATAGAACATGAGAGTGCAGGTATCCTTTTTAGATTCTGATTTCACCATTGATATATACCCAGAAGTGGGGTTGCAGGACCATAAGTCTGTACCAGTTTATATACCCACCAATATTCTATAATAGTTCCCTTTTCTCCACATCCTGCCCTACACTTTTCTTTTTTTTAATCTTTTGGGCAATAGCTATCTTAACATGTGTGATAATGTTTCATTATGATATTGATTTGCATTTCTTGATGATTATTACATTTTTTCAGGTACTGATTGGCCATTTGTATGTCTTCTTTTGAGAAATGTGTGTTAAGCTCCATTGCCCATTTTAAAATCTGTTTGTTTTATTGCTGTTGAATTTTTTGAGCTCCTTATACATTTTGGATATTAACCCTCATCAGATAAATAGTAACTCCCATTTCACAAGTTGCCCTTTCATTTTGTTGATTATTTCTTTTGCTGTGTGGGATATTTTTTAGTTTTATGTAATCCCACTTATTTATTTGAACTTTTGTTGCTTGTATTTTTGGTGTCATATCCAAAAACTCACTGCCAATTCCAGTGTCAAGGAGCTTTCCCCCTGTTTTCTTCTAGGAGTTTTATGATTTCAGGTCTCAAGTTTGTCTTTATTCTACATCATTAAATTTTTGAAAGGTGTAAGGTAGGAGTCTAGTTCCATTCTTTTGCATGTGGTTATCCAGTTTTTCTAACAAAATTTATTGGCGAGACTATTCTTTCCCTGTGACTATTCTTGATTCTCTTGTAAAACATTAGTTGACGGTGTATGCAGGGGTTTACTTCTGGAATCTTAATTCCATTCCATTGGTTTAAGTCTGTTTTTATGCCATCATCATACTGTTTTGTTCACTCTAATTTTGTAGTATATTTTAAAATTAAGAAATGTGATACCTCTAAGCTTGCTTGTCTGTCTCCAGATTGCATTGGCTTATTGGAGTCTTTGGGGTTCCAAATAAGTTTTAGGATAGTTTTAAATATTTTTTCTGTCAAGAATGCAATTGGGGCTTCCCTGGTGATGCAGTGGTTGAGAGTCTGTCTGCCAATGCAGGGGACACGGGTTCGTGTCCCAGTCCGGGAAGATCCCACATGCCGTGGAGTGGCTGTGCCCATGAGCCATGGCTGCTGAGCCTGTGTGTCCAGAGCGTGTGCTCCGCAACAGGAGAGGCCACAACAGTGAGAGGCCCACGTACCACACACAAAAAATGCAATTGATTTTTTGATGGAGATTACACCTATACTGTAACAAAATAAAGTCTTCTATCCGTGAATATGGGATGTCTTTCCACTTATTTGTGGCTTCTTTAGTTTCTTTCAATAGTGTTTTATAATTTTCATTGTACAAGTATTTCAGGTCTATAGTTAAGTTTATTCCTAAGTATTTTATTTTTTGCAATTTTACATGGAATTATTTCCATAATTTTATTTCAGATACTTGTTTGTGTTTGGAAAAACAATGAATTTTGCACATTGATTTTGTATCCTTCAGCTTTACTGAATTCCTTTATTAGTTGTAACAATTTGTGGTGAAGTCGTCACAATTTTCTACATATATGATCATGTCATTTTTCAAACAGATAATTTGTGTTCTTTCTGATTTTGTATACCTTTATTTATTTTTCTTGGCTAACGGTTCTGGCTAGGTCCTCCAGTACTATGTTGAAAATAAATGACTAGAGTGGGCATTTTGACCTGTACAAGATCTTAAAGGGAAAGCTTTCTGTTTTTCCCCATTGATTTAGATGTTTGCTGTGTGCTTTTCATATATGGCCTTTATTGTGTTGAGGTAAGATCCTTCTATACTGATTTTGTAAGAGTTTTTTATCATGAATGGATGTTGAATTTTGTCAAATGCATTTTCTGCATCTGTTAAGGAGACCATGTTTTTTATTTTGTTATTATTGAAGTATAGTTGATTAAAATATTGTATTATTAGCATCAGGTGTACAGCATAGGGATTTTTTCTTTTTGCAGATTATATTCCATTATAGCTTACTATAAGATATTGTACATAATTCCCTGTGCTATACAGTAAAACCTTGTTGCTAATTTACCTATTTTATGTATAGTGGTTTGTATTTGTTAATTCCATATTTCTAATTTGTCCCTCTCTCCCTCCCTCTTCCGTTTGGTAACCATATGTTTGTTTTCTATGTCTGTGAGTCTGTTTTTCTTTTGCATATAGATTCATCTGTATTATTTTTAGATTCTACATATAAGTGATATCATATAGGATTTGTCTTTCTTTGTCTGACTTACTTCCCAAGTATAATATTCTCTAGGTCCATCCATGTGCTGCAAATGGCAATATTTTGTTTTTTATGGCTGAGTAATATTCCATTATATATATATATGTGTGTGTGTATATATATATATATACAGTATATTATATATATTATATAAAGTATATTATATATATATAGCAAGTCCCCTACATACAAATGAGTTCTGTTCAGAGAGTGTGTTTGTAAGTCCAATTTGTTCGTAAGTCCAACAAAGTTAAACTAGGTACCCAACTAACACAATTGGTTGTATAGTACTGTACTGTAATAGGTTTATCATACTTTTCACACAACACATACATAAAAAGCAAACACAAAAAATAAAGGAAACATTTTTAAACTTATAGTACAGTACCTTGAAAAGTACAGCAGTACAGTACAACAGCTGGAATGCAGGGGCTGGCATGCACATTCACATCTTTGAAAGTTTGCAACTTGAAGGTTCATATTTACCAAACTTACTATATATATATAACTTACTATATTTATATCTATATCTATATATATCACATCTTTTTAAGCCAATTATCTGTTGGTGGGCACTTGGATTATTTCCATATCTTGGCTATTGTAAATAGTTCTGCTATGAACATGTCGGTGCTTGTATCTTTTCAAATTAGAGTTTTCATCTTTTCTGGATATATACCTAGGAGTGGGATTGCTGGATCACATAGTAGCTCTGTTTTTAGTTTTTTAAGTAAACTTCATACTTTTTTCCATAGTGGCTGCACCAATTTACATATCCACCAACAGTGTGAGAGGGTTCCCTTTTCTCCATACTCTCTTCAACATTTATTTTTTGAGGACTTTTTGATGATAACCATTCTGACCAGTGTGAGGTGATACCTCATTGTAGTTTTGAATTGCATTTCTCTAATAATTAACAATGTTGAACATCTTTTCACATGCTTTTGGGCCATCTGTATGGCTTCTTTGGAAAAATGTCTATTCAGTGCTTCTGCACATGTTTTGATTAGGTTGATTGTTTTTAATTGAGTTTTATGAGCTGATTTTATGTTTTGGATATTAACCCTTTTTTAGTCACATCATTTGCAAATATTTTCTATCATTCTGTAGGTTGTCTTTTATTTTTCTGGATGATATTCTTTGATATGCAAAAGCTTTTAAGTTTCACTAGGTCCCAATTTTACATTTTTGCTTTTATTTCTTTTGCCTTAGGAGACTGATCTAAGACAATATTTATATCAAAGAATGTTTTGCTTATGTTCTTTTTTAGGAGTTTTATGGTGTCATGTCTTAAATTTAGGTCTTTAAACCATTTTGAGTTTATTTTTGTATATGGTGTGAAGGAGTGTTCTAATTTCATTGATTTACATGTAGCTGTGCAGTGTTCCCAGCACCACTTGTTCAAGGAGACTATCTTTTATCCATTATATATTCTTGCCTCCTTTGTTGTAGATTAATTGACCATTGGTGTATGAGTTTACTTCTGGGGTCTCTCTTCTGTTCCATTGATCTATATGTCTGTTTTTGTGTCAATACCACACTATTTTGATTACTGTAGCTTTGTAGTATAATCTGAAATCTGGAGGGTTTTGTCACTAGCTTTGTTCTTTTTCCTCAGGATTTATTTGACAATTTGGGACCTTTTGTGCTACTGTATAAATTTTAGGATTATTTGTTCTAGTTATGGGAAAATATTTTTCCCATATGCATAATATTATGCATATTTTGATAGGGATTTCATTAAATCTGTAGATTGCTTTAGGTAGTACGGCCATTTCAACAATAATAATTTTTCGAATCCAAGAACATGGGATGCCTTTCCATTTATTTGAGTCATCTTCAACTTCCTTTATTAATGTTTTATAGTTTTCAGTCTGTAGGTCTTTCAACCCCTTGGTTAAGTTTATTCCTAGGTATTTTATTTTATGACACAATTTTTGACAAGATTTTTTAAAAATTCCCTTTCTCATATTTCATTATTAGTGTAAAGAAGTGCAACAGGTTTTTGTATGTTAATCTTGTATCCTGGTACCTTGCTGAATTCACTTATTAGTTATAATAGTTTTTGTGTGGAGACTCTAGGGTTCTCTAAATAGATTATCATGCCCTCTGCAAATAGTGACAGTTTTACCTCTTCCCTTCCAATTTTGATACATTTTATTTCTTTTTTCATGTGACTGCTGTGGCTAAGACTTCCAATACTATTTTGAATAGAAGTGATGAAAGTGGGCATCCTTGTCTTGTTCCAGAATTTAGTGGCAAGGCTTTCAGCTTTTCACCATTGAGTATTATGTTGGCTGTGGGATTGTCATAAATGGCTTTTATTATGTTGAGATATGTTCCTTCTATACACACTTTTTTGAGAGTTTTTATCATGAATGGATTTCATATTTTGTCAAATGCTTTTTCTGTGTCTATTGTGATGATCATGTGTTTTTTTTCCTTTCTTTCTTTTTGTTAATGTGGTGTATGTATCACATTGATTGATTTGTGTATGTTGAACTATCCTTGTGACCCTGGAATTATTTCAACTTGTTGTGGTATATGATCACTTTTATGTATTATTGGATTTGGTTTGGTAATATTTTGTTGAGGCTTTTTCATCTATATTCTTCAAAGATATTGGCCTGCAATTTTCTTTGTTTTAGTGCCTTTGTCTCATTTTGGAATAAGGAAGATGGTGGCCTCATAGAATGAATTTGGGTGTGGTTCCTTCACTTCAATTTTTTGCAATAGTTTGAGAAGAGTAAGTATAATTTCTTTCTTGTATTCTTTGAATTCCCCACTGAAGTTGTCAGGTCCTGGACTTGTTTGCAGGGAGCTTTTTAAATTATGGATTTCAGTACACTTCTAGTGATTGATCTGTCCAAATTATCTGTTTCTTTTTGACTCAGTTTTGGCAGGCTTTATGCTTCTAGAAACTTGTCCATTTCTTCTAGGTTGTCCAATTTTTTGGCATATAACTGTTCATAATATTCTCTTATGATTTTTTGTATTTCTCAGGTATTGGTTGTTATTTCTCCTCTTTAATTTCTAATTTTGTTTTTGGGTTCTCTCTCTTCTTGGTGAGCCTGGCTAGAGATTTGTTGATTTTTTTTTTATATTTTCAAAAACCAACTCGGTTTTATTGATCTTATCTATTTTTTTAACTGATCCCCATTTTATTTCTTCACTGATATTTATTATTTACTTCTTTCTGCTCACTTTGGGTTTTGTATTTTCTTCATTTGCTAATGATTTTACTTGGTAGGTTAGGTTGTTTACTTGAGAATTTTCTTGTTTCTTGAGGAAGGTCTGTATCACTATGTAATTCCAACTTAGAAATAATTTTGGTGCATCTCACAGATTTTGTAAGGCTGTGTTTTCATTTCTTTTGTCTTCAGGTATTTTCTGATGTTTCTTTTTTCATGGAAATGATATATTTAATAGAGAATAGACATCATCACTATAAAATATCTGATTATATACAAATACATATTGCAAGTTAATTTGCTGGTTCAAAAATAAAAGTACATACATTAAATGGTCAATAGGGGCAAAAAGGTGATGAATCCTTAAACTTGAATGATCAAATCAGGAGCTATATTTTTTTTCTCATTATTTACCAAAAAATGTGACTTATCTTCCTAAAGCAGAGTTATAAATATTCCCAACTTTTTTTAAACAATGTTATTGGAGTATAATTGCTCTACAATGGTGTGTTAGTTTCTGCTTTACAACAAAATGAATCAGTTATATATATATATATGTTCCCATATCTCTTCCCTCTTGAATTTCCCTCCCTCACACCCTCCAGGTGGTCACAAAGCACTGAGCTGATCTCCTTGTGCTATGCGCCTGCTTCCCACTAGCTATCTACCTTATGTTTGGTAGTGCATGCCTCTCTCTCGCTTTATCACAGCTTACCCTTCCCCCTCCCCATATCTTCAAGTCCATTCTCTAGTAAGCCTGTGTCTTTATTCCTGTCTTATCCCTAGGTTCTTCATGACATTTTTTTCTTATATTCCATATATATGTGTTAGCATACGGTAATTGTCTTTCTCTTTCTGACTTACTTCACTCTGTAGGACGGACTCTAGGTCTATCCACCTCATTACAAATAGCTCAATTTCGTTTCTTTTTATGGTTGAGTAATATTCCATTGTATATATGTGCCATATCTTCTTTATCCATTCATACGATGATGGACACTTAGGTTGTTTCCATCTCTGGGATATTGTAAATAGAGCTGCAATGAATATTTTAGTACATGACTCTTTCTGAATTATGGTTTTCTCAGGGTATATGCCCACTAGTGGGATTGCTGGATCATATGGTAGTTCTATTTGTAGTTTTTTAAAGAACCTCCATACTGTTCTCCATAGTGGCTGTATCAATTTATATCCCCACCAACAATGCAAGAGGGTTCCCTTTTCTCCACACCCTCTCCAGCAATTATGACTTCTAGATTTTTTGTTAATGGCCATTCTGACCGGGGTGAGATGATATCTCATTGTAGTTTTGATTTGCATTTCTCTAATGATTAGTGATGTTGAGCATTCTTTCACGTGTTTGTTGGTAGTCTGTATATCTTCTCTGGAGAAATGTCTATTTAGGTCTTCTGCCCATTTTTGGATTGGGTTGTTTGTTTTTTGTTATTGAGCTGCATGAGCTGCTTGTAAATTTTGGAGATTAATCCTTGGTCAATTGCTTTATTTGCAAATATTTTCTCCCATTCTGAGGGTTTTCTTTTTGTCTTGTTTATGGTTTCCTTTGCTGTGCAAAAGCTTTGAAGTTTCATTAGGTCCCATTTATTTGTTTTTGTTTTTATTTCCATTTCTTTAGGGGGTGGGACAAAAAGGATCTCACTGTGATTTATTTCATAGAGTGTCCTTCCTATGTGTTCCTCTAAGAGTTTGATAGTTTCTGGCCTTATGTTTAGGTCTTTAATCCATTTTGATATAATTTTTGTGTATGGTGTTAGGGAGTGATCTAATCTCATACTTTTACATGCATCTGTCCAGTTTTCCCAGCACCACTTATTGAAGAGGCTGTCCTGTCTCCACTGTACATTCCTGCCTCCTTTATCAAAGATAAGTTGACCATATGTGTGTGGGTTTATCTCTGGGCTTTCTATCCTGTTCCATTGACCTATCTTTCTGTTTTTGTGCCAGTACCATACTGTCTTGATTACTGTAGCTTTGTAGTATAGTCTGAAGTCAGGGAACCTGATTCCTCGAGCTCCTTTTTTCGTTCTCAAGATTGCTTTGGCTATTCGGGGTCTTTTGTGTTTCCATACAAATTGCAAATTTTTTTGTTCTAGTTCTGTGAAAAATGCCAGTGGTAGTTTGATAGGGATTGCATTGAATCTATAGATTGCTTTGGGTAGTAGAGTCATTTTCACAATGTTGATTCTTCCAACCCAAGAACATGGTATATCTCTCCATCTATTTGTATCATCTTTAGTTTCTTTCATCAGTGTATTATAATTTTCTGCATACAGGTCTTTTGCCTCCTTAGGTAGGTTTATTCCGAGATATTTTATTCTTTTTGTTGAAATGGTAAATGGGAGTGTTTTCTTGATTTCACTTTCAGATTTTTCATCATGAGTGTATAGGAATGCCAGAGATTTCTGTGCATTAATTTTGTATCCTGCTACTTTACCAAATTCATTGGTTAGCTCTAGTAGTTTTCTAGTCGCATCTTTAGGATTCTCTATGTATAGTCTCATGTCATCTGCAAACAGTGACAGCTTTACTTCTTTTCTGATTTGGATTTATTTTATTTCCTTGTCTTCTCTGGTTGCTGTGTCTAAACTTTGCATAACTATGTTGAGTAAGAGTGGTGAGAGTGGGCAACTTTTTCTTGTTCCAGATCTTAGTGGAAATACTTTCAGTTTTTCACCATTGAGGACGATGTTGGTGGGTTTCTCATATATGGCCTTTATTACGTTGAGGAAAGTTCCCTCTATGCCTACTTGCAGCAGGGTTTTTATCATAAATGAGTGTTTAATTATCTTGAAAAATTTCTTTGCATCTATTGAGATGATCATATGGTTTTTCTCCTTCAATTTGTTAATATGGTGTATCACGTTGATGGATTTGCATATATGGAAGAATCCTTGCATTCGTGGAATAAACCCCACTTCATCATGGTGTATGATCCGTTGAATGTGCTGTTGGATTCCCTTTGCTAGTATTTTGTTGAGGATTTTTGCATCTATGTTCATCAGTGATATTGGCCTGTAGTATTCTTTCTTTGTGACATCCTTGTCTGGTTTTGGAAACAGGGTGATGGTGGCCTTGTAGAATGAGTTTGGGAGTGTTCCTCCCTCTGGTATATTTTGGAAGAGGTTCAGAAGGATAGGTGTTAGCTCTTCTCTAAATGTTTGGTAGAATTCGCCTGTGAAGCCATCTGGTCCTTGTCTCTTGTTGTTGGAAGATTTTTAATCACAGTTTCAATTTCAGTGCTTGTGATTCGCCTGTTCATATTTTCTATTTCTTCCTGATTCAGTCTTGGTAGGTTGTGCTTTCTAAGAATTTGTCCATTTATTCCAGGTTGTCCATTTTATTGGCATAAAGTTGCTTGTAGTAATCTCTCATGATCTTATGTATTTCTGCAGTGTCAGTTGTTACTTGTCCTTTTTCATTTCTAATTCTATTTGTTTGAGTCTTCTCCCTTTTTTTCTTGATGAGTCTGGCTAATGGTTTATCAATTTTGTTTATCTTCTCAAAGAACCATCTTTTAGTTTTACTGATCTTTGCTAACGTTTCCTTCATTTCTTTTTCATTTATTTCTGATCAGATTTTTATTATTTCTTCCGCTCTGCTAATTTTGGGGGTTTTTTGTTCTTCTTTCTCTAATTGCTTTAGCTGCAAGGTTAGGTTGTTTACTCGAGATATTTCCTGTTTCTTAAGGAAGGACTGTATTGCTATAATCTTCGCTCTTAGAACTGCTTTTGCTGCATCCCATAGATTTTGGGTCGTCGTGTCTCCATTGTCATTTTTTCTAGGCATTTTTTAATTTCCTCTTTGTTTTCTTCAGTGATCACTTCATTATTAAGTAGTGTGTTGTTTAGCTTCCATGTGTTTGTATTTTTTACAGATCTTTTCCTGTAATTGATATCTAGTCTCATATCGTTGTGGTTGGAAATGACACTTGATGCAATTTCAATTTTCTTTAATTTACCAAGGCTTGATTTGTGACCCAAGATATGATCCATCCTGGAGAATATTCAATGAGCACTTGAGAAAAATGTGTATTCTGGTTTTTTTTGGATGGAATGTCCTATAAATATCAATTAAGTCCATCTTGTTTAATGTATTATTTAAAGCTTGTGTTTCCTTATTTATTTTAATCTTGGATGAACTGTCCATTGGTGAAAGTTGGGTGTTAAAGTCCCCTACTCTGAATGTGTTACTTTTGACTTCCCCTTTTATGTCTGTTAGTATTTGCCTTGTGTATTGAGGTGCTCCTATGTTTGGTGCATAAATATTTACAATTGTTATACCTTCTTCTTGGATTGATCCCTTGATCATTATGTAGTGTCCTTCTTTGTCTCTTCTAATAGTCTTTATTTTTAAGTCTATTTTGTCTGATATGAGAATTGCTATTCCAGCTTTCTTTTGGTTTCCATTTGTATGAAATATCTTTTTCCATCCCCTTACTTTCAGTCTGTATGTTTCTCTAGGTCTGAAGAGGGTCTCTTGTAGACAGCAAATATATGGGTCTTGTTTTTGTATCCATTCAGCCAATCTCTGTCTTTTGGTGGGAGCATTTAGTCCATTTACATTTAAGGTAATTATCGATATGTATGTTCCTATTCCCATTTTCTTAATTATTTTCGGTTCATTATTGTAGGTCTTTTCCTTCTCTTGTGTTTCCTTCCTAGAGAAGTTCCTTTAGCATTTGTTGTAGTGTAGGTTTGGTGGTGCAGAACTCTCTCAGCTTTTGCTTGTATGTAAAGGTTTTAATTTCTCCATCAAATCTGAATGAGATCCTTCCTGGGTAGAGTAATCTTGGTTGCTGGTTTTTCTCCTTCATCACTCTAAATATGTCCTGTCTGTCCTTTCTGGCTTGCAGAGTTTCTGCTGAAAGATCAGCTGATAACCTTATGGGCATTCCCTTGTGTGTTATTGTTTTTCCCTTGCTGCTTTTAATATGTTTTCTTTGTATATAATTTTTGACAGTTCGATTAATATGTGTCTTGGCATATTTCTCCTTGGATTTATCCTGTATGGGACTCTCTGTGTTTCCTGGACTTGATTAACTGTTTCCTTTCCCATATTAGGGAAATTTTCAACTATAATCTCTTTAAATATTTTCTCAGTCCCCTTCTTTTTCTCTTCTTCTTCTGGAACCCCTATAATTCGAATGTTGGTGTGTTTAATGTTGTCCCAGAGGGCTCTGAGACTGTCCTCATTTCTTTTCATTCTTTTTTGTTTATTCTGCTCTGCAGTAGGTATTTCCACTATTTTATCTTCCAGGACACTCATCCGTTCTTCTGCCTCAGTTCTTCAGCTATTGTTCCCATCTAGAGTATTTTTCATTTCATTTATTGTGTTGTTCATCATTGTTTGTTTTATCTTTAGTTTTTCAAGGTCCTTGTTAAATATTTCTTGCATTTTGTCTATTTTATTTCCAAGATTTTGGATCAACTTTACTATTATTATTCTGAATTCTTTTTCAGGTAAACTGCCTATTTTCTCTTCATTTGTTAGGTCTGGTGGGTTTTTATCTTGCTCTTTCATCTGCTGTGTGTTTTTCTGTCTTCTCATTTTGCTTATCTTACTGTGTTTGGGGTCTCCTTTTTGCAGGCTGCAGTTTTGTAGTTCCCGTTGTTTTTGTTTTCTGTCCCCAGTGGCTAAGGTTGGTTCAGTGTGCTGTGTAGGTTTCCTGGTGGAGGGGACTAGTTCCTGTGTTCTGGTGGATGAGGCTTGATCTTGTCTTTTTGGTGGGCATGTGCACGTCTGGTGGTGTGTTTGGGGGTGTCTGTGGAGTTATTATGATCTTAGGCAGGCTCTCTGCTAATGGGTGGGTTTGTGTTCCTGTCTTGCTAGTTGTTTGGCATAGGATGTCCAGCACTGTAGCTTGCTGGTCGTTGAGTGAAGCTGGGTGTTGGTGTTGAGATGGAGATCTCTGGGAGATATTCGCCATTTGATATTATGTGGAGCTGGGAGTTCTCTTGTGGACCAGTGTCCTGAAGTTGGCTCTCCCACCTTAGAGGCACAGCACTGACTCTTGGCTGCATCACCAAGAGCCTTTCATACACACAGCTCTGAATAAAAGGGAGAAAAAGTAGAAAGAAAAATTAGTAGAAGTAGAAGGAAAGAAAGAAAGAAAGAAAGAAAGAAAGAAAGAAAGAAAGAAAGAAAGAAAGAAAGGAGGGAGCGAGGGCAGGAGGCAGAGAGGAAGGAAGCAAGGAGGGAGGGAAGGAAAAAAATAAAGAAATAAGATAAGGTAAAATAAACTAAAGTAAGATAAAATATTATAGTTATTAAAATTAAAAAAATAACTATTAATTGAAAAAAAAACAGATGGATAGAACCCTCGGACAAATGGTGGAAGCAAAGCTATACAGACAACATCTCACACAGACGCATACACATACACACTCACAAAAAGAGGAAAAGGGGAAAATATCATAAATCTTGTTCTCAAAGTCCACCTCCTAATTTGGGATGATTCGTTGTCTATTCATGTATTCCACAGATGCAGTGTACATCTAGTTGATTGTGGAGCTTTAATCCGCTGCTTCTGAGGCTGCTGGGAGAGATTTCCCTTTCTCTTCTTTGTTCTCACAGCTCCCAGGGGCTCAGCTTTGGATTTGGCCCCGCCTCTGCTTGTAGGTCGCCAGAGGGCATCTGTTTTTCGCTCAGACTGGATGGGGTTAAAGGAGCCATTGATCCGGGGGCTCTGGCTCACTCAGGCTGGGGGGAGTGAGGGGCACGGAGTGTGGGGTGAGCCTGCGGTGGCAGAGGCCGTCGTGATGTTGCACCAGCCTGAGGTGCGCCATGTGTTCTCCCGGGTGAGTTGTCCCTGGGTCCCGGGACCCTGGCAGTGGCGGGCTGCACAGGTTCCCCGGAAGAGGGGTGTGGATAGTGACCTGTGCTCACACACAGGCTTCTTGGTGGTGGCAGCAGCAGCCTTAGCATCTCATGCCTGTCTCTGGGGTCCGTGCTTTTAGCCGCGGCTCGCGCCCGTCTCTGGAGCTACTTTAAGCAGCGTTCTTAATCCCCTCTCCTCCCGCACCAGGAAACAAAGAGGGAAGAAAATGTCTATTGCCTCTTCAGCAGGTCCAGACTTTTCCCCGGACTGCCTCTCGGCCAGCTGTGGCACAGTAACCCTCTGCAGGCTGTGTTCATGCTTTCAAGGGTTTTTTCCTTCCCAGTCCTCTCCCTGTACTCTGACCGAAGCCCGAGCCTCAGCTCCCAGCCTCTGATGTTTCTTGAATTTCATTGTTGACCCCCATTTTTTTTAGTAGTATTTTGTTCAGTCTCCATGTGTTCATTCTTTTCCCATATTTCTTTCTGTAGTTGATTTCTAGTTTCATACCAGTGTATTCAGAAAAGATGCTTGAAATAATTTCTTTCTTCTTATATTTGTTGATGTATGTTTTTGACCTAGTATGTTGTCTCTTCTACAGAATGTTCCATGCACACTTGAAAATAAAGTGTGTTCAATTTTTTAAATGTAGTGTCCTGTAGATATCATTTATGTCCAACTGTTCTATTGTGTCATTTAGAATCTCTTTTGCTTTATCAATTTTCCATCTGGATGATCTGTCCAGTGATGTCAGTGGGATGTTAAAGTCTCCTACTATTATTGTATTATGGTACCTTTCTCCCTTTATATCTGTTAGTATTTGTTTTATATATTTAAGTGCTACTATATTGGGTGTGTATATGTTAACAAGTGTAATATCCTCTTCTTGTATTGATCCATTTATCATTATAAAATGCTCTTCCTTTGTCTTTCATAATGGACTTTGTTTTAAAGTGTATTTTGTTTGGTATGAGTACTGCTACCCCTGTTTTTTTTGTTGTTTATATTTGAATGAAATATCTTTTTCCATCCCTTTACTTTCAGTCTGTGTGTGTCTTTCACCCTGAATTGAATCTCTTTTGGGCAACATATTTTACGTTCTTGTTTTATCCAATCTGCCGCTCTATATCTTTTGATTGGAGCATTTTGTCCACTGACATTTAGAGTAATTATTGATAGGTATGTAATTTTTGCCATTTTAATCCTTGTCTTCCAATTGTTTTTGTAGTTCTTCTTTGTTCATTTCTTTTCTTTTTGGTTTTCCTTTTGTAGTTTGATGATTTTCTTTTGTTGTATGCTTGAGTTCCTTTCTTTTTGGTTTTTGTGAATATATTGTGTATTTTTGATTTGTGGTTACCATGCAGTTCAAGTATGTTGACCCATAACTATATCTACTTGCTTTAAATAGTCATTCAAGTTCAAACACATTGCAAAAGATTTAAATTTTTATACTCCCCACCCCCACATTTGGTGAATTCAAATGTCCTATTTTACACCTTCAATGCTTATCCTTTTACTGTTAGCTTTCGTTATAATTGTTTTTCAATTTGGGGGGATTGTTTTTTAATCTGTGTACTGGCTTATTTGAGTGATCTTCAATCCTTTTATATATTTGCCTACTGTGATTTTCCCTACCTATAGATTCTTGCTTCCTTTCTATTTAGAGAAGATCCTGCAATATTTTTTAGGATTGGTTTAGTTTTGCTGAATTCCTTAGTTTTTGCTTGTTGAGGAATTCTTTATCTCTTTTTCTATTTTAGATAATAATCCTGCTTAGTAGCATATTCTCAGTTCCAGGTTTTTATCCCTTTCAGGATTTTGAATACATCATGCTGCTCCCTTCTGACCTGCAAAGCTTCTGCAGAGAAATCAGCAGATAGTCTTAATGGAGGTTCCCTTGTAACTGACTCTGTTTTTCTCTTGATGCCTTTAGAATCCTTTCTTTATCTTAACATTTTACATTTTAATTATGATGTGTTTGGAACCCTCTTTGCTTCTTGCACCTGGACATCTGTTTCTTTCCATAGTTTGGGAAGTCTTCCAGCCATAATTTCTTAAAATACATTCTTAATCCCCTTCTTTCTCTCTTTTCTTTCTGGAACCCCTGTTATGGATAGGTTGGCATGCTTTATATTATCTCATAGATCTTATATGTTTTTTTTTCAATTGTCATTCTGCCTGCTGTTTTGATTGGGCGATTTCCATTATTCTGCCTTCCAGATCACTTATTCGATCCTCCGTGTCACTTAGTCTGCTATTCATTGTTTCTGGATTGGTTTTAATCTAGACAATTTAATTTTTTTATTGTTTCATCTTTATAGTTTCTAGTTCCTTGTTATAGTGATTACAATCTATTGATTGTCTTTATTCCTTTAGCATTTTTATTACCTCCTTTTTTGAGCTCATGATCTTGTAGATGAGTGAGCTCTGTTTCATTATTTGTTCTTTCAGGTTACTTCTCTGTTTCTTTTATTTGTGAGTAGTTCCTCTGCCTTTTCATTTTACTTAACTTTCCCTGTCTCTATGAATTTAGGAGAAACAGTTATCTACTGTGGTCTTGAAGTGGTGTTTTTATGTGGGGACATCCCTGTGCAGACTGTGTTTCCAGTGTTTTTGGTGCTAGGCCCAATTTCAGTTTGGACACCATCCATGTCTTTCCTCAGGGTGTGCTAGCTGTTATCCCCTTGACAGGGGGGTGTGGTTGGTGTTGTAGTATCTAAAGCCTGTCCTGGATGTGAAGTGGGGCTACCTCTCTGCTCCATGGCTGTACTGCCCTGTCAGATGTTGGATGTTCTCCCTAGTTGTTGGAGTAAAAGCCCTCAGGGTCAGGTTCGATCATTGTCTTTGATGCATGCCCTGCCCCAAAGGAGGTGATTGCTAAAGCAAGTGAGGCCCATGTGATCACAGAGGACCTATTTGCCATTCCACTCAGAAGCAGGCCAAGTTCGTGTCCCTTTCTCTGTTGTGATCAACCTGGATCTGGTTCAAGGCTTGGTGTGGAGTAGCCTAGGGCTGGGTGTTGGGGTATTGTCACTGTGGGAATTGAGAGGACTGTGCTGCCACCTGAGATTTGGACTGCCTCTGTTGCAGACTTCTCCCAGGACATGTTTGCTCCAGATCTAGTGCTAAGCTGTGTTGTGAAGTGGGTGAAGCCAGGTTGTTTTTGTTGAGAGACAAACAACTGTGTACTCCTGGGCATGCTGACAATGGCGTCACCCAGACCACACCCCAGGCCCTCTGGGCTGTCTCTGGGTAACCAAATGGAGTCTTCTCTCAGGGCTTGTCTGCCCAAGATTTGGTGCTTGGCTGCTGCACCCCCCTGTAGTGCCACCCTCCTTGCATGCTGACAATGTCCACCACAGCTACATCTGCTTCTCCATAAGTAAGCTGACACTGTTTTCTGTGGCTCCATCTGGCTCACACCCCAGGTGCGTCAGTCTGTTTCTGCACAGCTAGACCAAGTCTCTGTCCGTATTTCATGCCAGGATGTGGTGTGGAGTGAAGCAGGGCTGTGGTGTTTGCCCCTTCAGATTGGGAAGTGCAGCAAGGCATCTGCCACCAGTGCAAGGCTTTCTTTGCCCTGATTGTCAGAAAGTCAGCATGTGTGCTCTCCTCAAAAGCAGAACCTAGGCTTCTCTAGCCCTTCTATCTCTCTCAGTGTATTTCCCAGCAGGCAAGGGCGCCCATCTCCTCCATGCAAGACCTCAGGACTAGGATACCCAGGTTGTGGCTAGGTCTACTCGCTCCCAAGGGCAAGGGTACACATGTGTGGATATTCTCCTCCTTACAGATCCCTTTCAGATGTTCAAGTCCTGACCCAATGCCTTTTATTCCCCATCTACTGGCTTATGTGGAGATCTTTCTTACAGCTTTATTTGTATAGGAGTTTTTTCCAGTTTCCAGTTGGATTTCCATGAGAATTGTTCTGCATTTTGATGTGTTTGTGGGTGCGAGATGAACTCCACGTCCTCCTACTGTGACATCTTTATCCTCCATTCCAAAATCTATATTTCAAATCATTAATCTACAGTTCCCTCACTAAAATTATTGTTAAGTTTATTATTATTGTATTGTTATACAATACTGTATTTATTAGCTTAATTAATATTTTAGATTTAGAAAGTACTGTGGAATGACTCCAAATTATTTGTATTTAAGTCTGTGAAAATTTGTGTGGTATGCTTTTATACCACCCATTATTTAAACTTGGGAAAACTGGATGATAAATATTATATAAAAATTTCATAATTATAATGACATGAATTTATTTCAGGAAGTTTCCTTCAGAAGTTGGAAATTTGCCAGGTGGTATATTTGACCTATACACTATGTTCAAATTGCAAAATTTATTTTTCTAAACCATAGAACTATGGAACCAAATCTTGGATCAACTTTAATTTGATCTAATTACTTTTTGCTTTAATATGTGTTAACCAGTATTGGTTTCTTAAAATAGTGGATTTTCGTTGGTAGTTGGGGACTGCCAAGATGCTTTCTTCATGTTTTGTGACAGTCAGTAATTTGAAATTTTATTTCCAAAAAATCCCAGAGATTAAGTTAGATTTGTGTGGGTGACCATAACAGTCACTGAAGGAGAAAATTATAAAGAAGACTGTGTTTTTAAAGGTTTCCTGCTGTAACTAACAATATGCTTTTTTTTGGTACTGTGGTAAAAAACACACATCATAAGATTTACCATCTTAACCATTTTTAAGTGTACAGTTCATTAGTATGCTGGTATTGTTCAAATGTTTATAAACTTACCTGTGATTTTTAAAATCTTATGCTGGTAAAACCCTTTGCTAAGATGTTAACACCATCTTGTCATGGAAATGAAGTATAAATTTATTTCATTTTATTATGGTAAATTTCAAACATATACAAAAATAAAGAGATTAATATAATGGATTCCCATTTTTGCAACTCAGCTTCAACAAATACCAATGCCTGGCCAATCTAGTTACCTTTATGCCTACATCCTCTCACACACATATATATATATATTTTTTTGTGTTACGCAGGCCTCTCACTCTTGTGGCCTCTCCCATTGTGGAGCACAGGCTCCGGATGCACAGACTCAGCGGCCATGGCTCACGGGTCCAGCCGCTCCGCAGCATGTCACACACATATATTTTAAAGCGAATCATACACATCCTATTTTACATGTATAACTATTTCAGTAAGTATTTCTAAAGTAAAGGGACGTTTAAAAAACAAAACCACAATATCATTATACACCTACAATTAAAAATTCCTTAATTTAATTAACTATAGTTAGTATTTACATTTCTCAATTGTCTTATATTATGTTCTTTGGGTTTTAATTGGGTTCCAAATATAACTCATGCATTGTGATGTGTCAATATGTGTTTTAAATCTCTTTTGGTTATGGGACCTAACTCCATATCTTTTTATTCCTTGCAACTTTTCCTGTTGTTTTTGCTGATAAAGAAACCAGGGCATTTATGTTGCAGTTTTCTAAATTCTGGATTTTGATAACTGTACCCCATGAGTTGTTTAACATGCTAGTCTGTCTCCCATATTTCCTGGAAATTGGTAACTTCATCTAGAGGCTTAGTCATGTTTAGGTTGATTTTTACAGCAAGGTTACTTCATAGGTGGTGTGTATATTATCCAATACGAACCATTCATGGTTATTGCCTACAATAGAGCAAATAATTTATCATAGGTTGCATAATTGTGATATTTAAATTAAATTCTTATTTCTTCTTATGTTAGCTGGAATATTCGTTAAAGAGAAAATTTACCTCATCAAATATTAGGCTACTGTAAAAAGAAAAACTCATACAAGAAAGGAAGGTTAAATTCTTGATTATATTCCTTTATTTATCAGTTTTCAGAATGATGATCTCTTATCCTAGCATCCATCTTCCAGTTGTAGCCACTGAATGCTTTTATTTATTTATTTATTTTTATACTTCTTTTTTAAACATTTAAAAAATTGTATTTATTGGAGTATAATTGATTTACAATGTTGTGTCAGTTTCAGGTGTAGAGCAAAGTGATTCAGTTATACATATACATATATTCATTATCTTTTAGATTTTTTTTATCTTATAGGTTATCACAGAATATTGAGTAGAGTGCTCTGTGTTATACAATATAGTAGTGTGTGTGTTCACCCCAAATTTCTGATTTATCCCTTCCCACCACATTTCCCCTGTGGTAACCATAAGTTTGTTTTTGATATCTGTAAGTCTGTTTCTCTTTTGTAAATAAATTCATTTATTACTTTTTTCAATTAGATTCCACAGGTGAGTGATATCATATGACATTTGTCTTATTCAGTCTGACTTACTTCACTTAGAGTGATAATCTCTAGGTCCATCCATGTTGCTGCAAATGACATTATGTCATCTTTTTCATGGCTGAGTAATATTCCATTGCATATATGTACCACAGCTTCTTTATCCATTCCTCTGTTGATGGGCATTTAGGTTGCTTCCATGTCTTGGCTATTGTAAATAGTGCTGCAATGAACAGTTAGATCACGTATAATTATGGAATATGTTTTTCTCCAGATATATGCCCAGAAGTGGGATTACTGGATCATATGATAGTTCCATTTTTAGTTCTTTAAGGAAATTCCATACTGTTCTCCATAGTGGCTGTACCAACTTACATTGCCAACAACAGTGTAGGAGGGTTCCTTTTTCTCTACACTCTCTCTAGCATTTATTGTTTGTAGACTTTTTGTTGATGGCCATTCGGACTAGTGTGAGGTGATACCCAATAGCCCAATATTTAATTTTGACTTACATTTCTCTGATCATTAGTAATATTGAGGATCTTTTCATGTGCTTTTTGGCCATCTGTATATCTTCTGTGGATAAATGTCTGTTTAGATCTGCCCATTTGTTGATTATCTTTTTTTTTTATAGCAAACCAAATGAGCTGTTTGTATATTTTAGATATTAATTACTTGTCGGTTGCTTCATTTGCAAATATTCCTCTTATTCTGAGGGTTGTCTTTTCATTCCGTTTGTGGTTTCCTTCACTGTGCAGAAGGTTTTAAGTTTAATTATGTCCCATTTGTTTATTTTTGTTTTTATTTTCATTACTCTAGGAGGTGGGTCAAAAAAGTCTTGCTGTGAATTATGTGAAACAGTGTTCTGCCAATGTTTTCCTCTAAGATTTTTATAGTGTCCAGCCTTACATTTAGTCTTTGATTCAATTCATATTTAGTTTTGTATATGGTGTTAGAGAAGTTTCTAATTTCATTCTTTTATGTTTAGCTGTCCAGTTTCCCCAGCACTACTTATTGAAGTGACTGTCACTTCTCCATTGTATATTCTTGCTTCCTTTGTCATAGATTAATTGACCATAACGTGTGAGTTTATTTTTGGGCTTTCTACCCAGATCCATTGATCTATATTTCTGTTTTAGTGCCAGTACCATACTGTTTTGATGACTGAAGCTTTGTAGTATAGTTTGAAGTCAGGGAGTATGATTCATTCAGCTCCATTTTTCTTTCTCAGGATTGGTTTAGCTATTCTGGATCTTTTGTGTTTCCATGTAAATTAAAACAAAATTTGTTCTATTTTTTGCAGGACAGGAATACAGAACAGACGTGTGGACATGAGGGGGTGGGGAAGGGGGGTGGCATGAATTGGGAGATTGGGATTGACATATATACAGTGCCAAGTGTAAAATAGTTAGTGGGAACATGCTGTATAGAACAGGGAGCTCAGCTCTGTGCTCTGTGGTGGCCTAGATGGGTGGGATGTGGGGGTGCAGTGAGGGAGGTCCAAGAGGGAGGAGATATTTGTATACATTTAGCTGATTCACTTCATTGTACAGCAGAAACTAACACAACCTTTTAAAGCAACTATACCCCAATAAAAAATTTAAAAAAAAATTTTTTTCTAGTTTTGTGAAAAATGCCATTGGTAATTTGATAGGGATTGCATTGAGTCTGTAGATTGCCTTGGGCAGTAGAGTCATTTTGACAATACTGATTCTTCCAATCCAAGAACATGGTATATACTTCCATCTGTTTCTGTCATCTCCAATTTCTTTAATCAACATCTTATGGTTTTCAGAATAGAGGTCTTTTGCCTACTTAGGTAGATTTATTCCCAAGTATTTTATTCTTTTAGATGCAATGGTAAATGAGATTGTTTCTTTAATTTCTCTTTCTGATCTTTCATTGTTAGTGTGGAGGAATGCAAAGGATTTCTGTGTATTAATTTTGTGTCCTTCTACTTTACTAAATTCATTGATTAACTCTAGTAGTTTTCTGGTTGCATATTTATGATTTTCTATGTATAGTATGTCATTTGCAAACAGGGGCAGTTTTACTTCTTTTCCTGTTTGGATTTCTTTTATTAATTTTTCCTCTCTGATTGCTGTGGCTAGGACTTCCAAAACTTTGTTTAGTAAATGTGGTGAGAGTGGACATCCTTGCCTTTCTCCTGATCTTAGAGGGAATGTTTTTAGATATTCCCTGTTGGGAATGATGTTAGCCGTGGGTTTGTCATATATGACCTTTATTATGTTGAGGTAAGTTCCCTCTATTCCAATATTCTAGAGAGCTTTTATCGTATATCGGTGTTGAATTTTGTCAAAAGCTTTTCCTGCATCTATTGAGATGATCATATAGTTTTTATTCTTCAGTTTGTTAATATGGTGTATCACGTTCATTGATTTGTGGCTATTGAAGCATCCTTGCATCCCTGGGACAAATGCCACTTGATCATGACTTATGATCCTTTTAATGTGTTGTTGGATTCGGTATCCTAGTGTTTTATTGAGGATTTGTGTGTCTACGTTCATAAGTGATATTGACATGCAATTTTCTTCTTTTGTGGTATCTTTGTCTGGTTTTGGTATCATGGTGTTGGTGGACTCATAGAATGAGCCTGGGAATATTCTTTCCTCTGCAATTTTTTAGTAGAGTTTCAGGAGGATAGGTATTAACTCTTCTGTAAATGTTTAATACAATTTGCCTGTGAAGCCTGGACTTTTGTTTGTTGGAAGTTTTAAAATTACTATTTCAATTTCACTACTTGTGATTGGTCTGTTCCTATTTTCTGTTTCTTCCTGGTTTAGTCTTGGAAGATTTTATCTTTCTGAGAATTTGTCCTTTTCTTATAGATTGTCCATTTTATTGGCATATACTTGTTCGTAGTAGTCTCTTATGATCCTTTGTATTTCTGTAGTGTTTATCGTAACTGCTCCTTTTTCAATTCTAATTTTATTGATTTAAGTCCTCTCTTTTTTTTTCTTAATGAGTCTGGCTAAACGTTTATGAATTTTGTCTTCTCTTCTCAAAGAACCAGCTTTTAGTTTCGTTGATGTTTGCTACTATTTCCTTCCTCTCTATTTCATTTATTTCTGGTCTTATCTTTTTATATCTTTCCTTCTATAAATTTGGGTTTTGTTTGTTCTTCTTTCTCTAGTTGCTTCTGGAGTAACTTTAGATTGTTTATTTGAGATTTTTCTTGTTTCCTGAGGTACGCTTGTATCACTATAAACTTCCCACTTAGAACTGCTTTTGCTGTGTCCCAAAGGTTTTCAACCATCTTGTTTTTATTTTTTGGAAAACTTAACATTTACTTTTTATTGAGGCCCTAAAATGTGCTAAAAATGCTCTATGAGTAGGATTTTTTTTAAGACATAAGGCAAACTTTTAATCACACTCTTGCTGAATTTAATTCCATTAGTTTTAGTGTTCTACTTGTTTAAGTATTTTTTTAAACATCTTTATTGTAGTATAATTGCTTTACAATGGTGTGTTACGTTCTTCTTTATAACAAAGTGAATCAGCTATACATATACATATATCCCCATATCTCCTCCCTCTTGCACCTCCCTACCCCACCCCTCTAGGTAGTCACAAAACACCGAGCTGATCTCCCTGTGCTATGTGGCTGCTTCCCACTAGCTATCTATTTTACAATTGGCAGTGTATATATGTCCATGCCATATGGACACTTCATCTCACTTCGTCTCATCTTACCCTTCTCCCTCCACATGTCCTCAGTCGCATTCTCTACATCTGCATCTGTATTACTGTCCTGCCCTTAGGCTTTTCAGAACCCCCTTTTTTTTAGATTCCATATATATGTGTTACCATATGGTATTTGTTTTTCTCTTTCTTACTTCACTCTGTGTGATAGACTCTGCATCCATCCACCTCCTTACAAATAACTCAATTTCGTTTCTTTTTATGGCTGAGTAATATTCCATTGTATATATGTGCAACATCTTCTTTATCCATTCATCTGTTGATGAACACTTAGGTTGTTTCCATGTCCTGGATATTGTAAATAGAGCTGAAATGAACATTGTGGTACATGAATCTTTTTGAGTTATGGTTTTCTCAGCGTGTATGCCCAGTAGTGGGATTGCTGCGTCGCATTGACCATCTTGTTTTGTTATCATTTGTCTTTAGATATTTTTGAATTTCATCTTTGATTTCTTCAGTGACCCATTTGTTATTTAGTAACATATGGCTTGGCCTCCATGTTTTTGTGTTTTTTTAAAGTTTTTCTTTTTTCCTGGAATGGATTTATAATCCCATAATGTTGTGGTCAGAAAAGAGGCTTGATATGATTTCAATTTTCTTAGACTCATGTTAAGCACAGGGCAGTGAAACTATCTGTATGATACTTTGATGGGAAAAACATATGCAAAAAATTATTAAGAGAAACCTCAATTAAAATAGAGTCAGGACATTTCTCCAAAGAAGATATACCAATTGCCAACAAACACATGAAAGGAGGCTCAACATCATTACTCATTAGAGAAATGCAAATCAAAACTACAATGAGGTATCACCTCACACCATTCAGAATGGCAATGATGAAAAAATCTAGAAACAATAAATGCTGGAGAGGGTGTGGGGAAATGGGAACCCTCTTGCTCTGTTGGTGGGAATTTAAATTGATACAGCCACTATGGAGAACAGTATGGAGGTTCCCTATAAAACTAAGAATAGAGCTACCATAGGACCCAGCAATCCCACTATTGGGCATATAACCTGAGCAAACCATAATTCAAAAAGTCTTGTACTACAATATTCATTGCAGCTTTATTTACGCTAGCCAGGACATGGAAGCAACCTAAGTGTTCATTGACAGATGAGCTTATAAAGAAGATATCACACATATATACAATGGAATATTACTCAACCATAAAAACAAATGAAATTGAGTTATTTGTAGTGAGGTGGATGGACCTAGAGACTGTCATACAGAGTGAAGTATGTCAGAAAGGGAAAAACAAATACTGTATGGTAACACATATATATGGAATCTGAAAAAAAAAAGGTTCTGAAGAGCCTAGGGGCAGGAGAGGAATAAATATGCAGATGTAGAGAATGGACTTAAGGACATGGGGAGGGGGATGGGTAAGCTGGGACGAAGTGAGAGAGTGGCATGAACATATATACACTATTAAATGTAAAATAGATAGCTAGTGGGAAGGAGCCACACAGCATAGGGAGATCAGCTCAGTGCTTTGTGACTACCTAGAGGGGTGGGATAGGGGTGGTGGGAGTCAGACTCAAGAGGGAGGAGATATGAGGATATATGTATATGTATAGCTGACTTACTTTGTTATAAAGCAGAAACTAGCACACCATTGTAATGCAATTATACTCCAATAAAGATGTTAAAAATAAGTAAATAAAATAAAACAAAAAATATAATAAAATAGAGTCAGGAGGCCAGAAGGGTATTTCTCATGCCCTACAACAATAGCAGAGCCCAACAGGAAGAAGGAAGACTTCCTCTTCTGACCTAGCCAGAGATAAGCCAATGAGAAACCATCACAACTTACCCAGGGAAAAGCCCTATGTTTTGAACTCTTAATTTTTCCCAATAGACTCTTTGTTTACTATAGCCTTGCCAAATTTATTTTCCTCTCTTTAAAAGAGTTCTTCTCTCTTTGCTTTGGGGGACTTGCACATGTCTTGCTATGGTTGCAGACCCGAATTGCAGACAAAGAATTATTGATTCTTAATAAACGAATATTTTCCTGGAGAAATAACTGGCAGTCTATTTGTTTTAGATCAATGCATGACACTACGTTTGTCCAAATCCATAGAAATTTATAGCACCAAGAATATTCCCTAATGTATAAACTATTTTAAAAACTCATTTAGGAAGTTGGAGTATTCTAGAATGGAATTCGGAGTTTAAAAAATAACAATGTAACAATATTACAAATGTAGGAAACAGCCTCACTTATGTGGTGGGGGAAAATGTGCTGACTTAAGTAAATTTAGAAATGAGAAAGTATATAAAAATTGAGTCTAAAGAAACTGTATATATGTAATTTATAAATTTGTTTTTTTAGAGGAATACAGGTTAACAGTTCTCATACCACTCTACATGTATAGTATTATGAACAATTAAGTACTAAATAAATGGTAGATATGAGAGCTTGGTGTCTCAACGCTGGAATGATTTTAAAGTTAAGTAAGTAAAAGAGGCTAAAACGAACCATATAGTAATAGATTAGAGTTGCGGAAATCAGTATGAACTCATGTTTAGCTAAATATATATATATATATATATACAAATAGTTACATATAGAAATACACACACACACACGGGTTAATATGCATGTATATATTTTCTTGTTCTGTCAGCTGAGGGGACTTAGAAGCAAATGACATTCCATTAGCAATGAGCACGTGTAACACTCAGCTCTTGGTTTCTAAAGCCATTTCTGACAAAATGAACCAGAAGCTTTTGCATAAATGGCTGATTCTAGGATTGAGGAGGAAAATATACAGGATGAGCTTAGAGCATCTTGCAGTGCCAGAAAGTAAGGAAATGATAAACACACACACACACACAACACAGTGTTTGGAGGTATATCAAAGGAGCACAAGAGTCAACTGAAAGAACTCCAAATGACCACACCTAGAACTATTGGAGAAAAATTTAAAACACTCATACTGGATTCTATCCCAAAGTATGAACTAAACATATAAGATTCCACATTGATATAAATAATTGGCTGAATAAGTAAATAATAATAACTTACCTTCAAAGACGTTTCTAACTTACCCTCAAAGATGTGAAACATAACTCCCCAGTTCTTAAGTCCCAGCATCACATAGTGACTTCCTTCCACTGAGTATATAGTATGGGTAGGGAAATAGAATGTTAAAAGAGGCAGGTGATAAGGTTAACATGAATTACTTATTTTGATAGCATATGCCCTTGATATGATGTGATAAGAAATACATTTTACCTCTGTGTTTTGCTTCCCAGAAACATATAAACTCAGCCTAATCAGGAGGAAAAAAATTATCAGACATATCCAATTCAGGGATATTCTATAGAATATTTAACCAGTACTCCTCAAAACTGCCAAGATCACCAAAAACAAGGAAAGTATGAAAAACTGTCAAAGCAAAGAGAGCAAAGAAGAACTGATAATTAAATATAATA
Organism: Leucopleurus acutus; assembly: GCF_964270905.1. Taxonomy (NCBI): domain Eukaryota; kingdom Metazoa; phylum Chordata; class Mammalia; order Artiodactyla; family Delphinidae; genus Leucopleurus; species Leucopleurus acutus. Next base: position 52,319,518 of record NC_139148.1, on the reverse strand, counting down.
GGGACTTCCCTGGTGGTGCAGTGGTTAAGAATCTGCCTACCAATGCAGGGGACATGTGTTTGATCCCTGGTCCTGGAAGATCCCACATGCCGTGGAGCAACTAAGCCCATGGACCACAACTACTGAAGACCATGTGCCTAGAGCCCATGCTCTGCAACAAGAGAAGTCACCACAATGAGAAACCCACACACCACAACAAACTGTATCCCCCACTCGCTGCAACTAGAGAAAGCCTGCACTCAGCAACGAAGGCCCAACACAGCCAAAAATAAATAAATTTAAGAAAATCACAGTGTCAATAGAGGGAGAAAAATCTTATAAAAATATAATATAATATCCTGGATGAGATCCTGAAATAGGAAAAGGAAATTAAGTAAAAACTGAATATGGCAATCTGAATAAACAATGAATTTACATGAACAATAATGTACCAAAGCTTGTTCTTTAGTTGTAACAAATATACTATATTAATGTAAGATATCAATAGTACAAAAACTTTATGTGGGGACACATGGGTACTCTGTACTATCTTTGCAATTTTTATGTAAATCTAAAATTGTTCTGATATGAAAAATTTAATACCATTGCTCTTTGGAATGCACTTTTGTGGTCCTCCCAAAGGCTTCTTCAAATATAAAATATAAGTGATTTCTCTTTTATCAACAGATATCAAATATGATAATTTTGTCACAGGTAATGGAAATCCCAAGTAAAATATCTTAATTAAAATTCAAACGTATTGGTCACATAATGGGTATATAAATAATACAACTCTCCTCAGGACTGGATTAATTTAGTGAGTGAAATCAACACCAAGAACTGAGTTTCTTTCTTTTTGTCCTTCTGTGAAATCAGATTCATAGTAAAGTTAGTATTTTTCTGAACCTGGCTATCAGTTCAGGACATGTTTTCTTTTCTTTTTTTCTTTTATTTAGATTTTGTTTATTTATTTATATTGAGATATCATTCACATATAACCCTGTGTACGATTAAAGTGTACAACATGTTGATTTAGTACATTTATATATTGCAATATGATCACCACCATTAGTGTTAGCAAACACTTCTATCATGTCACATAAGTTTTTGTTGTGAGAACATTTAAGAGCTAGTGCCTTAGCAATTTTGAAGTATATAATACAGCACAAAATGTTTTTTGCTAACATTTATCAAGATAGAGTATCTATCTAAGAGAAATCAAGGGCTTGCATTCGAGTAAATCTTTCATGATTTCCAGAACTGAATGAATCACTATGCAAGAGGAAAGTGATTACCCTTATTGGGGTAGTTTAAGTAGGTCCTACTCATGGATATGTAGACATCAGTCCTACCAAAACTGCTGGATGGTGTACACACTCAGGAGGTGGAATGGATTTGGGGAAAGCAACTGGACTTTAACAGTGGGCTTTATATATTTTAATTACATAACTCTGAAGTTATTATGAGATATATCACCTGTATGTATGTTAATAGTAACAGGTTTCTATCATAAATTTAATCTTTTGTAAGTTAATAATTAACGTATTTAAAATATTATTTTGAAATATAAAGCCTACACTGATATGATACCTACCATTATCCTTTTAAATAAAATTATAGAACAAGTTCTTCTTACACAGACAAATTTTATATTGTTTCATTCTCTCTTTGAACAAATATTTAAAATTCACTCTCTTCTCACAATGCTATCATAATATTATTGGTTTTATACATTTATTAACCACAATATTATGTTTATTTGGAAAAATATAATATGTTCTATATAGGAATTATGCTTTCTGGTTACACATGAAAATAGCTTGGAAGTTGCCACTTTATCCTACAACAAGTAAAAAGCTGAACAGATCTAAACATCAATAACCCTTCTAGGATCTGTAAGAAAGGTGAGACAAAGGGCAAACCACTCTTAGAAAGACAGACAGGTGAGTACAGAGAGTCATGGGTTACCAGAGCAGAGGCTCACAAGCAGAATCCACCATAAGAACCAATTACAGCATAGCACTTTGCAGTACACCTGAAACTAACACAATATTGTAAATAAACTATACTCCAATGAAAATTAAAAATAAATAACCAATGCCAGGGTAGGAAAACCTGAACTGTTATTAAAGAAGTGTTATCAGTGTGGAAAAGTCAAAAGTTAAAATTTCCAGGGGGACCCAGTCATATGGAGCCCTAAACTGTTGTGAGATTTACCTCTAGAAACTTGAACAGTTTCTCACAGTAAATATCTGAAAAAATTCCACAATATGCTTCTGGCAGGATGACTGAAAAGAGTTCTGTTTTTCTTAACAAGGTCAACAGGAGAAGCTAGTCAACTAGGGTCTAACCTGCTGGAGTATTATCAGACCTTAACTTACCTTGGTAAAGGGAAATCCCAAGTCCAGTCAGATCTAGGCTTTAACATGGGAGAAAGGAAATACCCAAGACATGAAAACAAACTAAGTCTTCATTGACAGGTGAATGGATAAAAAATAATATAAAAATTTATAGATAAAGAATATACACACACACATACATATATATTTCAGCCATAAGAAAGAATAATATCCTACCATTTGTAACAAGATGGACGGGCCTTGAGGGTATTGAAACAATTTATAAAGAGAAGACAAATACTGTGTGATCTCATACGTGGAATCTAAAAAAAAAAAAACTCATATAAACATAGAACATATTGGTTGTTACCAAGGCAGGGTGTGAAGGATGGGAGAAATGGTTAAGATGATCAAAAAGTACAAACTTTCAGTTATAAGAAAAATTCTGGGGATCTAATTACAATATGGTGAATATATTTAAAAATACTATGTTGGAAAGTTGTTAAGAGAATAAATGTTAATATGTCTCATCACAAAAATAAATTTGCACTATATGGGGTGATGAATATTAACTAAAATTATTGTGGTAATCACTTTACAAAATGTATATATATCAAACTGTTATGTTGTACACCTTAAAATAATGCAATTATATATGTCAATTATATCTCAGTGAAACTGGAAAAAAAAAACCAGCTGTGATTTAATACATTAGGGGCTCTAATGGAAAAAAGGGAATAAATTGAAAAAACTATCCCAAGCAAATGGAAATCAAAACAAAGCTGGAGTAGCAATACTCATATCAGACAAAACAGAATTTAGAAGATATAACAATTGTAAACAGACATGCACCCAACATAGGAGCACCTCAATATATAAGCAAATGCTAACAGCCATTAAATGAGAAATTGAGAATAACACGATAATGGTGGGGGATGTTAATACCCTATTCTCATCATTAGATCATCCAGACAGAAAGTTAATAAGGAAAAACAGGCCTTATATGACACATTAGACCAGATGGACTCAATTGATATTTATAAAGCATTCTGTCCAAAAGCAGCAGAATACACTTTCTTTTCAAGTGCACATGGAACATTCTCCAGGATAGATCACATGCTGGGCCACAAAGCGAGCCTCATTAAATTTAAGAAAATTGAAATCATATCAAGCCTCTTTTCTGACCACAACATTATGGGATTATAAATCAATTACAGGAAAAAAAACTATAAAACACACAAAAACATGGAGGCTAAGCCATATGTTACTAAGCAACCAATGGATAACTGAAGAAATCAAAGAAGAAATTCAAAAATACCTAAAAATACCTACAGACAAATGATAACAAAACAAGATGGTCGAAAACCTTTGGGACACATAAGTTCCCTTCTGGCCTCCTGACTCTATTTTAATTGACGTTTCTGTTAATTATTTTTTGCATATGCTTTTCCCATCAAAGTATCATACAGATAGTTTCACTGCCCTGTGCTTAACCTATTCAATCTTCAACCCAAACCCTGGTCAATCTCTGTTATATTTTCTATCTAGTTTTACATTGTTCAGAATTCCTATCATTGTTACTAGACAATGCATCGTCTCCTCAGGATGGCTTCCTTCATTTAACAACAGTCACTTAAAATGCAGCTATGTCGTTTTGAAGCTTGTGTATCTTTTATTTTTATTACAGAATAATATTTCATTATAAGGATGATTCGACATTTGTCTACACATTCACTTATTAATGGATATTTAACTTGCCTCCAGTTTAATTTTGGAATTTAGAATATTCTCAGACATTATTACATCAATTATTTCTTTTGATCCATCCTCTTTCCTCTTCTGGTATTCTAATTATATGTATGTTACATATTTTCAGGTTACCTTACTGTTGTTAAACTTCTTTACTGACCTTCCCTCATTCATTTTCTTTTTTTCATTTCAGTTTAATAAATTGCTATTCACCTATATTTAGGTTCACTGATTTTTTTCCTTCATCATGTCCAGTCCATTGATGAGTTTAACGAAAGCATTCTTCATTTCTGTTATAAAGTTTTAAATTTTTAGAATTTCCTTTGATTTTATTTAGAATTTCCACCTTTCTGCTTACATTGCCCCTCTGTTCTTGAATGTTGTCTATTTCTTCCACAAAAGCACTTAACATATAGTTATTTTTAAATTTCATGTCTGATAATACTAACATCTATGGCATACATTAATCTTGTTCTGATACTTGCTTTGCCTCTTCTGAATGTTTTTTTCTTGTGTTTTAGCACACCCTGTAATTTTTTGTTGGAAACAAAAGAAATATATTAGGGGAGAGAGATGGATGTAAATGTGCTTATATTGTAAGAATTTAAGTAGCCTTAACTAGGAGTTGGGCTGTGTTTAGTGTTGGCTGTTTCTGTAGGTGTCAGAGTCTTTAAAGTACTCTAGGGTCCTTGCTTTTGTCTATTCTCTTAATTTTCTGCTTCCCTAGGTATTACTCATTAGAGACAGTCTGTCTCATGTAGCTCTTTCAGCACCTATAATCTACTGCTATATAGGAATCCTGTTGATGTGGTTGTTAGGTGTGGGGCAAGGAAAATTTTGTTATAATATTTGATTGAATATCAGGCATTTAGTGAGCCTGTGCCACTTGACTATGGCCTTTACATATGTTTCTCCAGATATATAGGTCCCCTCCTACTTTTGTATTCAGGAAGGGTAGATGTTGCTTTATGTGGGAGCAATTGTATTCCACAAGCTGGAACAAGCCTCTGGTAAACACTTTTCTCCTAAGGAGTAGACATTTGTCATGAGGAGATTCTGAGTGTATTTCAGTTTTCTTACTTTGTCTTTTTACCTGCCAGAGTTATCAGGGTACCTTTCTCATATATTCATAATAAGAACTTGCAGGATTTGTAGAGTAAACCCAAAAAACTGTAAGAATCCTCCCAAGGCTGCAGCTTCTATGAAATTTTTATTCTCATTTCACACTCAGGCTCTATAAATTTATCAAAATTACCATTTAAGTGTTTCTACCAGTTTATGGATCCAGAACCTCCTGCTCCAGTAAAGCAGACCTCAAAGTGACCCTAGCTCTGCCTTTATATGCATAATTCAGGGTGCGGGTTTTTCCTCCAACCTCAGTTCTCTGATGGTTCTTAAAAAATAGTTGTTTTTCAGTTTGTTCAGCTTTTTCTGGTTTTATGGAAGACACTGATAACTTCTAAGGTCTCCACTGTCAGAGATACATCCCAAAATCTATCCCAGATGTTCTTATACTTATGTTTAATCTTGTATGATGAGGATAATTAGAATTTTTCCTAAAGAAGAGAAAGACCAAGGTAACAGCACAGGCATGTGAATGGCAATATAGATAGCATGGCTTAGAGGAAGATGGTCAGACAGTTCAGTTCAACTAAAGAGTAGTGGAAAAGAAACAGTAGAATACAATATCTGCATTAGAAAATCCCAGTCTAGAGGGTCCATTGGTGGGCTTCATAAAGATTAATAATCATCATGATATGTATTTTAAAAGTTTAAACATATGTGCGTTTTCCTTAGCTTACCACTTTCTTTAAAATAAACCAACATATCACCAAAGAATTTATATAGTTCACAAAGATCCTTGCATGCTAGTAAACTTTATATTTTATCTTGTCAATGGGAAACATTTTATTGTTACTCAGGAATTAACATGTTTGAATTTGTGTTGAAATACTATCACTCTGACAATTGAAAAAGTAAGGTATAGTTAGTTCTCATTGTGTTCTCTAAATTTCTTAACAAGTGTTGATTACTCCTTAACCCTCAAGTGTCATAGGGACATTGCCTATTTTTTAAAAAAACAATCAGAGTCTGCTTGGACTTTTGCCCAGTTTTCTCCTCAAATTCTTGTGCTTTGTTTCAGCTAACAGGAATCACCACTCGACTCTGACAAAGACATTTTATAACTTACTAAGAAAACCTTGTTATGGAAGCAGAGAGTCCTAAAAGCAAATGCTTGACTGATGACTTCACTTAAATAAATAAATGAAATCTGCTACAAGATTCTGTTTTAATATACTTTCTGGAATGGTAGAGGAGTCTAATACTACCCTGGGGCCAAATTCAAATATTATTAATTATTCTGTGTGTAGAATTCTGCTTATAGGGTACTTCAAATTAATAATAATAAACAAATATATTAGAAAGAGAAATAATAAAAGTAATAAAAAATAAGAAACATTATTCTCAAGGTCCTAATGGTGCTTCTAAGGTTGCAAGCTCTGCTTGATTGGTAGTTGTTAGTTTGTGCTTATATAAAAGCTGCTTTAACTCATTATTTTCAAGCTACACAATTGATTAATGACAAACAGACACATATTATCCAGAATCAGCTTTGAAAAATGGCAAGGCAATTAGGTTAGAACACATATTTTACAAACATTTTACAAGAGATAATTTAAGATTCCATATAGTTGTAAGAAATAATACAGGGAAGTGATGTCGGCAAAATGTCAAACTAAAAACTCTCCAAGTCCTTGTTCCCACATGGAAATACAAAGCAAGCAGACCAAAAAACTAGATTGTGACTAAAATAACTTTATAGGAGCTCTGCAAAATAGTCAAAGGTGTATAGCCACCAAGAAAATGCTCTGTCAAGAAAAAGCCAAATTCAAAATAGAAATAAATTTTGTGATGGCTTTATTCATCCTTGTCCCACTCTTTCCTCATTGAACTACAACACTGTTGAAGGAAGCAGTAGCCTGGTCCTCAGTTTCATTCCTCAATTTAGAAGGAGCAAAGCAGACCTAATTTTCAATATTCTAACCTGTCTGAGAAGTGCATGAGGGAACGCTCTATGTTTCTCCTGACTCAGACTTCAGACAGAGGAAAACAATGTAGTTTACATCTTATGCTAGGAAAAGCCTTAGGATAAGAAGGCACTGCTCATGAAAGCTGTAGGGTGACTATGGACCTGCAAGTGCCTGGTGGCAAGAGATTTGGGGTGTAGGAATACAATAGAAAGGTTAAGGTCCTGAGAAGAAGCAGGGTTGAGATTTGGGGGGGAAAGAATTAAGGTAAAAACAGTCACATAAATAGGGGTATCAAAAAAGAAGACACAGGGCCAGGCCATATGCATACTCAGAAGAAGTACAAGAACATCTTAAGCCTTCAACCAGTGATGATCCCAAGGTTTAGGATATGCCCTGACAATTTGTCAATGCCTTCTCTGGTGTGGAGTCAGTCTTCAGTGACTGGGAGATGTGGCTGTGCTTTCAAAAACTTAATTTTTTTTAACATCTTTATTGGGGTATAATTGCTTTACAATGGTGTGTTAGTTTCTGCTTTATAACAAAGTGAATCAGTCATACATAAACATATGTTCCCATATGTCTTCCCTGTTGCGTCTCCCTCCCTCCCACCCTCCCTATCCCACCCCTCCAGGCTGTCACAAAACACCGAGCCCAAAAACTTAATTTTTAATAAATACTGCAATGCATTCAATGAAATCAGAAAACATTTTCCATTCAGAGAAAGAAAATAAAGACTTCACAAAATCACAGGCTTCCGATTACTAGGCAAATAAATTAAAATAGCTATCTCAAATGTGCTCAAAGAACTAAAGAGAAACATGGAGGAAGAAATAAAGGAAATTGGGGAGGACAGCTCCAGATCAAGATGGTGGAGTAAGAAAATCCTGAGCTCACTTCCTCCCATGGACACACACAAACTACAACTACATATAGAACGACTATCTGTGAAGCTAAGTATATAAAGAAAAGGCCACATTGAGATGGGTAGGAGGGGCAAAGATACCATCTAGTCAGAACCTCTCAGTGTGGCCACCCACAAGTAAGAGGAATATAACAACCATGACATTCCCCCCAGAAGAGTGAGGGGTCCAAGCCCCATGCCAGCCTCCCCAGTTCAGGAGTCCTGCACAAGGAAGGAAAAACCCCATAACATCTGGCTTTGAGAATAAGCAGGGATTATGTCCAGGAGAGCTGGAATGCTGTGGGAAACCAGGACTCTGCACATGAAGGGCTTGAGCACAAACACCCGCACTCCACGTCCCAGGGCAGAGGCAGCAGCATGTCCTACATGCCTGCCCTGGCCAGCCCTTGCAAAGTGGAATACCACAATAAGTTTAGTTAACATTTATTACCACACATAGCGATAATTTTTTTTCTTGTGATGAGAACATTTAAGATCTACTCTCTAAGAAACTTTCAAATGTACAATACAGTATTAATTGTATTTCAATACATTTAATATTATATTTTGATTTCCTCTTTGACTCAATAGTTATTTAAGATGCGTTGTTTAGTTTCAACATATCTGTGGATTTTCACATTGTCTTAGTGTTATTGATTTCTACTTTTATTCCATTCTGATCAGAAAAAGTATTTGGTATAATTTCAATCTTCTTAAGTTGTAAGACTTGTTTTGCGACCTAAAGTGATTTAACCAGAGATGTCCCATTTTTGCTTTAGAAGAATGTATATTCTTTCATTGTTGGTGGAAAGTTCTGTATATGTTTATTAGTTCCATTTTTTAGGGTAGTTCAAATAAACTATTTCTACTTTCATTTTCTGTTTGGTTGTTACATGTCTCATAAATAGTAGAATATTGAAGTCACCTACTATAATTGCATTGCTTTCAATTTTCCTCTCAGATTTGTCAATATTTTCCATATGTATATTTTGACTTTTCCTGTTGAAATGACTCTTTTATCATTACATAATGACTTTTTGTCTTGAGTAACCATTTTGTACTTAAAATTCTGTTTTTCTTGTATAAGTTCTTTCTTTTATTTACCATTTGCATGAAATGTATTTTCTAACCCTTCACTTTCATTCTCTGTGTGTCCTTAAATCTAAAGTAGAGAGCATATCACTTTTTTTTAAGTCCATTCAGCCACTCTTTGTGTTTTATTAAGGGATTTTAATCCATTTGCCTTTAAAAGTAACTACTGCTAGATAAGGACTTAGTATTGTCATTTTCTCAATGTTTTCTGTCTGTTTTGCTATTGTTTTATTATTTCTTCTCTTGATGTCTTTCTTTGCTTTCTATTTTTTGTAGAGTTTTGTGCTTATTCTTTTACTTGTATTTCTGTTTACCTATTATAGATATTTCTTTGTGATTACTACAAGGCTTGCATAAAACAACTTGTAGGTAGAACCGTGTTTTTAATCTGATAAGAACTTAACTTCAATCACATTAAAAAATCCTACAGTTTTAGGGGAGGAGATCAAGATGGTGGAGTGGGAGAATGATGAGCTCAAATTACCCCATGAACATATCAAAAATACATCTACATGTGGAGCGATTCTCACTGAAAACAAAATGGAGAGTGGCAGAAGGACTTCTACAACCAAGACTGTAAACAAAGATCCACAGAGCGTCAGGTAGGAAGGGAGGAAAGCAATCAGGTTGGTACCTGTGCCTCTTGGAGGGGACACAGGATAAAAGGGGGATTACACAGGCAGAGATCCTCCCTGGGAAGTGACACTTCAATCCACATATTGGACATCCAGGCCCTGAAGCCTGACAATGGGAAGATGAGTCCCCTTAACTGGTTTGAAAACCAGTGGGACTTACAGGACACCTGTAGCAAACCAAGAATCTGCTCATGAAGAATGTGCCCACATGCTTGCTTACTCGTGGGAACAAGGCAGAGGAAACAGATTAAAACTTCCCAGTGCACTATCTTGTTTCCTACAACAGTAAGGGTGCATGTCATGGCCCATGATGAGCACTGTCTGGCCACTGTAGCTCCAGTGCAGCTCCCCACTAGGGTCAAGGCTGCCATTGCCAAGGACAGTGCACAATGGGGAGAGAAAATAAATAAAATTGAGACCCTAAAAAGACAACAGAAAAGATCAAGGAAACCAAGAGTCAATTGAAGAAAATAGAGAGCCCAGAAATAAAGCCATACACTTATGGCCAATTAATCTGCAACAAAGGAGGCAAGAATCTATAATGGAGAAAAGGCAATGTCTTCAACTACTGGAGAGCTACATATAAAACAGTAAGATTAGAACATTACATCACACTACATACAAAAGTAAATACAAAATGGATTAAAGACCTAAATGTAAGACATGAAACCATATACTCTTAGAAGAAAGCATAGGTGGAACACTCTTTAACAATAATTGTAGCAATTTTTTTGATGTATCCCCTAAGCCAAAAGAAACAAAAGTAAATATAAACAACTGGGAGCTAATTAAACTTAAAACATTTTGCACAGCAAAGGAAACCATTGAGAAAATGAAAAGACAACCTACTGAATGATGGGAAATATTTGCAAATCCTTAGACTGTTCAGGAGTTAATATCTAAAATACATAAACAACCCAAAGAACTCAAGATTTAAAAAAAATCTGATTTTAAAAATGAACAGAAGCATTTCCCTGGTGGCGCAGTGGTTGAGAGTCCGCCTGCTGATGCAGGGGACACGGGTTCGTGTCCTGGTCCAGGAAGATCCCACATGCCATGGAGTGGCTGGACCCATGAGCCATGGCCGCTGAGCCTGCATGTCTGGAGCCTGTGCATCCAGAACCTGTGCTCCGCAATGGGAGAGGCCACAACAGTGAGAGGCCCGTGTACCACAAAAGAAAAAAAAATAGAACAGAAGACCTGAATAGACAGTTTTCACAAGAAATACAGATGGCTATTAAGCACATGAAACAATGCTCAACATTGTTAATCCACAGAAAACTGCAAAGTAAAACCACAATGAGATATAACCTCACATCTGTGAGAATGGGTACCATCAAAAAGTCTACAAATAGGGGCTTCCCTGGTGGCGCAGTGGTTGAGAGTCTGCCTGCCGATACAGGGGACTCGGGTTCGTGCCCCAGTCCAGGAAGATCCCACATGCTGTGGAGCGGCTGGGCCCATGAGCCATGGCCGCTGGGCCTGTGCGTCCGGAGTCTGTGCTCCACAACGGGAGAGGCCACAACAGTGAGAGGCCCGCGTACTGAAAAAAAAAAATCTACAAATAACAAAAGTTGGTTAGTGTGTGGAGAAAAGGGAACTTTAGTACACTGTTGGTGGGAATGTAAATTGGTACAACTATTATGGAAATTATGGTAAAGCTTCTTCAAAAAATTAAAAATAAAATTCCCATATGATCCAGTAATCTCACTTCTGGTTATATATACAAAGGATATAAAATCACTATCTCAAAGATATATATATATCTGCATGCCCATGTTCTTTGCAGCATTATTTACAGTGCTCATTAGAGGCTGAGTGGCTGGGGTAAAAGGGAAAATGGTGACAATCGTTAATAATAATGGATCATATACTGGAAATTTACTAAGAGAGTAGATTTCAAGAGTTCTCACCGCACTTAAAAAAAATGATATCTATGTGAGTTCAAGGATATGTTGAGGAGTGACATCACATCATGATGGCACAAGTCATTCCTCTTTCCTCTCCCCTTTTTAAAAGAACTAATTAGGGATCCATAACCAAGCATAAGTACGTGTGCACAATGCACCAAGGAACCCTGAAAGATTTTACCCAGTTGTGAACTGAAAATGAAGAAACAGAACCTCAGAAATAGTTGAGGATCCAAGGAAGTGAATGAACCAGCCCCACACCCACTTTTCATGAACAGAAAAAAATGACCTGGAGGGAGCAAACCAGGGCAGATATCCAGGTGGGAGAGAATTTGTGGAAGTCCAGCCTGACTCACCAGAAATTTCTGCATGGTGTGGGAGTGGGATAGAGACACAGTTGGACACAGAGGAGAGAGAGGAACTTGCTAAGATGGTCCCTATCTCCAGGGCCACACGTTCAGAGTCTGGGCTTTTGACAGAGTGACGAAGTCTCTGACAGAGGAGGTTGAAAGCAGTGTCCTCTTCCACAGAGAAGGTGGAAAGTGACAATGGTGGGTGACTGCCCAGTTATCTCAGTCTTGTAGGTTGTAGCTGGAGAAACATGTTTCTCTCCAGCAGCACCTACATTTCTGAGGAGGGACCTTCATAACTGGGGAGAGGGAGAAGAAAGGACATGAAGCAGATAAGAATACCAAAGGGCATTAAATATGTTTCCTTCTGCCTGCTTTAGGACTTCACCAGGAAGCCTGCCTGCAAACTTCTGGTAGTACTCCTTTCAAGGATTCTACCACCAGGACTGAGGCATCCCCAAACCCCAAGGGTAAAAGACATATCACCCCCAGTCTCCTGCTGGTTTCTGTTTGTGCTCCCAACTGTGTCTGCAAGAGAAAGCTCAGATAGACACTGAAGGTATTCAGATAATAGGCAAAAGTTGGTGGGCAAGGAAGAACTCACAAACTTGAGGTGTAATGTCACCTTCTGGAATACAAATGAAAGGTTTGTTATAGCTGGTCAATTAAATTGTAAAATCCAAATAAGACATAAAACTTTAATTAAGGGGGTTACTGCTATCTCAAATGCAAAACTGAAGTACATACCTACAAACTATAAAAGTTCAAAGAAACATTGTATCACAAAAAGAAAATATTTCTCCAGCAACCAAGATGAAAGGTTAGAATATTGTGATCAAACTAATAAAGACTTCAAAATAACTGTTATGTAGAAATTCAACAAGGTCCAAGAAAACTCAGAAAGATCAGTAAACTCAGGAATAGAATTAATGAAGAGAATTTGTTCTTTACCAAAGTGATTGAAATTATTTTTTAAAAAACCCTGAAAATCTGGAGCTGAATAATTCAATGAATGAGATAAAAATGCAAGAAAGAGCATCAGTTACAGGGCAGACCAGATGGAAGAAAGAATGTGTGACTTGGAGGAGAGGAATATAGAAATAATTCATAGAAATAATTCAGTTAAAATGGGAAAGAGAGCAAAGATTTTTTTAAAGTAAGGAAAACATACAAGAGCTATCATCTTTGTTCAGAAAAACAAATATAAGAATAATTGGTGTACCAGAAGGAGAAGAGACGGAATAGGGGGCAGATAATTTTTCAAATAAATATCAACTGGGAACTTCCCAATCTTGGGAAAGGGTTTTGACATACAAGTCCATGAAGCTAATGGAACACCTTATTAACTCAATGCAAGAAGACCTTCTCCAAAACACATTATAAAGCATCTGTCAAAAATCAACACTATAGACTTCTTGATTGACATATTTTTTCTTTTAGCACTTTGAATACTGACTTCTAGGCCTCCATGATCCTGGGTGCTAATTATTTTTTTAATCTTATTAAAGATTTTTTGTATATGATGAGTCACTTTTTCTGCATTCAAAATAGCTCTTTATCTTTGTGTTTCCATAATTTGATTATGATGTGGTCTAAGTGTGGACCTGTTATCCTACTTGCAATTCATTAAGCTTCATGGATGTATAGATTAATGCTATTCATCATACTTGGCAGGAATTTGGGCATTATTTTTCAAATATTCTTTCTGCCTCTTCCACACTCTCCTATCTTATTCAGATTCCTACTACCCATTCTTTGGCTTGCTTGATTGTGTTCACAGCTCTCTGTGGCTCTGTTCAGATTTCTTCATTCTTTTTTCTTTCTGTTTCTCAGAACAGATAATCTCAATTGACAATTTGAGTTCACTGATTCCTTATTCTTCCTGCTCATACCTGCTGTTGAGCCGCTGTACTGAATTTTTCATTTTAGTTAATATACTTTTCAACTGCAGAATTTATTTTTTTTCTTTTTTATTTCTATCTTTCTGTTGTTATTATCTACTTGGTAAGACATCATTCTCACACTTTCCTTTACTTTTGTAGATGTGGTTTCCTCTAGTCTTTGAAAATATTTATAATAGTTGATTTAAAATTACTCACTAAATTTAGCAGTGTCTGTGGAATTTGCCTGCAGCAATTACTACTAGGATGTTGAAACAGTGATTGAATTTTTATCCTCATTTCTTTTTCCTTTATTAATTGGAATTCTTCAATAAGGAATAGCTGTCCCTCTTCTCTGATTTATTTACCAATTGGTGTTTTTAATAACAACATAGACTCATGGATACTGATTTTATTCTTTAGATTTTAATTCAATATTTTTTTCACTTATTTTATTGCTCAGATTGTTTTAGGTTTGACCACTGGATGCTCTTTTCTGTTGGCTCCTGTATCTTTTAAAATTTCTTTCTTCTTTTCTACATTCCTTTCTTATTTCTAGAGAAAATTGTTTAATATCTCACATGACAAGATGCTCCAGGATTATCTATTTTCATTGCCCTTTCTGTGGCAACAACCACTTCTCCAAGTGGCACTTGTGCCTTTTATTATAAAATGGTATTTAGAAACTCATATCTGGGTGCTAGATGTGCTTGTTTCTACTGGATGTGCTAGATGTGCTTGTTTTACTACTTTTAGGCTCTCTCAGAGGACGGAGCTCTGTGTATGCATTCTAATCTATGTATTCACTTATATTACTTTCCCATTGCTGATTTAAAGTTTTATTTTATTTTGGAAAGAACACTTAACTTGCGACATATCCTCTTAAGAAAGTTTAAGTGTACAGCATGGTATTACTAACGATAGGCACAATGTTGTACAGAAATCTCTAGACATTGTTCATCTTGTGTAATTGAAACTTTATACCCATTGAAAGTTAATTACCCATTTACCTGTCCTTGCAGACACTGCAAACCACAATCCTACTCTCTGTCTCTATTTGACTACTTATATAACTCACATAATTAGAATCATCCAGTATTTGTCCTTAGGTGACTCATTTCACTTAGCATGATGCCTTCCAGATTCATACGAGTTTTCACATACAGCAGGATTTTATCCTTTTTTAAGGGTGGATAATATTCCATTTTAGGTATACACTATGTTTTCTTCATCTGTTCTTGTGTCAATGGACATTTAGTTTTTTTCCATATTTTGGATACTGTGAATATGTGAATAATCTTGCAATGAACATGGTTATTATCCTAATTTCAGTTCTTTGGGAGTATAAATTTGTTTTTTTTTCCTCATAATAATAATTTTAAAGTATTTGCCATATAAGTGGTGTGAGGTAATAGCTAAGTGTGGTTTTGATTTTAATTTCTTTGATGATTAGCGTTGTGCATCTTTTCATATACTTGTTGGCCATTTGTAAGTTTCCTTTGGATAAATATCTATTTAAGTACTTTGCCCATTTCTTAATCAGGTTTTGTTTTGTTTTGTTTTGTTTTTTGTTTGGCTATTGAGTTGTAGATATTTCTTGTATATTTGGGATATTAATAATTGTAAGGTATATGGTTTGCAAATACTTTCTCCTAATTAATTGGTTGTCTTTTTAACTCTGTTTATTGTTTCTCTTGCAGTGCAGAATCTTCTAAAGTTGATGTAATTCCACTTTACTTTTTATTTCTTTGCCTGTGCTTCTAGTGTCATATGCAAAAAATTATTGCCTACACCAATGTCATGAAATATTTTCCCTCTATTTTCTTCTGGGATTTTTCTAGTTTCAGAACGTGGTTATGTTTAAGTCTTTAATCCATTTTTAGCTGACTTTTGTGTAATGGCATAAAATAATGGTCTAATTGTATTCTTTTGCATGTATGTAGATATCCCGTTTTCGTAGCACCATTTGTTGAAGAGACTATCTTTCCCCATTGTGTATTCTTGGCACCTTTGTCACAAAACAGATAACCTTATATGTGTGTGTTTATTTCTGAGCTTTCTATCTGTTCCATTGGTCTATATGTTTGTTATTATGCCAGTAATATACTGTTTTAATTACCGTAGCTTTGTAATATATTTTGAAATCAGAAGTGTGATGTCTCCAGCTTTTTTGTTCTTTTTCAAGGTTGCTTTGGCTATTTAGGATCTTTTCTGTTTCCAAATAAATAATAAAATTGTTTTCTATATTTCTGTGAAAAGGGCCTTTGGCATTTTGACAGATATTTCTTTGCATCTGAAAATTGCCTTTGGTATTATAAACATTTTAATAATATTAAGTATTCTGATCAAGAAATACAAAATACCTTTCCATGTGTCCATGTCTCCTTTAATCAATGTGTTGTAGTTTTCAGTGTAGAAGTCTTTTATCTGCTTAGTGAAGTTTATTCCTAAATATATTTTTTTTAATTAAAAATTTTTTTATTAGAGTATACTTGATTTACAATGTTGTGTTAGTTTCAGGTGTACAATAAAGCAAATCAGTTACACATATATATATATCTCCACTCTTTTTTTTAAATATTATTTTCCCATATAGGTAATTAAAGAGTATAGAGTTGAGTTTTCTGTGCTATACAGCAGATTCTTATTAGTTATCTATTTTATATATAGTAGTGTGTATATGTCAGTCCCAACCTCCCAGTTTATCCCTCCCTCTTATCCCCTTGTAACCATAAGTTGGTTTTCTACATCCATGACTCTACTCTTGTTTTGTAAACAAATTCATTTGTACCCTTTTTTTTTTAGTTTCCACATATAAATGATATCATGTAATATTTGTCTTTCTGTGTCTTACTTCCCTCAGTATGACAATCTCTGGGCGCATCCATGTTGCTGAAAATAGCATTATTTTTTTCTTTCCTATGGCTGAGTCATATACCATTGTACATATGCAACACATCTTTATCCATTCCTCTGTTGATGGACGTTTAGTTTGATTCCATGTCCTGGCTATTGGAAATGGTGCTGCAGTGAACATTGGGGTGCATGTATCTTTTTGAATTATGGTTTTCTCTGGGTACCTGCCCAGATGTGGGGTTGCTGGTCACATGGTAGTTTTATTTTTAGTTTTTAAAGGAACTTCCATACTGTCTCCATAGTGGCTGCACCAATTTACATTCTCACCAACAGTGTAGGAGGGTTCCTTTTTCTCCACACCCTCTCCAGCATTTATTATTTGTATACCTTTTGATGATGGCCATTCTGACTGATGTGAGGTGACACCTCAATGTACTTTTGATTTGCATCTCTCTAATAATTAGTGATGTTGAGCATCTTTTCATGTGTTTTTTGGCCAGCTGTACGTTATCTTCAGAGAAATGTCTATATAGACCTTCCACCCATTTTTTATTCGGTTATTTATTTTTTTGATATTGAGCTGCATGAGCTATTTGTATATTTTGGAGATTAATCCCTTGTCTGTTGCTTCATTTGCAAATATTTCTATTCTGTGGGTTGTCTTTTTGTTTTGTTTATGGTTACCTTTGCTGTTCAAAAGCTTTTTAATTTTAATTAGGTCCCATTTGTTTATTTTTGTTTTTGTGTCACTACTCTAGGAAGTGGATCAAAAACATATTTCTGTGATTAATGTAAGAGGGTGTTCTTGCCTATGTTTTCCTCTAAGAATTTTATAGTGTCTGATCTTATATTTAGCTCTTTGATCCATTTTGAGTTTATTTTTGTATGTCGTGTTAGAGAGGGTTCTAATTTCATTATTTTACATGTTGATGTCCTGTTTTCCCAGCACTACTTATTGAAGAGGCTGTCATTTCTTCATTGTATATTCTTGCCTCCTTTCTCATAGATTAATTAGACATAGGTGCATGAGTTTATTTTTGGGTTTTCTATCCTGTTGCATTGACCTATATTTCTGTTTTTGTGCCAGTACTATACTGTTTTGATGACTGTAGCTTTGTAGTATAATTTGAAGCCAGGGAGTCTGATTCCTCCAGCTCCATTTTTCTTTCTCAGGATTGGTTTGGCTATTCAGGGTCTTTTGTGTTTCTATGTAAATTAAAAATGTTTTGTTCTAGTTCTGTAAAAAATGTCATTGTTAATTTGATAGGATTGCATTGAATCTGTAGTTTGCCTTGGACTGTGTAGTTACTTTGTCAATATTGATTCTTCTAATCCAAGAACACGGTATATACTTCCATCTATTTTTGTCATCTACAATTTCTTTCACCAGTGTCTTACAGTTTTCAGAGTTAAGGTCTTTTGCCTCCTTAGGTAGGTTTATTCCTTTTTATTAGGTTTATTTATTTATTATTTTATTATTTATTATTATTTTTATTATTATTTATTTATTATTTATTTATTATTATTATTATATTATTTATTATTATTTAATTATTTATTAGGTTTATTTATTTATTATTTATAGGTTTATTCTTTTTGATGTGATGGTAAGTGGGATCGTTTATTTATTTATTTATTTATTATTATTATTATTATTTTATTATTTATTATTATTATTTTATTATTTATTAGGTTTATTTATTTATTATTTATCGGTTTATTCTTTTTGATGTGATGGTAAGTGGGATCGTTTCCTTGATTTCTCTTTCTGAATTTTCATTGTTAGTGTATAAGAATGCAAGAGATTTCTGTGTATTAATTTTGTATCCTGCAAATTAACCTAATTCATTGTTGTGCTCTAGTAGTTTTCTTGTTGCATATTTACTATTTCCATGTATAATATCATATGCAAACAGGCAGTTTTACTCTTCTTTTCCAGTTTGGATACCTTTTATTTCTTTTTCCTCTCTGATTGCCATGGCTAGGTCTTTCAAAACTATGTTGAATAAATATGGCAAGAGTGGACATTCTTGTCTTGTTCCTGATCTTAGGGGTATTGCTTTTAGATAATCCCTGTTGGGAGTGATGTTAGCCATGAGTTTGTCATATATGGCCTTTATTATGTTGATGTAAGTTCCCTCTATTCCCACTTTCCAGAGAGCTTTTATCATAAATGGGTGGTGAATTTTGCCAAAAGCTTTTCCTGTGCCTATTCAGATGATTATATAATTTTTATTCTCCAATTTGTTAATGTGGTATATCACTTTCAGTGATTTGTGGATATTGAAGCATCCTTGCATCCTTGGGATAAATCCCACTTCATCATGGTGTATCATCCTTCTAAAGTATTGTTGGATTTGGTTTGCTAGGGTTTTTTTTTGTTGTTGTTGTTGAGGATTTTTGTGCCTTTGTTCATCAGTGTTATTGACCTGTATTTTTCTTGGTTTGTTGTATCTTTGTGTGGTTTGGGTATCAGGGTGTTGGTGCACTCATAGAGTGAGCTTGGGAATATTCCATCCTTTGCAATTTTTTGGAAGAGTTTCCGAAGAATAGGTGTTAACTCTTCTGTTTGATAGAATTTGCCTGTGAAGCCATCTGGTCCTGGACTTTTGTTTGTTGGAAGTTTTTTAATCATGGTTTCAATTTCAGTACTTGTGATTGGTCTGTTCATATTTTCTATTTCTTCCTAGTTCAGCTGTGGAAAGTGGTATGTTCTGAGAATTTGCACATTTCTTCTAGATTGTCCATTTTATTGATACATAGACATTTGTTGTAGTCTTTTATGATCCTTTGTAATTTTGTGATGTCAGTAACTTGTTTTTAATTTCAATTTTATTCATTTGAGCCCTTTTCCTTTTTCTCTTGATGAGTCTGGCTAAAGGTTTATCATTTTTTTTATCTTTTCAAGGAACCAGCTTTTAATTTCATTGATCATTTTTATTGTCTTCATCTCTATTTCATTTATTTCTGCTCTGATCTTTCTTATTTCTTTCCTTCTACTAACTTTGGGTTTTGTTTGTGCTTCTTCCTCTAGTTGCTTTAGGTGGAATGTTAGGTTGTTTATTTGAGATTTTTTCATGTTTCCTGCAGTAAGCTTGTATCACTATAAACTTCCCTTTTAGAACTTCTTTTTCTGTTTCCCAAAGGTTTTGGACCGTTTTGTTTTCATTAGTATTTGCCTCTAGGTATTTTGAATTTCCTCTTTGATTTATTCAGTGATCCATTGGTTGTTTAGTAATATATTGTTTAGACTCCATGTTTTTGTGTTTTTACAACTTTTTCCTGTAATTGATTTATAATCCCATAATATTGGGGTTGGAAAAGAAGCTTGATATGATTTCAGTTTTCTTAAATTTAATGAAGCTCACTTTATGGCCCAGCATGTGATTTATCCTGGAGAATGTTCCATGTACACTTGAAAGGGTATTCTGCTGCTTTCGGATTCAATGCTTTATAAATATCAACTAAGTCCATCTGATCTAATGTGTCATATAAGTTCTGTTTTTCCTTATTGATTTTCTGTCTGGATGATCTAATGATGAGAATGGGGTATTAGCGTCCCCTACCATTATTGTGTTATTGTCGATTTCTTCTGTAATTGCTGCTGGCATTTGCTTATATATTGAGGTGCTCCTTTGTTGGGTGCACATCTGTTTATAATTGTTATACTTTCTAATGTCTGTTTTGTCTAATATGAGTATTGCTATTTCAGCTTTCTTTTGATTGTCATTTGCATGGGACAGGTTTTTTTCCCATTTCTTCACTTTCAGGCTGTATGTGTCCCTAGATCTAAAATGAGACTCTTGTAAACAGTACATATAAAGGTCTCTTTTTTTTTTTTTTTTTGCAGTATGCGGGCCTCTCACTGTTGTGGCCTCTCCCGTTGTGGAGCACAGGCTCCGGACGCACAGGCTCAGTGGCCATGGCTCACGGGCCCAGCCACTCCGCGACATGTGGGATCCTCCTGGACCAGGGCACGAACCCGTGTCCCTTGCATAGGCAGGTGGACTCTCAACCACTGCGCCACCAGGGAAGCCCAAGGTCTCATTTTTGTATCCATTCATCCAATCTATGTCTTTTAGTTGGAGCATTTAATCCACTTACATTTAAAGCAATTATCAATATGAATGTTCGTATTGCAATTTTGTTAATTGTTTTGGATTTATTTTTGAAGGTCTTTTTTTCTTCTCTTCCTCTTTTGTTTTATTGTCTTGTCATTAGATTTCTATCTTTAGTGATGTGTTTCAATTGCTTTTTCTTTTTTGTGTGTATAGATTTTTGGTCTGTGGTTCCCATGATGTTTTGATATAGCAGTCTATATATGTAGAAGACTGTTTTAAGTCGCTGATCTCTTAATTTCAAATGTTTTTCCAATATCCTGCATTTGCACTCTCTTTTTCTCATGATTGCTTGTTTTAATATTATATTTGTGTGTGGATGATTTCCTACCTTTATTTTTGCAATTACCATTTAGCTTCCCCATTTGTAATTTTCTTGACTCTAGTTATGGCCTCTCCTTTTACCCTTCAAGAAGTTCCTTTAGGATTTGTTGTAGCACTGGTTTGGTGGTGCTGAATTCTCTTAGCTTTTGCTATTCTGTAAAGCTTTTGATTTTTCTGTTGAAGCTGCACAAGAGCCTTGCTGTATAGAGTATTCTTGGTTGTAGGTTTTTTCCCTTTCATCACTTGAAATTATCATGTGACTCACTTCTGGCCTGCAGAGTTTCTGCTGAAAAATCAGCTTATAACAATATGTGGGTTCCCTTGTATGTTATTTGTTGCTTTCCCTTGCTGCTTTTAATATTTTTTCTTTGTCTTTAATTTTTGTCAGTTTGATGAATATGTTTCCTAGTGTGCTCCTTCTTGGGTTTATCTTGTATGGGACTCTCTGTACTTTCTGGACTTGACTGAGTGTTTCCTTCCTCATCTTAGGGAAGTTTTAATCTACAATCTCCATATATTTTCTCAGGCCCTTTCTCTCTCTCTTCTTCTGGGACCCCCAAAATGCAACTGTTGTGTTTATTGTCCCAGAGGTCTCTGAGACTGTCCTCATTTCTTTTCATTCTTTTTTCTTCATTCTGTTCCATAGCAGTGATTTCCACCATTCTGTCTTCCAGCTCACTTTTTCCTTTTTCTGCCTCAGTTATTCTGCTATTGATTCCTTCTGGTGTATTTTTTATTCCAGATATTTTATTGCTCATCTCTTTTTGTTTATTCTCTAAATATTCTAGCTCTTTGTTAAATATCTCTTGTAACTTCTCCATTCTTGTGCCTCCATTCTTTTACTGAGATCTTGGATCATCTTTACTATCCTTACTCTAAATTATCTTTCATGTAATTTACCTATCTTCTCTTCATTTATTTGTTCCTGTGGGATTTTATCTTGTTCTTTCATCTGAGATATATTTCTCTGCTGTCTCATTTTGTCTAACTTTCTGTGTTTGTGGACTCCTTTCCACTGGCTGGAGGTTTGTAGCTCCTTTTGCTTCTGATGTCTGCCCTCTGGTGGGTGAGGTTGGTCCTGATGCTGTGGAGGCTTCTTGGTGGGAGGGACTGGTGCCTTCCCACGGGAGGGTGGAGCTGGGTCTTGTCCCTCTTGTGGCCAGGGCTGTGTCAGGTGGTGTGTTTATAGGTGGTTGTGAGCGCTGTATGGCTTTAGGCGCCCTGTCTGCTAGGGGGTGGATGTGTTCCTATCCTGCTGGTTGTTTGGCCTGAGGTGTGCCAGCACTAGAGCCTACAGGCTGTTGGGTAGGGCCAGGTCTTGAATCTGAAATGGCAACCTCCAGGAGAGCTCGTGCTGATCAATATTCTCTGGTGCCTCTGCTACCAGTATCTTTGCCCCCCCAGGGAGCCACAACTGACTCCTGTCTCCCCAGGAGACTCTCTAAGACTCGTAGGTAGGTCCAGCCCTGGTTCCTATCAAGTCACTGCTTTGTGCTGGGTCCCAGTGTATGTGCAACATTGTTTTCACCCTCCAAGAATGGAGTCCCTGTTTCCCCCAGTCATGTGCAGCTCCTGCACTCAAGCCCCGCTGGCCTTCAAAGCCAAATATTTTTGGGATTCTTCTTCCCAATGCAAGACTCTCAGGCTGTGGAGCCTAACATCAGGCTCAATAGACTAATTCTTTTGGGAGAACCTCTGTAATAAATTATTTTCCATTTTGTGGGTTGCCCATGTGGTGGGTATGGGATTTGATTATGTTGCCAAAGCACCCCTCCTGCAATCTCATTGTGACTTCTTTTTATGTGAATGTAATATATATTTTTGGTAGGTCTCTTTCTTTTTCATCAATGGTTGTTCAGCAGTTAGTTGTTATTTTGGTGTTTTTGTGAGGGAAGATGAGCTCAAGTCCTTCTACTCCATCCTCTTTTCCATAATCAATGTGCTGTTTTTAGTTTGGATGCTTGCTACCTCTTTCCTCAGCATGTGCTGTCCATTATCACCTTGATATGTGGTGTGCAGGTACAGCAGTCCTTCACACTCCCAGGACAGCAGAGGTGGGTCCTGGTACCTTCTCACAGATTCCCTAGGGGAGGGTAATCTCTGCACCTTCCCAGGACAGCAGGGGCAGGGCCTGGTGTCTACTTGCAGATCTCCTAGAGATAGGTACTATCTGCGATGTTCTGGGACAGCAGGGGCAGGGATTGGCACCTTTAAGAGGATTTCCTAAGGACGTGTGCTATCTGCACCTTTCCAGGACAGTGGTGCCAGGGTCTGGTACCTGCTCGTGGATTTACTAGGAGTGGGTGCTCTTTGTGCACTCCCAGGACAGCGGAGGGCAGGGCCTTTCACTTGCTTGCAAATTTCTTAAGGGTGGGTGTTATCAACACCTTCCTGGGACAGTGAGGGCAGGGCCTCATGCCTGCTTGTGGATTTCCTAGGGGTGGGTGTTATCCATGTCCTCCTGGGACAGTAGGACCAGGGCCTGCCACCTACTCACAGGTCTCATAGCAGCAGCTCATCTCCACCTCTGGAGCCCAGGATGGTGGGGTGGCAACTCATGCCTGCCCCCAGAGCTCCCATTGTCTGGGAGCACTCATAGGAAAAGAAGCTCTTATGGTGGTTCCATCTCTCTCCTTGTGGTTCTGTCTCTCTCCTCATGTGCCCCCCAATAATGGCACCTTACCTATCTGGTGTGCTGAGGCTTCTTCCTAGTACACCCTCAGTTCCCACAGCCCGGCTTCTTCAAGCTGTTTATGTGCAGCCAACCCTGATCCTTTCCCTGGCTCTGGCCTCTGAAACCTGAGCTTCAGCAGCTAACCCCCACCCCCATTTACAGACGAGTGTCTTAGGCTGGGGAGTGCAGTGTTGCAGTGCCAACTTTCTGTGCAGGTTACTGTCCGTTTTGCCTTCCACAAATCGATTGCTGCACTTTCCTCCTAGGCTCTGAAGCTCCCCTTCCGTCTAGTCTGATCTCCCCACTGGTGAGGGGACTTCCCAGGATGCGGGAAACTTTTCTCCTTCACAGCTCTCTCCCTGGAGTGCAGGTCCTGTCTCTGTTCCTTCTTTTCCTTTTACTCTTGTCCTATCTGGTTACTTGGAGATTTTCTTGTCTTTTCGGAAGTCTGAGGTATTTTGTAATCATTCAGTAGCTGTTCTGTGTGAATAATTCCACTTGTAGATTATTTTTAATGTTTTTGTGGGAGAAGGTGTGCTCTACGTCTGCTATCTTGATTACCCTCCTCACCAATGAATGTTTTAATGTGGCATTATGAATTCATTGATGTAATCGTGTTTGAAATGTTTGAAATCTATGGTCATTCTTATCCTTATTGTGTCCAATTGTCCAATGTTTGACCACTGGGAACATTTTTAGATTGGCCCTTGAGTTCTTATGACATTTCCCTGGTAGTTTTTGAGAGATTTCTTTTTTACTGATATGAGAAGATCTTCCAGTCTCATTTTGTACATTTCCTGCCCCAAATCTCAAATAGCCAGTTTCCTCATCTGTAAAATGGGTATAAAAATATTACCCCTACTTACTAGGCTCATTGTGGGTATAAAATTAGTTAATGTGCGTAAGGCACTTGTAACTGTGTCTCACATGTTATAAATGTCACATAAGTGTTAATTATTAGTAGTAGTACTTATGTAGTGATTTTGAAAGATGAAGGACTATACTTAAAGTGTAAATTTGGTAAAGTTGCAGGATACAGATTTTATATATAGAAATCTGTTGCATTTCTATACACTAATGACAAGCTATCAGAAAGAGAAATGAAGAAAATAATCTCCTTTACAATTGCATCAAAAACAATAAAAATGCCTAGGAATAAGTCTAACCAAGGAAGTGAAAGACCTGTACTATGAAAACTATAAGATGTTGAGGAAAGAAATTGAAAACAACACACATAAATGGAAAGATATACTGTGCTAATGGATTGGAAGATTCAATATCATTAAAATGTCCATACTACCCAAAGCACACTACAGATTCAATGCAGTCCCTATCAAAATACCAATGGCATTTTTCACAGAACTAGAACAAATAATCCTAAGATGTGTATGGAACCACAAAAGATACTGAATAGTCAAAGCAATATTGAGAAAGAAGAACAAAGCTGTAGGTATCATGCTTCCAGACTTGAACCTATCCTAAAAAGCTATAGTAGTCAAAACAGTATAGTACTTGTGAAAAACAGACACAAAGATCAATGGGACAGAATATAGAGTCCAGAAATAAATCCATGTTTATATGGTCAGTTAATCTATGTCAAAGGAGACAGGAATATACAATAGGGAAAGGACAGTCTCTTCAATAAACTGTGTTGGGAAAATTGGACAGCTACATGTAAAAGAATGAAACTAGACAACTTTCTTACACCCTATACAAAAATAAATTCAAAATGGATTAAAGACTTAAATGTAAGACCTGAAATTTAAAAAATCTTATACGAAAACGTGGGCAGTAACCTCTTTGAAATCAGTCTTACCAGTAATATTTTTAGCAATGTCTCCTTGGACAAGGGCAACAAAAGCAAAAATATGCAAATAGGACTAGTAAACTAAAAGGCTTTTGTACAGTGAAGGATACCACTAACAAAACAAGAAAACAATCTACTGAATGGGAGATGATATGTGTAAACAGTATATTCAGTAAGGGGTTGATATTCAGTACAATTCAGTATCAAAAAATAACCCAATTAAAAATGCAGAGAGGACCTGAATTGACATTTTTCCAAAGAAGACATACAGATGACCAACAGGCATATGAAAAATTGCTCAACATCACTAATTATCAAGGAAATGCAAATCAGAACCCAATGAGATACCACCTCATACTTTTCAGAATGGCTATTATCAAAAAGACAAGTAATAGCAAGTGTTAATGAAGATGTGGAGAAAAGGGAGCCCTTGAGCACTGGTGGTGGGAACATAAATCAGTGAAGCCACTGTGGAAAACAGTATGACAGTTCCTCAAAAAACAAAAAATAGAACGACCATATAATCCAGCAATTCCACTTCTCGACATTTATCTGAAGATAATGAAAGTACTACTTCAAAGAGATATACGTATTCCTATATTTATTGCAGCACTACTTACAATATACAAGGTGTGGAAGCAACCTAAGTGTCCATCCATAGATGAATGAATAAAGAGGATACATTATGTACATACAATGGAATATTATTCAGCCATAAAGAAGAGTGACACCTTGCCATTTGCAACAACTTGGATGGACCTTGAACATACTCTGCTAAGTAAGACAAAGGTTGAAAAAAAATACCATATAATTTCACTTATATGTGGAATCTAAAAATCAAAACGAATGGACAAGCAAACAGACTTACAGGTAAAGAGAACCAACGGGTTGTTGCCAGAGGGCTGGAGGTTGGGGGACTGGACAATCAAAAGGGATTAAAAGATATAAACTGCCAGCTATAAAATGCATAAGTCATTTGAATGTAACATAGGGAATACAATCAGTGATACTGTAACAACATTGTATGGTGATGGATGGTAACTAGTCTTATTGTGGTGATCATTTAATAATGTATAAAAATATTGAATCACTATGCCATACACCTGAAACTAATATAATATTGTATGTTAATTATAACTCAATTAGAAAAGAGTGTCTGTGTTAGATAAGTGTTAAATATTCTTATTCTTACTGATAATAATCTTATCCTATTATTATTATCAATTTTGAAAAATGAAGTGTTATGTTATTGTGTGAAACTGTTATTGAGTTATAATTGACATATAACATTACATTAGTTTCAGGTGTATATCATAATAATTCGATATTTGTATATAATGCAAAATAATCACCACAATAAGTCTAGTTAACATCCATCACCATACATAGTTACAAACTTTTTTTCTTGTGATGAGGACTTTTAAGTTTTACTCTCTCAACAACTTTCAATTATGCAATACAGTATTACTAACTATAGTCATCATGCTGTACATTATATACCCATGACTTACTTATTTCATAACTGGAAGTTTTTACCTTTTGACCCCCTTTATCCATATTGCCCACCCCCACTCTCCACCTCTGGCAACTACCAATCTGTTCTCTGTATCTATGAGCTTGGTTTTGTTTTTTGTTTCTTGTTTTATATTTCACATATAAGTGAGATCATATAGTATTTGTATTTCTGTCTGACTTATTTCACTTAGTATAACACCCTCGAGTTCCATCCATGTTTTTGCAAATGGCAAAATTTCATTTTTTTAATGGTTGAGTTATATATATATATATATATACATAATATATGTATACATGCACACACCATATCTTAATTCATTCATCTATTGATGGGCACTTAATTTGTTTCTATCCTTATCAAAAATAATGCTGTAACGAACATGGAGATTTATGTATCTTTTTGAGTTACTGTTTTGGTTTTCTGTGGATAAGTACCCAGAAGTTTAATTACTGGATCATATAGTAGTTATATTTTTAACTTTTTAAGAAACCGCCAAACTGTCTTCCATAGTGGCTGGACCAATTTACATTCCCACCAACAGTGCATAAAGGTTCCCTTTTCACCACATCCTCATCAACACTTATTATTTATTGACTTTTTTTTTTCTGATACACGGACGTCTCACTGTTGTGGCCTCTCCCGTTGTGGAGCACAGGCTCCGGACGTGCAGGCCCAGCGGCCATGGCTCAGGGACCCAGCCACTCCACGACATGTGGGATCTTCCCAGACCGGGGCAAGAGTCCGTGTCCCCTTCATCAGCAGGCGGACTCTCAACCACTGCACCACCAGGGAAGCCCTATTTATTGACTTTCTGATAGTAGCATGTGTGTGATGATACCCCATTATGGTTTTGATTTGCATTTCCTTGATGATTAGTGATGTTAAGCATCTCTTCATGTACCTGTTGTCTGTCTGCATGTCTGTGAAACTTCTTTGTCCTTAGTATGAGTCCATAAGTTTACTCACAGTCAGTTCAAGTATAACTGCATATCATTCAGCCTCAGAAGGCATTCTCAAAGGATTGATGTGACTGAGAATTATAAAGAACTCATGTAATAGGTTAGTGCCTTGGGCACGAAGAGAAAACAGTTTATATGGGCATTCCCTCTAGGATGTGCACTGAAGCCCTTGCAAAATTTAGAGTATATGATGTTGATGCTTTCTCTATAGTGTCAGTAAGGCCCAGTTTATAGTCTGGTGTTTCTGATGATTAATTTTAAAAAATTAGGCACATCCTTTATTTTAAGGCACATATCACTGGGGTCTAAAGTGTCTCTAAGCTGCAACAAGTTCTGTTGTGAGTTTGGCCTTCTGTAGAATGTTGGAGACACTGTTATGTGACCAGTGTGTTTATTTAAGAAGATAAAGTTATGGAGAATTTCTTTTCTCATTATATGACCTGAAATATATTTATATTACCACCTGTCTATCAGATGTTGGGAAGCCAATTTTCCCTTTATCTCACATATAAGTTGGTCATATAACTTAATCAACTCACAGGTTGTTGGCAGTCAACTCACTGGGTACTTCTGGGCCTGTGCCCATCCCTCATATAATCTTATATGGAGAAGGGAGCAAGGAGAAACCACATAGTACAGTATGTGGGCAACTTTGCCCAAGAAATAGCTCCAGGTCACTTCCTTCAGTTGGGCTATGGACAAGGAATCCCCTTCTGAAGGGGCAGTGAATGTGGAAAGCAGTGGTTTTTTACAGCTAGTAAAAATCAGTCTTTTCATTACAGACCACAAAATATACAAATGAGCCTAGCCAGACAAGTATAAATAAAGATATATGTGTTCAAATTTATATATAAAATATAAATATAAATATTGGCCCTTAAGTGTTATGTGTGGCATTTCATGCAAATAAGGAAATATTTAATGATACTCTTTCTAAAACAGCCAAAGTATCAGCAAATTCAGAAAATGTCTGCCAGTTAAGACAATTAGATACTAGATTTAGACATGAAAGACATTCACTGACATTCACTCACAACCTTAATGATGTCTACATGAACAGAGGATATATTTCTTAAAATAAATTAAAAAAGCAAAAAGGAATGAGTGTTAGACAACTAATTATGAAGTCTTATACTGTGATTAAAGATAATATAGGAAAATGGAGATAACATTCTTATTGAACAAGTATTTGAAGATATTTATTTATAGAAATTGTATAAGTAGCTATATGCCTTAAAAAATAATTGTTGCCAAATTGATTATTTATAATCTTTTAGGTGCAAATTAGTAAAGGTGAAACCAATTAGTTCCAAGGAAATTCTCAGAGTATAAAGATATTTACAAATATTATGTCACACTGTACACATATATGGTCCAGTTTTTTTCCATGTAATTATGAATGGGCCACAAGGATTGGGAAAGTGAATAGGCTTTGGACCCACATATTCCTAGGTTTGAATCTATGCCCCACTACCTTCCAGCTGTATGACCTTGGGCAAGTTAGCTAACATTTCCGAGACTTAATTGCCTCATCTATAAAATCAGAACAATTATACCTCATAGGATTGTTCTTTTGGTATTTGTAATTTTCTAAGCCTGTCGAAAACAAGGAGCTATTTGAATTCAAGTTATGTCTGTTACTGTATTTGGAGTTTATTTTGTTAATTTATTTCAATTAACAGAGAGCATAAATGGCTTGTAATCTTTATAAGTGTAGGATGAGTGGTCATCTTACTCATCACTTCATACCTAGGGCCTAGCATAGTGCCTGATACATGACAGATAGTCATTAAGTGTTTTTGGAAGTAATGAATGAAAAAGCTTTATCACATTTATACTATAATTCAGCAATTTAGAACAACTGTGGAATGTTCAGACTAGTACAAGGAATGCATCTTAGAATGCACAGGAATTTTAACAACCTGAAGTGACTGGAACAAATTTTAGCAAAATACTTTCTAATAGAAGTTTTCTTGAGTCAGCCTTAACAGGTCAATGGACTAAGTTCTAAATAAATAGCGACAGTATTTTATATAATGGCAAATTTATCAGCACTACAAAATCTTGAAAATGCCTAAGCCTGTGAACTGTTTTAATTTTAATTCATTTAAGAAATATAGCATTTTTGGGTTGGCTAGTTACTGAAGAGAGGGAGATGAGTAAGATAAGGCCCTTGATCTCAACAAGCTTACAGTCTAATTCAGACAGCAAGATGAGACAACCAGTGATTTCTTGCTGGGGTGGCAGAGGGCAAGAGGTACAATCTCACACTAGGGCCAAGTATGCTGTTGTGGGGTGTGGTAAGATTGTGAGATGGTGCCAGGAAATGCATCTCAGAGGTATTAACCCATGGAGCTGAATCATGAAATATAGATAAACTTTAGTCATGCAAATGAAGAAAGGTGTTATAGGCAGATGAAACAATATTTTTAAATGCCCTGAGCTGAAAGGAAGAAAGACATACTTTGGGACCACCAAGGAACTTGTATAGCTGGAGGATGTTTTAGATATCTGGAGAAGGATATGAATTAGACCTAATATACAAAGCTTAGGAATTTATATTTTATTTATCAGAGTATAGTAAACATAATTCTACCCTTTTCATGATAACTCAGGGCTACCAATAACATTTCAATTACCAAACTAAACATAATAGAATAACACTTTCAGTCCTGTGGTTTGTAGGACCAGTACACTTTATATAAAATCTTGTTGCAATTTTGTAATTTTGATCTATGACTACAATAATATCAAGTTTATATCCTTACTTTTAGCTGCTACATTTTGCCTCTTACAGTGGGCCGACTTTAGCAACCCTTCTTCTGATCTTCTAAATTATGTTTTCCACTCTGCTATAGGCTAGCAAATTAAATAATTACATTTACTAAAATTATGTGTGAATTAAGACTAAGCTCCGTGTGAAGATATAGAGCATATTTGCTACCATAGCACATCTCTTGTCAATGGCACAAATTGCCAATTGATCATGACATCTTTTCCTATAGAGTCAACTTAAGGTCTTTAAATTTCTTCTGAACACAATTCAGGCAGCTACTATTAATTAGTTGAAGTTGGTAAGAGGGATTAACTCATTTTTTAATGACTTGTCTCAGCTGTCCTTTGAGTGCGTTTTGTGAATCTTAGTACAGGAAATATTTGGTTTTCACAGAGGTATATTTTGCTTAATTTCTATTTCTCAGCTGTGTTCACAGAGGTAAGGGTATCAGAAAGTGGAGGTGTTCTTGCCCTAAGTACTTGAATTCAGACAATACACATGTTAATGTGCTTTAAATGATTAGATTCTTTTATTTCTTTTATTTTTTGACTGCGTCGGGTCTTAGTTGCAGCACGTGGGATCTTCGTTGAGGCATGCAGGATCTTTTACTTTGCGGTGTGTGGGCTCTTTGTTGTGGCGCGTGGGCTTGTCTAGTTGTGGTGTGCGGGTTTTTCTCTCTCTACTTGTGGTGTGCGGGGTCCAGGGCACATGGACTCTGTAGTTTGTGGCACACGGGCTCTCTTGTCGAGGCACGTGAGCTAAGTAGTTGTGACGCACGTGGGCTTAGTTGCCCCATGGCATGTGGGATGCTAGTTCCCCGACCAGGGATGGAGCCCACGTCCGCTGCATTGGAAGGCAAATTCTTTACCACTGGACCACCGGGGAAGTCCCCTAAATGATTAGATTCTTAAGTAAATTAATCTTTCTAACAAACTCTGGCTTGCCCAGCAAACCCCAGACAACCAGAGGCTCTTCTAAGGGTTTCCATGGTTTGGTCTAGGAAAAATTGTTCTCGGAATCACAGAATTATAGACTATTAGAAAACCAAAGACCCATAAAAATTATTCAATCCACTCAACTAATTTAATGGAAAAGAAAACTGATGACTACAGTGATTTCCAAACTAAGTGACTTCCAAGATCACACTGTGAAAGCAAGCCTAGAAAACAAGGCTCTAGATTTTATACATTCCTCAGTTGTGATGGCTAATTTTATATGTCAACTTGATTGGGCTACAGGGTGCCCCGATTAAATGTTATTTCTGGGTGTTTCTGTGAGGGAGTTTCCAGATGA
This sequence comes from Leucopleurus acutus, assembly GCF_964270905.1. Taxonomy (NCBI): domain Eukaryota; kingdom Metazoa; phylum Chordata; class Mammalia; order Artiodactyla; family Delphinidae; genus Leucopleurus; species Leucopleurus acutus. Next base: position 52,287,328 of record NC_139148.1, on the reverse strand, counting down.
GGTTGATGTTTTAATTGACGGACTCAGTGAAGCAGATTGCCCTCCCCAATGTGGGTGAGCATCAACCTATCCATTGAGATTATGAATAGAAAAAAATGTGGAAGGAGGTAAGATTCATTCCCTTATTGCCTGCATGCTTGAGCTAGGGCATTGGTCTTCTCTTGTCCCTGGACTGGGATTTAAACTATCAGTTCCCCTGGTTCTCAGGTCTGCGGACTACAACAGGAGTTATACCACCAGCTTTTCTGGGTATCCAGCCTGCAGATGGCAGACTGTGGGACTCAGTCTCCATAATTGCATGAACTAGTTCCTTGTAATAAATCTCATTTCATATATATATCTCCTATTGGTTGTGTTTCTGAACCCAAATCAATATATCTGTACACTCTTTCAGAAATGAAAACGTAAACACTAATTGAAGTGAAATTATCCTCAAGTTGATTTCAGACTAGACTGAGTTAATGAGGTTTTCTTGTTTAGAAGCATAGAAAATACAAGTTTTTTTTTGTTTAGATGACTATCACTCTCTGAAATTATAAGAGAGAGATATTCCAAAATTGGGCTCCTGACATTTTCTCATTACTCATTTGTTTCTCCAGGAGAGCTAGAGGAGAGACTGAAGACATCTTAAGTTTACTAATCCAATTGGACCTTCCTGTGATTAACTTACTCAATTGTCTACCTGAGGCTCCAACTGTCCCCTTAGCAATGTTTTGACACATTCTTCATTTAATCGTGCTTCAGGCTCAAAGATTCTAATAAAAAGATTACTTAATTTGTAGATTTATAGGAATAGGTAGCTTTTCAACTACGTAAAATATACCCCAGAGTAGTCAAAAAACACTTTATTGATATTTACAAGAATCATACTTTTTACTGTCTTCCTGGGAACATAGAAAAACCTCTTAAATGGAGAGCTTGCCCTTGTGAAAAAACCTTGTTCTCTTCCCCAGGAGACTAATTTCCTGGGGACATTTTAGAAGGCACAATCATAATTGTTAATAAAATGTTCTACAGCTATATATAAATGTGTATTAGTAAGTATTAATTTACATGTGGAATGCCAATTGGTGCTAAGAAAAATTTTTTTAACATCTTTATTTGAGTATAATTGCTTTACAATGGTGTGTTAGTTGCCGGTTTAAAAAAAGTGAATGAGCTATAAATATACATATATTCGAATACCCGTCCCTCTTGCTTCTCCCTCCAACCCTCCTTATCCCACCCCTCTAGGTGGTCGCAAAGCACTGACCTGATCTCCCTGGGCTATGTGGCTGATTCCCACTAGCTATCTATTTTACATTTGGTAGTGTATATATGTACATGCCACTTTCTCACTTCATCCCAGGTTACCTTACCTCCTCCCTGTGTCCTCAAGTCCATTCTCTACGTCTATGTCATTATTCCTGTCCTGCCCCTAGGTTCCACAGACCTTTTTTTTTTTTTTCAATTCCATATATATGTGTTAACATAAGGTATTTGTTTTTCTCTTTCTGACTTACTTCACTCTGTATGATAGACTCTAGGTCCATCCACTTCACTACAAATAACACAATTTTGTTTCTTTAAATAGCTGAGTAATATTCCATTGTATATATGTGCCACATCTTCTTTATCCATTCAACTGCTGATGGACACTTAGGTTGCTTCCATGTCCTGCTTACTGTAAATAGAGCTGCAAAGAATGTCGTGGTACATGTCTTTTTGAATTATGGTTTTCTCAGGGTATATGCCCAGTAGTGGGATTGCTGGGTCATATGGTAGTTTTAGTTTTAGATTTTAAGGAACCTCCATTCTGTTCTCTATAGTGGCTGTATTAATTTATATTCCCACCCACAGTGCAAGAGTGTTCCCTATTCTCCACACTCTCTGCAGCAATTATTGTTTGTAGATTTTTTGAGGATGGCCATTCTGACTGGTGTGAGGTGATACCTCATTGTAGCTTGGATTTGCATTTCTCTAATGATTAGTGATGTTGAGGATCCTTTCATATGTTTGTTGGCAATGTGCATATCTTCTTTGGAGAAATGTCTGTTTAGGTCTTCTGCGCAGGTTTGGATTGGGTTGTTTGTTTTTTTGATATTGAGCTACATGAGCTGCTTGTAAATTTTGGAGATTAATCCTTTGTCAGCTGCTTCATTTGCAAATATTCTGAGGGTGGCCTTTCCATCTTGTTTACGGGTTCCTTTGCTATGCAAAAGCTTTTAAGTTTCACTAGGTCCCATTAGTTTATTCTTGTTTTTATTTCCATTTCTCTAGGAGGTGGGTCAAAAAGGATCTGCCTGTGATTTATGTCATAGAGTGTTCTTCCTATGTTTTCCTCTAAGAGCTTGATAGTGTCTGGCCTTACGTTTATGTCTTTAATCCATTTTGAGTTTAATTTTGTGTATGGTGTTGGGGAGTGTTCTGATTTCATTATTATACATGTAGCTGTCCAGTTGTCTAAGCACCACTATTGAAGATTCTGTCTTTTCTCCATTGTATATTCTTGCCTCCTTTATCAAAAGGAAGGTGACCATATGTGCGTGGATTTATCTCTGGCTTTCTATCCTCTTCCATTGATTGATATTTCTGTTTTTCTTCCAGTATCATACTGTCTTGATAACTGTAGCTTTGAAGTACAGTCTGAAGTCTGGGAGCCTGATTACTCCAGCTCCATATTTTGTTCTCAAGATTGCTTTGGATATTCCGGGTCTTTTGTGTTTCCATACAAATTGTGAAATGTTTTGTTCTAGTTCTGTGAAAAATGACATTGGTAGTTTGGTGTGGATTGCATTGAATATGTAGATTGCTTTGGGTAGTATAGTCACTTTCACAATGTTGATTCTTCCAATCAAAGAACATGGTATGTCTCTCCATCTTCTTGTATCATCTTTTATTTCTGTCATCATTGTCTTATAGCTTTCTGCATACAGGTCTTTTGTCTCCTTAGGTAGGTTTATTCCAAGTTATTTTATTCTTTTTGTTGCCATGGTAAATGGGAGTGTTTCCTTAATTTCTCTTTCAGATTTTTCATCATTAGTGTATACGAATGCAAGAGATTTCTGTGCATTGATTTTGTATCCTGCTACTTTACCAAATTCATTGATTAGCTCTAGTAGTTTTCTGGTAGCATCTTTAGGATTCTCTATGTATAGTATCATGTCATCTGCAAACAGTGACAGCTTTACTTCTTCTTTTCCAATTTAGATTCCTTTTGTTTCTTTTTCTTCTCTGATTGTGGCCACTAAAACTTCCAAAAATATTTTGAATACGAGTGGTGAGAATGGACAAACTTGTCTTGTTCCTGACCTTAGAGGAAATGTTTTCAGTTTTTCACCATTAAGAAGGATGTTGGCTGTGGGTTTGTCATATATGGTCTTTATTATAAGGAGATAAGTTCCCTCTATGCATACTTTCTGGAGGGTGTTTATCATAAATGGGTGTTGAATTTGTCGAAAGCTTTTTCTGCATCTATTGAGATGATCATATGGTTTTTCTCCTTCAGTTTGTTAATATAGTGTATCACATTTATTAATTTGTGTATATTGAAGAACCCATGCATTCCTGGGGTAAACCCCACTTGATCATGGTGTATGATCCTTTTAATGTGCTGTTGGATTCTGTTTGCTACATTTTATTGAGGATTTTTACAACTATGTTCATCAGTGATATTGGTCTGTAGTTTTTTTCTTTGTGACATCTTTGTCTGGTTTTGGTATCAGGGTGATGGTGGCCTTGTAGAATGAGTTTGGGAGTGTTCCTCCCTCTGCTATATTTTGGAAGATTTTGAGCAGGATAGGTGTTAACTCTTCGCTAAATGTTTGTTAGAATTCACCTGTGGAGCCATCTGGTCCTGGTCTTTTGCTTGTTGGAAGGTTCTTAACCACAGTCTCAATTTCAGTGCTTGTGATTGGTCTGTTTATATTTTCTATTTCTTCCTGGTTCAGTCTCAGAAAGTTGTGGTTTTCTAAGAATTTGTCCATTTCTTCCAGGTTGTCCATTTTATTGGAATATAGTTGATTGTAGTAATCTCTCACAATTCTTTGTATTTCTGCCATTTCAGTTGTTACTTCTCCTTTTTCATTTCTAATTCTATTGATTTGAGTCTTCTCACTTTTTTTCTTGACAAGTCTGGCTGTGGTTTATCATTTTTGTTTATCTTCTCAAAGAACCAGTAGTTATATTGATGTTTGCTATTGTTTCCTTCATTTCTTTTTCATTTATATCTGATTTGATCTTTATGATTTCTTTCCTTCTGCTAACTTTGGGGTTTTTTTGTTCTTCTTTTTCTAATTGCTTTAGGTGTAAGTTTAGATTTTTTTTTTGAGATGTTCACTGTTTCTTTAGGTAAGATAGTACTGCTCTAATCTTCCCCCTTAGAACTCTTTTGCTGCATCCCATAGGTTTTGGATCATCTTGTTTCATTGTCATTTGTTTCTAGTTATTTTTTGATTTCCTCTTTGATTTCTTTAGTGATCTCTTGTTTGTTAAATACTGTATTGTTTAGTCTCCATGTGCTTTAATTTTTACAGATTCTTTCCTGTAATTGATATCTAGCCTCATAGCATTGTGGTTGGAAAAGATAGTTGATATGATTTCAATTTTCTTCAATTTACCAAGTCTTGATTTGTGACCCAAGATATGATCTATCCTGGAGAATGTTCCATGAGCATTTGAAAGTGTACTCTGTTGTTTTTGGATGTAATTTCTGATATCAATTAAGTCCTTGTTGTTTAACATATCATTTAAAGCATGTGTTTTCTTATTTATTTTCATTTTGCATTATCTGTCCAATGGTAAAAGTGGGTGTAATCTACCCTACTATGATTGTTTTACTGTAGATTTCCCCTTTTATGGCTGTTCACATTTGCCTTATGTATTGAGGTGCTCCTATGTTGGGTGCATAAATATTTCCAGTTGTTATATCTTCTCCTTGGATTTTTCCCTTAATCATTATGTAGTGTCCTTTGTCTTTTGGAATAGTCTTTATTATAAAGTCTATTTTGTCTGATATTAGAATTGCTACTCCAGCTTTCTTTTGATTACCATTTGCATGGAATATCTATTTCCATATCCTCACTTTCAGTCTGTATGTGTCCCTAGGTCTGAATTGGGTTTCTTGTAAACAGCATATATATGGGTCTTGTTTTTGTATCCATTCAGCCAGTCTCCGTCTCTTGGTTGGAGCATTTAATCCATTTACATTTAAGGTAGTTATCCATATGTATGTTCGTATGACCATTTTCTTAACTGTTTTGGGTTTGTTATCGTAGGTCTTTTCCTTCTCTTGTGTTTCCTGACTAGAGAAGTTCCTTTAGCATTTGTTGTAAAGCTGGTTTGGTGGTGCTGAATTCTCTTAACTTTTGCTTCTCTGTAAAGATTTTAATTTCTCCATCAATTCTGAATGAGATCCTTGCTGTGTAGGGTAATCTTGGCTTTACGTTTTTTCCTTTCATCACTTTAAATATGTCCTACCTCTCCCTTATGGCTTACAGAGTTTCTGCTTAGAAATCAGCTGTTAATCTTATGGAGATTACCTTGTATGTTATTTGTTGCTTTTCCCTTGTTGCTTTTAATATTTTTTTCTTTGTATTTAATTTTTGATAGTTTGATTAATAAGTTTCTTGGTGTGTTTCTCCTTGGATTCATTTTGTATGGGACTCTCTGTGCTTCCTGTACTTGTTTCACTGTTTGCTTTCCCGTATTAGGGAGGTTTTCAACTATCATCTCTTCAAATATTTTCTCAGTTCCTTTCTTTTTGTTTTCTTCTTCTGGGACACATATGATTCAAATGTTGGTGTGTTTAATGTTGTCCTGGAGGTCTCTGATACTGTCCTCAATTCTTTCATTCTTTTCTTCTTATTTTGCTGTGCAGTAGTTATTTGCACTATTTTATCTTCCATGTCACTTATCCATTCTTCTGCCTCAGTTATTCTGCTCTTGATTCCTTCTAGAGAATTTTTAATTTTATTTATTGTGTTGTTCATCGTTTGTTTGCTCTTTAGTTCTTCTAGTTCCTTGTTTTACATTTATTATATTACCTCCAGTCTATTTCCAAGATTTTGTATCGTCTTTACTATCATTACTCTGAATTCTTTTTCAGGGAGACTGCCTATTTCCTCTTCATTTGTTTGATCTTGTGGGTTTTTCCTTGCTCCTTCATCTGCTGTAGGTTTCTCTGTCTTCTCATTTTGCTTAACTTACTGTGTTTGGTGTCTCCTTTTCGCAGGCTGCAGGTTCATAGTTCCTGTTGTTTTTACTATCTGCTCACAGTGGCTTAGGTTCATTCCATGTGTTGTGTAGGGTTCCTGGTGGAGGGGGCTGGTGCCTGTGTTCTAGTGGATGAGGCTGGATCTTGTCTTTCTGGTGGGCAGGATCGTGTCAGGCAGTGTGTTTTGGGGTGTCTGTGACCTTATTTTGATTTTAGGCAGCCTCTCTGATAATGGGTGGGGTTGTGTTCCTGTCTTACTATGTGTTTGGCATAGGGTTTCCAGCACTGTAGCTTGCTGGTCATTGAGTGGAGCTGGTTCTTATCTTTGAGATGGAGATCTCCAGGAAATGTTTCCCCATTTGATATTACATGAGGCCTGGAGGTCTCTGGTGGACCAATATCCTGAACTCAGCTCTGCAACCTCTGCAGCTCAGGCCTGACACCAGCCTGGAGAACCAAGACACTGTCAGCCATGTGGCTCAGAAGAAAATGGAGAAAAAAAGAAAGAAACAAAGAATAAAATAAAATAAATTCATTAAAATAAAAAATAAAAAGTAATAAAAAAAGAAAGAAGGAAAGAAGAGAGCAATGAAACCAAAAAACAAGTCCACCAATGATAACAAGCACTAAAAATTATACTGAAAAAAGCCAGAAAGCAAAAAATGGACAGAGAGAACCCTAGGGCAAATGGTAAAAGCAATGCTATATAGACAAAGTCAAACAAAGAAGCATACACATACACACTCACAAAAAGAGAAAAAGGAAATATATATATATATATATATATGAAAAAAAGGAAGAGAGAAATGAATTCAATAAACAAATCTACCAATGATAATAAACTCTAAATACTAAACTAAGATAAAAATAAAAGCAGAAACAAATTAGATGCAGAAAGCAAACCCCAAATCTACAGTTGCTCCCAATGTCCACTGCCTCAGTTTTGGGATGATTCATTGTCTAATTCAGGTATTCCACAGATGCAGGGTACATCAAGTTGACTGTAGAGATTTAATCTGCTGCTCCTGAAGCTGCTGGGAGAAATTTCCCTTTCTCTTCTTTGCTCACACATCTCCTGGGCTTCAGCTTTGGATTTGGCCCTGCCTCTATGTGTAGGACACCTGAGGTCCTCTGTTCTTTCCTCAGAGAGGACAGGGTTAAAGTAGTAGCTGATATGGGGGCTCTGGTTCACTCAGGCCGGGGATAAGTAGGGGTACAAAATGTGGGGTGAGCCTGCCTTGGCAGAGGCTTGCCTGATGTTGAAACAGCCTGAGGCTTACCATTTGTTCTCCCGGGGAAATTGTCCCTGGATCACGTGACTCTGGCAGTGGCAGGTTGCACACGCTCTTGGGAGAGGAGGTGTGGATAGGGAGCTGTGCTTGCACACAGGCTTCTTGTTGGCTACAGCAGCAGCCTTATCATTTCATGCCTGTCTCTGATGTCTTCACTGATAGCCGCATCCCGTGCCTGTCTCTGGAGCTTGTTTAGCCGGTGTTGTTAGTCCCCTCTCCTCACACACCCTGAAACAATGATCTCTTGCCTCTTAGGCAGTTCCAGACTTTTCCCAGGACTCCCTCACAGCTAGCTGTGGTGCAGTAGCCCCCTTCAGAGTGTTCACACAGCCAATCCCAGTCCTCTCCCTGGGATCTGAGCTCTGAAGACAGAGACTAAGCTCCCAGCCCCTGCCTGACCCTGCGGGTGAGCAGACAAGCCTCTCGGGCTGGTGAGTGCTGGTCGGCACTAACCCCCGTGTGGGAATGTCTCCACTTTGCCCTCTGCACCCCTATTGCTGCACTCTCCTCTGTGGCTCCAAAACTTCCCCCCACCACCCCCTCCTGTCTCCGCCATTGAAGGGTCTTTCTAGTGTGTGGAAACTTTTCTTTCTTCACAGCTCCCTCCTAGAGGTGCAGGTCCTGTCCTTATTCTTTTGTCTCCGTTTTTCCTTGTTTCTTTTGCCCTACCAAGGTACGTGGGGAGTTTCTTGCTTTTGGGGAAGTCTGAGGTCTTCTTCCCTCGTTCAGTAGGTGCTCTGTAAGAGTTGTTCCACACGTAGATGTATTTCTGATGTATTTGTGGGGAAGAAGGTGATCTCCATGTCTTACTGCTCTGCCATCTTGAAGGTCTGTCCAGAAATTTTTTGATAATATCCAATAACTACTGGTGTTAAGCATACTTACCTGTAGGCAAATTATAAATATTTTGAATTATTTGAATTTGTTGTTAGTGTGAGCACTTAAATAATATTAAAATAGTTGGTTTTTATAAAGATGTTTGTAAAACAATATTCTCTGCTGTCCTGTCCCCACATCTGTCCTGAAGTGATAAAATGTAAATTTTGACTCTGCATCAATTAAAATGGGGGCAGTTACTTTAACAGATCCCTCTGTCTCTGATTGCAGTGGTGTGTGATTGATGAACTCCAGGTGGTGGGGTCTTGCTCTCTTAGGCTGTGAAAAAGATGACCCAAGGGCTGGAAGCCCTGGATATGCATTCCCCTTGTTCTCTACCTGTTGTGCCTACCTTTGGGTGTTGTGTTTCCTGCTAAAATTTTAAACCTCTTCTTTGGGATTCTGGAACTTAGGAATGGTGGTTACTAGAAGAAAACAGTATATTTGCTTAAGTGTCCATTCAGAATTTCATACAGTGGAAAGTTACTCTTCATAAATCTACTTTGCACATAACTCTAATTAAGCTTCCTTTGAGTTGGAATTGGCAGCTGTTTACTGATGTGTATTGGAAACATACACAGCTTAAAGAGGATTTAGAAAAGAACCAAATGACATAGGAAACTTCAAGGGAACATCAAATAAATCGAAATTTTAATCTACATCCTTGTTAGCATTTCTTATCATGGAAAGAAAATAGTGTTGAAAATACCCAATATGGTAGCATGACACCTTTTATGAAATATTTTTTTTAGATTCATCATGATCCTGAGCACTCTACCTAAGAGGAATTAATGCAGGCTTGAAGGAGATGTTTCTGAATTACCATTAGGTAAAGCCTACTGACATAAGAGCCAAAGGTAGACAAAGAAAAAATACATAAGTATAGCAATGTATGTTCCCTTATCCCTTCCTCTCCTGGCTCCACAATTCTGAGCTACATGGATCTTATGAAAATAACATGACAAAGTAAATGGAGTATCATTATGGAAGCACAGATTTATTGCCCAAACTAGCTTAGAGCAGAATAGTTGCTAGTCTTACCAATGTCAGTATCTATAATGAACTTTAATTACCTCAGGTATGGAAGAAAACTCAGCTGGGATTTTCTAGGTATTGAGCAATTGGGGAGAGACTATGGAGACATGGGTAAAGGGAAGGGGAAAGTTTCTGTGGCCTTCATATACTGGCAGAAAAAGTTTTAGCATGGGTAAAAGCTCCTATCTGATGTGATTATGCCTTCACTTGCTCCCAGTCAAGGTTATGCTGTTTTGGAGAAGGTTTTTTTACCATTGTCTTGCATCCATAAAAAACTACCATTTTTGTTCCCTTGACTGCCCAGGGTAGATTATGCTGTTTTTAAAAGGGCCCTTGTTTAAGTTACTTGTAATTATATTCTGTCTTCTGAGGTACTGACAACTACACTGAATTTCCTGTCACCTGCTAATTTAATTGAGTTCTGTAAAGCAGTTTTTCACAAAAAGAAAGAAACTTGATCTTCTTGGGATCCAGACACTGATTAAATGTTCCTGAAGAGATTTATGATCTACACATCCAAAAGTAATACTCAGATTAAAAGCTACTCACCGGGCTTCCCTGGTGGCACAGTGGCTGGGAGTCCGCCTGCTGATGCAGGGGACACGAGTTCGTGCCCCGGTCTGGGAAAATCCCACATGCCGCGGAGCGGCTGGGCGTATGAGCCATGGCTGCTGAGCCTGTGCTCCGCAATGGGAGAGGCCACAAGAGTGAGAGGCCCGTGTACTGCAAAAAAAAAAAAAAAAAAAAGCTACTCACCACCAATTAAATCTGGATTGAATCTTCAGTTTGTTTTAAATTTGGAATTAATATTAGTGAAGGTGATAATCCTCTCTCTATATTTTTATGGTCAACACCAACTACATTTATTTTGTTTTGCTCACTTTCTAATTAGAGAATAGTGTTCAAATAAGAATGTACTTAAGTAACTATGAAAATGGTTATAAATAAGCAGGGGAATTTTTTCTCAATTATTATATAACAGCATCTAGTAACTTTTTTGACCAGTATGAAAATCTATACTTGGTCTGGCAAACATTGTTGAATATGCTGTTATTTTAAACTAAATTCTACTGAATTCTGCTGTGTCTTGTCCCAAATGCTTTGTCCTATATTTAATAAAACTTAATTATGTGTGAAAACATGTTACCCCATTCTTGTTTTAGCCTGCATTTCTTTGATTACCATACAAGTTAAACAGTTTTTTATGTTTCTTATAACTACCTTCCTTCAGGATATCTTGACTTGTGTTGCAGTGGGCCTTCTTTCCCACCCCTCTCACTAGTAGCCCACATTGTTTAACACTGTTCTCTGATATTTTGAGATTCTGTTGTGTCAATCCCCTTTAGGGAGCAACACCTTGTATGTTGTAATTAGTGAAAATGTTTTCTTTGGAGTTATAATTGTCACTTTAAAAAAATAAACTGAGATTCCAGTTTGTAAATCAGTTTTATGACTGGTGTTTTCATGAACATATTCATTGGGGCGTAATCACAATAGCTTGAACTAAACGCAAAAAGATTTTTTAAGCTGCAAACCTGGGGAAGTGACAAATGGGGAAGTGGAAACTATACTGTTCAGCCTATTCAGGTAAATTTTGCTTATCTTGAGTTATAACCCTCTATATGCTCAACACTGCTAAGCACTGAGGGAGCTCTAGAAGTGCATATCTTCTGTTTCAGGAAGCTTATATTCTAATTAAGGAGTTTAAGCAGTTTCAGAGAGCATATAATTAAATGCTAAATTGTGTAATAAATAAGTTCTGCAGGAATTTAGAGAGGGAATAAGCTCCACTTGGACTTTTAAAATGACATAATCTAAGTGCTCATTTTATGTTTACAAAAATTGAAGCCTAGACCTGTTAAGAAATTTAGCCAGGGTCACAGAGCTCTTAGTCTCACAACTGGAACTAGAATCTGCATCTCCTGATTCATTTTAGCATCCTTTACACTAGAGAAAATTCCCAATTTGGACCCCAGTTAGTTCTTTTTTTTTTCACCACCCCCAACACCCCCGCATGGTGTCCATAGTTTATTCTCTACATCTGTGTCTCAATTTCTGCCCTGAAAACCAGTTCATCTGTACAATTTTTCTAGGTTCCACATATATGCATTAATATACGATATTTGTTTTTCTCCTTCTGACTTACTTCACTCTGTATGACAGTCTCTAGATCCATCCACGTCTCAACAAATGACCCAATTTCCTTCCTTTCTATGGCTGAGTAATATTCCATTGTATATATGTATCACACCTTCTTTATCCATTCGTCTGTCGATGGGCATTTGGGTTGCTTCCATGACCTGGCTATTGTGAATAGTGCTGCAATGAATATTGGTGTCCATGTGTCTTTTTGAATTACGGTTTTCTCTGGGTATATGCCCAGTACTGGGAATGATGTATCATATGGTAATTCTATTTTTAGTTTTTAAAGGACCCTCCATACTGTTTTCCATAGTGGCTGTATCAATTTACATTCACACCAACAGTGAAAGAGGATTCCCTTTTCTCCACACCCTCTCCAGCATTTGTTGTTTGTAGATTTTCTGATGATGACCATTCTAACTGTTGTGAAGAGATACCTCATTGTAGTTTTGATTTTCATTATTCTAATAATTAGTGATGTTGAGCATCTTTTCATGTGCTTCTTGGCCATCAGTCTGTCTTCTTTGGAGAAATGTCTATTTAGGGCTTCTGCCCATTTTTGGATTGGGTTGTTTGTTTTTTTAATATTGAGCTGCATGAGCTGTTTATATATTTTGGAGATTAACCCTTTGCCCATTGCTCTGTTTGCAAATATTTTCTCCCACTCTGAAGGGTGTTTTTCCGTCTTGTTTATGGTTTCCCTTGCTTTGCAAAAGCTTTTAGGGTCCCATTTGCTTATTTCTGTTTTTATTTCCATTACTCTAGGATGTGGATTAAAAAAGATCTTGCTGTGATTTATGTCAAAGAGTGTTCTTCCCATGTTTTCTTCTAAGAGTTTTATAGTGTCCAGTCTAACATTTATGTCTCTAATCCATTTTGAGTTTATTTATATGTATGGTGTTAGGGAGTGTTCTAATTTCATTCTTTTACATGTGCCTGTCCAGTTTTCCCAACACCACTTATTGAAGAGACTGTCTTTTCTCCATTGTATATCCTTGCCTCCTTAGTCATAGATTAGTTGACCATATGTGAGTGGATTTATCTCTGGGCTTTCTATCTTGTTCCATTGATCTATGTTTCTGTTTTTGTGCCAGTACCATATTGTATGGATTACTGTAGCCTTATAGTATAGTTGGAAGTCAGGGAGTCTGATTCCCCCAGCTCCGTTTTTTTAACCTCAAGACTGCTTTGGCTATTCGGGGTCTTTTTTGTCTCTATACAAATTTTAAGATTTTTTTGTTTCAGTTCTGTAAAAACAGCCATTGGTAATTTAATAAGATTGCACTGAATCTGTAGATTGCTTTGGGTAGTATAGTCATTTTCACAATATTGATTCTTCCAATCCAAGAACGTGGTATATCTCTCCATCTGTTGGTATCATTTTTAGTTTCTTTCATCAGTGTCTTATAGGTATATGCATACAGGTCTTTTGTCTCCCTAGGTAGGTTTATTCCTAGGTATTTTATTCTTTTTGTTGCAATGATAAATGTGAGTGTCACCTTAATTTCTCTTTCATATTTTTCATCATTAGTGTACAGGAATGCAAGAGATTTCTGTGCATTAATTTTCTACCCTGCAACTTTACCAAATTCATTGATTAGCTCTCCTAGTTTTCTGGTGGCTTCTTTAGGATTCTCTTTGTATAGTATCACGTCATCTGCAAACAGTAACAGTTTTACTTCTTCATTTCCAATTTGTATTCCATTTATTTCTTTTTCTTCTCTGATTGCTGTGGCTAGGACTTCCAAAATTATGTTGAATAAAAGTGGTGAGAGTGGGCATCCTTGTCTTGTTCCTGATCTTAGAGAAAATGCTTTCAGTTTTTCACCATTGAAAATGATGTTTGTTGTGGGTTTGTCATATATGGCCTTTTTTATGTTGAGGTAGTTTCCCTCTATGTCCACTTTCTAGAGAGTCTTTATCATAAATAGCTGTTTAATTTTGTCAGAAGTTTTTCTGCATCTATTGAGATGATCATATGGTTTTTATTCTTCAATTTGTTAATATGGTGTATCACATTGACATATTTGCATATATTGAAGAATGCTTGCATCCTTGGGATAAATCCCACTTAGTCATGGTGTATGATACTTTTAATGTGTTGTTGGATTCTGTTTGCTATTATTCTGTTGAGGATTTTTGCATCTATATTCATCAGAGACATTGGTCTGTAATTTTCTTTTCTTGTAGTATCTTTGCCTGGTTTTGGTATCACGGTGATGGTGGCCTCACAGAATGAGTTTGGAAGTGTTCCTTCCTCTACAATTTTTTGGAAGAGTTTGAGAAGGATTGGAGTTAGCTCTTCTCTAAATGTTTGATAGAATTCACCTGTGAAGCCATCTACTCCTGCACTTTTGTTTGTTGGAAGATTTTTAATCACAGTTTCAATTTCATTGCTTATGATGGTCTGTTCATATCTTCTATTTCTTTCTGGTTCAGTCTTGAAAGGTTATACGTTTCTAAGAATTTGTCCATTTCTTCCAGATTGTCCATTTTATTGGCATAGAGTTGCTTGTAGTAATCTCTCATGATCTTTTGTATTTCTGCAGTGTCAGTTGTTACTTCTCCTTTTTCATTTCTCATTGTATTGATCTGAGTCCTCTCCCTCTTTTTCTTGATGAGTCTGGCTAATGGTTTATCAATTTTGTTTATCTTCTCAAAGAACCAGCTTTTGGTTTTATTGTTCTTTTTTATTGTTCTTTGTTTCTATTTCATTTATTTCTGCTCTGATCTTTATGGTTTCTGTCCTTCTGCTAACTTTGGGTTTTGTTTGTTCTTCTTTCTCTAGTTCCTTTAGGTGTAATGTTAGATTGTTTATTTGAGATTTTTCTTGTTTCTTGAGGTAGGCTTGTACAGCTATATACTTCCCTCTTAGAACTGCTTTTGCTGCATCCCATAGGTTTTGGATCATCGTGTTTTCATTGTCATTTGTCTCTAGGTATTTTTTGATTTCCTCTTTGATTTCTTCAGTGGTTATTTAGTATCGTATTATTTGGCCTCCATGTGTTTGTGTTTTTTTACGTTTTTTTCCCTGTAATTCATTTCTAATCTCATAGTGTTGTGGTCAGAAAAGATGCTTGATATGATTTCAATTTTTTAAAAATTTACTGAGGCTTGATTTGTGACCCAAGATATGATCTATCCTGGAGAATGTTCTGTGTGCACTTGAGAGGAAATTGTAATCTGCTGTTTTTGGATGGAATGCCCGATAAATATCAATTAAATCTATCTGGTCTATTGTGTCATATAAAGCTTCTGTTTCCTTATTTATTTTCATTTTGGATGATCTGTCCATTGGTTAATTGAGGTGTTAAAGTCCCTACTATTATTGTGTTACTGTCGATTTCCTCTTTTATAGCTCTTAGCAGTTGCCTTATGTATTGAGGGGCTCCCATGTTGGGTGCATATATCTTTATAATTGTCATATCTTCTTCTTGGATTGATCCCCTGATCATTATGTAGTGTCCTTCCTTGTCTCTTGTAACATTCTTTCTTTTAAAGTCCACTTTATCTGATATGAGTATTGCTAGTCCAGCTTTTTTTTTGATTTCCATTTGCATGGAATATCTTTTTCCATCCCCTCACTTTAAATCTGAATGTGTTCCTAGGTCTGAAGTGGGTCTCTTGTAGACAACATATATATGGGTCTTGTTTTTGTATCTATTCAGCCAGTCTGTGTCTTTTGGTTGGAGAATTTAATCCATTCATGTTTAGAGTAATTATCAATATGTATGTTCCTATTACCATTTTATTAATTGCTTTGGGTTTGTTTTTGTAGGTCCTTTTCTCCTCTTGTGTTTCCCACTTAGAGAAGTTCCTTTAGCATTTGTTGTAGAGCTGGATTGGTGGTTCTGAATTCTCTTAGCTTTTGCTTGTCTGTAAAGCTTTTGATTTCTCCATTGAATCTGAATGAGATCCTTGCCAGGTAGAGTAATCTTGTTTGTAGATTCTTCCCTTTCATCACTTTAAGTATATCATGCCACTCCCTTCTGTCTTATAGAGTTTCTGCTGAGAAATCAGCTGTTAACCTTATGGGAGTTCCCTTGTATGTTATTTGTCATTTTTCTCTTGCTACTTTTAATAATTTTTCTTTGTCTTTAATTTTTGCCAATTTGATTACTATGTGTCTCGGCATGTTTGTACTTGGGTTTATCCTGTATGGGACTTTCTGCCCTTCCTGGACTTGGGTGGCTATTTCCTTTCTCATGTTGGGGAAGTTTTCTACTATAATCTCTTCAAATATTTTCTCTGGTCCTTTCTCTCTCTCTTCTCCTTCTGGCACCCTTATCATGCGAATGTTGTTGCATGTAATGTCCCAGAGGTCTCTTAGGCTGTCTTCATTTATTTTCATTCTTTTTCCTTTATTCTGCTCTGCAGCAGTGAATTCCACCATCTCTCTTTCAGGTCACTTATCCATTCTTCTGCCTCAGTTATTCTGCTATTGATTCCTTCTAGTGTAGTTTTCGTTTCAGGTATTGTATTGTTCATCTCTCTTTGTTCTTTCATTCTTCTAGGTCTTTGTTAAACATTTCTTGCATCTTCTCGATCTTTGCCTCCATTCTTTTTCCAATGTCCTGTATCATCTTCACTATCATTATTTTGAATTCTTTTTCTGGAAGGTTGTTTATCTCCACTTCATTTAGATTTTTTTCTGGGGTTTTATCTTGTTCCTTCATCTGGTACATTGCCCTCTGCCTTTTCATCTTGTCTGTCTTTCTGTGAATGTGGCTTTTGTTCCACAGGCTTCAGGATTGTAGTTTTTCTTGCTTCTGCTGTCTGCCTTCTGGTGGATGAGGCTATCTAAGAGGCTTATCCAGTTAGTTCTTAGACAATGAGTTTGAGAGGAAACATTAAGCCAGATGCTTATTTTCCATAGGTCTAAGTAATATTTCAGCATTACATTCATGGAAACCCATTGAATACTAATGAAATATTAAAATTGATCATAAAATAAATGAAAATTAAATAACTATATTTATTTACAAGTTAATATTAAATATATAAAATCAGTTAAGGTTTTAAAAGCTGCATATAAATATCCCTTTTAGGGAAAAGTTTCACATAACTAGGTTGACTTAACATTCTTAAATATGAGTCGAAAAAATTGGGACTAAATATGACTTCATTTTTATCTGGTAGGTATCTCTGAAGCAATTCATCATTGTTCCAAGAACCTTTGGATTTAATTCAAAATTAGGGTTCTCTGTTTTGAAATTTTTTCTTGAAATTTAATATGCATGCATGTTTCTGAAAGTGTTTTAATGGCATATGTTTGCAAAGAGACGTTTTCCAAGGCAAAGCCAAGTCACTTCACTTCTAGACAGGCTTGCCAGTGATGGCAACTGATACAATGGAAAGGAATTTGGGTTTCAGTGATGACATCAACAGAGTTATTAGGCAGTCTAATAAGATGTTGGTGAAGGGCCACTACTCAAGGTATTTTAAATCAGGGATTTCCTATATATCTTATTGGATATAAGGGCTGAAGAAGAAGAAGGAATAAAGTTTAGGTTTAAAGAGATGGAATTGCTGTGTATTGGGCAGAAATAGGGAAATGCAAAATTAAATACTACTACTGCTTCTGATAAAAATAAAACAGGCATGTTTTTATTGGGGTATGTGGGGACAATAGAGATGCTTTCCTTGAATGAAGATTTGGGGCCCTTCAGTTGATGTCATGTCTAAGTGCTGACAGCCCACCTTGAGCCCACACACATCACTCTTCCCTTCCCATCAGCCCTCACTCCACAGTGGCCAGATTTATGACTTCCTCTTACACTTGGAACACACTGACTTCAAGCAGTTGTCTCAGTGATGCTTTCCATTTGTTTTTTCTTGAGACCAAGCCAGAGCAAAGCTGGTTGAGATGTAGCCAATCTGCCAGATGCTGCTGGATGTTATTTTCTACTCTCTAGGGAAAAGCATTGTTTTTCAGTGAAAATTGCAATAATTTCTTATGAAAACTATTCCTGGAAAGTTGACTGAAAGAAAGAAATGTGAAAAACCTAAGAAGACTTTGGATATATGAGGTTCTAGGAGACAGTGTTTTTGTGTGTCAGAAACATCTATGTAGGCTGGAAAAAATTGATGAGCAAATAGTGGATGTGTCATGCAAGAAGTATTTAGACTTGGTGTTATTGTGGATTTTTTTCTCAATTCCTACTACCATGCCAATTTCCTCTACTGTGAGTATATTCTTAATTGGAGCATACCTCTTCCAGAGTTTGCCTGTATTACATAGAAGTATGTTACTCCACTTGTCTTATTACCTTTCTAAGATATGAACTCTTTGAGGGCTGCTTCTTATTTCTCACTGTGTCCCAAGAAGTCCTTAAGATAGGCACTTGCATAATGGTAGGGCCTCAGCCATTATTTGTTGAAATGATTTGCATGAGTGGAATTATTATATAAGGCAGAGTATGAGAGAAATAGGAGAGGAAGTAATGATATAGAGAAGGTCAGAGGACAAATAACACAGGAAGAAGGGCATGAGAATGAAGTAGTTTTTGAGAGAGCTTAAATAGTAAAAGATATAAGAGAAAACTAGAGAAAGGGAAGAAAGAAGGTGTAAACTAAAGATGTGATATCAGTTGAAGAAGGTCTGTGAAAGTAAGAATTAATTTCTTGTGTGTAATATCTAATATCTGCTTTCCCAGTTTTTTAAAATTTGTAATCAAATTTCAATGTTAAATATTCATTGGATACTTAGCTGCATATTTTAACAAATATAAAAGTATCTTTCACTAGCAACAGAATGGAACTTCTTCAACCTGATAAACCGCCTTTACAAAAATCATGCAGGTAACACCATCTTTGACCATTTAAGATTGCATGCTTCCCCTAAGATCAGGAACAATACAGGGAGATTTTCCCTTTTGACTTATATTCAGGATTAAATAGACATTCTAGCCAGTGAATCATGGAAAGAAAAAAATACGGCACCTAGATTTGGAAGGAAGGAGTAAAATTGTCTTTTTTTTTTTGCAGACTACATGGTCACCTATTTAGAAAATATAATGGAATATAGAAAAAAGCTTCTAATACTAATATGTGAGTTTAGCAAGCTTGCAAGACATAAGATGAATACACAGCATTCAATTGTATTTCTGTATACTAACAATGAAAAATGGGAAATTAAAAAAACAATGCCAAAATATGAAATACTTTGGAGTAAATATGATAAGATATGTGAGCAACATATACACTGGAAACTATAAAACACTGCTGAAAGCAATTTAATAAGACTTAAATAAACTGAATGCAATACTTTATTCATTAGCCAGAAGACTATATTTTTTAAAACTATGAATATGTATATTTTCTATAAACAATATTGACAAGCTAGTTCAGACTGCCCTCTGATCTCTCAGACCTTAGTATAGGATTATATTAATCATTAGTTCATGTATTTCAATCACTGTTTTTTACATTAAAAAAATTTTATTGAAGTATAGTTGCTTTAATTTTTTTGTTATTTTCTACTGTACAGCAAAGTGAATCAGCTATATGTACACATATGTCCCCTCTGTTTTGGATTTCCTTCCCATTTAGGTCACCACAGAGCATTGAGCAATTCCCTGTGTGATATAGTAGATTCTCATTAGTTTTCTATTTTATACATAGTATCAATAGTGTTTATATGTCAATTCCAATCTCCCAATTGTTAAGATGTCTTTTCTCCTTAAATATATCTATAAATTAAATGCAATCCCAATTAGAATCTGAGCATGTTATTTTGTAGAAATTGACAAGATTATTATATATTTCATATAGAAATACAAAGGTTCTAGAATCACCAAATCAATTTGAAGAAAAACAAAGTTGTAGGGATAACTCTACTTAATTTCAAGAATTATTGTAAAGCTACAGTTATCAAAGTCGTGTGGTATTAGCCTAAAGACAAAGAAATAGATCAATGGCACATAAGATATAGCCCAGAATAAACCTACACATAGAGGGACAACTGACTTTTACAAATGTTTAAAAGCAATTCATTGGAGAAAATAGAATTTTGTAAACAAACGATGATAGAGCAAACTTATATCTGTAGTGAAATGTTATGAACTTTGATCCATTCTTATGCTATACCCCAAAATTTTTCAAAACAGATCACACACCTAAATGGAAAATCTAAAACTATAAAACTCATTGAACAAAACAGGAGCAAATCTTTGTAACTTTGATTTAAGCAAGAGTTTTAGGTACCACTTAAAAAACATAATTTATAAAAAAAATAAATTGATACAGTTGACTTCATCAAAATTTAAAACCTCTGCTCTTTGAAAGACACCATTAAGAAAATTGAACAGGCTTCCCTGATGGCACCGTGGTTGAGAGTCCATCTGCTGATGCAGGGGACGCAGGTTCGTGCCCTGGTCTAGAAAGATCCCACATGCCATGGAGTGGCTAGGCCCATGAGTCATGGCCGCTGAGCCTGCGTGTCCGGAGCCTGTGCTCCACAATGGGAGAGGCCACAAGAGTGAGAGGCCCGCGTACCGCAAAAAAAAAAAAAAAAGAAAATTAAACGACAAGCCATAGAATAGAATATATTTCCCAGTGGTATAGCTAATAAAGACCTTGTATCTGTGATATATAAAGAAATCTCAAGCTCAATAAAAAGCAAACAACCTAATGAACTTAAGCAAAATATTTGAATACATACTTCACCACTGAAGATATATGAATGGCAAGTAAGCACACAAAAAGATGTTTCACATCATTAGGTGTAATGGAAATGCAAATTAAACCACAATGAGATGCCATTACAAACCGAGTATTATAGCTACAATTGAAAAAGACTGACCTCATCAAGTGTTGCCAAGGATGTGCAAGAACTGGAACTCCAAAACAATGCTAGTGGAAATGTAAAATGGCACAATCACTTTGAAATACAGTTTGACAGTTTCTTAAAAATGTAAACAGCCAACTACCAGGTGATCCACACTCTCCACTGCTAGATATTTACCCAAGGGAAAAAAAGAAATGGCTGTCCATGCAAACACAGGGACATGAATGTCCATAACATTTTTGTTGCTAATCATCCACAAATGGAACAACTTAAATATCTATCAGTGGATGAATAGGTAAGCAAATTGTGATATATTCATAGAATTGAATACTACTCAGCAATAAAGATGAATGAGCTACCAATAAATATTGCTGAACATAAAAATAACTATGCTGAATGAAAGAGGAAACAAAGTGAAGAGCATGTATAAGATTATTCAATTTATATAAAACTCCAGAAAATTCAAACTAATTTGTAATGACAGAGAGCACCTCAGCTGACCAGCATCAAAGAGACATGGGGAAACTTTTGGAGATAATGGAAAGGTTCACTCTCCTGGTTGTGGTGATGGTTTCTCAATTATCAAAACGTATGAATTTATACATTTTAAATATTTACAGTTTATTTTATTTTAATTATACCTCAAAAAGGTTCTCTAAAAATATGTTTTTAAAATTAATTAATTAATTTGTTTATTTATTTATTTTTGGCTGTGTTGGGTCTTTGTTGCTGTACATGGGCTTTCTCTAGTTGCAGTGAGTGGGGGTTACTCTTCATTGTGGTGCACGGGCTTCTCTTTGCAGTGGCTTCTCTTGTTGTGGAGCATGGGCTCTAGGTGCACAGGCTTCAGTAGTTGTGGCACGCTGGTTCAGTAGTTATGGCTCATGGGCTCTAGAGTGCAGGTTCAGTAGTTGTGGTGCAGGGACTTAGTTGCTCCATGGTATGTGGGATTTTCCTGGATCAGGGCTCAAACATGTGTCCCCTGCATTGGCAGGCAGGTTCTTAACCACTGCACCACCAGGGAAGTCCCTAAAAATAACTTTTTTTTTTTTAATTTTTTGCGGTACGCGGGCCTCTCACTGTTGTGGCCTCTCCCTTTGCGGAGCACAGGCTCCGGACGCGCAGGCTCAGCGGCCATGGCTCACGGGCCCAGCCGCTCCGCGGCATGTGGGATCTTCCCGGACCGGGGCACGAACCCGTGTCCCCTGCATCGGCAGGCGGACTCTCAACCACTGCGCCACCAGGGAAGCCCTAAAAATAACTTTTTAAAGACCTTTTGAAAAATAATGTCATGGAAAGCAAAAACTATATTACAGATAATATAGAAAGGAGAAATCTAGGTACTCCTGAGTTTACCACATCATGTTAAACTCAAGTAAAGAGCAGATAATTAAAAATTAAAATATCTTTGGAACAGGAGTGCATTTTTGGAAATTATGTTTAAATTTGAATAAATCTGAAATTTATTATCTGAATTCTCAATATTTCAAATATCATCATAGATCCTCCATTAAATTTTGATTCAGAACTCAACCAATCCTCCTCTCTAAATGTCCTTCCTGACTAATTTACATCTCCCCAGAGAAATGAAAAATTTCTGTTCCTAAGAACTTTCTAGTGAATCTAATTGATTTATTAAACATACAAATTGGTAAATATTATTAGGGCAACCAAACTTTAGCTGATAGCTAATAAACCAATTAAACCTTATATTCCAAATTGCCTCAGAATACGTTACCAAAAGTAAAGTGAAAAGTGAATTGTTACAAAGAGGGGGTAAGTGATGAGGGTAGGGGTTATAATTGCTAAATGTTAAGGTAAAACTTTGGAGTTTCTTTCTTTCTTCTCTTCCTGTTTCTGGTATCTTCTCTGTAGAAATAAAGTACTCTATTCTACTCTAAAGTCACTGAAGCACAATTATTTTAGCAAGCTACAGGCTGTTAAATAAAGTGGTCACTGGAATGGTCCTGAGGTGAAATAGTCCTGACAAGCCACCATGATAAATAACCAGAGGACCTTTTACACTAGTACTCCAGAGAGTAAGAATAATCTGCCAGGAAGTTATCGTGGCCCCAGGCAAAATTTAGCTATTTGATTTACTGAATAATATTTTACAGAGGTCTACATGTAAGGCTAAATTTTAATATTGATTACTAGGTTTCAAAAAATATTGGGGAGGTTTATTTCTTCAAAATTGTTGTTAACATTTTAAAATAAAAACTTTATTTGATATTAAGTTCAGCAGTAACCAAAAACTTTTGTCAGGGTATTGTTGAAGAAGAAAATAAATGACCTTATATTATTTTATATAACTCTGAAGTGAGTTTACAGAGTGGACCTTTTAGCCAAAGTAGAATTAGTACAAAAGTAAAAAAAATCAGTGAAGTTTTTTGACACGTAAATGTTTGTTATTGGAATTACTGCCTCACTAACTTGCTTTTATCTTCCCTCACTCTGGGCAGGAAGGGAACAGTTTAGAGAGAATAGCAATAGCTCTTTCCTGACACAAAACCAAAGGAATTGCAATCTGAAAGGTAATGATTTGGTGAGGTGGCTTATGGAAATGAAAAAATTCTAAGTTCTGCTACTGAGCATGTATTTTTGGTTTCAACCCAGCAAATATTTGTAAGATTTATAGCATCACTCAAGAGAAAGAGCAGAGTCTAGAGGGTTTGATTTCACGCATTGGTAAGATCCAGAAAGGGAATTGGAACTTTGAATATGACTACATAGGTATTAAAATAGATCAGACTTGAAGAAAAATGCTGTTTTTAATCCAGTTGATATTGAGAGGCCTTGAAGTACCACTTAAAATTTTCTTTTATTCCCCATCAGCGAATTAAAATGAGAAAAATAGTAGGAGACAATGAATGTTACATGGTTTTGTAATTTAGGTAGGATTATCTCAAGCTTCCTTGGAGTTTTAACCCTTTACCACCCTTCTCTCTCTTTCCCTTTTTCTCCTCTTTATTTACCTTTCACCTAAATCATTTTATATTACAAGGTTTTATTAAATTTTATGTTTCTGTTATCTTTTCTTTTGGGCACCAAAGTTGCTGGATTGAAACCCAGTTTGGTATTCCTCCTCTTTTTCTCAGACTAGTGTTTTCTGAGTACTAACTCCTGTAGGAGAGGAAAATGTTTTCCTTTACCCTCTTAGGGTCCCTACCTACATCTTAAAATTGACAAATGTACTGGAAGAAAAACAGAAATATCTATCAATGGAAACAGGATAGAAAGCCCAGAGATAAACACACGCACATATGGTCACCTTATCTTTGATAAAGGATGCAAGAATAGACAGTGGAGAAAAGATAGACTCTCCAGTAAGTGGTTCTGGGAAAACTGGACAGCTACATATGAAAAATGAAATTAGAACACTCCTTAACACCATACACAAAAATAAACTCAACATGGATTAAAGACTGACATGTAAGACCAGTCACTATAAAACTCTTACAGGAAAACATAGGCAGAACACTCTATGACATAAATCACAGCAGGATCCTTTTTGACCCACCTCCTACAGAAATGGAAATAAACACAAAAATAAACAAATGGGACCTACTGAAACCTAAAACCTTTTGCAAACAAAGGAAACCACAAACAAGACGAAAAGACAACCCTCAGAATGGGAGAAAATATTTGCAAATGAAGCAGCTGACAAAGGATTAATCTCCAAAATTTACAAGCAGCTCATGCAGCTCAATATCAATCAAACAATCAACCCAATCCAAAAATTGGCAGAGGACCTAAACAGACATTTCTGCAAAGAAGATATACAGATTGCCAACAAACACATGAAAGAATGCTCAACATCATTGATCATTAGAGAAATGCAAATCAAAACTACAATGAGATGTAATCTCACACCAGTCAGAATGGCCATCATCAAAATATCTACAAACAATAAATGCTGGAGAGGGTGTGGAGAAAAGGGAACCCTCTTGCACTGTTGATGGGAATGTAAATTGATTCAGCCACTATGCAGAACAGTATGGAGGCCCCTTAAAAATGTAAAAATAGAACTACCATACAACCTATCAATCCCACTACTGTGGATATACCCTGAGAAAACCATAATTCAAAAAGAATCATGTACCAAAATGTTCATTGCAGCTCTATTTACAATAGCCAGGACATGGAAGCAACATAAGTGTCCATCAATAGATGAATGGATAAAGAAGATGTGGCACATACATACAATGGAATATTACTCAGCCATAAAAGGAAGTGAAATTGAGTTTTTTGTAGTGAAGTGGATGGACCTAGATTCTGTCATACAGAGTGAATTCAGAAAGAGAAAAACAAATACCATATGCTAACACATATATATGGAATGTAAAACACAAACAAAAAAATGGTCATGAAGAACCTAGTGGGAAGACATGAATAAAGATGCAGACTTACTAGAGAATGGACTTGAGGATAAGGGGAGGGGGAAGTGTAAGCTGGGACAAAGTGAGGGAGTGGCATAGACATATATACACTACCAAATGTAAAATAGATAGCTTGTTGGAAGCAGCTGCATAGCACAGGAAATCAGCTATGTGCTTTGTGACTACCTAGGGGGTGCGATAGGGAGGTGAGAGGGAGGGAGATGCAAGAGGGAAGAGATATGGGGATATATGTTTATGTATAACTGGTTCACTTTGTTATAAAACAGAAACTAACACACATTGTAAAGCGATTATACTCCAATAAAGATGTTTAAGAAAGAAAAAAGACTCCATTTAGAATTTGATTTCGGGAAGTTGTCAAAAATGTCAAAAAAATTGACTAAATAGAATCATAGGTTACTATGAAACAATACTTAGTTATCTATTTAACAAAAGTGGTAATAAAAGAACTCAATGGTAAATAGAGAATATTACATAATTATGAAAGCAAAACAAAACAGAAGTTTAGTTCTTTAACATTTTGGAGGTTCAGTTTATTTAATAATTCTAAGACCTGATAAAGACAACATGAAGCATGGGAAATTGTTTTAAGACAGAAACTCTTGGCTTCCCAGGCAGATTACTAAAAAGATAATGAAAAAATTTTTTTTCTTTACAATTTCTTATTAAGAGCCGATCAGTAATCTGAAAAAAACTATCATTTTAATGGAGAGAAAATCATAGAATTGTTCTTTTTCTTTATCAGTGTACTATTAATACTAAGGCTAATATTAAAAAAATTATAAAGGTGTCCATCCAATCTTAGCCAGCTTTGAACACACAAGATGAAGATTAATTTTCCAAGATTCCTTCTACAACTTTTATTTATAAAGTCCATTCAGTTTTTGTCTTACTCTTTTTCTCTTTCTCGTTCGGGACCAACCACTGATTCTACTTTAGGACAGAATTACTCTTTTTCCCTTAACAGAAGCATGTCTTTTATAGATTTCTTATTCAAAAACATCTTGCTTTCATTGAATATAGAGTTTTTAAAAAGTTTACTCTATCATTCCTAATGGTTTTATTTACATACATTGATTATAATTTTATCCATTACTAATCTTTCTTTTACAGAGGAAACTAGGAATTTTGAATTGCCTGCCACGTACTATCATCCTGTAGCAAATATACGAATATATCATTTCATAATTTCTAATGGCATATGTCTTTTCATAGTACATTTTCTCATGTTTATTAACACACTCATGTATATTTTTTCTATACCATATAAAACAAGTTGTCAAATTAGATAAGCTTATGTTCGTCAGTTGATGTTTCAATATTTTATCTCGATTTGAAATGTTCTAGATATTCAATGAATATCCATCATTTAATTTATGTTAGTATAGTTTTAAGGTTTCAAGCTATTAACATATTTTTGAAACTATTTTTAAGTAGATATATATATCAAAAAGCATAATTATTGTTTAAAAGTTCATTTATAAATTACATTTATTTAATTCATTTGTTCTTAATTATGCCTGAATTGTTCATGAAAATTTCATGTG